>NC_091823.1:47338358-47938358 GCF_038994185.2 Dermacentor albipictus | reverse complement strand
AGACTTCTATACTGACCTGTACAATACCCAGTGCAGCCAGAATACCTCCACTGAAAGTAGTAATGAACAGGTTACAGATGCTCCTTCTATAACTTGCTATGTCTCCCGAAATGTCTCACGACTTCAAGGGTCCCAGAGAACTATAAGAATGCCAACATAATACTAATCTACAAAATAGGAGACGTTAAAGAATTGAAAAAATTATATGCCTATTAGCTTACTTCAAGTATTGTATAAAATATTCACCAAGATAATTTCTAATAGAATAAGGACACTTGCCTTCAGTCAACCAAGGATACAGGCGGGCTTCAGGAAGGGATACTGTACAACGAATCAAATCCATGTACTCAATCAGATAATCGAGGAATTTGCAGAGTACAATCAGCCTCTCTACATGGCTTTCATGTATCATGAAAAGGCATTCGATTCAGTAGAGATACCTGCAGTCATAGAGGCATTACGCAATCAAGGAATACAGGAGGTTTGCTGAAATATCTTGGAAAATATCGACAAAGATTCCACAGCTACCCTAATTCTCCACAAGAAAAGTAGGAAGACAGCTATAAAGAAAGGGGTCAGACAAGAAGGCACAATCTCTCTAATGTTATTCACTGCGTGGTTGGATGAAGTATTCAAGCTATTAAACTAGGACAGCTTAGCATTAAGGATTAACGACGAATAGCTCAGCAACCTTCGGTTTGCAGGCGACGATGTCCTGTTCAGTAACACTGGGGACGAGTTATAACAAATGATTGAGGACCTTAAAAAAGAGAGTATAAGAGTGGGGTTGAAGATTAATATGCAGAAGACAAAGATAATGATCAATAGCCGGGCAAGGAAAGAAGAGTACAGAATCGCCAGTCAGCCTCTAGATTTTGTGAAGGAGTACGTTTACCTAGGTCAATTACTCACAGGGGACCCTGATCATGCGAAGAAAATTTACAGAAGAATAAAAATGTGTTGTAGCGCATACGGCAGACATTGTCCGCTCCTGACTGGAAGCTTACCATTATCATTGAAAAGGAAGGTATACAATCAGTGCATTTTACCTGTGCTAACATATGGGAAAGAAACTTCGAGACTGACAAAGAAGCTCGTAAATAAGTTGAGGACCACACAAAGAGCGATGGAATCAAGAATGACAGGCGTAACGTTAAGAAACAGGAAGAGAGCGGTGTGGATCACAGACAAACGGGCATAGCCGGTATTCTAATTGACATTAAGAGAAATAAATGGAGCTGGGCAGGTGATGTAACGCGTAGGTTAGATAGCCGGTGGGCCATTAGGGTTACACAATGGGTGCCAAAAGAAGAGAAATGCAGTCGAGGACGACAGAAGACTAGGTGGAGCGGTGAAATTAAGAAATTCGCAGGCGTAAGTTGGAATCGGTTGGCGCAGCACAGGGTAATTGGAGATTGGAGGGGGGGGGGGGGGGGAGGCCGTCATCCTGCAGTGAACTTAATATAGGTTGATGATAATGATGATGAGAAAGTACAGTGTAAAATACAATTGTAACACCTATGGTGTCCGGTCATAAGACGTATGACGACCGAAATTTGATTCTAATTGTAAATAAATTCGATAAATTCGATTCTTATAATTGTAAATATAACTGTGTTCTTTTAACCCTGTTTTTTTTAACGTTCGCTGAGACACACGATATAGTCCGCCTATTGGAACGCGTCTCTATTAAAGTAACTGCGCGAGCTTTCTTTTCTTGAAATAGAGAAAGGAGGCATTCACACGGGCACCCGTGGCAGCAAAATAAATAAATAAATAAATAAATAAATAAATAAATAAATAAATAAATAAATAAATAAGCAAATACATAAATAAATAAATAAATAAATAAACAAAAATAAATAAATATAAATAAGGCTATTGAAAAGCAACTATTATTGCTATAGGTTCTAGCATGTCGTGTGTGAGAGCTTAAAAAATATACATAGGGTGGCGCGCAAGAGGGCATGCTTACAATTTCTCATGCACAAGCTTGAGGCAGGCGATCGTTCCGCCGAGTTTGCAGGCAGGCCGTTCAGTCGCCACCTTATTTGGGCAAAAAATGGAGCCGTATTCACTAAAGTGTCTTCTTTCTTTCCTGGCTTCGTCAGAATTGGCACGAGAATTACGAAGGTCGCTGTTGGCTTTGCAGTCTCTTTAGCCTTCTTTGTCAAGTAATCGAGTACACCCAAAATTGTTGTACGCTTGCAAGCTGGCTTCGAGCACTGTGGCTTGGTGAACCTAGCACCGTGTTCATATACCGCATCCGTATAAAAGAAGGTTCGCCATATCTTCTGAAGAAATTCCTTGCTGCCAGTCATGGGCACATCAGAACGTAGAATATCTGAGCATGCTTCGACCACCTGCTGTGCAACTGTCCACGATACACGCCTGAGAGACAAGAACTTGCCAAAGCTTTTCAAAAACTGGACAATCGGCCGCTTTCTGTGCAGGTGCTGCTGGAACACCGCCCCCATCGCCCGTCCGCCCATAAACCGGTGAAGGCACTTTTGTGCTTCTTAAGGACGACGGGCTTGTGCGACCATTTGTGACTATTAATGCAATTTCTGTAAGGCCACACACGTCAGCGAACTCACTGCAATTTCCTTCTTTCCTTCCTTCCTCTCTCTCCCTGTTATCTTTGTTTTCCCCCTTTCCCGCTCCCCCGGTGTAGGGTAGCCAACCGGACGTGATTCTGGTTAACCTCCCTGCCTTCTTCTTATCTCTTTCCCTCCCTCCTCCTCCTCCCTAGGCGCTGTGTGCACAGTTTGCACGACAAGGTAGCGCATGGAGAGCAAAGACACCAATATAAATAATGATGTTTAACATTTGTTGCACATGTCCTCGCGACAGTTCTTCTTGGACCTTTGCCGCAAGTGTGAATATTGTGTGAAGAGTGCCTTAGTGGACGGAGTGTTGGGAGGTAGACGTCTTGTTCTGTATAAATGCCAATATTTCGTCATGTAGGAGACTGACATCCTTCCTGACGTCTTTCATTCTTTCTGAGAACGTTTTACATCACATGGGTGCTTTCCTAGCATGACAGACATAGATAATTTTTCTTATACGGGAATATATATCTGACATGCCTGTACAGCATTCGTTCAAGCAGTCTATACCTTGTTCACTTGTCATAACTCGCTGTAGGAATAAAAATGCTCAATGTGTTCAGCTGCAGTATGCTTTTATTGACTCTGTATGTGCAAAAAAAGATGGAATGAAACATGAAACGCGTAACAGGGACAAAGCGGCAAAAGGGAGGAGGGTAAGGGGGAATTTAAAGAATACAGGAATTGAACAAAACCAATTTAAATAGCACCAGACATCCGTCGCTCTGGATAAACAACTTTAAAGTGCAACAGCGTCTCATAGGTGACACTGTGAAAATAATCGGACGGTCCGGTCGCGTAGGCGTAGACAGCTCCTTTTCGACACATTCGTTTTCTTTCATCGCACCTTTTCTGTCCTTTCTACAGCAGACTATATCCAATATGGTCACTTGTTCTGTTTAACATTCCTTTCTTTCAACTCCTATTTCTGTATCGCTCATTCAAATATTACGACCTCTCTTCGGACTTGTGCACCCTATTTTTTACTTTCGCGGTGATCGTTAGAGATTTATTTCGCTCCACCAGGTGTTGTTTGAGTTCGACACATTTTGTCTCTCTTAGACTTCTTACTCTTCCGTTTTGCACAAGATAGCTATTGTTTTTGAATGCGGATTTGCTGCGCAAACAACGGAAAGCAAAACAATAATGTTTGATAAAAATGAAGCATAAAAAGAATATACGCTAAAGAAACCCGACACGCGCAAAATAAAATGGTCCAGTCAAGTTTTTCCAGCGTCTACTGCGACTAGAGA
Source organism: Dermacentor albipictus (assembly GCF_038994185.2). Classification (NCBI taxonomy): domain Eukaryota; kingdom Metazoa; phylum Arthropoda; class Arachnida; order Ixodida; family Ixodidae; genus Dermacentor; species Dermacentor albipictus. The sequence goes on along the minus strand of NC_091823.1, from coordinate 47,934,496 downwards.
CCAGAAAAATTTGAAAACAGCGGAATAAAAAAGAAGTAAACTGAGAGAAATAAAGAGAAATAAAAATAAAACACACATTCGAAAGGCGGCGCCACGGAGATCAAATTGGCGCCAGCAGCTCGCGGCGCGTGTGTGTACTCTGCGAAGCGTGACCTTTCCGCGGTTCTCGGCGTATGCGCAAACACCAGAAGAGATGAGCTGCTGCTCAAACGGCGGCCGCGTTGGCCGTGTGCCGTCCCGCACGAGAGACGGGCGAAAACCGGCGGCGGCCGACGGAGCAAACAAAGGCAAACAAAGTCTCCGGGCGACCGCCAATCGCCGCCGGAGGCTTCGCCCAAATCAGAGCGCCCGCGTTTCGCGACCGCCGTCCGATACATAGCTACTGCAGGGGACGGCCACCAGGGGGCGCCTCGCGGTTCACACACTGCACGAAAGCGGAAAAGCGCGACCAGTCTCTCATAGCAAAAGGGCGAATAGGTGCCGGAACAACGAAACATGGGGCATTGTGGGGGTACAACAGGTACGAAGTACTGAGAGGTATTTGGAAAGGAATAATGGTGCCGGGGCTTACTTTCGGGAATCCGGTCTTGTGCTTAAGGGCAGAAGTTCAGTCGAGACTAGAAGTAAATCAGAGACCTGTTGGAAGATTACCACTAGGTATCCACGGGAAAACCGAAAACGACTCAGTGCAGGGGGATATGGGCTCGGCATCGTTCGAAGCACGGGAAGCTCAGAGTAAAATCCCATACAAAAAACGCCTGAGGAAATTGGAGGATAACAGGTGGGCAGCTAAGGTATTTAAATACCTATACAGAAAGAGCATTGACTCACAATGACGGAAAAGAACTAGGAAGCTAACGAGTAAGCATGCCAAACACGAGGGCGGAGAAAGACAGAGCATTAAACGACAGGTTAAAAACGCGGAAGGTAAAAATTGGATAAATTCAATGGAAAAGAAGCATAGTGTGGAATTTATATCGATAATGGAAATAGCACATCAGGAAGGAAGCGTTTTATGATAACTCAAGAGGCAGTGCCCTACTCTTTGAAGCTAGGTCAGAATGTCTTAGAACGCGAAGCTATAAAAACAAATTTAACGAAGAAGAAGACACATGTACTGTGTGTGGCAAATCTGTACAGACAGAACACCTCATACTGAAATGTGATGGCATCCATCCCGATGTCGATGCGGGCACAGTCAGGCTTCCTGAGGCCCTAGGGTTTAGAGATAACAATAGTCATGTAAATACATATGCGGTGGAAATTAGCAAGAGGCGATTGGAAGATTGGTGGCTCGAAAGCGGAGAGGTGACATAAGGTTAAAAGTGTAGGGAGACGTATTTAAAGCAAATGACAAATTTTGATAACTTACAACACAGTTAAACAAAAATAAGAAGCTGAGCATGGTGGCAACTGCCATCACACCGTTTCGAAGGGGACGCTCCTAACCTCCATCCATCCATCCATCCACTGCAGAGGAACGGCCGCTCGTTAGTGGAGCCGAAGCTGTGACCGCAAGGAACTACGAGTTATGCCAATTTGAGCCCATCTCTCGCAGAATCTCGTGATGTCAGGCAATGCTTTCGATGTTTGCGTCAGTCTCGCATACAGTCTCGCTACACACGCGTAACTTGCGCATCTGCATGTACATAGCACCCTCCGATGGATTCGCTGCGCGATTACCACCTATACTGCGGGCATGGGTGGTGGGTAGAGGCCGCCTGAAGTTCCCTGTAGCTACCGACCCGTACCACTCTACGTGAAGGCACGGAGGAGCTCTTTTGCCCCTTCAGCCGCCCGGGCACTCCGTACCGTACAGTCGTCTCCAGAAGACACGACTGTACGGTACAGCTGTCTGCCATACCCCCTTTCTAAGACGATAAATTGGCCACGACTTAATGATACTTCACTAGGGTGTTAAATAAACTTCACCGATATTTCAATATCCAAGGCCTCCTGATTTTCTACACTCTAAGAACAGTTTATACCCTTTAGAGTGCCCCTTCTGCCACACAACGATAATCGTCATCTGCCTTGATGCGTTTCCTTTCTTTAACGCTGCGAGCCCGCTACTTTCCAGTAACGAACGGCACGCGCGTTATCAGCATGATAGCATTGCCGACAGGAAATGCTATCATGCTGATAACGCGCAAGCCGTTACCAGCAAATACACCTTATCAGTCGTCAAAGAAAACCAACATCTTCGTCTCCACGCTTAACCTAAAAACCCGCGGTACTTCAGCCTGGTCCCCACTGGCACATACCCGCGGCAATATAGTTGTGCCATTTGCTCCCCCTTTAGAAAAAAGCATCGTCCTGATGGTAGAGGCTTCGAAAACAGCGATAAAACCCGCGCAGTCTTGTCAATCTTCATAGTACGGCTTCATACTATTACGATATCGTCGAGCGATGTTCAAGAGACGAGCCGCCGCGAGAACGACGATGAAGTTGGTCGGTGCGCTTGGCGCGAACGAGTGTCGGCAGGGCTGCCTGGCTCCAGTGTAAATACCCTATAAATAGCACTTCTGTCTGTGTCTTTCCACACGCAACAATACGAAGCGCGTGAACGACCTCCGGTAAATGCCGTCGGCGCTTTGAACAGTGAGAGCCGCCCGGAACAACTACGTAGTTGACGTCACTGATGCGTCGGAGAACTATGTAAGGCCCGAAGTATCTGCGCAGGAGTTTTTTCAGAAAGCCCACGCATTCGGATAGGTGTCCAGACCCACGCTTTGTCACCGATGTTGTATGTTATGGGTCTGTGCCGAAGATCGTAGCCTCTGGCGTCACAGTCCTGTTGTTAGTGGATTCGCAGACGCGCAAGCTGCCTAGCTGCTTCTGCTAGTTGTGCGATCTCTTCAGTACCCGTCTCGCTGTCATAAAATTCACGTGGAAGCATTGCGTCTAATGTTGGTGTAACCTCACGGCCGTATACGAGACTGAAGGGCGTTTTGCGAGTGGTCTCTTGACGAGCCGTATTGTACGCGAAGGTGACATAAGGTAAAAACTCGTCCCAGTTCTTGTGCTCTACATCTACGTACACGCTTATCATATCAGCCAGTGTCCTATTAAGTCCTTCCGTCAGTCTGTTTGTTTGGGGTTTATAGACCATTGTCTTCCCGTTGGCGGTACCACTTAGACGTAGAGCGATATCCAAAAACTTGGTTATGAACGCAGTACCTCTGTCAATGGCCACTACTGTGAGAGCATCATGCCTTAAAACGATGGATTCGAGAAAAAATAGTGCCGCTTTATCTGCTGTTGCTCGTTGCAGAGTACCTGTCTCGGCATATCCAGCGAGATAATCTGCGGCGACGATTATCCACCTATTGCCAGTAGTACACGTTGGAAAGGGGACCAGAAAAATCCATGCGTATACTTGTATGGCACAACTACATTGCCGCTGGTATGTGTCAATATCACGAATGTGCATAACGAATATATAACATGAATTAACGCGAATGTATAAAAATTAATGTGTGTACGTACCTTTCATCACGATGACCACCGATCAAGACAAGAAATCTGTTCGCACCTTTGTTCAAAATTGTGTCACCTCTTTGTCGTATGCCACAAAGCTTCCCTGGTCATCAACTTTCACAGAGTGGAATGACTCATGATTTTTTTCTTTGAAAACTTTGTTTTTGTTAATTCAGCGGTAAGAGGCTGATTATTCGAAAAGAAAAATGAAGATTAAAGTTCATTTTCGTCGAATTTCGCGTAGCAGCACCCCAGTGCTGCTACGTCTTTGTGACGTCATGAAATTTGAAGACCTTTTCTGTATTTAGACCATTATCACTTAGTAAAGTCCTTCAAGCTTGCCAATATCAGTCTCCGGCTCTTTTAGAATTCAATGTGGTTCATCTTTACCGATAACTTACCATTCGTCTTTAAATAACTAGACCATAGCAGACGCTTTCAAAATCGGTCACATCATAGCCAGCTGGTATGGACACGTCATAACCAGCAGTTACACAGACATTTCAAGACCCTCGTCGTCTGCGTACGTGTCCGTAAGCATTTAAGTATTTACATCGTGATAATTGTCAAGTTTTTCTGGAACGAGCCAGTCATTGAAAGAGCCAGTCATGCTCATTCTACTTACTGTATTTGTGCAATGTTAATAAAGTAGGGTGAAAAGTAATGAGAAAGTAATTGATTAGGTTTTACTAATTGCGCAGCTACTTTTGTGGCGCTGTAATTGATAACCGTAATCAATTACATTTTTGAAAAAAGTAATTGTAATTGTAATCGGTTACTTTCTTCTGTAGAGCGACCAAGTCTGAATAAGACACCGGCTTAGAGTAAAGAAACGGAGCCTGAATAAACTACAATGTGTCCGAATAATATGAATGACTGGCACTGAAAACATCCCTGAACCCTAACGTGCGGTCAGAAAATTCCGATTTTCCCCCACTATAGCCCGGTGACGACCGAACACACCTTGAGGTCAGCTGACACCTCAGCAAGGTGACGTTGTTTTTCGTAGCGCTTACGAATCTCCTTGTGTGATTCTCCAGATAGTTTTTTTTTTTCCAAAATGACAGGAAACCGTCTATGCTGAGGCACACCCAATATATTCATTCAGAAACTCACCATAACCAGTTATCGAGGTTATAAGGTGAAACGCTGCCAGAAGGCTCTCTAATTTCATCTTCTAATATTGCCTCGCCAATACGCAACATGTCGTTGTCGTGAAATGACTTCCGGATCCTGAAACACTGATACCCTACGGGCTGCCATTTGCTTCCATTATAAGCTTCTTTTTTAGAAATAATATAAGACCCCAAGAAAACAAGCCCGTCAAGATGACTTTGAAACGAAAGAAGAGTAATAAAAAACAGAACGAGAAGAACAAACGCCAAGGAACTTGATTTGGCCCTTACGACGTTGCTCAATGAAAATGAGGCGACCAACGCGAATACATAAGAAACACTGATCGCCGCTGAATACGTCCTTTATTTCGTGACATCATTCTTCTTGCCTTTCTTTAAAGCACATCGTTGCGCACGCCGCCTTTCATCGCCCTCCAAACAAAGGTCAGCCGCGAATCCCATGAGCTACTGCGCCGCCACGGCGCCCTTGTTTATACAGACTCGCCGAGCACACGATGGTCAAGAGACCTTGAATTCGGGGCACACCGAAATTCAGCAAATCCCCACCCTCCCCGGCAAAGGCCCAAAGCGCTGTATCAGAGACTGACCGCGAACAAGAGAGAAAACAAAAACCAACGCGAGCTTTACATACGCTGGGAAGAACAGAGATGCGAGAGAAATGAAATTAAAGAAACAAAGCGAGTGTGCAAAATAAAAAGGCTCCCAAAGGGCTTCATTCTCTTGGCCACCCGCAGAATAATACCGCGCATTTGCAATGCAATGGCGTCGACACGGCAAGGCAAAGAAAGCCGGTGGGAAGGCTAGAGAGGTGAAGGAGAGGGATAGTATGGCGAGGGTGTTTGAGCAGGGCTTTAGTTCTTTCGCCAGCCAATCTCTTTCACTCATCCGCCTTTCCTCCTCTCCTCTATGCCGCCAGCAGTCTGTAGACAGGGCAATCTTTGCATGCATAATTCAGGCGGCGAAGGATCAATACGATTAGCTGTTTGGATTCTCGTCACGTTTAGGCCACTATAGGCCCCGCACTGGGCCGACCGACGGACCGATCGACCTCCCCGGCGGGCACCCCGGCTGTCAACCCCGCTCTCTCACCTGGAACGCACAGACACGCACACAAACAGAGCCTGACGGGAAGGGCAAGTGTGGAGGGGGGTCTACAAAGAGAAACCCAAATCGGATAGATTGAGCGACAGACAGACCGCCGCCACAACTGCGCCGCACCGCAGCTCCCGTTCCTCGACACGACGTGCGGTTACGCGCCGCCCACGGGGCTCGTCTCCTGTGTCAAACTGACAGAGCGTGCTGTGTGTGGTCGCTCTGTGCGGCCGAGGCCCACAACACTACACCGCCGCTGTCTCGTTAAATTCGGTTCTGGTTCCTCGCAATGGCTTCTTTCGATGCCTGCCTGATTAATTCAGGAAGTCCCGCAGCTAGCCGGGGCCGCCGCATTTTCGCTCCGCCTTTTTTAGGCTTTCTGCGTGTTTGGTTCTGCACGTCCCGCGGGGCGAAAGGGGGGCTTTGCCGCGCCTTCAGCACTCGCATGCCCACGAATTGTGTCACATTGGAGCGCCATCACCGCGGCCACCGAATGACCGCAATGCCCTCGTCATCGGCAGCGGTGGCTATGCGAGCACTGCGGACTCCGTGCTCGCACTCGTTAATTGCGGCGTTCGTTCCGTGCTCTCCCCATCTCGTCGCTCGTGTGTCGGAGGACGAAAGTTGGCGTGGAGGCACGCATGGTGGCCTCCCAAGAGACCCGCCGTCTTGCGTCCGGATTATGAGCGCTTTATTTGACGTGCGTTTCCGAACAGTGCCGAGCTCTTTAATATGTTGACGCTTGAATGTACGTATGCGTGGTGTTCTGTAACAGATATATGCGGTCCCTCCTTGGGCCGCACTTAAAGAAAAAGGGTCACTGTGATATTCAGATTTCCGTTTAGATTACCGGAGCCCGACCCACGCAAGCGATGGTGCCGTTGACATGACGCCCACTGGCAAGCATGTACAGCGCAGTGAAGTCCTCACTCTCAAATTGTGCCTTTCTGCTGGCCGCATCAGACTTACGCATGAGTTACTTCTTGCAAAGGCTCGTGTTTCTTCGAATTTGCATATTTCACCTAGCTATATCTATTGTTACCGAAACGCGATGCAATGAAGTCGCTCTCCGCGGGACTTGCAGCTCGCAAGGAGACAAATATTGTCGAGTGAAGGAATAAGCCCATAGGCTTCAAATAGAAATTACTTTTTGTCAAGTATTTGTATGCAAAGAAAAGCGTTTAAAAAGTTTTTCATCCGATTTCCGATGAAGGTCGTCGTTTTATGTGTCAATGGCTTACACCTATGCGTTACTTCGATCATGAAACTATACTTTTTTCTTTCTTCTTTTTTTGCGCAAGGAGAACTAGTGCGACGACGCACGCGCGAGGTGCTCGCTGGCCTCACGTGGAAAACCAGACCCCGCGAAAGCTGATGCACTCGTTTCTAGCGATGAAAAATTAACATGCGTGGCTGAATCGGCGTGCTACGACCTCGGTGTTCGTTTGTGTCAACATCCTGTGCATTCTGTTGTAACTACAAAGACCGAGTTCACCTGTCAGGATATGTTCTGAGTGCCAAGGAAAGACTTCACTAACACGGCGCCGTTTCTACGAATTCACGTGGCAATACTTACGCCATTACACCGCAGGAGTCACATATTCTAAACAGGCTAATAATTGTGCGTTTGCCTCTTTGTTTCTCGTCTTTCTTACGTCCTCTGCAATAGCCGCATTGCTGGTGCTCTGAACCGATAGTAGGTGAGGTTTGACGCGGCACGCCACGGCTTCCGTGGCTATGAATAAGAGCGTACTGGGTGGGCGCCTTATCAATTTCGACAATCTGGCTTTTGTTACAGTGGTAACAGCACGGTGCGAAACGACTTCCACTGTGGTTTAATTTGTGGCTAGGAAGAAGCGACGTCCCCGGCATCAACCATCCTAGAAGAATGCATTATTAAGGCTACTTCACACCGGCGACTGACCGCGGTAGCGCGACCAGTCGCAAACGATCGTAAATGGTCATTTCTTTTTTTTTTTTTTGAAAGGCGATTATTCTGGGCCAGTTGTTCGCTGCTTTATTCTTCAATCGCGCGACCGTGGTCGCAAAACTGCTAAGCCACTAAGCGGCGCTCCGAAAGTTATGCTAGCACGTGTTTTTCTACCGGCGTCCTCCTGCGTCGCCCCAAATACAATTTTCACGCCACCATGGCTGGCAACAGGAATGTAATTACAATGTCGACGCCACCGTGGCACGCTATAGGACTGTAATTGGTGTCTTGCCTCATGATGCTTAGGCGCAGCAGTTCCAGCAACGTGTCGAATGCAAGCAGTAGCATTCGCAGGAAACTAAACAGCAGCGAAAAAAAGCACAAAAATTATGCACCGATTCCCACGCAACGTGAACTAGAAACAACAACTTACTCTCGATATTACTCCTCGTCACGCACGCGGAGGCGGCTTGCGTGGCCCGCTGCGTATCGCGAACGGCGGCATGGGCGCACATACCGGGTCGCTTTTTCTTCAGATGATTCCGCGCTGCCACAGCTGACACCACGCACGGCACAGCACATCAGCGCAGTGACGACGTCTTCGCTGGAATCAAAATCCATGGCTGTCGCCTGAACGAACCAGCGAAGTGCGCGCGAACTGCGTAGATCCCTAGGGTTCTCGCTGAGAACGGTAATCTCCGGGATTGCGACTTGCAGATCGCGCTCGCCCGGGTTTGCCGGTGGGAGCATCGGGTCGCGTTACGTCGCTTTTCAGTCGCCAGTCGCCAATGGTGGCGCGACCTCCTCAAGTCGCCGGTGTGACTGAGCCTTTACGCACCCGAAGGCTTTATTATCCATTACTTGAGTACGCAGCTGCGCGAACTGCCTCTTGAAAGGGAAAATTGTCATCCACCCGAATATAGCACGATACAAAGAAAACAGATACGGGTTTCACAGAAAGAAAGCTTCGCAGTTGAAGAAAACGTTGAGGATTTTGGAGAATTGGTTTGACAAGAGAGATAATTTAATTGAAAGAAGGCAGAGAGGTCGGCCTGAGCTAAGGTGCTCTAGCCTGCTACTCTGCACAGGGGGAGGGGGAACGGGGACATAAAGATGTGATGAGGGATGATGATGACATAGCAAGAGAGATGCGCAAAGGCGAAAGCAAGTTCAACACTCTGATGATAAACACTCACAAATGTCATCCATGAAGCCACAATCAGGCTTCGCATCAAGTTTGTTGTCACCAATTTGAGTTAACATAAAATAAAGGCGTTAAAACGAAGCTGGTGGGGGCCTCCCCTGCGTGAACAGCACAAGCGCCAAGCAAAATATTTATAGAAAAAGACCTGCGATAAGCGGCTCTAGCACGGCGAGCACTTGTAGGGCACTCTTAGCGGCCGGAGTCTCGAGACCACCGAGAATCACGCGCATTGATTCTACTAGGTGCTTCAGCATTTTTTGTACACTCTCCTCATTGTGTTCATCTCTTTGCTTGCTCGTAGTGTCGCCGGTTTCATTGGCCCTATGATTCTTGGCTTCATGGCGCAGAGGACCGCTAGTGCCCGCTGGCAAGGCCGTGGGCCTAGAGGGCAGCAAAGGCCATTCCGTGTCTGTATCAGCCGGTGGAGGTGAATGTTTGCCGCGTGCTCTCGTCGACCTTGGATTATCAGTAGACGCCGTTACCGTCCTCGGTGGACGCACAGGCAGAGGTGACCGTGGTACTTCTGCCACGCTAGATAGTTCTCCTGGAATGGTTTTGTGATGCTTCTGTCGCGAGCGTTGGCCACTTTGGCGAACAGATTGAGCAGCCTCTGTACGCGAAGATTGGTCTCTTGCCATTTTCCGAAGGATACGAACTTCCTGTTTTATCTTCGGGCATTCCTTCGAAGTCGCTTCGTGAGAGCCAGTGCAGTTGGGACATTTAAATGAGGACGCCTCACAGTCGGTGGTATCATGCTCTCCGCCGCAACGCGAGCAGGTGGCTTTGCTTCTACAAACGGCGCTCACGTGTCCTATCTTGTGACATTTCCGGCACTGAATAGGCCTCGGAACGAATGGTCGTACTCGGTGTATAACGTAGCCCACTTTGACAGACGCTGGTAATGTCGAAGAAGCAAACGTTAACTTGATACATCGGGAGTCCCCCAAGCGGTGAATGTCAAGAATGCGCACCGATGACCTCAAAAGACTCTTGAGGTCCGCATGCTTGATTTCAAGCTCTACGTCGGAAATCACTCCAGTTGTTGTCTCCTTCCCGTAAGTAATAAAGGAGCGGACGGGGATTGCGCTTAACTGTTTGGTTTGACAAACTATCTGTTATGCACCCATTCCTTGGCTGCGGTTTATGTACAGTTCAGTCCTCTCCTCTTTGGATAAGAGAGAGAGAGAGAGAGAGAGGGTTGGGAAATGCATGGAAGTTAACCATAAGAGAGTCTGGTTTGCTACCCTGCACTGGTATGGACGCACTGTTATACACAGGGACAAAGCTGAACGAAGCACACACAGAGTGCGATTAATGCACAGGCGTTAATAAAGTTAGCGTCCGAAGATAAAGACACAAGTAGCGTGCACATGCGCGTTCATTTTGCATTTCCAAAGCATTCAGAAGAACGATGAGCACTTGTTTTTGCTGCGTTCAGTGCATTATTTGAATTTATGTATAGGACAGAAGATGTTGATAGCACGCTAACGACACTCTCTTCCACTTTTGTTTTACATGGCCTACGCCTAACTTACAATTCTGTCAATTATGTCGTGCACAATTCATAACATAGTGGATGCTGTTTTTTCCGAACTGTGGTGTAGACTTCCACAGCGACACATTGGAAGCTAGGTTACCTAAATGGCTTATGAGTTGGCAGTAATTTCGATTCTTACTTAGCTTTTCGTTAATACAGCTTTCGGTCTGTCCAACATACTTTCTTATATCAAAGCAATATCAAAGGAATATATATATATGTATCAATTCTTATATAGCAATATCAAAGGAACATGCGCTCGGTTTGATGTGTGCTTCGTCCAGTTTTCTCCCGATGCGTATAAGGGCGCCTATATTCAAAGATGTATAACCAACTTGCCCCGATTGCAGCTGTCTTTTCGGTTCTTTCCGGAAGACATTCTCCAGTGCAAGTGCATCGGCATGATTGCACAACGAACATTCGTCACCGTATTCACATTTCAGTCCACATTAGAGTTTTCCACGCTACTCTTAACCTCCTTGCCTTTCCTCGCTCCTTCTCCCTCTATCTACGCTACTCTTCGAAAATATACTGTAGCGGCAAATTCATTTATACCTGTCGCGCATGCCTTGACGACATATCCTCGAACAGGCATGGCTTCGATAATTACCTACAGGAATGGGGCTCCGGATCTGTCCCATAAACGCTGCGCAGGAATGATTGCACAAAAATTTGGCTCCCTTTACATCGAGCACACAAACACAAGCACAGGCTGCTTTATCTCCTCGGCTACTCGCAGTTTCCAGGAAGGAAGTAAAGTAGCCCCCTCTCGGTCGCAATGTTCGGAGATCAAGGAGGGCGCGGACCGCGCGCGATCCGGCCGCTCGAAGAGGGAAGCGAACCATTGCCACAGAATGAGGCGACAAAAGGGGAAATGGACCGTCCGACTTTTAGCGATAAAACAGGAGGGGGCAAACGAGAAGTCAACAACGACGCAAGACTCGAGCAAACAGCGGCGAAAAAAAAAAAGACTGAGAGGGAATGCGACAAGGAGCAGGACCTGCAGGGATAACGAGCAAGAAATAACGCCGTGCCCGTGTTTCGCAGCATGGTGCGGAGAAAGAGCGCGAGTCGCCGAAAGGGTACGCGACAAGGCAACGAGGACGGCGCAAGAAAGAGAAAAGAAGAACAAGGCATTTCCCACTTTCTCCCCCCCCTCCCTTTGATCCCGCTCCGTTCTCGCTTTGCACTAGGGGACGCCCTTAGATGTGTGTTCGCAGGATCGCCGCACCGCTCTCGCCCGCTCGCCTGGCTTGGACAGCGGTGGCCGGTATTTGCCCACACTTTGGGGAGTCATCTATAATTTCCGCAGCGGCGCGCAGGCATCTAGCGTGGCGAGTGGTCGCGCGCGCGGAGCCTCGGCTTTGCCCCGGTTGCGTACGGGGGTGGGAGAAAGGGGCAAAGCGCAGCCTTATACGGGGCCCGCGCCTGCAGCCGCCCTGTCGCAATATCGACCCTGATAAGCAGCAGCCGCGTCGCCGTGCCTTGTCGCCGCTCGGGGCCGCGGTGGGAGAGCAGGGGCGACATTTCGGGCAGAGGAAGCCAGCGAGTGAGGCTTTCAGAGGCCCGGGTAGTCGCAACCAATGTCAATGTGGATCTATATCGCGTAACAGAGAGAAAGAAAGAGTGAAAGAAGTGCGCCGCATCCCACTGGGCCACGAGAAACTGTGGGCAGAAAAATAAAAACGAAAAGAAGGACCATCTGCAGATGATTCTGCATCCCCAGGTGAATGCGTTCCCACGCTCTATCGCTCGACAATCAGGCCCTTCAAAATGAAGAAAAATAAACAATGGACAATAAAACTAAGGGATAATCCAGCGCCGTTTTACGTGGGAGCCCCGATGGGAACGCGCTCGCGGTGTTTGCCTTCTGTCTCTGATCTTTTGCTCCTCTGTCTGTCAGCTTCCCAGTACAGCGCGAGTGGGCGTATGCGTAGGTGTATGTATACGGTGATCTTACGCAAGAGAATGCTTCCTGTGCGCGCGCTTTCTGCTACTGATACAGAACAAAGCACAGCGTTTCGGTCATGTTGCGAACTTTAACCGTGCTCTTTACTCACCGGCGGAAACGTGGGGGTAAAGCGGCAGACGTGAACGGCAAGATCCATGACGGCTTTGCAGCTGTCCTGTTCAGCGGAACCGAAATGCAATCAAGTCATCGTTTGGGCAGGGATTTTTAAAAACGGATCCTCCATCCGTCGTATAAGCAGGTCGCGATATTTTTAAATCGTGGCAATAGTGACGTTACAGAGCTATGTAACTCGGTGATCAAGCAACAGATGAAAAAGACACCGACGTTAACGATTTTTTACTCATGAAACGAACTCGAATGTGTGCAAAAAAACGTTTCACATTTGGCACGCATTACGAAACGTCCCCTTTCATTTGGTAAAACGTCAAAATATATGTATATATTGCAACTATTATATTCCAATTCTATCTCCTGTTGCATGCCGACTGTGCGCCGCCTACATTATTTCAAGTATTGACTCGCTGGTAGTGGCCCGTGCTAAGGATCGAACGCAATCAGGTTAATAGACATATCGTTACACTCCAACGGCCGGAAGCTTCTTGCTACCGTCGTCCCTTCAGAAATGCGCGGGGGTGTGGTCTGACGTTTCCCAGCATTTAAGAACGCGTTTCATCGGAAGGATGATGTGAGGCAAACGTTCAAGGCATTTTACCTGAAAATAAGCGTAGCAGGCAAGGTGGCGTAGAGAACTGCATTGCTCCTGACAGCCATTAAGCCCTGCCGCGAAAGAAGTCTTTCCCAATTCCGCCTGCGGATTTGCAAGCGGAGAGACCATAGCTACATGGCAACTGCCGACAGCAATAAACATCACATCGCCGTTATTTTCGTTGAGTCAGTGAAGGTTCGAACATTAGTTTAGACAGATAATAACCCCCAAAACGCACACACACACATACACGGGCACACAGAGCGAGAGAGAGGAAAATTTATTAAGAAATAGCAGCTCAATAGTATAATGCGCAGCATGCGCGATACTTGTCATGGGGCACATCAGTGCGATCAATGCTGCAGCTTTATAACGCCTTGTTCCTCGGCTTCGCAAGATACAGCCTCCCTGTGCTTAGAAACACCTGCAAAACAAACCTGCGTGTACTCCAGGGACTACAAGCTCAAGCCCTAAGGACGTGTCTCGGCCTTCCGAGGTGTGCGTCTACAGCGGCAACGATTGTCATAGCTCGAGATCACCCAATAACAACGTACTTGGTAACCGACGCTCTCAGAGCGCATATTCGCCACGTTGCCCGACTACCTTCTCACCACCTTGCCGCTCTACCCGCAGAAAGGCCACACGCAGCTATCAGTCGTATGATTGTTGCCAATCGCACCTCATTGCCAATGAACTACATGCCTGCAGCAAGACCATCCACACCTTTATGGTGCCTGCACAGACCTGAAGTACGCCTCACCATCCCAGGAATCACTAAAAAGGCTAACATGCCGTCGTTTGCCCTGAAGCAGGCCACATTACAACTTATACATGAGGTGCACAGCGGCCGCGTACACGTTTACATCGATGGCTCAGTCACATCTGCAAGTTCAGCTGCTGCTGTGGTGATACCAACAAGATCCATCGAAATACAGCTAAAAACGTCGCATGTATCATCAACTACAGCTGCTGAACTTGTAGGCTTGCGTGCGGCTCTCCATTTCATTCAGGAGGAACCACCGCATGCATGGTCAGTCTTCTGTGATTCCAAGGCAGCCCTACAGAGTGTACTCTCAGCACTGCGCCATGGATCACATGAACAGCTCGTCGCAGAGATTAGAGAAGTACACCATCGCATAGTTGACGAAGGACACGATATCATATATCAGTGGTTGCCTAGTCACTGCGGCATACACGGCAATGATCGAGCAGACGCAGCTGCCCGATCTGCCCATGACGGCGTCAGGTGCGTTGCCATTCCTCTTTCGAGAGCCGACGCAGCGAAAAAACTTGCCGTACTGGCAAACGACCTGACATTAGCTCAGTGGAATTCATCCGATTTCAGAAGTGCACGACTTCATACCCTGGACCCTACTTTACAACTCCGTATTCCGCCCGAACTTCCACGACGCGACTGTACCCTTCTAGTTCGTCTATGGCTTGGAGTAGCATTTTCAAATGCGTACTCCTTTCTTATCGGAATGTCCGACAACCCACTTTGTGACTTCTGCGGGTGCAATGAAACAATCGCGCACCTTCTTTGTGAGTGCTCTCGTTTCAACCCGCAAAGAGCAGTCCTCTCAGCCACCCTAGACAAACTGGACAAGCGCCCACTGTCAGAAAACAAGATCCTTGGACACTGGCCTACGCGAACATCAGCGCGATCGGCTATGAAGGCACTGCTGCGGTATTTAAAAGACACTGGACTTTCTGACAGATTGTGACTTCACTGTGTGACTCAGGATTGTACGGTGCACTGCATCACAGTAGGAACGCCTTTGCGGGCTGCGTGACAGTGCCCACAGAAACAGTTTGTGTGTACGTGCGTGTGTGTGTAGTTTCTTTTTTTTTTAATCCTTCTCCCTCTCACCTATCGCTTCCCCTTTCCCCTCCCCCAGTACAAGGTAGCCAACCGGAGATAATCTCTGGTTAACCTCCCTGTCTTTCCTTTGCCTTTCTCTCTCTCTCTCTCTCTGCGCGATACTTCGATGCGCTTGAATAATTGTGCGCTAATTACAAAAACAGTGTTCCTCGCATTTTGTGAGGATGATGTTCAGGACCAGCGAAACGAAATGCCTAAAGTTACATGTTACCGTGGCGCGCAGTTTAAATTTTATTTTGTATGTTAACATAGACACCACGTCTTCTGCCTTTGGTGCCTACAACGCGCTAAACATAAGTCAAACGCGATTGTCCTCAGCGAGCCGCAGTGGGCTTAGCCAGTGGAATTGTGGCAGGATCTCGCGGCGGCCGCGTTATCTACGCCACGTAGCCGACAGCAGCTTGATGCGAGCTATCGGCCAATAGCAGCCGTCTAAGGGAATGACGAAATAGTGCGTCCGATAACAAAATAGTGCGCCTAGAAGAAAGTGAGGAAAGGGCCTTCTGTCGAGAAGAGAGCGTATGAGGGAAAGCTGACCTCGTGACCCACTTGCGAGCTCCACGCATCCCGTACGACAGCAAAAATTGGCTGAGATGTTCACAGCAGCGTATGCTATCTGCGGACTTTGTTATTTCACCAAGCCTGAGGGCTGTTTCAGGGCCCCTTTAAGAACAATTCTCTCGTAAGTGCTTTCTATGAGTACGGAGCCGGGACTGCGAGCTCATGCTCAGGTGTGGAGCGCCATATATTGAGACACCGCGGCATTTGCTATAGAAAGTGAGCAAGTGCGACAACATCATAATCATCATCAACATAAGCAGCAGAAGCCTATTTTTTATTTTTATGTACACTGCAAGACGAAGGCCTTTCCCAGCGATGTCCAACTATCCCCGTCTTGCGTTAGCTGATTCCAACTTGCGCCTGCAAATTTTCTAATTACAACACCCCACCTAATTTTCTACCGTCCTCGACTGGACTTCCCTTCTCTTGGCACCCTTTCTGCAACGCTGATGGTGCACCGGATATGTGCCCTACGCCTTTCATGGCCTGTCCAGCTCCAGATTTTCACCTAAAGCTACTAGAATAGCGGCTATCCCTGTTTGCTCTCTCATCTACACCACTCTCTTCCTGTATCTTGACCTTGCTCTTGACATCTCTTTCCTTCCATCGCTCCTTGCGCGGTCCTACACTTGTTCTCGAGCTTGCTTGCTAACCTCCCAGTTTCTATTCGATATCGTAGCACCATTAGGATGCAACCGTTGCACATTTATCTTTTCAGCGACAGTTGTAAATTCTCAGTCAGGATTTGGTAATACCTGCCGCCTATGAAGCGCGGTATATGCTTGGTTATACAAATGAACCAGATAATTGATTCAAAGACCAAGTCGTTCAAGCAGGGGAAATTGCTACAGTTACTAAGGCTGCGTAGGCCTCGAGACAGGAGTATACTCTCTCTCTCTCTCTCTCATACACAAGTATGCGTAAGCACACGAACGCGAAAACTCATGCACTTACGCAGACACGCAGACATCCATGCATCCACACCCACTGCAGCAAGCACAAAAAGGCATTCGGAACAAATTTCGTTCACAATTGTTCACATTGATATTCTTGCCACGGGTGCAGTTTTGGGCTACGATGGCTAAGGGCCCAGAGGGTCAGCATATTGCTACCACTCTGAGTATCGGAAACATGTTTTGAATTTGAATTATGAATCCAATGATCATGCATCGGCGAAGGTCAAAGCGCACATTCGACCATTCTATCTCCGAGTTGGAATGAAAGGAAAATGCATAAACGATTGTGATAAAATCAAAATACGTGGAATTGAAGGACGCTGTTCGATTCTGCTTATCGAAATTGGCGCCGACCCACAGGAGATGCCCCTCGCCTCATGGCGGCTTCAAAAAAGAAAGCGGATTCAAGGAGACTCTTCAAAGGGAGCCGCACCCTTTTTAAAAACAGCCAGGTATCATCGAATTCTATGTGCTTACCTTATGGGCAGCGGGTAGGCACATCCATAATCCTTTCTTTCAGGATAGCAGTGAACAAAACAAGAAGTGAAAGGAGCATTAATATTTAATGTATGCAGGCCCGTAAATCGCTAAAACATAACCGGGGCTGACACCGTTGTTTCAAAGCACTTCTCAAGAACAAGCTTGTAAGAATGAGAAAGGTTGTGAAGGGATAAGCTAACCTAGCTTTGTTTTTAGCGTTGGTACGTAAGTGGGTGCTGCAATGAGGCGTTGTTAGCGCTGGCTTAAGTGCTACCAAAGTGAAAAGGTCCGAGGACCTGCCGTAGAGTGGAGCTCCTGCGCACAACATTCCCGAATGCATTCTTCGCCTTTGTAGCGGCACTCACGTGCTTCGCTAGCGCTGGTATAATTCACTTGCAGAAATTTGATTAACGAAAGCAGATGGGTCGCTTCCCTGCAGAGTGGTGACGTCATTGTTATCCGAGGCCCGAACGTATAGTGAAAGCGTGGCCAAGAATGAGGCGATTATTAATAGAGATAAGAGAAGTGGTCACGCTTCCTATCACGAAATGTCTAGTGAAAGCCACAGCTAAAAGAACGTCAAAAGTGTGAAAGATGATCAAAAGAGAAAACAAAGGCAACATTTCAGGAAGGTAAGCGCCTAGTGTATAGAACAGACTCGTGAGAGAGAGAGAGAGAGATAGGAGGAGGAGGAGGAGGAGGAGGAGGAGGAGGGAGGGAGGGAAGGAAAGGCAGGGAGGTTAACCAGACTGAGTCCAGTTTCCTTCCCTACACGTGGGGATGGGGAGGGAGGAGTGAGAGAGAGAGAAAACGTGAGTCTACAGCACACTCACATACTAAGCTAGGTGCAGGATGTCTACAGTCGGGCACTCAAATCTATTACCTTCAGGTAGTGAAGAAGCGCTCGAATAGCTTTCCAGGCTAATGAACTGAGAGGCCAGGCGCCCAAGATATTTGCTTCTGTGAATGACCTATCGTCCTGTCTATTCAAGGCACACTGGAGAGTCTGACATTGGTTATCAAAGCGAGAACAGTGGCACAGAAGATGACTGATGGTCTCTTCACACTTGCACTTACCGCACATCAGTGAGTCCGTCATTCGAATACGGTAGCTGTAGGAGTTAGTGAATTCTACTCCTACCACAGCCGACACAGCAGTGTTGCGTCACGTCGTGAAATGTTTGCTGCTAATTTCACTTTAAGTGATTGGTCGAGGCTGTATAAACGATAGCTAGAGTTGTGTGCCAGTAACTGAACGTGATGGTACGAGCGAGACTGCGAAGCTCTCTTGTGGCATCAACATTCTATAAAAGTATAAGGAGTGTCGGTGCTCCACCCTGGGCACGTCGGGCAGCGTCATCGGTGAGGTGATTACCAACAATGCCACATTGTCCCGGCATCCACTGAAAGATTATATCATTTCCTCGTTCAGAAGTGCAATGACAAATTTCATTTATTTGGGACATCAGCTGTTCGTAATTAGCACGTCGTAAGCTTTGCAAGCTTTAATGGGCAATAAAATGGGCAATAAAATATTGCCCATTCGCTACGCGATTCTTCTTAAATTGATTTACGACAGCGCGTAGAGTGGCCAGTTCGGAATCTGTACATGTTACGTGTGAAGTCTTAAACTTGATTACGACCAATTGAGATTATATAACAAGGGCAGCCGTCGAACTTTCTGAGAACGAACCGTCCGTGTAAACATGGATTCGGTTAGTGTACAAACAAAGCCTCCTTCCCAATTGCTGGAACAGCAAGGAACACGGGAGGCTTTTTCAAGCTCGACAGAGGGGATGGCATTCTTGCTGCGGGAGAGTATCTCAATGATAAAAAGTGCTGGTTAGTCACAACCGGTTTTGAAAACGCTGCCTTGGGTCTTTTCTAGGGCAAGCGAGTGCGATGGCGGTCAGGGACCTTGGATATATGGCGAACATGCGCCCAGAGTGCGTCGACAGCTATGTAAGTCGCTATTGGGTTGTCTTTCGTGGTAGCAATTATTGCTATAGTTGAAGCACATCGAGGTAGCCCCACACGTGTTCGAATGACTTGACATTGAATGCTTTGCAGGACAACGATGTTAGTTTTGTTAGCACTGGAAAGTATTGGTGTGCTGTCCGGCCTTGATGGAGGGCTAGGGCGCAGTATGGATGTCGTTGTTGTGGAGACGAGCCAAGGCCGGCCACCGTCCTTCATATGATAGACAGTGAGTTGCGGTGGTCAAGGGATTCGCAGAACGTCTTCCACCTTTGTTCCCCCAGCCTGTCCACATGAGGTTGGATTTTCTTTTGTATACGTCGAGCGATTCTAGGGTCATAAATTGAATCAGTGCGCCTGCATCGCCTCTCGGCCCTTCTACGAATCGTTCGAAGTCGCTCAAGCTCCATGTAGAAATCCGTACGTGTTTTCGTGGATGTAAAGATGCACTTAGACGTTTCGAGCACACTTGTAATTAGGTCCTCAATGATGCAGGCAAAACCTTCTTCGCATACCTCTTCCACCTTTGTCTCATATGTTCACTACCTTATTTGTCGGGAAGTAGAAAAGGAGAAGCTTCCAAACCCCATTATTCTTAAGTAGGTGGGAATATGGTCACTGCCATGAGACTCAACGCCAGAGAACCACCGCACATTTTAACCAAGACGCCGTGACACCAAAGTGAAATGTAATGTAATTACATTACTTGTATAGACATGTAATGCCTTGGGGTGCATGAATTATACCTTGGGTTACTGCGTAGCGTATCAATGACGGATATTACAACAATTGCTCGAGACTGCACAATAAGGATATACAATGCCGTTGAAAAAAATGTTCGCCCTATAGTCTCTAGAGGCAACAAAGAATCGTTCAACCCGTTTAATTCTCACCAACTACCAAAGAACTGCGAGTGTCACTAACAAGAAAGCTCTGCTAGACCTCCCGCTGTTATCTACCCGCAGAAAACTATCTCGCATATGTCTTTTCCATAAAATCTGCTATCACAACGCATATTTACGTTCTATCTTTGTTCAAACGCCACCATACATTTCATCTCACATTGACCACCGCCAAAAGGTAAACATTCCGCACTGCAACACGGTCGGCTTTTCATATTCATTTCTTCCCCAAACGAGCAAAGATTGGAATAACTTACCCGCATTACTTACAAGCATCACTGACACCAATAACCTTAAAACCACACTTCAAAGTTTCATGTTTTAAATTAATGTTGCGGTTGCTTGTTCTGTATAATAACTGCTCTTATGCAATAATCTTTGTGTTGGGATTGTATTTTTATATGCTATGTTCCTTTCTTTCTTTCCTCTCGTTTTTTGTTACGCCATGTATTTTTGCCGCGCTTACAAGTTTCTATTTACCATTCTTATTATGTTGTATACCAGGTTTTGCAATGTTTTTGCCATGTTGTAGCCTTCCTTCATTATTTTTCCTTGTTCTTTTTATTAATTATTGACTTCCGCGTATTTAGCTTTGACGCTTTCTTCGAAAGTTTTTGCTTCTTTGTACTTATAATTTTTTTTCTATAATCAACTATTGTGTGATTTGCCTCTGTATTTACCTTGTCCCTTCCCTTCTACAATGTACAATCGTACCTTGAGGGTATAATAAATAAATAAATAAATAAATAAATAAATAAATAAATAAATAAATAAATAAATAAATAAATAAATAAATGTGTGTGGACGTCAGTCATGTCTAGGACTTCTGCCCATCGCCTCGCCAGCCTCCCTATGGTGAGACTCCGCACGACATTCAGTGCAACTGACTGCGCATATCAAGCCTCGTTTACTTCAAGCCATGCACTTGTGGCCAGGCTGCTGCTGTCTCCGTGGTGTTTTTGGCCGTGTTTACCTACACTTCACAATTAAAGGGCTTCAAAGAAGGTCTGACCTTCCCTCGTTTGCACTCAAACAACTCAGTTTACTCGTCTTGTGTGAGAAATACAGTGACGGCACGCACGTCAATACTGATAGCTCGACTACGAAGACGCATTAAGGTGGCTCTGCCGTTGTACGAACAAGAGGTGTAGCTGAGATGTTTAAAACCTCACACATCAAAATTCCTACAGTGGCAAAACTCATGGCTCTAAAAGCGTTGCCCTTCACCTGACCAGCACAGAGAGTCCAAGAATACGGGCTCTCTTTCGCGACTTCAAGCTGGCTACATAGTGGGTGAAGTCGTTCCTCCGACATGCAAGTCTTAAGCAGTTGGCGTGGAAAAGTGAAAATGCGCCAGCATTTGTAAGAAGACGGCCATGAGATTTCAGTGCAGTGGTTACACGACCATTGCGGAATTACTGAAAACTATGCTACAGACAAGGCCGCACGACAGTCGCACGAAGAAGACTAATACCTCCCCATTTTAGTTTGTTGGCCAGACGCTATGAGACAACTTCGCCATCCGGCATATGCGCTTTCGTTAGCCGAGTGGAATACCGGAAATGTAAGGCGCGCAATAAGCCGTTTCATATACAGCGTGCAATGCCGTGGGAGCTAGCAAGGCATTCGCATTGGCTGCGTTCGCCAGAAAAAGTAAGTCAGGGGTTTCTTCCAGCAATTGTGCGAAACTGTTCTTTATTCAGCCTCCGTAATAATTGGTTAAAAGGTCGAATCTTTAGAAATAAGAAAACTGACTGCGCTATACAGCTGCTTTTGATTTGTTTTAGATCGTTTTGCATTTCCTTGTTTTCTGTTTCAGGTTCTTTTTTTTTTTTTTGCAGCCCGCTGCGGCATCCTTAC
This sequence comes from Dermacentor albipictus, assembly GCF_038994185.2. Taxonomy (NCBI): domain Eukaryota; kingdom Metazoa; phylum Arthropoda; class Arachnida; order Ixodida; family Ixodidae; genus Dermacentor; species Dermacentor albipictus. The sequence goes on along the minus strand of NC_091823.1, from coordinate 47,912,821 downwards.
ATGCATGCTCGCGTAGCTCGCGCGAACATTCTCTATTGGCCCGCAGCGACGTATAAAGTTGTTGATAGCTACGACTACTTTGGCCTGTCGCATGTGATCTCACAAATTCGCTATGATGCTCAAAAGACACCGCACAAAGTTGACGTGAAATAAATTTTCTAATTGCCATAAAATTGAATTAAGAAATATCTCCAGACAAGGTATCGAAACCACGCCCTTTTCATTCAGAGCTGCATGTGCAAACCTCTTTGATGACAAACTTCTTGCGTAGCTTCCACAGCGTTGCCCTCAAAGTACGAAGCTTAGTACACTATAGTATACACAAGCCTTATTCTCAATTCGCTGCAGCCCCAACTTCCACTCGGACTGCACCGACGAGGGGCATGTCTTCTCTTTTGTTTGTGGTTGGAATTTGCTTTGTGAGAGCTTCGTCATCGGCTGATATTTATGTCCCTGCCAGGACGAAGGGCTCTCCCACTGATCTCTAATGCGCGGGCTGATTCAAGCTTGCGCATGCAAATTTTCTCATTTCATGGCCCGACACCTAATTCACTGCCGTCCTCGACTCCGCTTCCCTTCCATTGGCACCCATTCTGTAACTCTTATAGTCACTCCATAGCACATATCTGTCGTCCCTGCGACGAACATTCCCTGTCGTCGCGATATACGTACACCGACAGCGCCGACAGTCGCCGACAATGTGGCGCCCCGTGTTTGCAACGACGACCTGTTTGTCGTCTGCTGCCTACACTCATCAAAACTTCGGCGGGGAACGTGTAGTTTTCATGTTACCCTTGCGCTATAAAAAAATGGCTTCGTGTAGGCGGGCGGCGTTACACTTCTTCTACACCGATTAAAAAAAATGACGACTTCCTACATTAGCTACAGACGCATAGTTAGTGTAGGTAAACAATAATTCCTAATATCTCTCAGTTGGGATGGCTGTATGCGCGGGCTGTCATACACTGTACAAGCCCGTTCGGTGAAAGAGTACATCTAGGTGTTCCTTTAATAACCTTGAATGGCGTCGACTGGTCTTCGGAAGTCAAAACTTTGAGATGCATCGCTCGAGACCACCCACTGACCGGATTCACAGTCCATACCTACGCACGTCCTTTGGGTAGACGCAGATGTTTGGCGCCTTCCATAACGTTTCTTTCAGAGCGACACCGAGTGCCCTACAGAAGGGACTAATGGGTTGCCGAGAGTTGGCGCTCGTGCGGCCACGAATGCCATGGTTGGCTTTCTAAATATAGATCACCTCGTGGGTCGCCGTTCACGTCTCCATTTTTCTTCACTTGCTTGACTCTGGCGTATCGCAGTAGGCACGACACTTTTCCGGCACACCTTAAATGATGGAAGGCTGTGTCCGGTACGTAGTTCTTCATGGGGCATGGAGCGGAGCACTCGAATCTCTGAGTATTGCATTGCGCAAGATTTTCTCAAGGTGAAGAAAATTCGGTTCAAATCAGGGTAACGGTTCTGTGCAGGATGTATTATTATTTTTCTTTCCGGGTAAACTTATCTGACCTCTTCTTGAACGCCAATAACATTTCTAAAGATATAATAAACAATTGGAGTGAAGCGAATTTCTCAACCCTCAGCACTTAGAAGACATCGACGGTGAATGTTCGGTCGGTCAGAGCCAAAAGCCGGTTCTGCTGTACATTTTGCCTATTTCATTCGTGCGTCCATGGCGATAGTGGCGGCAGTGCGTCCAGCGATAGTGTTTCCGTAAATTCAAAACGTATTGGGCGACAAACTTGTTAGCTACCATTAAGTCTTTAGCGACAGCCTTGTGCAGCTGCTTAATCCGGTGCGCGGTCAAATGTGTGTTGTTCCGGGATTCGCAAGTGCCATATTGTTTGCTTAGACCTGGTGCAAACATCGAAGGCGTTATTACTGCTTAACAAGCTTAGTCCGATGCCGAGAGGCCATGCGGTGGTTCGACTTCGACAACTGTTATATAAGGGCGAAGGTCAGCGACTTTCCTGTTTGCTTCAGTATGGCTTGTAAGCGATTGGCTATCATAGGGTCAGCGATGTTAGGGCATTGCATATTCGTGGGAAAAGATCATGGTTGTGTTAATCGCACCTGCTGTGATTATTCGTGTGTCCTTGTGGTTGTAAAGACTTCTCCAGCGCGCTGTTTGACAATCAAGGCGACTAAAAGTAAAATTATCATCTATCCAAGACACACGGGTGAGGTCGTTTCCCTAAAATAACAATGGAGATTGAAGGCACATTATGCTCGCTACGTTGTGCCCAGATAGCTTTCGGAGCACTCCTTGAAACAGAAGGTGATGAAGCTGTGTAGTGCTTATAACATTATAAATATATAGGTTAATGGTTGGCCATTTTAACAGGATACGTGCGGATCACCCTACCGCATGTGCCAGTAATATAATTCCGTCACCCACCAGCCAACCAGGCTGTTGAAGCCTTTGGAGCGATGATTTAATCTGCGATTAGAAATGCTCAAAAAATATTATTTGAGCGTTTTCCTCGTCTTCTAGAAGAACTGCTTGATGCACTAAGTTGAAATTTGAAGCTAATGGGAGGAACGTTAAAAGGACACTAAAAGAGAAAAAAATGATGATGTCCTACTTACAAACAGTGAGGATGAATTGCGACAAATGATTAGGGCCTTAGCCAAGAAAATGCAAGAGTAAGGTTGAAGATTAATATGCTCAAGATAAAAATAACGTTGAATATCCTGGCAAGGGAGCAAGAATTCATGAAAACCAGTCAGCCTTTAGAGTCCATTCAAGATGGCTATGTGAAGGAAACTTACAGAAGAATCAAAATGGGTTGGGGCGCATACGGCAGGCATTACCAAATCTTGACCGCAGCGTACCGCTATCCTTGAAAAGAAAAGCGCACAACCATTGCATTCTGCCACTACTACCATATGGGGCAAACGCTTGGAGTTTAACAAAGAAGCTTAACTGGAGGTCAAGGAGCGCGCATCGAGCAAGTGAACGAAAAATGTTAGGCGTAATGTTACGAGACAGAGTGACGGTGGTTTCGATTAGAACGCAAACGGAGGTAGCCGACATTCTAGTTAACATTAGAAGGAAACAGGGGGGTAGGGCAGGTCATGTAATGCGTAGGGCCGATAACCGGTGCACTATTATAGTTACAGAATGGGCACTAAGAGAAAGGAAGCGCATTCAAAGACGGTAGATAATTAGGCAATTTGCAAACTCAGCTCGGAATCAGCTAATGCAAGACAAAGGTAATTGGAGGTCGCTGGGAGGCCTTCGTCCTGCAGTGCTGCTGTCGCTGCTGCTTTTGGTTATTATTATTATTATTATTATGAAAATTGTTGAGCTGTGTTAGTAAATTGTGACTTTACAACGCCAAAAAGTCGCTTCCACCGCAATGCGAAGCTCGGTAAGCCAGAAAGGAGGCAAATACAGAAGATAGGTGGCGACTTCTTAAAGGGACACTAAAGTCAACGTGGACTGTTCAAATACCATCCCAGAAACCTCGAAACGCTTGTTTCATGCGAAGAAGAGACTTATTTTAAGAGAAAACACGTTCTGAAGCGTCCGCGTACCTCTAGCGCAGTTCAAATCGCCCGCCCTCCGATCTAGAAGTGGTGACGTGATGGTCTCATACTGACGTTGCGCCGTGGGTGAGTAAAACGGCGCCCGCAGACGGCGCTACGGCTTTTCTGCGCAAAACGCAAACGCGCGGCCAGAAACGGAGCCAAGACAGAGCCGACAGCAGCGCGAAAGCGGAACTATGGTGGGTAGCGGAAGGGAAAGCGTGCGACGATAAGTTGGTACTCCATTTTATGACGCCAACAGTGACGCTCGTTGCAATGGACGACCCTGACAACGACACAATGGCTCGCGATGCTGGGCTCGACTTCAGCGATTTAGGCACTGATGAACGTGACCTGCTGCTGAGGTCTCACGCTGCCGGCGTACTACTACGACGGCAACTGTATGTCATGGCTGTACATATTCGCTCATTTGTAGCTGTTCCTTCGTGAAAAACAAATGTGGCACTCATCGCCGCGTCTTCAACCTGCAGTTGTTCTTGCGATTCGGAGAATGCAGGCAAGACCGACGGAACAGCGCTACGGGAAAGTATTGCTTTGAAAGGCACTCAACACGACTTCAGTGTGTCGGCGTTGAACTCGTAATCATCTGGACGAAAGTGCAGCGAGCACACTGTGCGATTTTTCGACTCTTTGCCAACGCGCTGTGGCAGAGGCACGGCACTTAACCACTTTGATCGGAGAGGTTCACTCGTTGGCACACAGTGACAAATAACGTTGGATTCGCCGCTGCAATTGCCTTTGGCGAAGTTCCGCGGACCTTTCGCGCATCCCACGACATCACATAGACGTGGCATTCTCGCTGCTTGTTCCAAATGCAAGTTTCACGAGCCAGCAGAACCAGCGCAGCACGATGCGATAACGAAACAACTGAAACTCCAAAACGCGCGCGGCGCAGAGTCGAGCACGCAGAGCCGAGCGAAAACGAAACCTTTCGACCACCCATACTACTGAAGGGTAACGTCAAAATGTTACTTTTTCTTAGAATCGTACAGAAGTAGACAAGTAGCATTTTTCTTTCGTCTTATAACCTAGTGATATGATCGTTTTAATACGAGAAGTTGAGTACTAGTGACATAAATTATGATGAGGAGTGCCTTCGTCATCGGGCTAGTACCGGAATGTCGCTAGGGGGTCTCAAATCGTGTCATGCATTTACCTCAATTTTTCGGCTACTAAAGCTCTGTTCGCGGTTATATTGACGCCTTAGAGGTTCTAGAGCATTGCTTTATCACTTTAACTTGACTTCATAGTAAGCTTTAGTGTCCCTTTAGGCACTCTGACGCGTTCGTGCCTTCGTGTTAGTCAATAGGTGTTTCAATCGCTTTCGACACGTGAGATACCATGAACTAAGAGCATATACTGCCTGAAGCAGCGTGAATCCAAGCCAGCGACAGCGCTAGTCGCCTCGTGTTAGCGTAACCTAAGCCTTCATGCCCCGATATCAAGGACCGATTCAAAGAATATCGTCGAGATAACGCCCGAACATCGCTGCCAAGTTGAGATAAAAGAGTAAGTCTACGACAATATCCACTTACTCCCTTCCGAACGGGTTAGAAACGGCTATCTGTTCGAAATGAAGCCGGCAAGCTGGGCGCGGCGAAGCTTTTCTCACTACTGCCGTTCGTTTGGTCGCCACATCGTCGGATATATTTAGAGTTATATTTGTAACAATGGGTGGTAGGTAGATATGGTCACCATAACAATGTAAATATCGTCCCCGCATTCAATATTGTTTTGAATAAGAGGATATGACGGAATCCTGTCTGGTCGAGGAAGATCGAAGTTCAGAGGCTTCCCTTCGGGAGCCGAAACGTCTTTTACTTGAATATACTTTAAATTAGTCGGCGCTATGAGTTTTATCGTTCATGTAACTCTATATAGCTCTCTAGGACACAGGTAGCAGCTAGAATTTGCTCGATGGTTCATGACTCGATGGCTTCCGTGGCGACAAGTCACATGGCTTGCAGCTCTACTTTGAATATAGCGTGTCAAAGTGTGAAGCAGCTCTACTGGACAATCTGTGGCTTAATGTCACGTTTACTAAATAACAATATTTTATTATTTGGGTGACCGACAGTGCTACCTGTGAGCGGCGGTGATGAGACAATCAGCAAAAAGCAGATGCACCATCTTTTTATGTATAGCCGCGGTGCAATACGGAAAGTCAAGTGTCGGTTTACCCCGCTATAGAGACTGGTCAGTCAGCCCAGTGCCAGAACAAAAGATATTATGCCGGTCACAACGTACATACCTGTGTGTTAAAGGAAGATAGCGCGCGCTAGCTCGTTTCCTGCACAATTCTACGGGGCTGATAGATAAACCAAAGCGGTGTTGCATGGCAACTTGAGTTCTGTATCGAACTTAAGTTCACCTACCTAATGAAATATTGAAAACAACGGTATCAACAAATAACCTCATTAGGGCATTGCAGTGGTCAGCTAGTGCGATTTGTTCCTAAAGAGTGACTTGCAAATGACAGAAATGACGCCTTCGTGTATCTAGATTATCGAGTTGTTTCTTTATGCCAAAAAAGTTTCTCAGCATACAAATAAAGCTGTCGAGAGAAATATTGCAAGTGACACGTTTTGCCAGACTTTCGTAACGACGTTTCCTTCTCTAAATATTACACGGCTTGCGAAAGGGCTAAGAATTCAGTGGTGTTTAGTAACTCCAGAACTGTAAGACACAAAGCGACACGTGAAAGGGACTTATCTTTCGAAACACGTCGCAAACACTACAGTTAAGCTCTTCACGTTCGACGCGGAAAGCCGGCTTCCTAATTTTAGACAACTCCGGCAAAAATGCTGGTGCTCTAAGCCTACCCAAGCCTTCGGGCAGAAGCCACACTTCAAGCGCGGCGGCTCGGAATGCCGTTACGGTTGCCTGAAACCATGGCGCCATCTCTTTCCTATCAAACGAACCACGTTTCGAATCGAAGGAGATTTATGTCTGCGTTATTTTTTAGCGACTGACGCTGGCCGCGACGTATAACTCTGCCAGTGCCATTTTCACGTCTCTAAGAGCGCCTCAAATCATTACATTACATTACATACGATAACAATCACACGAATTCTGCGAATTACAATGCAATATAAGTCTAAATTATCGTTGAAGTACATTCCGCCAAGTCGTCTCTGGGCGGGTAGCAGTATCGGTAGGTGCTGCCATCATTCGGAGCTATTGTGAGCTTCAAGCGAGAGAAATTGAGCCACGCGCCAGAATTTGAAAGCACAATGGGGTTCAACTTTGGCTTATCACATATCAGTAGGAGAACGCGCGATACACAGGGAACGAAGTCACACCGAACGACACATTAAACAATTTACAGCCGCCCACCGCTACTTACAAGCTAAGAGCTCGAAGATACAGGGCGGTGAGCGAATGATCAATCCTTGGATAGTAAACAAGCCAGTGGGTACCTTTAAATAATAAATCGCGCTGTTCTTGAAGACCCAGCTTCTTTTCCTCTGCTTTCTTTTCACTAACGATATCACTGATGATGATGTCTTTCGCTGCCTGAAGCAGGCCACTGTATCCATCTTGCATTTTTAATGATAAATTGAGAGCGTTCAAAATACCATCGTACGCTCTCTTTCAACGAACTCCCCCCCTGTGGTTTCTTATTCCACAGCATTTTATGCCGGATAGCGCAAGTATGTAGCAGTGCGTGCTAAACTTGGAATGATTGAGCATGCATCGTGGATATTTTTTAAGAATTATTGCCATGCAAATACGGTACCGTGCAAAGATATAAGGGTTGAAGGAAGATCCAATATTACCACCTCGCGTTTGCTTCAAACCAAAACAAGAAGCTGTGGCAGTTGCAGTAAACGTTCGCTTGAAAATGGAGTAGGGAAAACAAAACCGGGCTCGCACCGGCTGCCCTCGAAAAATACATTACGAAGCGTTCCCTCCTAGTGAGCACACTTGTTTGCCACTCGAACGCAATAACGCGTAAACAACTTTTCTGGAAACGGCAACAACCACAGAATTAACGGCGGCCGCTCGAAGGCTGTTCACTGCATAATGGGCTGTTCGGAAACCCATCTGCGAGTGGGAATGCAATTAACGACTTTTTGAAACGGCGCCGGGTTCGTCGCGCTGCGCGGGAGAAAAACCAACTTCGTTTACAAAAGATGTTCACACGCGAACCACAGGTGCAGGTGGAAGAGGCGTAGCAGCACGAGCAATAAACATTTCTCGCGTCGAGCGCGCGCATTGCGACACCAACGCTGCACGCGTAATTGACGCGCTCCGATAAACCGCCGGGCTCTACTCATGCACGTAAACTGCGTACATAGAAAATAAGTTGAAAGGGCGAAATTGTTTCTCCTCATTCCTCTTCCTCATTTTTGCCTTTGCTTTTTCGTTCTTTCTGTGCTCTTTTTTTTAATGACGTCGTGAATAGTTGCTCATAGCTGAGCTGCAGAAACAATGATTTGCGAAATCGCATCGCATAGTGACGATGACATCCTGACCACATGCATATAGTGGCCCAAGCTATTCGACAATTTTGATAAGTTGGTGCGGGGTGCAAAGCGTGACGGCGACGGCATGACGAGAGTTAGATCGTGAATCTAGAATGACGACGATGGAACGACCATGACGGCATCATGCCCATCATCATGGTCCATCATCATCATGGTCCCAACAAGTAGACGACATGGGCCACCACAAAGCTGGCGTGACATAATGGATGGATAGATGGATGGTAGAATAGTGCAGTTGCAGCGAGTTCAGAACCGAAGGAATTCCTTGCTTGCTTACTATATTATGGAATCGCTTAAGTCTGCTGTGCCTTTTTTTTTCCTCTAAAGAAAGGCTCGTGGTAAATAAGGAAGAAGAAGAAGAAGAAGAAGAAGAAGAAGAAGAAGAAGAAGAAGAAGAAGAAGAAGAAGAAGAAACTTTATTAAAAATGGTCTGGCAGTTTTTGTTGTTGTGGCCTCAGGTGGCGGCTCGAAATCCTTGAACTTGAAGGAAGTACTTTTTTTACTGCTTCAGCTGTTTGGTTGTAGGTTGTCTTTGTAAGGAATTCATGCTTGCGATTCGATTGCTTTTCTTCTGCGCTGTAATATGCATAATTGCACTCATGATGGTTTTTGTTGCATAGCGTTATACTATCCATCGGTTTCATTTCACGATCACTGTCGCTTTTGCCTTGTCATTCTCAATTCGTATGCTAACATGTCCGAAACTGTTGGGCTCATCAGCATGTCTAATGGTATTTATGGGGAGCGCTCGTAAATCTTATGATTTCATGAAAGTGCCAATATCTTTGGACATTGATCTTAGGCTAGCCGAATGAAGGTGTATAAGATCCGTGTCATAGTTGAATGCCTTTAGAGAAAAGTTAGCCTCGACAAGCCACCTATGACCTACTGTCACACGAAATAAACAATATCAGTGAAATGAATGAATTCGTCTGAGACCAACACCTTTGTGCACTGATTCATTCATTGATTTATTCATTCACTCATTCATTCATTGACTGTTCACCACAGCAAATGCTCTAAAGTTGGAGAGAAGAAAAGGGTGCACCATGTGTTGACGGAGAGCGCAACAGTTTTGTAGCAACGCGCCCCCCTCAACTATCCCATGGCAATAAATTAAATATTTATTGTCTTTTTAGTAAAATAATCGTGTACCTAGCTTTCTCTAAGTCAAAATCCTGACGACACTAATTTAATGCCTAATTCTTCATTTGTTAATGCGTTAGCATTAGAAGTATCAAAGCGGAAAGAGGTCTATTTGTGTGAAGTGTGGGAGGTCGGTCACGTTGTAGATATAAATTGTAATGAAGAAGAACGCCCGGGTGGAGGCAGCAGCATCGCCAACCGCATGGCGTGTCGCAGAGGCTCGAGTTTAGAGGCATGTGCTCGGTCAGTCGCTCTATCCGTTATCGGCCCATCGTCATATATATATAGAGAATGATCATATTTAAGTTTTATGAAATTTTTAAAAGTCACGTCTGGCTCAAGAAGTTGAAACGCATGTTCAAATACTTGGTAAAAATTCACCGATTAACTTCTTAACTAACTACTTTACGGTACATAATGCAATTTACGAATTATAGGCGATGAGCTTGCAAGATGCATCCACTTGTAATGAATTTCCAGGGTGATTCCAGTTTCGAGATATTATTTCCCTAAGTGTACGTGGGACGAAATACATGGGCGTTTCAGTTACTTTTGTGCTTCAATGCAAAAAAAGTGCCTTTTGTAAAGAAAGTAAGTGGAACAACACTGTATTTTTACGGAGAGCTTGACGGTGCATATCTTCGAATTGGCGTCGTTGTTGAAATTTATTCCAAGTGGATACGCCTTACAAGCTCACCAGCTAAAATTTGTAAATTGCATTATGTACTGCAAAGTAGTTAGGAAGATAATTAGTGCATATTTGTTTATTAGCTTAGTGTGTTTCTCGATTTCTCTTTGAAGTAATGTCCGCCTCTCTGAATAATCCAACCCAAGGACTAGAATTATGCTATCTGCAACAGGCTATTCTTAAAAATTCTGTAAAACTTAAAAGTAATCACCCTGTATTTATATACCATCTCGAAGTGCGACTTCGCTCCTCGAAGAAGCAGCACGTGTGTCGAACGAGTTCGTGAACCACACATTACAATGTATACAGTGAAAGGGGTTTAATTCATGTATCCGGGACCTCAACGAGATGCGACGTAATGCCAACGCATGTCTCTCGCGTTTACCGCTAGATTGCCGCTGAATGTTTCTTATGCATTTGCGTACGCATATCTTCTAGAATACTTTTGACGACCTAAAAATGTCATCGTTTATATGATAATTTGTGCATACTAATTTGTGTACAAATGCGGGTCCGTCAGTGCCTACCAGGGACGCTATCACGTAAAGCTATTTCAAACTGTTTTTATTCCATTTCTACAATCAGCCCTCCACGATTGGTCAAAAAATTTTCGCAGTACCCCCGCTTGGCCTGTCTGCCCCGCGACGCCATGAAAACCGCGAAACTCAACGTCTTATATGACGCCTACATGCTGATTATACAGCATCAAACCAAAGAAGACGAAAATAAATGTTTTCGATTCCACACTTCTTTATAGTCCTCTGCTATTGGACATATGTTTTCGAGCTGAGTCAGCTTCCCGTGTCTGCCAGCCACGTGACTTCGTAAAACCGGGAAGAGTCGCCACGTCAAAGGGACTAAGGTGCAATAATTTGCCGAACAAAAGTGATTTTCTCTTTAGGATAGCTGGAGATTGCCCCTTTCTGAAGTGAATAGAAGATGCCTGCCTACAGATCACACGAACACTGGTTATTCGGAGCTGCCGGGGAGGATGAATTTATTTGCGTGTAATAAATATTATTGCCGTGTAAGCATAAGGTTGTCGAGCCATTTCGGGACGTTTATTACACCAGTCTGCCAATACTTCTCCGCTGAAGATCCGCGTCAGCGGAGTTTTTAACCTTCCGTTGTGCAATGCCGTCATTTTCGACTAGCCACTGTAAGCTAAGCAAAGGAAAGCAGGCCGATCGTAGACGCAGGCACCAGCCTTCTCATCCGCTTATCAACTCTCACTGCGCTAGCTGGGCCCCACCGAAGCCCTCTCCACTGATGCGTGCTCCTTGCCTCTTGTCAGCCAATTCGATAAGGAAAACCTGTCAAGTTAGGCAATACTATTCCTTTCCAAAGCAAACAAAAGCGATCTCCTATACACGAGGAGAGCGTTTGATTGGTCAGTTCAAACAACGCCGCGGGTCACCGCACGATGCTTGCGTCGGTGTTACGTAAGCTTGACGTCAGGAGAGTGGAATAGAACCATGATTTTGGCTTCTAGCGCGAAGTGAAACACGGACACAGAAAGGAGCAGACAGGACCGTACCAACTCGCCCAACTGTCTATCCTTTTGAATAGAACCATATTGGAATTGTTTTACGTTATAAGGCCCCAGGTGAGTTGAGCTCCTAACGAACATGTGAGGAAACGCTCGCTTCGATAGTCACAGGCTGCTGGCAACTTCCTCACCAATGTAAGACATTTCGGTACCTTTCGACCTTTGAACTCGTCCATGCAGATTACCGAAGGTTTTGCCTGCAAGGGAACTGCCTGCAAGAAACGGGGGGAGAAGGCTCGCATTAACGTGTCACCTTGTCCTCTGTCTAGAGCAAGTAAACGCCCTCCTAAGTCTCGAAAACAAAATGCTTAATACATTAAAGTACTGCAACGCTTACGATTCGAATAATCAGCTTCTCCTGTTGCTCCAACGCGGTGGAGGCGCCCTCTTAGGTACTGATCGCAAAGACAGCTGGCGTACCAACCTTTCATTGCACGCTAAATGTTCATATTAGTCCTTGCACTCTCTCTTGTCCTTAACATATCTAGGCTTGTCCTAACATATCTAGACGTAAACCACACAATTTAATATACTGTCATGCGTAGCCCGAGCAATGCAGCCACATCTAGAAGAATAGAAAGAATTGGATGACGCAATGGTTTGGCCACTGGTTGCTTCGGAAAGCCCCTTGTCTTCTCGTTATCGTGTTTCAACGTACACGAAGAAAATAAATGATTTCCATTCGCGAAAAGTTTCGTGTTGGTGCCGGGTAGTGGAGGTCCTTGTGATCGAGCCTTGTGAAACCACTGCAGCAGCAGACGTCGGTCCACATTAGCTAGAGGACATACAGGCACGACCGAAATCGAAGGGGTGATAGAACAGATCAGCCACAGTCTAGTAGAATCCGAGAGCCTCCTGCGGTAATGCTCATCAGGATGCGGATGAGTGTCTCTCGCTCGATGAAAAATTAAGGCACAACGACTTATGAAGTACGCCGACGCAGTGCATCAACATAATCTTATTTTTCTCGCGAAATATTCGAGAATTCAAGAATTCGAGAATGACGAAAGCGCGCGGACAGCTTGGGAGAAACTTCGTCGAAGAATTTAATTTAAGAGCACTTTTCAACAGTAACTTTCAAAAAATAAAAAGGCTGTAAGCATGCTTTTGCGAAGACATCAGTTGCTCAGTGAAACGTGGACAACGTAACTGAAGACATTTTGATTTTTTCGTCATTGTAAGCGCGCCTGCATACGACAGCAAATCAGTGGGGCACCTGTTAGTAAGGATTGCAGCGCGACTGGCTGCTCGAGGCAGTTTGAGTGTATTTGCGGGCTTCTTTCACGCTCGGAAAAACACTATTATGTGGCACGTTCTGAGCAACAGAAAGCTGTATCGGGCGTTTTTAATGTTTCACTACAATTTTCTCGTTGACACTTTTAATCTAATAATAATACTTGAGAGGTTGACTAATTAGTCAACATTAATTAAGCAACAGGCGGAATGCAAAAAAGAATATCTCCAAGCGATGGCAAATAACATTACCTTGGTTCTGTCCAGATACGCGGTATCTGCATACCTTTAAACCTTGGTGCATGATAGTCGGGGCACCCTGCATATACTCATCATTTATTGGCATATCAGATAGGCTCATCTGTGCCTCGCACAACCGTGAATAGACGATCGAAGACGTGTTGTGTGTTATTTTTTTTTCTAATCGGTACAACGTGCAAAGCGACGTTCTTCTGAGTCTGTTAATCCGACTAGAACATAGACTACCTTGCAGGCACTTATTCTTGGACCATGGCGCCACTCGTCTTAGGATTAGAAAGCGACGCGGGCATGACTTCTTTGTACAAACTCGACTGGCCTCAGTTACCGACTGCAGTAATGGATAGCCGCACGAATTCGCACTGCTAGTGCCTTCCTTCCGCCGTTTCCTTTCTTTCTTTTTTTCTCTTAGCCTCCTTCCTCCTGCGTAAGGTAACAAATCGGACGCGCATGTGCTTGACTTCCCTGCCTTTTTTTTTATTTTCCTCCTCCTGTTCTCCTCGATCGCGTATCGAATGGGTAAAGATGAGCTAGCGCATCTTCCAAGACTAGACGCCCGTAGACCATGTGACCAGTACGCATTTAACGAAGGCTCCCTCGAACCGCCACCATTCCCTGGCTGCGCAAAATCACACCGAACATCGAGGGCTATCGGATGACATGACCAATCTGCATGGGGGTCGCCGCCAAAAATGCCTTACATATACGTTGTTCTGCGGGCTACCATCAACGTTCGAATACACTGCCGTCACTGCAAGTCGCAGCCAACATGCCTCTTTCCTACAGCTGTAGCCTCTTAGGATATATTTTCCGCTATTGTCGTCGCGCCGGCAAGGAGAGCCACAATTGTGTCCAGAGCAACACGTCAAATTGCTTTATGAGCCGTAAGTCTCCGAGGGCTGCCTTAGGCCACTACCTATCATGTCGTTCACCATGTCCACGTGACCGCGGTCACCTACTTACTCGTCATAAGCTGAGACACTAGCTCCTGCGAATGATGCAGTGGTGCAGTGGAGATACGGTAACATTCGTCGATTCCACCATGTGCTGAAATGTTAAAGAATAAACTAGAAGGTGTAAATAGTGCCACACTTGTCAATACTGGTGCTACCTTTTTAACAAGGAGCCTACGCTTCAAACATCAGCTTCGAACTGAAGTTATTTCCGCGTAGAACTGCGAAACAAGTTTTTGATGTGTCGGCGGGGAAATGTTTTGCCATGTCGGTGTCCACTGGATGTTCGTTGCGGTTGGAGGAATAAGTTCTAGAGCAGTTTATTGTGGTACGCACAACACATGACGTTGTTTTGAGCATAGCTGGCTTCGTGAATGTGGACCTACTCTTATTGATTGGGCTGAAAAGCACTGTGCAGACCGCCCCCCATTTGCTTGATTACAAGACATGGCGAATTGTTTTCGCTGAACCAAGCTGGGATATATCTTTGTCGGACGGCGTTAACTGTTTCTGTATGCTCTACATGCTTCCTATCCTACCAAGTCGGACTTTAACAACGGGATTAGGAGAAAATTTGCTGGATTCTATATTTAATTGGTGGTAGCTTCGATGGTGCTGCTTCCTTGTGGATGATGAACTTCCCTCCGGAATCTGTATTTCTGCCCACCGCACCTAGATCGGGAGCCGCTTAAGGAAAAATCTTAATTCCTGCACAAGCGGTTGCGCAGTCTTCAGACACGAGCCAAGCGGCGACAAACTAGTCGGCTGAATTAAGTCGCATGACAAGGTCACTACCCTTCGAATAGCCTGCGCTCCATGAAGCTGAAGATAGCTATGCGCCAGTATTTTTATTTTTATCTTGCTCGAACAGAGCGTGCTCTTCATTTGCGGCGTCTATGCGCTGGTGCAGCGTTTCATTTTCCTGACATTCTTCGTTATATTTTCTGATTACGCACAAGACAAATGCACCAGAGTGTAATACACCCGTCGCTCATCACACGGTGGTTAAGTGACATCGGTTATAAACGGTTTGTATTATCAAGCAATTTCAATCTGTCAGTGTGCGCGCATTTTGCATCTGCTATATCCTGCAGTGTCTTGTTGCTCAATTTTCTCTCCCACAAAACGCTAGTCAGATAAAATCCAGACAGATATTTGGAAAAGAGTCAGTATACATCTAACTAAATGAAGCTTTCGACCTTTCGAGAGCGAATAAATTTGGAATGTCACGTTGAAGAACACCTATATTTTTCGTCTGTGTTTTTGTTCTAGAAGAAATGGCAGCGATCGTTTTGGAAAGGTACAGTCGAGCGCGATTTGAAGGTTATCGCGCGAGCGTCGACCGGGAACGCGAACAGCGCCATGGCCCAGAATTCTCTGCCAAGGCGAGGGAGGTATCAGGCATGCTTCCCTCACTCTTTTTGCTGTTCCTTCAGCAGCCGTCACTCCCTGCTGGGCTATCAGTTTCTTTCTTTTTCTTTTTTTGGTTCTGCGAACAGGCAGTGATCGCAGTGCGCCCGACGTATTCTTCGGTATTATCTGAAATTCGACGTTACGAAGCTGTATCTAGCCTATGTAACGTCATTGCTGCTGAGCCAGGAAGAATGGGTGACCAAGAACATTAGCTTGAGCCCGCGAAGATACGAGGTAACCAAGTGCACACTTTATCGCAACAAATGGAAAGCGTAGAATAGAGAGAAAGGGCGGTGAGTTTTCACGGTGTGATGGTTGTTGTATGTAACAGCGAACGAGGGAGAGAAGAGTGCGAAATCATGATTTTTCCTGTCCCGAAACCGGCCGCTAGGTGCCTGGAGTGCTGGCCTGGTTGACGCTCGCGCGATAACCTTCAAATCGCGCTCGACTGTACCATACCGCCAGGAGCGTTAAGTCGAAGAATGCCAAGAAGCTAACTTCCTCTTTTCCTTCGTGGGCGCGCCTGTCCGCCGTCATTGCGACACAGCGGAAGCGCGGAGTAAAGAAACACTCGGCTACCCTGCAACCAAACAACTCGCACGAGCACTGCGTACAGACGCAGCGTCATCACCCGGATCGCGAACATCCTCCGCAGACGCGCTAGATTTGACGCGAACAACAACTACGGCTACGAAAAGGGATGCAAGCTTACGGAACACGGTGCAACAACTGACGCAAACGAAGCATCCCCACGCGCGCTTGCCATTTCTTTTTCTTCTTGTGCCGTTTTCTTTCTTACCCTTTACTACAAGAGGAAGCGCCATTTGCAAGAGCAGCCACGTGGAAGGAAGGGAACAGAAAGTTCGAAGCAAAAGACAGACAGAAAAAAGAGCGACAGACGAAAGAACTGAAAAAAGCGGCAGGAGAAACTGGAGAAAGTGCTCGAACCAGACACACACGCACGAACGCACGCACGCGTGTGTGGCAGTGAATTCCGCAACACGAATTCATTCCCCAAATGCATCGCCACCGCCAGGCGCTCCATCCGCCGTCGCTGTAGCCGGGACCCTCCTTCCCGCACCGTAACGCATCCCAACGGCTTCTGCCTCGGCGGAATTCCGACTGTGTCTTCTCCGCCCGTTCGCCTGGTATGCGGGTCACGTCCGCGGCGTGTTCGGCGGAACGGAACTGCTCCCAAGATTGTGTGCGCGTGCTCGCGGCGCGCGCACCGTCTAGACCCCCGTCATACTTCTCCGTAACGCCTCCCTCTTCCACAACCCTCGGCTCACACATCTTCGTGCATCCGCGCTCTCTGCCGCCCTGCTCAGCCAGAAGAAAGGCGGCAACGCCCCATATGCACGGCTGCAGAAACGTGCTGCCGCGCTAGCTGCCAGTCACGAAACTCACTTCGTTCTACATGCCTTTCTCTCTCTCTCTCTCTTACGTTGTCTCTTTTGTCTCTTTGATGTTTGCGCGCTGATTCGTGCCGGCCTTTCTCCGGGCTTTGAATTAAACGAACGGGAATTCAGTGGTGCTTGTGCGCAATGTAGATATCTGCTGAGAATGACAGGCGGCAAATTTTTGAACCACTGCGCCTTTCGCATTGTGTATACCACGGTGGATCTCAGTGGCTATCATTCTGCTGAGGGGCGCGATTTCGCAAATCCGATGTGCTGCGGCGGCGGCCGCAATAGGAAAGGAAGCAACCGGGGAAGGGAAAGGGGGGGGGGTGAGGGAGGTCGCGCAAGCTCTCGTGTACAAAGCATGAGGTGCAAGTTGCCGAATCGTAATTTGCGAAAATTAATCCGCGCCCTACACTACAGCATCTTTTATATAACGCGTGCATTGTTTTGTGAAGTATTCAACTGTACTGCATGTATCTCTCATAAAAACCATATTTCCGGCTCTACAATTGATTCATTCGTTCAATTCTTCTTTTACAGAATGGTACCGCCATTCTCCAGCTTCCCGACTATTTCAACCGCAGGATCTTGTGGCTTAATAGGCTAAAATTTCGGACGATCTCTAACCGAAAAGGAAAAGATCATCCACTGTACCAGATTAAATGAATTTATCTTACACATAGAGGATAAATAATATCACTACCCCGCTCTTTGGACAGAAGTGGTAAGTCTCGTTTAGTAGTTGACCACAGTTACACAATGTCTGTTAGTGTAAGCAGTTCTATTTCTAGTAGACCTTTTTTTCCGCATTGGTTTCGTCTTTAGGTTAGCACATAAAAAATAACTACGCATGAGGTATCAAGAAGGCGCAGAGGTTCAGCTCGGTGGTAGACAAAGCAAGTGGCAGAAATTCGAAAAGCGCAGGCAGCAAGAATATGCTGGATGCAAAGTGAAATAAAGAAAAAACAATAAAACGAACCAATGAGCGAACTATGGGGCAGTGATTAAAAAGAGCAAAGCGATGACGTCAACCAACCAACGCGCCATTAAACAGTCACTGTGTCTCAGCCTTAGAAGACAGTGCCCCTTGGAGAGTTTTTTTTTTCTTTGTAGCAGGTTAGATGATAACTTCCTGTGCTTAACATTGTTTCAGAAATATTCCCAGGTCATAAAACAAACTTAGCGCACTTCAGTCATCTGCGTTCGCTCAACTTAGACATCGTCGAAACCGGGAAGGGGAAAGCTTTTCCAACCAAAGACTTTCATGGCTGTCACCACTTTACTCCTTCGGCAAAGACGCTCACTGCGAATAGAAAGCAGCTTTTAAAAGCAAGCTTTACCTGAAGCCCGAACTCAATTTCTGCGTTGACGAATACCCGCAGGAACACTCTCGTTAAGAAATCGCTTAACCGATTTGTCGAAAACTCGCACCATACCGCGGATGAAACTGCAAGTCCACTCCCTTGAGGAAGCAGGTCTTTATTTGAACGCTCTGATAATTTACAGAGGCTCGAATGAATGGACGTCTTAGTTTTCCACAGAACGTTAGCAACTATGGAGCTATATACCAAAAACTAATATCGATTGTTAACGAAGATACCCTTGCTACAGTGTTAAAAGCGAAGAAGATAAACAAATGCGGGGGACCTTTACATCGGCCCTACGTCTGTGAAGTACGATTTGAATAGACCCGCTTTTGGAGTAATAGAGTTGAGCCACGCAGAAAAGCAGGTGATGCCGAGCTTGTCTCTTCGTAATGTATACGTTCTTCACACCGGTATTTGTTTATGAAGGTGAATAGCTAGAGGTGAGAACACATTGCAACCTCCTTGCGTATGTTTCACCTGGAGCCTCCATGCACTACACTTTGCGAGGATGAAGCAAACGAAAAGTACATTGCACATTGTACGAAAACAACCCGACAAACAGCTTGTCCAAGCATACGGAGTAATGGACATGCCCCCGACATAATGTTCAAAATTTTCCGCAGAATAACTCAACACCACTCCAACTATGAGGAACATATTTTAACATTACCTCAGTGGTTGCTCAGTAAAAAAAGAAGGATTATCTCTTGGACTCATTGTTCCTAAATCGCAGAACTTTCTCTTTTTCAACATGCCCTTCGGACACTGCAACGGACGCTAAATGTGTTACTGCAACCCATAACGCTTAATTAAGTTGCTTTCTTTCTGTCAACTGAATGGTGCACCGGCACTGCTTTTGGAATACTGACAAAGGCAGCTTTTCAAGTCCGCCATTGGTCACGGGAAAAATACGAAACTTTTGCAAGTCATGTTCTATCAACCGAACATTATTTTTCCTCTCCGATGTATCTTACGATAAATTTTGCTCTACAGTAAACTCTGTAGCGACG
The DNA here is from genome assembly GCF_038994185.2 of Dermacentor albipictus. Taxonomy (NCBI): domain Eukaryota; kingdom Metazoa; phylum Arthropoda; class Arachnida; order Ixodida; family Ixodidae; genus Dermacentor; species Dermacentor albipictus. The sequence goes on along the minus strand of NC_091823.1, from coordinate 47,893,738 downwards.
AAGACAGGCGTGTTCTTCAGGAACATCGCGAACGTCTCGTCCGAGGACACAGCTCACGCGCTCGGTGCATGACGCTCGATCAACAGACTGACCTGTGTACCATCCTGGCTTGTTAATTAAACCGCGTTACATATTTGGTGGAAGTTGCTAGTTCCAACCCTGGAATTCCGCTGTGAGAAGTTGCCGCCCATGGTACCTGAAGACGCGTGCCAAACACCACAGCTGGCCTCGCCCGCTCTTTTATGTTCTAGCTCACTGTATCAATGGGATCCAGCAATCTTCAGCGGTTACGTCAAAAGAGACGTCTAAGATTGGTTCTCGTCCTAGGAATGCGTGAGTGCCGACGACAAATTGGACGACGCTCATAAGTTGAACAACGGGGTCTTCTAGCTCACGGAGGTGGCGAGCTTGTGGTTTCACAACGATGAATCGGTCCTTTGCACCTGGTCCGACTTCACGACGAACTTCAGTCAAGTTTTCGGTCGCCCTGCGATGCAAAAGCGTTTTGCCGAAAAGCGCTTGCGCAACCGTTCCCAACAGCCTGGTGAGAACTTCGCCAACTACATAGAAGACTTCGTCGACCTTTGCAAGGGCGTCAGTGCATCAATGACCCAATCGCATAAGATCGGTCATATCTTGAAGGGCATCGAAGATGACGCCTTTGAAATACTTCTATCGAAAAAAAACCACAAGTCATCGTCGAAGTCGCTAGCCTTTGTAAGAGTTATTGTGAACTGCGTAGACAACGTCTCCCGAATAAAGCGTGCTTCCATACAGGACGCCTCGGTTTCAAGCTTAACCGCAGTTCCTTAATACCTCGAGACGACTCTCCCTTACTGACCTGACCCACCGAGTGCACCCCGCTGCCTACAGCTGCCAGATACGCCTTGCGCATATCAGCTGGAGTCTTTAGTCTGGCTTTGGATTCCGTTCACCACTCCTGGTCTTTCTTCTGAACTCGCCAAGTATCACGGTCCCTACGACGTTGTGCAACGGAAGTTGCCTGTCAATTACCTCGTCGAGCCGCTCACGCCGTCCGCTGACTTAAGGCGCCGTGGACGTGACATACTGCGTGTGCAGAGACTCAACGCTTTGAAAGATCCATTTGTCCTCCCCTCCCCTTGAGTCGCCAGGGTGGTACTCTCATCTCCGGGGGAAGGTTGTAGCGAAGAGTGGCATGCGCTTCGGGCGCATCGCCGGTGGATCGCTCGAGGATAGAGCTCGTGCACTCGGTGCCTGATCCACAGATCTGCCTGTGTATTGCTGTAGATTGTTAATTCAACAACGTAACAACTAATGTTATTCCCTTATGAGTTCTATCCTTTCTGGTTTTCTTTATTTCATTTTTTTCTTTCCTATATGCTCGTCCTCTAGGTTGGCTCTACAGCAGACATAAATAGGTAGAGATGCCCGCTGAAAATATTTCCGGCCTTCTTAAAAAATAATTTATGCGAAAGCGAAAACCGCTTACACCACATACCAAAGGTTACACAGATTATGTGCCCCTCGTAAGACTTTACATGTCTGAAATGCACATGCCAAATACAGAAGAGCACAGAACAACATAAGTGCCCGCTAACGAGACGTACCAACTGCAGTGGTCGTTTGTCTGCTGACTTTGCGTGTAACGCTTCGTGTTCTGTTAAAACAAGAGCAGACTATCCCGAGGAATGCGCATCAAAGTAGTCGCACTAGCCGTACAACCATAAAAAAACAAAAACAAAATCCGAGCCTCGCTGCACACTTTGAAGGAACTAAGAGGTCGCTAATGGCCTGTCTCTCGCTACACACTGAAACTCGGCTTTTTTTTTTACAAGCAAGGTATTCAGCACGGCGCAATGCCGCGAACGGCCCCTAAATTACAGCTTTGCGAGCGGCGCGGCAAACGAGCAACACGCTCCGTATAGCACGATACGACACGACTCTCTTTGCCTGTTTTTTTTTTTTCTTCACTGAGAAAGCTGTAGTCACCCGTCGCAAGCTGCAGCAGAACAGAAAAGGGCAACGCAGGAACCGTGTTGCTCATTTGAGCCGCCACCCCATCTTGCTTTCGGAGAGATCGAAGTTCCGCGGAAATCCCGCTGCAATCACAACCGGCGCGAAGAAAGGACGTCGCCGAGACATCAGCGCGCTAGCGCGGAACGAGAGCCGAGATCCCTGCGAAGGACAATGGAGATAGGGAATGGCGGGAGTCGAAGGAATAGGAGCAGGAAGAAGAAGGGAAGGAGATTTGGAACATGCTGTCCGAGCCCCACTGTTCGCGCGGCCGTGACACTGACGTCCCCGGTGGCACAATTTATTCAGCGCCGACAGGCATCACTCGCGAAGCTGGCTTTGCGTCACGACTTTCCTAATCCGCCTTCCCTACGGCATTATCGGCCCTGACACGGGATTATTTTTTCACGAAGACGAAGAATGGAGAGAGGGGGAGAGAGATGTTCTCTCGGAGCCACCTAATTTAGTCGGCGGTTCTTGGTACACAAAGGAACCATTATTCTCAAATTAGGGAGTCACGTTCATGCTGGGTTGAACTTGGCACTCCCTCGTTACCACTACATCGAGGCAGCTTTGTTGGACATGCGTGGCCGTTACAGAGTAATTAGCGTCATCATTTCACAACATTGGCTCAGCATAACATTTCCATCCTTCTAATTACTTGTGTTGGATTGTTAACGACATTGCTGCTTAGTCCAATAACAATGTCACGCAGGCAGTAGTTTCACATTGTGCTCCCCTTACTTTTTTCAAATAGCACTCGAAATAGCAGAATGTATCTTCGGCATTGAAAGGTTATCGTATCAATCGCATGTCAATGAAATATTTTCTCAAGCCTTGTGATCAACCCTGTCAAATAATCGACATAATCTATTTTGTGTGAGACTTACTCTTTCTTTGGTATTTATTTACATTTTCGAGTGTTAATTTTCGCGTTCCCCTATGGAAAGTGCTCTCCGAGAACGTACGTTAACGTTGGAATATAAAAAAGAAAAGCGAAAAAGGAAGAAGTTGCTCCCACAGAATGAACTACTGGCACTTTCAGTCAAGCAAAAAAGTGTGGCTCTCAACTCGGTGGTGGTGGCGTTGGAGCACTAGGGAGGGTCAGTGGGGTCTAGTCTGGCTTATTTCGCCAGCAGTTGCTCCGCGTGAGCATTTTTTGCGCTATTAGCACGGGTGTTTCTCCAAAAGTCCACCAATTCGGCGTCTCCAAGCAGCGTAATGAACAGTCGTGGAAATCTTCTCCCGCTTATCCAGGGACCTTTAACGAACACTAGCGATTAAAAGCACGCATGTGGAAGAGCATTCTTCTGTACGCCACGAAATAACACTGTTCTTTCCTCTTCTAACGGCACGCACAACGAGAAAAACTGTTCCTCATAATCGATCTCACGTCAAAGCAAAACTCCCAAGTCTACATTACCATAACAGGTCCAGAGATTTGAATGCTGCTGGTAACTGTGCACGCAAGGTTTTGCTGTCCTTCGCGGTGTGGTTAAGGTTAAAGCTAGGGTGAGAAAGTGCCGACTTGACCACGACGACTCGGTGACAACGGCAGTGGTATGACGACAAAAGGCTTAATGGAAAGCACGGGCGGACACAGCAGACACGGTTTTAAGCATTTGACTAATTTCGCAGTATAGCAGTTAGAGGCGTGAGAATATTGCAAATTTCGGAAACGAATTCTGCCCGGCTTTTCGATTCTAATTCGAATTCAGAATTTCCCATTTGATGTTGTGGAATGTTCGTTTCTTGCAAATATATAAGGGGTAAGAGCATTTACTGGACTCTCCAGAGAGGCAGAACGATGGATGTGAGGACTGTTCCGAACGATTCTGCTGTAGAGTCTCTTCGGTCGTTGTGCAGAACCAGTTACTGAGCAGACGCACGGGACAGATAACTACTGCTCAGAAATTTTCATTCAGCAGTAGTGGCTCGTCTTTAGGCGGCCTATGTACGATTTTGATCCGATGTATCTTGGGCTTCTGTCACGATCTTTTTATCCCTTTAAGTTGTGCTCGAGTTTCACACCTCTTTCTCTGAGTGAACAGTACGCCTGCACCTGGTAAGAAGTTGTTCTTTCTTTTATTACTCTCATTGCCATATGGTGCTTCAGATATTTTAAAGCCGTTTTTGTTTTTATCATTTGCAGTCTTCTCAGCTATTCGGACGTGTGATTGGGAACGGTATTGCGTGCATGTGTCATTGTATATGAGCCTCATTTCTTTTACCGAACTGATTCCGCGACAACTTCACATATCATGTTTATTTAGAAATGAGAAACTATACCATATTAAATTCGGTATTCCGTGTTAGTCCCTCTAGAGTATTCGCATTCGATTAATTTCGCTATTGAAACCCCCCTATCTAGGAAAAATATAGTTCCGATGAAAAGTAAAGATAGGAACAATTTCTTAGAGTGTGACTTCCCGAGAAAAAAAAGAATAATATAGCGTCAAATTGCGGAAAGCATGAGAAGGTAAAAAAAGCATTCTGCATTAAACAATTTCCGTTGATGGGGACGAAAGTAAGAAAGAAAGAAAGAAGGAAATAAATAAATAAATAAATAGATAAATTAAAAGAAAGAAAGAAAGAAAGAGAGAAAGAAAGAAAGAAAGAAAGAAAGAAGGAAAGAAAGAAAGAAAGAAAGAAAGAACGAAAGAAAGAAAGAAAGAAAGAAAGAAAGAAAGAAAGAAAGAAAGAAAGAAAGAAAGAAAGAAAGAAAGAAAGCCTGTGTATCGTCAATTGAGTGCACGTTAAAGAACGCTAGATGGTCAAAATTAACCCCGAGTTTCCCACTAAGGCACACCACATAATCATATCGTGGTGCTGGCCCGTGATAGCGCGGAATTCAATAAACACTTTCTTTGTGCTGCACTGTTAGGCTGCTTGGGAAAACATAAATAAATAATTGAGAGAGAGAGAGAGAGAGAGAGAGTCAATGATAAATGAAAGCTAGGGAGGCTGACCAGGACTGAGCCCGGTTGGCTACCCTACGCTGGGGAAAGGGAAAGGATGACGGAAAGATTAAAAGAAGAGAAAGTCCACTGGGGATATCAGTCGGTCACTCAGTCCGGATCACAGACGCTGACTCAATCCGGTAGCTTTCAAATATCGCAGCAGTCCTTTTGTGGCCTTTTGTAGCTGCGATATGCGAGGCCATGGTCCCAAGATCTTGTTCAAGGTGAACGGCCTTCCATCTAGCTGATTGAGGGCTGTGCATAGGTCTTGCCTCTCATTTTCAAAAGATGGGCAGTTGCACAGTAGGTGTTCTATGTTTTCCTTGACACCGCAGGCATTGCACTTGGCGCTATCAGCCATTCCAATAAAAACGCATATGCATTGGTGAATGCGACACCCAAACGTAAGCGGCACAGTACTGTTTCCTCATTTCGCGGAAGACCTGGGAACAGCCGCAGTTGCATAGAGGGATCGAGGGAATGCAATCGATGTTGAGTGAATTCAGGTGTGTGCCACTTCTCCAATGTCAAAGAGTGCGCTAGGCTTGCCTAAGTGTTGGGCTGCGTCAGTCCGGGATAAAGGTATAAAAACAAGGGTTGCTCCTTCAAGTGCTTTCCTAGCTGCTTCGTCAGCGAGGTCGTTGCCGGAGATACCGCAATGACCAGGTAACGCAATGACTGAAAAACGACGTCGTGTCCTTTCGCGATGATGTTATGGTGCATTTCTCGCATCTCCGACACGAGTTGTTCACATGACCCACGACGAAGAGATGACAGAAGACATTGTAAGGCCGCCTTCGAATCGCAGAATATTGCTTACCGATTAGCCGGTTGGTTATTAATATAATCAACGGCACCTCGGAGGGCAACAAGATCCGAACGGGTCATGTTGTCAAGTGAGAAATCTTGTTTCGGATGCTTAGTGATCGTGATGGTGTAACCACTGCGCTGGTGGAGCTGGTCTGAGTGGAATAATTGAGAAATACAGAGTGGACAGAGCCGTTCTTTGAGTCAGTTATACTGACTCAAAAAACGACTCTGTCTTGAGTCAATTATACTGACTCAAGGAACAATTTATCGAATGAGTTGCTCCTACTAATTGTTTACTGATTCTCCCCAATAAGGTTCTAATAATGTGGCAATACAAATAATGCTTATATCTTAGGAACGAAGAAAATAACGGAATAAACACGATAAAAGATCTTTAATAAAAAAAGGAGAGAAAAGGGGACATATGTAAGCAAATGTTACAACAAAAGCGCGTTCGATCTTTTCTTTTTCAGGTCGTTTTCTTAAATTTTAAAGAAAGACATAAGCAAGCAAATAAACGTTTTCTAAAATCTGCCCTGGAATTTTAACCGGGACTGAAGTTCAGCTTGACAGCGACCAGCACGAGGGAAAACACGCCTCATTGCTACGATGCTAATAATATCATGCAGACGTGTTGCCCGTAAATCAACTGGATTGATGTATGCCTCTAAGTTACTTTTTGCGGGACAGCTTGTTACTTTAGCTTGCCCAGCCTTTGTACGTAATAAAAGAGTTAGGCTTCACAGCGGCCCATGCATAAATGTAGTTGTCACCTAAAACATAAAAAAAGAAGAGCCTCCAGCTTCTATAAGAATTACGGCAAAAATATCTTTAATTATTTACTTAATATATTTAAGAATACCCGGCGTTCAAAACTCATCAGTCATCTCATGTGAAAGAGTCGCAATTCGTGCAATTATGGGAAACTTGTGATGCTGTCAAAAAAAAAGAAAGAGAGAGAAATTCATAGAAATAAAAATGCAGACGCTTTTTCATTTTATTATTATTATTTTTATTTTACCCCAAAGGTTGACGTATATGCGGATCCCACGTAGTCTGCGAATACGTAGCCGCGAATCTCGTTTCATGTGGACGTTTGTGTCATTGCTAAATGTGTTGACATTATCGAACGTTACATTGATGTGTGGGCTCTGTTACTTTATTTAGATGCTATGTTGATGCAAAATACACTTTTTTTTACACAATGGTTCAAGTAAACGAAAACCAAGGGATGTGTCTGTGCACAGTACTAGCGGGAACAAAGTGATTGATGTTTGTTTACCATGTCATCAATAACAAAATTCTATGCCCACCTATTAACATAACCGAACGCTTCCCAGTTCATCTTCTCCCCGACGTTTCCTAATCACACACGCCTGACTGCATAGAGTGAATGAAGTCAACAAAACTGCGCTACATAATGTATGTTTATTCCTGGCTTGATTCAAAAGGATGTCCATAATTGTGGCACAGTGCACAAAAAGAAAGAAAGATTATACAAATTCCGTGCATATTGTGTATCGTTGTTATGAGAAGCCTTTTGCCAGTCGCTGGCTATCCATCATCATTTGGGACTCTTCAAAGAGTTGAGGTACTCCATATTATACACGATTTGCGTGAACTGCAGCAGTTTTAAAAGAATGCCAGGCACGTGGAGATTTCCACTGGCAGCTTTAAAGCTAAGCTCAAAGATTAGTGAATCGTGTTCTTGGTATTGTTATGCTATGTACTGAAATAAAGACAAGAAATTGTGGTCCAATGGGATAGAGCACCGGAGTGCCGTGCCGAGGGAAAACGGTTCGATTCCCTACCGCTGACATGCTCTGTTTTTTACTGAAGAAGCCCGAAACGAGGCCCGCCAGCAACCTAAATTCTATATAATTAACGCAAAGTGTCTGGAAGTAATGGAAGAATGCTTTGCAGTAGAAGTGTTCAGGACGCTAGTGAAGCTACCTAGCGATATTGAAGATGAATTCTCCCAGCCCCTACCGCATATTTGCCATTGAGCCTTGATTCGATATTGCTTCTCGGTTTGCTCCGAGGTAATAATAGCACCGTCCCTCATTGAAAGCTGTCATGATGTTTACTTAACGCTTCTTAACGATTAACAACTCCAGCGATGGGGAGTGGCTTGATAGAAACTGCAACGCCTCAGTACGTTTCTATAAACCTTCAGAGAGTATGGTTGGGAGACTGTATACTTCATAAACGAACGTTGAACGTTGTATAATTGGAATATTGCGGCATTGCTCCAATTGTATTCTTGTTACTACAAACTTAGGGGCGGAGACGAAGCGCAGCCGAAACATTAAAAACAAGCAGAATTAGATATTTCTGTACCTTTGAACTCATTCACTGCGGCAGCGGAAACAGCCGTCTTCGCAAGTATAACGTATTCTTTTCAATGAGCACAGCGTCTTATTCGCCCCTTACAATATATGCTCGCTCTGGCCTAAGAAACACTAGTCGCCACCACTATCAGAGTCTGCGTGGTGCATGAAACCATGCACAACTTACTGAACGCAAATGTTGCCCTGTAGCTTAACGGTTAGAGCTTGTTGCTCCACCAGTGTTTCCTCCTCTTTCTTTCTTTCTTTCTTTCTTTCTTTCTTTCTTTCTTTCTTTCTTTCTTTCTTTCTTTCTTTCTTTCTTTCTTTCTTTCTTAATTCCTTTCTTAATTCCTTAAGTATGGACGAGCGCAGGCAACAAATTCCCTTTCGAGTCTTTAACCGTTCTCGTAGTAGAATACACGCCAAGAATAACAGCAACCTCGAGGTTGGATTGAATGTCGAAACGCCCGTTTTGCACCACTACCTCTGTTGAAAATTCTGAGAATGGGTGTGCTCGTTAGCAAACCACCCTTTGAATAAATTCAGGTGATAAAACGGTACTTTGTGCGAAACGTGTATCTTACATAATTTAAGGGTGCTCAGGCACTTTAACATTTCCAGCAAGTCACAAGCAACAAGACTTTTTATCCCAGTGGTTGCTCCAAGTCATTGTTCTAGCATGTCATGTGGCAACAATAGGTTATATATGTCATCTTGCTACTTTAAGTGCAGAGACCATTTCCTTAATTTTTATCCTGCTTTTGGCCTTTTAACCATGCACTGCTTTCATTTGATTCTTCAAAGCTCGGTGCCGCTTCTTAGATCAGTTGCCCAGAGTCATCGAATCATAGCGCGTCAACCAATCGTAGTTCTTAAAGAGCATGTTCTTTCTATTCATATATTTATATAGGTGTATTAGTTTTCTCAATGACCCGTTTCTACGAGTGCAGCGGGTGAGTTATAGACACAAGAAAACAGGGGTGCAACTTTCCTTATTCTCTAGCGATATTGCTGGAACCCATTGCCACCACCGCGTATCAACGGGGATGCTTATAAAATGTACTCTTCCATCCAAACATCCATCCACCCGTTCTTGGGGTTTGAACTGGAGAACATTTAAGAGTACGGCGGTAATCCGGTCGCCACTCACTTCACATCGGTGAGGAGCGCCTCGCTCCTGTCCGACGTCTTTTGAGTACGCGGTGCTAAACGATCGCGCGCGGACTAGTGCGAACTTATATATAAGACAACTGAAATACGAGTCGCACTTACACAGGTCCCAGGGGTGGCTTTGCCGTGGCGGCACTCCGTGCAGCCGTCATGGCACTGGGTTCCCTCAAAGCGAAATAAACAGCAAGAAAGAAAGGAACCTGGAAGTAAGAACTTATCGAAAAAAAAAAGACTGCGGAGCGCGTCGGGCTTTAAAGATTTTTCTTTCTGAGAGAGGAAAGCACAGTGGATTCCCAGAGGGATGATCTTGTTACGGTGTCTGCAGAGGCTGCGATAAAACGGCACCGTCGTCGGGTTCCCTCCGAAACCTGCGAGCCGCACATCACAGCGTGTCCTGCACCCTCGCCGCCACCACTCGTTCCTCCCCTCCTCACTTTTTTATTTTTAATCTTTCCTTCGTCGAGAGGCTCCAAGAGTAGTTGCTCTCTCACTCGGCTCACAGGATTTCCTCTTTTCAAAGCCCTCCCTCTACTCTGACGTCTAACGTGCGCAAAGGCAATTTCACGTTCCCTCCCGCAAGCGTGGCTTGTCAAGAAACTTCTACGTAGTAGCGTAGACTAGGGTGGTGCAAAGTTTCGAAATGGAAGAGAAAGAAAAACGGGGGGAGAGGGGGGGGGAGGCGGTAAAGAAGCTAACAGACCTAACCACCACCGTCGAGTGATGCTATTTTCTGCACGGAGCCAGCTCTAGGCTCAGTGAATGTTGCGTTGTTCCATTTTTTTTTTTCCACATCTTCTTTTGCATTGCGTTCCAGTATACACCACTTCTGTTTTTCGGGTGCGAAAGAAAAGTGTGGAGCTGCATGGAGCAACGTTAACCACTCTCCACCTTTTTCTTCGTCGTTTTACAACGGGTCTCGGAAGAGGTGGGCCTCGTTTTTCGATTTGCGCGTGCATTTCGCAAGTTCGGTCTGATGCGATCCGGTGTTTGGCAACAGCAACGTGTCTGTGCTATCGGTCTAGGGGTATTTTTTTTTTTGAATGGCCCTTCCGGCTTGATGCAGGTCTTACGTGGGACTAAGAGTGCGCCAAATATTTGCGGATCGAGGATAGTTTGCTCGTCTCTCAGCAAATGGATTGGCTGAGTCTGAAAGTTACTCGCGAGAAAAAAAGTCTAGCAGCAGCGCGACGATTGCACACGTTATCTTTTGTTCTTTTTCAATATAGGCCCCCATTGTTAGCCAACCGGTTCAAAAAGCGAGGAGCAGAGTGGCTTCCACAGTATCACTTCAACTATGAGTTTCCAAACAGAAAGCAGGCGCCTTTTGCTGCCAATTCTATGCAAACGCAGGACTTTATTCGTGCTAGTATGCGATATGTTGCCGAGGTTCACGAATATCCTCTTGCTCGCGTGTACTTTTGTGAAGTGAGTGATCTGCTCCCACCGCAATACATCGCTTACATTTTATTTATTTATTTATTATTTATTTATTTATTTATTTATTTATTTATTTATTATTACTGCCAATGCCAACGATAATTTTTGCAGAAACAGCACGCAACAGCAAACATATCAAAAGAAGTGCTGGCAAGCACAAATAGAGTAAGTCATACATACCGTATTACTATACCTTAATGCGAACCAATAACGCGCATAACAAGCATATCTCAAAAAAAGTTCGAGTGGTTACAAAATAAATAACTTGTATGCACATATTTTTTAAACTTTATGCGAATCAGGAAGCTATATGGTAAGGATATTAGCAAAAATGTACGAAACAGTAAAACAGGACCTAATAAATATGTTATGCAAAAGTGGACGCAACAACTTCAGGTTTCAGGTCGTCCGTGAGAGACGTGCAAGTGGCTTTCGAAGTAATCACAGGAACTTATCTAAATTTTTACAGCTACTTATACACGCAGGCAGATTATTCCACGCGCTAGTCCCCCTAAATAGAGAATTCCTAGGTTACCTTGCAAACTCGCGCGCAGCCCCTGTTACCTTTGTTACCCTGTTCCCCTTGTTACCCTGTTCCTCTTGTTACCCTGTTCCTCTTGTTACCCTGTTCCCCTTGTTACCCCTGAAGTCGTCACGCGTTCATGACAAGTTTGCTAACGCCATGTAAACCGTTTGCATACCTCCCGTGGGATACGGTACAACATTTTACTGCCCCACATTCATCCGAACAATGCCAGCACGTCTTTTTTTTTTCAGGTAAGTGGTAGTTCGTGTCCTTCGTGTAATGTACGAATGCACACAACTCTCAGTGCCTCCCCCTGGTGGTAAAAGTAGTGGCGTTTCTCCGCGCGTTCTTGGTCAGGGCTGCCCATATAGGCACTTGGACCCATGCCTGGAAACTGCGGATAAAATCCAAACCCAGCGCATCTCGGGAAAGCACGCTGGGTTCTCGTTCCCGGTACCGCATGTGACCGTGGACTTGGATTAGGTTGAGTACCGGTTGGGTAGCCGAATGTTTTCATGAAGCCACTGACTCCGCTAGGCGCAGCAAGCATGTTGTGGTATTTCGGTAGCTCTCCACGTCGCTGAATTCTTGCTTACGTCTTCCATTGTTTGTGCGAATGTCCTGTCACCAAACCAAACTGTGTGTCTGGTTGTGCTATCTGAGTTCGAAATTGGCAGCTGAGACTCGTTAGTAACATTGAACATCTTAATTGTCAAGTACTGCTATTAACTGTACCGTTACGAGCTGCAGTTACACCGAGGTAATGGATGTTGTGACAACTATAGTTTGTAACTACAACGTCCTTCATTATTTTAAGAGAGAAGTTCCGAAGGAGAAAGAGAGCAGCATTTATAAACCTGCAGCGCATCCACTGCCAAGACATTTTCTTAAGGATCGCCACACAGCAGAAAAGCAAAGAGTTTTAGAACTCCATCGTTAACGAACAATTATAGAAAACTGTTCAACACAGCAGAAATTACGGACGCACAAACACGCACGCACGCGCGCTACCAGAATTAAAACCCGGAAGCTGCAGTTGCACTGTTAAAGACGCAGCCATAACGTGTATCCCTGCGTGGTGAAAGCAAGAGCGACATGCGCTTTTCTTGCCAGGACATACGCAGCACTGCTGGAGAGGCTGCGGGGCTGTAGCTGGAGCAGCCGCCTCTCGGACATGAGCAGCGGCACGTGGGGGCCCAAAGGACACATAATTAAGAAAGACCGCTCTCTAGCAGTTTCGAAGCGGGCAGGAGGTGGAGAGGCCGTGAAGTACCGGAAAAGACAGGACAAAAAAGCAAAGAAACGGCAAGGACGTCACGCCCAGACACGGCGCTTTTTTTTGGGAGAGAACACGTCGCTTCGCACCGTTAGCCGCGGCAACGTCGTTTTCCCTGTTTTTTTTCTCCCTGCTGTTCACCTCTTTTATATGTGCGCGCAGCATTTCATCGCCACGCGAATATGGAAGCTAGCCGAGCGAAACACTCGTCGCTCTTGTCTCCTTCTCACTCCCTCTCGCTCACAATGCAGGCTGAAAGAAACAGCGAACAAAATCAGAGAAACAAAGTAAAGGCGGGCCTCCCACCTAATCTTTCCTTATATTATTCGCACTAGAGTGAGCACTTAGCGCAGCTCGCCACGCGGTCCCATGGTGGCATCGTCCGTGCCGGTGTCGCCAGCTCTCCCTCACTCCTCCCTCCCCCACTGTCTCTCTCTCTCTCTCTTTTCTGCACACGGCTTTCTCGTCGTTTTTGATTCCCCATTTGCGCTTTTTCTCTCCTCCCCATTTTCGACCCATAGCATTCCTGAAGCCGCCGCCAACGCTTTAGGGCTGTCCGCGTCGCCGAGACCTAACGGCCCAGAATTTATAATTTACGGCCGTCGTATAAGGCCCGGCGAGCGCCGGCTCTGGGAATCCGGGGCCCGCTTCCGAACGTGACCCAAGGTCCTCTTGCTTCGCACTCTCCTCTTCCCCCCCCTCCTCTCCTCTTCTCGGCATTCAACTTTCAAGACTCATTATTGTCTTTGCTCGTTCCGTCTTAAGTCGGACATTTCTCGGCGCTTTGTTCGATTCTTCCCTCTGTATTGCGCCCTCTAATTTAATAAATCGCGTCACTGTGGCAAACGGCGAAGCTTTCCTTGTCCCTTTTCCAGCATGCTGTATCCGCATAACGCTTCCCGGACATTCAAGAGTGTCTCTATAGACTTGTACGTTAGACCACTTTGACATCGTAGAGACTCTTAAATTTAGCTAAATAATGTCTAATACTTTGCATAGACCAAAACAATAAGTCTACTTCTTATTGCTTGTTGGGGCTCAAAGACTCCGGGCGATTTGTTTGCAGAGAAAGAGAGAGAGAGAGAGAAAGAAAGAATGGGAAATGCAGGAAGGTGAACCAGGCCGGCTTGCTACTCATCACATGAGGAAAGTGAAAGGGAGAAACACAAAGAAGGAAAGAGCGAGAGCGTGAGCATTGCGCAAGCACAGCTGGATGCACAGGACGACTATGAACAATAATCTGCAGACATCATCCGGCAAAAAAGTTAACTTCAATTAGGGATTTAGCGTCTGGAAACTACACAGAGGCCTATAAGGGATATCGCAGTAGGTTGTTACGAACTTCCAACCGGTGCCACCAGTGTTACGACATCCAACCGGTGCCACCAGTGTTACGAACTTGTACCGCTGCACCACGATTACGGCTTTGTGGTCCCGTAGCGCTCGTCACCCGTTTCGTGACAGAGCGTTGGTAGCGAAGACTCCGAGCCTGGCGTCGATGAGAATAACAAAAGGGACTTTATACATTATATACAGGTTATCATACAGGACATGAACGGGTCGGCACTGGGGCCGAGTGCTCACAACAAACGCGACTGCTCTCGCACGACGACGTCCGGCGAAAACGCGTTACACATCTCACCCCAGTCGGGAGCGACACTCTCTCCCGGTGGGGTCGGCAGATCCTGTTTTCGAGCGGCGTGTCGCTGCTTTTATAATCCCCGAGGCCCATTGTCACTCAAACGGCCCAATACAAAGTCAGCACACGACGGTCGTCCGAGGGGTCCAACCAGCGACCGCGCTGGCCACCCGGTTCAAAGTTCGCGCGCGCGGTGACCTCCAGGCAAGGGAGGTGCGGCGCCGGGCCGTCTGGCACACGCGGACACGTCTAAACACGCTGCTCGCCGAGGCTTCTCCCGCACGACGGCGCAGCATCTTGTCTTGTGAAGGGAGAATTATGGCGCTCGCAGGATAGATTCCGCATCTTGCAGATTCGGAATCCGGGCTTGTGGTAATGGCACAACAGCATCCCCGCCCTCAGATAAGGCGCCGGGAAGACGAGCTGCCTCCACGTGGCTCGGATGCCAGGCGCGCACGTTCGTCAGGCTCGTCCAAGTTCACGTCCAGTGTCGGGACGCCAGGTAACATCACGTGCCCAGGTCCGACTCGCCAGGACAGGAGCTCTGCTCACCACGTCGTCGCCAAGGCACCTTGACCAGCTCCGCTCGGGTCGTTCCTAAGACCTTGCTTCTCGCCACTGGTCCCGCTTGGTCGTTCTGCAGCTTGCAAACCGACCGGCAAAAGGCAACACCCAACACGAACAAGTGCCCTCTGTCTCCCGTCAAACACCAGACAAGGCCATAATTCAAATCAACCTAACTAAATTGTTTTCCCCTTTTTTTCTCCCGCTGCAACAAGAGGCAGGTGTACGATCTAGCACACAAGGCTTAAACAATCAGTTTTCAAATCATCAACACAACAAAATGAAACAATTAATAATCAGCAATAATAATGACAAATAGAATGGTCCCCTTGAAATCGCTTGGACCGAAAACATACCACTGAGGAAGCAAATGAGGTCATTCATTTTTCCCGGCGATATTTTCGCGGAATCCGAAGCTGCTTATATCTGCGACCCTGCTTATCCGTGTAGCGGCGGTACACTAAGCCAGATTCCTTGCCAAATGAAACCCTCTTTTTTTTCACTCCCCGTTTGACGTTCTTCCTCAGATCGGCTAGTGAACAATCTTCCTGTTGCTCGCGAATCCGAGTTTCTCTTTCAACTGCAGCCTGCTCCTGCCGGCTGGCGGAAACCGGAGCGAGTGTGGAGCCCGCGTCGCCTAATTGCGGCGTCGAGTCTATATCGCGGCTAGCAGTGCACGCGTCACTCCCACTCACTTCCAGGACCCGCTCGTCTAGGCCAGCCTCCGAGCTCTGCCTCTCCCGTGACTGCTCGCCACTCAAGTTACCGTGATCGGTCCGTGTGCCGCACCGCCTTTCGCTCACCGACGCTAAGTCAAGTTCCCTCGACAGCGGGCGCGCTTTGGATCGCGTGGGGGCCATGTACGCCACGTCGGCAAAGAATGATTTGCCCTGATCCCTCAGCAGCTGCTCCGAGCTATTTGAGAAGAGGTAGGAAAATTGCTCCGGGAGGGCGGCTGACACAGCGGCTTCGGTGTTAAGTTTCCCAAATTCTCCTTCAATGCTAACCGTTGCGATCGGTAAACAGACACTCTCCTTCTCGGCCACTTGCCGTATCCTAACGCACTCTCCCGTAAAATCCCTCGAGGAGACGAAAGACGGGTGAACAACGTCCATAGTTGCTGCAGAGTCCCGCAGTGCTCGGCACTTCTTGCCGTTTACCTTAATTTCCTGCACATAGGGCTCCAATAGACGTATGTTTTTGTGAGTTTCCTGTACCGTTGCAAAAGCAATTCTCTCTGGGCAGCTTGCAGCGATGTGCCCTTGCTTTTTGCAATTGTAGCAGGTTAACGGTTTCCGTTTTTCAAAAGAACGCGTCATTTCGTTTCGCTGTTTCGGACCATCGTCATCATTCTGAGATGCATTCTGTCCATCCCTTACAGTTTCTTTGGGAAGCGACTCGTCTTCCCGAAACTCGCGACGCGTGATTTCCTTCCGTTCGTCGGGCTTCCCGTAAAACCCATCTCTTCTATCAGCTTTTTCTACGCGCACTGCCTTGCTGTGCAAGCTGCGGCGGGTGTAATACTCTTCCGCTAACTCTGCTGCCTTGTTTAGCTTAACATCCTTTAGCCTATCTTGCAGCCAGAGCCGGACATCCTCATCAATGCAACGGTAGAACTGCTCCAACGCGATGCATTCGACAATTTTGTCGCGGTCGTCGTAAACCTCTTCGCCCTTCAGCCATTCCACCAGGTCGGCTTTTAGACGAAACGCGAAGTCAACATTCGACTCCTTACCCTTTTTTGCATACCGGAACCTCTGCCGGAAAGCTTCGGGCGACAATTTGTACTTCCGCAGTAGCGCTTCCTTCACATCACTGTAGCTCTCAAACGCCTCTTTCGATAAGCAAGTTATTACGTCTGATGCCTCCCCAGGAAGCAACGCTAACAGATTCTGTGCCCAAAGGGATCGCTCAATGCTATTCCGTTCACACACGTGCTCAAATTTCACGAGGTATTTGGCCATATCCTCTCCGACGACAAAGGGTGGAAGTTGATCGCGTATTCTGGGAACATTAGAAGTGAGACTAGGCGCCGGCGAGTTATTTCGGTTCTCCAACTCTTTCATTTTAAGCTCGTGCTCACGAATCTCTCTCCTTTCCTCCCTTTCCTCCTCGCGACGTTGCTGTTCTCTCCTTTCCTCCTCTTCGCGACGTTCCTGTTCTCTCCTTTCCTCCCTTTCCCGTCGTTCATTGATATCCGCCCAGGCCTCAGCGGCCTCCTCAGCCGTTACGTCCCCAGTCCTCATGACCTCAAGGATCGCATTCTTTCTTTTGGTTGAGCCCAACTCAATGCCCAACTCCTCACAAATTTCGAGAAGTTCCTTCACCTTGTACTTCTCCATCGTTCACACTGTCCTCCTGCTGTTTACCCTTTTTGAATATACCTGCCGTACGCTACTATAACACTACTAGTAAGACATATGCAAGTATATCACACACTGCCCTGTTTACCCCCTCAGCATCCCCTGGTTTTCAAAACACTCTTACTAGGCTTGAAACACACAAGGTTATCACAATGCAACACCAAATCCTTCCCTAAGCTACTATAACCTGTGTCAGAGAAAGTCTGGTGTTTGAGGTAAACTTCAGGCACTCACCGCGCCGAGGTAGCTGATGCCGGTCAATCCCGTAGCTGCCATCCAGTGTTACGGACATCCAACCGGTGCCACCAGTGTTACGACATCCAACCGGTGCCACCAGTGTTACGAACTTGTACCGCTGCACCACGATTACGGCTTTGTGGTCCCGTAGCGCTCGTCACCCGTTTCGTGACAGAGCGTTGGTAGCGAAGACTCCGAGCCTGGCGTCGATGAGAATAACAAAAGGGACTTTATACATTATATACAGGTTATCATACAGGACATGAACGGGTCGGCACTGGGGCCGAGTGCTCACAACAAACGCGACTGTTCTCGCACGACGACGTCCGGCGAAAACGCGTTACACATCTCACCCCAGTCGGGAGCGACACTCTCTCCCGGTGGGGTCGGCAGATCCTGTTTTCGAGCGGCGTGTCGCTGCTTTTATAATCCCCGAGGCCCATTGTCACTCAAACGGCCCAATACAAAGTCAGCACACGACGGTCGTCCGAGGGGTCCAACCAGCGACCGCGCTGGCCACCCGGTTCAAAGTTCGCGCGCGCGGTGACCTCCAGGCAAGGGAGGTGCGGCGCCGGGCCGTCTGGCACACGCGGACACGTCTAAACACGCTGCTCGCCGAGGCTTCTCCCGCACGACGGCGCAGCATCTTGTCTTGTGAAGGGAGAATTATGGCGCTCGCAGGATAGATTCCGCATCTTGCAGATTCGGAATCCGGGCTTGTGGTAATGGCACAACAAGGTGGATGCAGAATAATTTTGCTGGCCCGGGATGTTCAAATAGCACCGAAAGCATGGCTCAAGCGTTTTATGCGAAGCATATTACGAGAGCTCAACCCAGCTCCTCAGGCGCGGCGGTGTCGCCTTCAATACCACGTGACACCGTGACGTCACGACAGAGGAGAAACCGGGCTCCAACTCGCGCCGTCGCTCGCGGCGTCGCCCCCCGCATCGGACGCGGCGAGCGTCGAGCAACGCAGCGTTCGGCGCGACAACGAAATGTGCGCCTGAGCAAGCGCCGCACGC
The DNA here is from genome assembly GCF_038994185.2 of Dermacentor albipictus. Classification (NCBI taxonomy): domain Eukaryota; kingdom Metazoa; phylum Arthropoda; class Arachnida; order Ixodida; family Ixodidae; genus Dermacentor; species Dermacentor albipictus. Next base: position 47,875,409 of record NC_091823.1, on the reverse strand, counting down.
CTGAGCCGACGCCGACGACACCGGCTTTTCTGCGACACGAGCTCCTTAACGCTGTCGCGTTAAAATAAAGGCTAGTATGCTTCGCATCCTGGGCTTAACCTTAGCTAAGCCACAGCCATTTTTTGTATTCCCCCGCAATTGGAATCAATCAATCAATCAATCAATCAATCAATCAATCAATCAATCAATCAATCAATCAATTGATTCATTGATCGACTAAACAGGTAAATGTGTTTATTAACGTGCGCAGGAACAACCTCGGGGGTGTTGGTGCTGGCGCACTCGGCAAAACAGTGCACCAGGAAGAACAATGCAAGTTCACAAACACATACACACATACACACGCGTGCACACAATAAAAAAATACGAATAGAGATTTTAACAGAGCATAAAATGTGTGCACGAAGAGAATACAAAGCAAAAGTGGAGAAACAGAAAAAAAGGATTACGCACTGACAGAACACACAACAAATATGCGAGTTTTTGTTCAGTTGTTGAAATATTAAAATTATGCATGAAGATATCCAGGCATTCGGAATGGGTGTTATATGTCGCTTGCAATCTAGATAGAGGGTCACAAAAGTTTGAAGCCTGAAAGTTTCCTTGTGCCTTTCTGTGGAACGTAAAAGCACACATTAGAAAGCAAGTGCCAGCAGGATATTTTTCAATATATTAATTTGTGAAAAAAAAAGAACATCCGATTTATTGCGTCTACAGTGGAGGGTAGGTAACGTGAGTGTCTGTGTTAGCTCTGTGGAGATGGAATGCTTTTCATAGAATCTATGTGTAAATATAGATGTGAACTTGTTTTGCACATTCTATAGATGTTCATAATTTGACCTACAAGTGCCGCGGAGGTGTACTGAAGAACTGGAAAGCGTACGCTCTTACACAAAGTTATAAATGGGCCAGGTTGTTTGAAGTCTCTCGTCACCCGACATACTGTGCCGAGCGTTCGTTGTGCACGCTGCCTCGTCTGTTGAGCATGGGGCGAGAAACTAAGAAAGCCCTCGTCGGGGCGCGCGAGCGCCCAACTGCAGGCATAAATAATGTTTCTCCAATACAATCCAATATCGAAGTAGACTCCAAGGTCCTTCGTTCCCTGAGCTTTTTGCAGGACAACATCTTCAACGCTATAAGTAAATAAAGTCCTGTTAGTCTGCCGCGTGCAGCTAGAAACTTTCGTTTTTGATGCATTTATGACCAGCTTGTTTTCAGCGCACCATGAGGCAAAATTTGCAATGTCTTTCTTAAGAGCGGCGCATTCATTAACATTTCTTACCGCTTTGACAATTTTCGTATCATCAGCATATAACAGAATTGAATAGAGTTGAATGACTGTTGACACGTCTTTAATAGACAGCGAGAAAGGAAGAGGGCCCAGGACAGACCCTTGACCATACTCCCCTTGTAGCCGCATAAAGTTCTGACGACTAACCGTTTACGCTAACGTAGCAGTACCCGTCACGTAGGTAGCTTCGTCGCGTAGGTAGCGCTGTGACAGAGTGGTGTGGATCAAGTTGTTTGAAGGAGTATTTTGTGGCACACGACATCAAACGCCTTACTTAGTTCAAAATGACATCCAGCTATCCTTTCTTGTACACTGCTTGAGACGCGTGCATCATGAAGCTAACCGATATGAATCCATGTATAATAATAATAATAATAATAATAATAATAATAATAATAATAATAATAATAATAATAATAATAATAATAATAATAATAATAATAATAATAATAATAATTGCGAAGCTTTCTTTTCTGTTTGCTTTGATTGACGATAATTAGCGGTGATGTTAACGGCGAATGTTTAATTTCAGCATTTAGCCCAGTACGAGAGTGGCGAGCTAATGTTAAACGTTACCTCGCCTGCACTCCCGCTATCTGTATGCGTAGTATATACAACAGACAAGTAGACGTGTTTGCTTGAGGCATTGTTGTGCGCCATTGTTCATAATCTGCGAAAGGGTTGAGGATTATCGTTGGCTAACATGGCACATCGCATCGTGGCAGAAGTGTTAAGCTTCAATTGAATTATGTGGCTGTACGTGCCAGAACCACGATCGGATTATGAGGCATGCCGTAGTGGCTGACTCCGGATTAAATTTGACACCCGAGTGTTTAACGCGCACCTAAATGTAGGTGCACTAGCGTTTTCTTTTCTGCATTTCGCTCCTGTCTGAAAACAGATGGCGCGGTCAGGATTGAACCTGTGATCTCGAGCTATGTCATAGCTGCAAAGCGACTGCGGACGACACAGAGAGAGAAAGAGAGAGAGAAAGAGATAAGTGAGAAACGAAAGGCAGGGAGATTAACCAGGAGATAGATCTCCAGTTTGCTACCCTACACTGGGGAAGGGGTAAGGGAAAAGAGAAAGACAAAAGAAAATGCACACACATAGAAAGGGAGGCACAAAAGCATTGATTTGACGGGTGACCTCTCGCGTAGTGACGTCCAGATACTATACGGTGCGTTTGAATGCAGCTCTGCTTCTACACGCCCTGCGTAAGTTGACCACCTGACAAATTTGCATGGTGTTTATTTTTCAGAAAGAGCAGAAACGTATCCTACCATACTTTGAGCTTAAATTTATTCCGTCTACGCGCAGCCGCTGTCATGTCTATAGTAGGGGCGTTTCCGTCCCTTCTCACGTCACCTCCTTGCCAGACAGCAGCAACAGCTGCAACACAGCAGCAGCAGCAGCAGCAGCAGTAGGAAATCCGAAGGAAGAGGCAAAGAAATCCTTGCAACAACAACAACAACAACAACAACAACAACAACGACGACGACGACGACGACGACGACGACGATGACGACGACAACGACGATGACGACGACAACAACAACAACAATAATAACTTAATTTTACAGGCTGCCAAGATAGACAATCTATCGACTTGGCAGAAAATTATCTACATGTATTTTTTTTAGGATTCCTAATGTCAATTCTAGCACGGACAGAACTGGAATGACGAGCACGATGGCCATGGACGGAGCAAATCTTTGCTGAATATTTTTAAATGCGCTTATGAATGCAATGGAGGAGCTGAGTTGTGACTCCAATCCGTTCCAGAGAAACACAAGAGTTAATATCACTCTTATTCGGAGATGAGCTGGCCTGTAACCCAAAGCGAAACTTGGCGCCAAAAAAGAAAAGAGAACCAGAAGAAATTCAGGATCAGAAAAGCCGCAAGAGAGATTATAAATGGTGCCCTCAAAGCAGCAGTCAAGAACAAGACGACGTAACTACGAGGCTAGAAAGACAATTACCGCGAAGAAACGTTTTTCTATAGAAAAAAAAAAATGGCCAGAAGATTAGGAATGTAGGAAAACCTTTCAAAATGTATGTTACAGTTACTCGAGAACAAACGAATAACGGCAGAGTTGACGGGTGGTCACGAGTGATTCGCGTTACGCAATGCACCCAAACGCAAAAAAGAAAGAGAGAAAGAAATGCAAACACTCTCACAAGCGCCTCCACCGCGACAGTCGGGAAAGAAGGCAAAGCCAGAATGGTAACGCATTTCTGCAATCTTATGTGCATGCAGTTCAAGTGCGTCTCACAAAGCAGCGCGTAGGTTCCCGTTTTCCTCGCTGCTGTCTTCAAAGTGAAAAGGTCGCCTGTCCTTTATCCGCGGAGGAAACGCTAACGCGAGACGTGAGCTTAATGCCGCATCAAATCGCAGACTTATGATACGTATAATTCGCTCTTTGCTCCTTATATGTTTTAACGTCGAAGAAGCGAACAAGGGCACACTTGGGGATATTTCTTCATTTCGGTCACGTTCTGGAGCCTACGTTCCCCTGAATGCATAATAGAATAAATGGCCCTCTTAAATGGGGCATTTTCTTATTCAGGCACGGCGTACCACTGCGCCGGCTGCGTTACGCTTTCTCTGTGATCCCCTAAAGAAATTCGGGAGTTCAAAGAACACACACAAAAATTAAAGGTCATGCTTAAAGACCAGCCCGACTGCTAGCGCGCGTAGGCCGGTACGCCTGAACGTCCATCGCCGTTGCAGTGCTGCAGGCGAAGGGCGAAGGCTTATTTTTAGGCGCAGAATTCGTTCCAGTCGGACGACATTTATGCAGCCGCTCTGCTTTTGTTGATTCTAGCGCACCCATTCTGAAGCCACGCGAATAAACTAGCCCGAGTCAAAGGAATATCGGTAGACTTGCCTTTCGTGGGGAACGTTTCTGTAGTTGGCGAGTATTTCAGGCCTAAAGATTACACCAAGTATACTGATTTATTTCATCAGTGATAAAAGCCAGGAGTGGAGCTGCATTGCGCGATCAATTTCTTAACGTTTCAAATGCATTATTCGAACTCGCATGAGTGCAGGCTAAAGTTTAAGTTAAGCATGCCTGAAAACCTAACATCCTAAGAGTTCGGGAATGTGGGCAGTGATGAATAACGAGTCTCGGAGCACATAATTAGGGTATAAGTATAATCTAGGGCTCAAGGGAAACGCGAACTACCAAATTTTTCTTTATTGTGATTAGGTTCATATATTTATACAATAAGAGCGGGAAGTAAAGAGAGGAAGGCGGAAATTTAAAAATCTGTCTCATGCCTTTCTGCTCAACCATTCCCACTGCGAAGGCGGCCAAAACAATGGAGTTATTTACTTCTTAGCAATATTGAATAATATGCGTTTTCAAAGAGTCAAAGAGTTTATTCAGACAACGTATGGTGCAGTTGCCTAGGGCGCAGACCAAAAGGCAACTGGATGCCTGACAAGGAGTCTGCGCTCTTCTTGCTCCCATTCGAGAGCGCAAGACATTCAGCGCAGAAAATAAACACTAAACGAGATGGAAATACATCTACATCTTTAAAAAGAGTTGTTGGCGCTCAGTGCTATCTCTGCGACCTCTGGCCAAGATTTTACGTTGTGATAGTCAGAGATGAGAGTGACAGAAGCGGAAAGATGGTTCCAGTCGACACTTAGCCTATAAAGATGAAATGTTCGCACAAAAAATTGTTCCTATGACAAGCAGGCATTCCTACACCTTACAGTTGTGATGCGACCTACTTCAAATGTGTGACATAATGCTTTTTTTTTTATTTAGTGATATATTTCATGAAAGAGACAGATGCCAGAATAATGTTTACTTTTATAGTCATGTTTCATAACCATTATGATAGTGTTCAAGAAAATGGTCGTTCCTAAATCCAAACGGGTTTTTCTGACGTACCTGCTGCCGCACGTTAATCAAGTTCTCTACGCTATTTACACCTTCAGTGCGCTAAACGAGATGGCTACGCTGATTTATCGTGCACTTCCGCATGTCAATGATTCCAGAGCAGCTCTTGATGCACGCTCCTGATAGCTTACCTGGTTGAGATATCTTAACTCCGACGTTAATCATCCGTCTTGTTACTTTAAAGCAGTGTGATATCTATGTCGGTAAGAGACGGACACAACCTATGGAAGCTGTCTCTTCACCTCACTTGGCCTATAGTTCTTGACGCACCGTCGTTACATACGTTCCCATCCCTTCGGACCCAAGTGCTTTCTGTTCTTCTTTCTTTCTTTATTCAGTGGCGGAAAAATGTATGAAGTGTCTACATACGATTTCATAAAGAAATCGCCCCAACTAGATACATCTCAGACACGAAATAAGTATCTTTGCCTCTTCCGGATGGCACGCTTAGCACTTTCTAAATTAGCAAACGAAAGTGCATATTTTGTACAGTACTCGTGCGGAAAATGGCTGGTCGCTTAGTTTTCATATGCATAATGCTAATACGGCGTGCCGTAAGTTCAGGGCAATTCCACTTTCAGGGCTTTATCTTCAACGCTTTCGTATTATTTTGCAATGGTTGTCTTATAACAGGTTTTTTTACTGAACTTTCTGGTGGCAACGTTTCAGCTGGCGTCAACCTTCAGCTTAATCTTGTTAATATGAACTACTGGACTAGTGCAGTTCTTAGTTATTTGATTTAATGCACCGCTACTTCGTGGTAGAGGAATCGTACATTATATAATTTTAAATGTTATAGATACTTTAAGAACGTTGTATTTAACGCTATAGGTTAAAGATTGGTTTTTCAAACGGAACACTGACAAGAAACGCGACCAACACCTGGCACGGCGTCTACTCACGGTACTTGCGCTTGGAGTGCGTGGACTTTATTGCGCACATTACCAACATCTGCGTGTGGCTTAACGATCCACTTTCGAAGACGATTTCAAGCTCGTCTAAAGCGGGCGCAGCGCATGTCGCCACTAGGAACGCTCAAATCGGAATCGCCAGAAACGGGCAAGTGACGCCTCGCTTTCAACGCTGTGGGAAATCTTCACACAAAAGAAGAATACAAATAAGAGCAATGTTCTCGAACGACTTTACTCCGCAGATGATTACGACGAACGCTCAATATTCGTGAAGGCACAGTTGCCGACTTTCGTTTCGCCAATCATTTCTGCGCTATTCAACTGATCGCCGCAAATGCCGTAGGGGACGCGTCGAAGTAAACTTGAAACATTTCCAACTCGCGTTTTCATACATGCGTTGGTTCGCCATCGCACCGTTACGAGGTCAAAACGCAGATAAAGGCACGTCAAGCTTACAAGAGAGAGAGAAAGCAGCTGAAACGCTTTCTCGTGTACCACTCGCTATCCTGTCAATCTTTCGGCCCCGTTGCGTGAGGTATATAGAGTTGTTGCTCACGTACACTTTTGTAAGCTGAGTTTATGCTTCAAATGCAGAAAAAATAGCAGACGACGACAAAATATAGATATCTTTATCATTTTCGTTTTGATATTTCAGTTCACATTTTCTGTTTATTTGTTAGCATGCTGCTTTAAGGGTGTACCGCGATTGGAAGCAGAAATACCCAACGATTGTTAGCTGGATGGCTAGTTGGCTGGTCGATAGTGTATAAAGGTAGATAAAGGCTGTACATTAAAAAGAGGGGGTCTTTAGCCAGAAGTAGTTCTGGTTAGCCACACTGCTCGGAGAGAAAGGAAAGCACGAATATTTGAAAACGCGTGCACCATCCAGGACTAGCGCGCAGTGTTTCCAAACACTATCCTGTATAGCCCGTAAATCTCATGAACTGGGGTAGCTCAAATATATCCTTGTGCGTAGATGATGATAATGATAAAAAACTTTACTTATTCCTTGTTGAAGGGAAGCCGGCAACGGAATAGAGGGCTGGGGAGGAAGTACTTGAAGTAGGCCTCCTCTATCCTCTCAGACCATTCCAGGATGGCCTCCTGAAGGTCGGGCCTCGAGATGCGCAAGGGAGCTTCCCACTGCTTCTCACTAGATATTAATTGCTTGCGGAAAGGGGGAAGGGGGTGCTTAAGACACCCCAACATGATGTGATTTAAGTCTGCTTTGAGAGAGACACAGAATTTACAAGAGGGAGAAAGGTAAATGGAGGAACGAATGCGGTGGAGGAGGTAAAGGGAGGGAAAGGTGCGAGTCTGCAGCTGTCACCTCAGAACTTTACATCTGCGCGGGGATTTGGCCATGAGTGGCGGGAAGGTTAAACGGTCTAATAGGTAGTGGGTGCAGATGTCGTGGTAGGTAATAAGCCGATCCCGCACTGTAAACGGCGCCTGCTCCGTGGCGAGGTCCGACACATCTGATGCCTGAGCCCGGACTGTAAATCCTCGGGCACTGGCATGAGCCGCCTCGTTTCCGGCAAGGCCCGCATGCGCGGGAGTCCAGATTAATGCCACAGTTTGATGGAAAGGATGGACCAAGAGGAGGGTAAGGGCTGGCTTAGAGACCCTGCCCGCTCCGAAGTTATGTATGGCTGTTTTGGAGTCGCTAACGATAACTGATGAATTTGGGATTGTGAGGGCCAGGGCTATGGCCGCCTCCTCCGAGGAAGAGCCAGGAATGGAGGCGGCCGCAGCGATCTGGCCGTGAGAGTTAATGAATGATATTTCATAATGATTTCTGTTCCCATATTCGGCGGTATCAACATAGAGCACGTCTTTTGAGGTGGAGAATTGTTTTTGGAGAGCCTTTGCTCGCTGCCTCCTGTGCTGTTTGTGGTGCACAGGGTGCATGCTTTTACGAAGTGGGGGGATGCAGAAGTTCTTGTGTATGTGATCTGGAATGGTGTATTTAGTCTTGATGATGGGTCCCGGAGTGACAGAAAGAGTTTGTAGAATGTGTCGACCTGTTGCGGTGTTAGACAGTCTGCTATATTGGGATGTGAGGTGGGCTTCTGTGAGCTCAGTAACTGTGTTGAAGGTGACAGTAAGCATTAGCCTTTCAGTGGAGGTACGTATGTGGACTCCCAGAGCGAATTTATGTGTTTTGCGTAAAAGAGTGTCGATCTTATCCGATTCTGATTTAAGGAAATGTAGATATGGTGTTGCGAATGTAATCTTACTGATAACAAAGGCCTGGATCAAGCGGAGAAGTTCGGCCTCGTTTAGTCCGCCATGTTTATTGGAGACTCGCCCTAGAAAGCGCAGAGTGTGATCGACCGTGGTGTGGAGTGTCTGTAAAGTATATTATTGAACTGGTTGCTTTGAATGTGTAAACCGAGCACCCGGAGCCTGTCCAGTCTAGTAACAGGGATGTGGTTTAGGATGACCTGTATATTAGACATGTGTTTTTCGGCCTCCCGGTAGGATGGGAGAAGTAGGTCGGATTTTTTAGGGGAGCACAGATTCATAGCCCCGGCATGAGCCACGATGGCGTCTTGAATCACTCCATCGGAGCCGCAAGTCGTCCAAAGAGTGATGTCGTTGGCGCAGAGTGAAAACTTGCGATCAGGAATAGATCGTAATGCTCGCGCCATCGGCATCATAGAAAGATTTAAACGAAAAGGGGATAGCACTGAGCCTTGGCGTGTGCCGTAGCTACCTAAATCGTGCGAAAGGGATTGCTCTGTGCTCATGTGTATGGTTGCGGTACGGTTGGCTAAGAAGGTACATATGTAGTCATATGTCTTTCCGCCAACCGCATTGAGATTAAGCTCTCGGAGGATGGCGGAATGTGAAACGTTATTGAAGTCTCCGTGGAGGTCCAGACTGAGAATTGCCTCCGTATCTAGATTGCTAATGGGTGTATTGATGTCATGCTTCATTCGAAGCATGATATCTTGGCATGAGAGAGATTTTCGAAAACCTACCATTTCTGATGAATAAAGACTGTTGTCTTCCATGTATTTATTGAGTTGGTTGAGGATGACGCGTTCTAGTGTTTTACCTAGACAAGAAGTTAGTGATATAGGCCTGAGATTGAGTACAGGCCTGAGTGTTGAGTGGTTTGTTTGGCTTTGGGATAAAAATTACCCTGGCATCTTTCCGCGAACTAGAGAGGGTGCCAATGTCAAAGCAGTGATTGAAGAACGCTGTGATGGCTGTGACGGAGTTGTCGTCTAGATTGCGGAGTTTTTTGTTGTTAATACGGTCTGGGCCTGGTGCTGACATTGTTCGCAGGGTGGTCACGGCATGGCGAACCTCTGCTTCAGTGATAGCGGCACTTAGTAGCTCGTTGGGTTCGCCAGTGTACTTTGGCCCTGAGCGGGAGGCAGATGTTTATAGCGAAGGTCGTCAAAGAGTCCGTTGAGATTGCCTTTGTGTGCATGTAGCAGTTTGTTTCTGCTGTGGTTGCGGTGTGTGCGAGATGTGGTAGGGTCTAATAAGTGTCGCAAGAGTTGCCAAGTACGCTTGTTATAGAGGTTGTCATTCATGCTTTCACATTCACGGCCCCACTACAGGCAGGCCAGTTGTGTGGCGTACTCCTGGATCTGGAGGTCTAATTTGGCACTTCTGAGTCATAGTCTTCGGTTGTGCCGTCACCTCTTCCACCGTTTGAGAAGAGACTGTTTGGCTGCCCACATATGTAGAAGCTTCGAATCAACCGCAGAGAGAGCGCTTTTGGGGAGAGCAGAGTGGTAGTGTGTGTCTGGGCGTCTGAGTGTAGAGTTACTTTGGATGCACTGGCCTTGAATCATCTGTGGTAATAGTGTACGACTGCTGGTGCACGTACTAGTAAGGAAAGGCCTAAGAGCTGGCTGATAAAACGTCGAGTACGTCGTGCTGTGGTTAACCATGTGATACGTCGTCGCGGTCTGGAGATTCCCAGCGTTGTGCCGTCTCTTCTTTCCTTCGTGTTTGGGTCAAATTTTTTTCGCTGGTTTTCCCAAGTATCTCCTGAAAGCCACCGCTAATCTGTCGCAGTAGACCTTCTGAAGTAGGGCGATAATGACGTTGCGTGGGAGTGAGAGGGAGATAAAAAAGAAAAGCAGGGACGTTAACCATGGCTTCGCCAGTTGGCTGCCATACATGTGAGAAAGGAGAAAAGGAAAAGGACAGAAAAGAAGGAAAAAGGAGTCAGTGCACGCACACCCGCAGATGAATGTTGACTCCCATATATAGGCACAAGCGCCCGTCTATGCCATTCAGCTTCAAGAGGTTGCGTGAAAATGCTTAAGATATCTCTAGAGGTTTCCCTTGATCGCAGTTCCCTCAGAAGTGGTTGTCAATATTCCGCTTATGCGAAATTCCCGTTGATTGCTTTTCGCGTTGATTGCCTTATTACACATATTAAACGAAAGACGCATCGCTCTAGTTAAATTCTTAAAATGCACTTACGACATACTTTGATTATCCTTTGAGAGTACGTTCTATTGTATTGATTTGATAGAGCGAACTTTGCTGAATCTTCGCAAAGTGCAGACTGCGGACAAAGGAACAGCTCCGCTCATTTAGTTCACAACAACGCGGACACTTCCCTATCTCCGCCTTCTACGCGGCTGAATTGTGAAAATGGTCAGTGATAGTACGAAAAGAAGAAAAAAGAAAGAAAATGCATGATTAAATCGAGAACCCTAGGGGAGACTTCACCGCCCACAAGCGCGCGTCATTTAGCCCGCGTCATCTTCGTCTCCGTCCTCTATACAGACACGGGTCGGTAGTGGTGAGGCGGGTTGTCGCAGAAGTTGAAAAAAGACAGCGGGGGTGGGGGTCAGACACTCGCGGGAAGGAGGAGGGGGGGGGGAGAAGAAACGGGCGGAACTTCGAGGACGTGTAAGTATTTGTAAACGTAGGGAGAAATAGGGCTCATAGAAAGAAGCGCTGCATCATTAACTCCGAATGCGGTGTCAGCACCGTCCGATCAATAGCGACACCAGCCGCGTCACTGGCCACCGTGGCGTCAACTGAACTCCACGCCTTAGCCGCGCGGCCAACGGAGCGAAGGAGCTGTTCGCGGCCGGCGCTTTCGCTCGGGCGCTGCTGCTGCTGCTGCTGCTTTGCGGAGGGTGCCGGTGGTTGAAGCGGCGGGCACTTCCTCCCTAATGCGGTCTCCCGGCCCCGCTTGGACCTTATCGCCGTTTCGACACGGCTCTACACGGTAGCGCCCCAGGTTCGCCCCTGCCTTTAGCGCGCCTAGTCTTTGTTTTCTTTGTTTTATTATTTCTGGGAGCACCTAATCTCCGGTTCGTGTGTTTCTATCTTTCCTTAACCGCGTGTGGTTCGTTTACGAAGGCTTCTGGTACACCGCGCTGGACACTTTGTGCTGTTTAAAAGCACGCAAAAGAGCAACAATAAATCAGTGTGGAACAATGAACAATTTTTGGAAAACTTTGCTTTCATTCAGTTGGCTGAAAAGGATTCATTACTATGGAAAATTCGAAAGCGAAAGCTTTCCTCTTTTTTTTTTTTGGTCTGTTGCCCTTATGCAGAGCAAGTACGTTCATGTTAGGCCCCAAGTGTTAATATGTTTTTCCGTGCTTGTGCCCTTACTGGCGTAGAGAATGTCCTCGAAATCGATAGGTTGAGCCAGGGGTTCCCGTATGATACAAGGTAATGCTTTTCATAAGCCAAATCTTAATTAGGTCGGCTTACTGGGGATTGGATTGCCTGCAGCGTCAGTAACGTAGGGATGGTGATGAACAAAATTTTATTTTCCTCCGCCCTACTAAGACATTGAAGCCAGTAATGCGGAGACGGCTTGATGGCGACGCCCTTACATCGATGACGGCAACGGTGGTCGTAAGCGTAGCGAACTCCACGAATGAGTGAATAAAGGAAACATCGTACGTAACGCTTAAATGTTGCTGCATTAAAATGAGCAACGCTTATATGAAGCGCAAGAGTGAGGGAGGAGGAGGATATAAAGAGAGAAGGCAGGGATGTTAACCAGAAATGCGTCTGGTTAGCTACCCCACTCTGCGTGACGGGAAAGAGGGAATAGAAAGATAAGAGAGAGAGAGGGGGGGATGGTAGGAAAGCAGCGGTGAGCTCGCGCACGCACACGGAGTGCCCAAACGAGTCAAAGGCGTTCACATAGGCCCGTCCCGCTCAAGAAAGACAAAAGTGTCTTCACAGTTTCGTGGGCAGACGAGCGATAGGGACGGTCTACGAGTAGCACCTGCGCACACAGCGGCTGATCGTCCAGTTATCGCAATGTGATAGATGATGTTTGTCTTTTCGTCTGAAATCGATGACAATGGCATAGTTAATGTTCGGTGTTCTCTTCGACGCCGCAGACGTCGCATGCAGCACTGTCGGTCATTACAGTAGTGTACGCCTTCGTGAAAGCCATTCCCTACCACAGCCACTATATAAGCGATGCCTGATGTTGGTGACACCGGGGTGGAGAGAGGTTAAAATTGGAGCGAAGAGTTCAGTTCATACAGTCTGGTGCGCCTTATATTTGGGGTCTTCCACTCTGTTAAAGAAAGCTTGCGTGCCAGGTGACGAAGCTGCCTTGCAGCGTCTGTCGTGGAAAGAGGAACGGGAGCGCTGTGCTGTTTTTGATGCAAATCTCGAGCAGCTTTGTCTGCTTGATCATTTTCACTAATCCCACATCCACATGCCCACATGAACAATTGGCAGCAGAGATATGATTGCGCTAATATCAAGCGGTGGACAGAGGCAACGATATCGTATTTCAGTGGCTACCCGGGCACTGCAACATTACCGGCAATGAAAGTGCTAACAAAGCTGCCCGTGAGGCACATGATGTGTGTAAAAGGACCTCGATACCATTGTCGAGAACGGATGCAGCGCGGCAGCTCAGTGTTCTATATCATATTATTACTGTAAGAAAATGGAACACATCGGAGTTCACCAACCGGCACCTATATGCCATGGACCTACATATGATATTGCAACGTTCACCATATTATAACTGACAGGAAGAAACGCTACTATGCCGCTTGCGAGTAGGAGTTCCTTTCATAGTCTCCTACTCATTGCTAATTGAAATGGCGTACAGTCCCAATTGCAGCACATGTGGTGTCGAAGAAACGACCAAACATCTTCTATGTGACTGCTCCACATACAAAGATGAGAGAAGTGCCCTCCGGACAGCTTTGGAGCATTTAGACGGCTGGCCTTTCACAGAGGAGAAGATCTTGGGCCCATGGCCTCGTGCGTCTAGTATGTGCAAGGCCACAAAGGCGCTGGTGCGATTCTTGAAATGCGGCAGCCTGTATGACCACCTGTGACTGACTCAGCGATAAGAGCTTTTACGTGTAACAGTACAAACTGTGAACGTTTTTCTTCTTTCTCCTTTTTCAGTACCTTTTCTTCCTCGCCCAGTGCAGGGTAGTTAACTGGGTCCAGCCTGGTTAAGCTCCCTGCCTTCTCCCCATGGGTTCTCTCTCTCTCTCTCTTATGTTAACTTGGAGTAATATGTTTTCTACACAGACGCTGCTGTTAAACGTGTGTTAATGTTCATCTACACTGGGTACAAGGACGCAGCTGTGACCCTTTCACTGCGATGGCAGATAACGAAGAGCACGACAACACGAAGAACACGCTCCCGCTAATACCTCTTGCACCGCAAGCATTCTCCATTCCCCTAGCCTCCCAAAATACTCTCGGATACGGGGTCTTATTACCCTGTGTGCCCGCTCCCTCCCCTGATATCTTACAAGGGTGGAGAAACTTTCTCTGAGGAGGATCCGAACAGGGGTAGCCCTCACCCCTGCTGGCACCTCCAAAAGGAGGGGCTTCACTAAGGACGATGCCATCTGTGCCAATTGCACGACTATGGTACAAGACGTGGGTGCATCGTGTGCCTAAGCAATCCCACCTGCGGTGGGAATGCTCAGGTACACGATGTATTCGGGAGCCTTTGCTCGGGTGGTCTGGCCTACCAGTGAGCGGCAGGCTGACTTCAGCTACTGAATTCAAGATGGCGCTCTTTTTAAAGCCTTACTGGAGGTAAAGCGAAAAAAAAAATGCACACGGACAGGGGGTGTACATGACACATGCACTCCCTCTGGCAGTATGTATGCTTTCTTGCGTTTTACCTCCTATATGTATGTCGTACCAAGAAAGTCAAATTTGGACAGTGAGCGGACTGCCTGCACGATGCGGGGTTGCACGAATTTTTAAATGTTTTCTTTTTACCATGCCATAAGGCAGCCCACCTCAAAACAACAACAAAGAACTAACGCCTCTTTATAAATATCAGTCCCCAATAAATTGTCAGGAAATACATTGTCGTGTTATGATGTCCCGCTCCGCAATAGGCAAGGAAGCTTTTGTTTTCGGGGTCAGGACAACAAGTTGCTTTTTTTTTTGCTGATCATTGAAGGAGCAAGGGAAAGGATGACTCGCTAGCGTTTGGATATCATACTCCATTCCCGCATAAACATATTACAAACGTGATTTTACAGATGGCCTTTCATGACGCTTTGATGCCCGTGCCACTGTTCCTTATTTTCGCCATGTTTTACGCTAGCGAATAGCGTCCATTCCTCGCAACGCAATCGCTGCTGAATATGGTTTGCACTGCCGTCTGATAGCACTGTCTTCAACTCGATGCAGCGGGCGTGTGGATGCGGAGATAGGCGCCGCTCTCTAATGACCCGATCCGGGTGGGAACGATCGCGGCATCCTGCGTTGTGGAGATAAGGAACAGCGTGCGCCGTGCGAAAGCTGGAGTAATGATGTTTTCTGAAGCAGCCGCGTTTAAATGACCGGCACATACTGTGCAGTCGGGCCTTTTTATTTAATAACAGATATCGAACGTGGTCCCTCTTCCTTTCTTTTCTTTTCATTTCTTTATTTCTTTCTTTTACGCTATCTTTCTTTTTGAGCTAAAAAAGAAACACTAATGTGACACGTATAAATGCATAAAAACGAACGTTATCTGTTTCTTAAGCATCTGTCGAGTTCTCTTCCTCAAACAACATCTCTCGCGCGCTGGCGAAACTAGGTGCAAAGGTGCAAGATGCGAGAACAACCTGGATGTTTTAGCACCCGGAGTAAAATAATAAACTGCGGTAATAGAACTACAGTGACATAAACGTACGATTTGACCATATCGCAGCCGACACTTGTTCTGACAGCCAATAAGAAGAAAAATAAATCGGAACTAGAGGTACCTGTGATTATCAACTAAAGACATCAATTGGGCAAGACAAAAGTGTTTACTATGGCGTATGTACTAACGAATTACGATGCTAAATTGCAAGCCATCAGTCATCTTGGAGAAATAAGGAAACACGCACAGACACGCGCACGAACACACGAAATGGGGACCTGAAAACCCCAAACGTCGAAAGCAAACTATGTCTATTAAAGAAACAAAGCAACTATAGGTCCCTTCAAAACAATCTCCATCGGAGTTAGCACACCTCTCTAACCTTTTCTACTCGGTTCGAAGCAAACCTGGAATTCGTCAACCTTACTGCAGTTGAGTGGCCCCTTTGAATTTGTCATCACCTCGTGCACGATGGCAATTCTCCTTTGGTTATGAAATTTTCTACTTTAGATATATAGAAAATTTCACAGATAGCTCGGCACGATGAATAAGGTGAATTGGAGACGCCGGCCCATTCTTGAGAGGATAAGTACCATGTCGGAGACAAAGGAGCGTGAGCGGGGGCGCAGCTTTGAAGGTAAAACCCATCATCAGCACTTCATATTTTAGCGCATTTCCCTGGCACATGCCATCTTCTCTTTATTTTATTTTTCTTCCAATGAAAGCAAGCGTCTTCAATTGGCTCGAAACTTGTTTCTACTGAAACAAGTTTCAAGTTTCGAAACTGAATCATTCCTATAGAAACACCGTTAATCGCCCGTGCTGATCTTTGAAAGAAACTTATAAGGCCACATTGGATGCGGTTTTTTGTGTGTCTTGGCCCAAAATCAAACAAGTGTACTCTGTTTCCTTTTCTTGCTTTTTTCCCTTTTTGAACAGGAGAGAAACTATCACAGCGACAGCCTGTTTCATGCCCAAGTCCACGCTCCAAGTCAGCTCAGAAGAGCACCAACTCACACTATAGCAGCTTCTGAAACCTCGTCATTTCTGAAAGGACGACGCCCGTTTTTGTAAATTTTTTTTGTCGCACCCTTTCGGCACTCTTGTAGGTACGACTAAGGTCGGTCGAAATGAGGATGTTCGTTAATGCTTATTTCTCCTCTCGGAAGCGCCCAAACCACTCAAACATCCGTATAGGGCCGAATGCCTACTTCATAAAGTTGAGTGAAGCATTTCAAGTGTTCCTGCTGTCGTTTTCCAAAGGAGAAGTTCGTTCATGGTTATATTGCGCTCAGTTTTACACAGACGATGTTAAGGAAATACAGGACGGACAGGAACAGGACAGTACAGGACAGGACAGGACAGGCGCTACGTCCGTCCACGTCCTGTCCTTCCTTAACATCGTCTGTGTAAAACTGAGCGCAATATAACCATGAACGTTCACCAACTAGCCCCCTTCATTGCTTTACTAGAGGAGTTCGTATCTTCGGGATATCTGCTGCCCATAACAAACTGACTACATGACTTCGCCAGAGTACTGCGACAACAGTTGACAACACAAACCCATAAAACAACCTACGGTGGCGTCGGCCGGCTTGGTTACTGACTCATGAAGTGTTCACCTAAACCCACCTAGCGGGAGAACACGAGAATGGAATTGCGAAGAGCGCCATTAAGTCTCTCTATCTCTCTCGTTTTTTAAAGATGTCTAGGGCGGTATCTTTTTTCTCATATGCGTGAAACACACTAGCACTTCATTTCTACTTTTCCTCTTCCTTATTTGTTATTTCGGGATAGCCGGCCATCAGAGGCCTATCTTTTCAGCTTACTACATTAAAAAAAAAAAGATTAATGAAAATTTGTTTACAGACCTTGTAAACATCAGTAATACCTTTATCTTGCAGGAATGCTCTAAACACCGTAATGGGGCTCAATTCTCTTTCTTTATGTGCATTATGCATTTGAAGGGAAATCGGAGACCTAATTGAATTGTGCGCCAGTGTTCCGTTAATCATTTAGTGAAACTTCAAATTGTGGTCGCGAAGTGGCTAGAGCTGCTGACTACACGGTCATCCATTTGTTGCTAAGTGTAAAACAGCACTCACGTTTTAACGTTCGTCTGCAAGCCGCGAACTACAGGCGACACATAAAAGCGAGAGAAATGAATGCGGCCTCTGGGAGACTTAGCATTTCTCGGGGATGTGCCCAAAACAAGAACTCAAGTGTATTCTACTGTACTTACTGTGAACAACGCATGGCGTGCAGTTTAATGCAACTGTTCATGATACCTAGAATGATGTACGTCCAACACATTCAGGAAACTAGATGATCCCCCTTTGAGTTAACAGACAGTACTAGAACGTACAGTACAGTACTCCACCTGTCATATCGGCTCAGAAGGCAGTGAACGCACTTTTGTGCTTTCTGAGAACGTCTGGCTTGTACCAGCGGCTTTGACTCAAGTATTGTCCATGCACGTCTCTCTTTCTATTCCCCTTCTCCCTTCCCCCAGCGTGGAATAGCCAACCGGACTCCTGACTGGTTAACATCCCTGCCTTACTTATATCCCTATCTTGCTTTCTCTTTCTCTCTCATGATAACCTGCCTACAAGGCGCAGTGCCGAGTAAAGGCACATCACATCGCTAATCTACGCAGCCAGATTGGGTCGTGCAGGAATCCTTTCATTCATGCCATTTCTCTCTCGACGTACTTCGATACTAGAAAGCTGCTTACAGAGTCACGCTATTTATTTATTTATTTATTTATTTATTTATTTATTTATTTATTTATTTATTGCACACGCGTAGAATAATAAGACTAGAAGAACAGACTTTTGGCCTAGTTGGTTTGGTACAGTCATTGGGTCCATGGCGCTTAGGCGACGCGGGCAACATTCTTGTCATTGTTCCTTGTCCGCGTCATGTAGTCCCAATACGACAAGTGCTCTGTTCTGCTTACCCACCGATATTTCACGGTAGCACACTCGGCACCGTGCCGCAGCGTAACTAGCGGCACAGCTTCTTTCTATTGAAATGCACTTGCATAAGAGAGTGCCTGGAAGGTACAATGTATGCTCATGGACCACCATTTCTTTTTGTGTATTACCAGTTGCTCAGGCGGCCCAGCACCTGGGTGAACTTCGCTCTTTTCACCGGACGGTGATGCTGCCTCAGAGTAAGCAGAATGATTCTCAAAATCAATGTGAGACAAAGAAAAATGCGGGAGGGCAAAATGAAAGGAAAATAGCAGAGGCAAAGCGCCCACTGTGCTGCCTACGGAGCAGCGGCGTTTCTAAAAACACGTCCAGAGTTTCTTTCGCGTTAGTTTAAGCTAGTCAAGAGAAAAAAAAAACACCGCTGATATTAAGATAAGTCAAAACACACCACTCCCTGTTAATGAAACGTATTTTTCTCGTGTTTCTTCGGCATTTTCGGCAAATGCGAAGCCGTCGTACATTGAAGCTACGTTAACGCAATATCGAAACCGAAAGCGCTGTCAAGCGCTGCGGAACTCACGTTGAGTGTAGCCTGTAGCACGAAGTTAAAGTGCTCAGCTTAAACAAAGCGCGCACTGCGGAACAGCTATCGTCGTTTCGTTCTTTCTACCCGAGCCGACTTCCTACTCGTTCCAACGCTGTACACGAACAAATTTAGAAACCCCCAAAACATCTGCCGGTTTCTTCATTCGCCGCCACCGCTTCGAATCGACGCACTTTAATACAGGCACGAACGCTCGCACGCAACCCGCCTACTCACTCACACGCACGCACACACACGCAAGCAGGCAATGAGTGTCCGTAAAGGCAATGGGGCTGGTAGTGCTGTGTTTCTATGCGGGGCCATCAGCGCCACGTCAGGAGTTCCGGTTGCAAGACGGAGTTCCGTTTCGCGAGGAGACGATGGGTGTCCCGGAACGGTTGCCGTGGTTACCACGCGTTGCAGCTGCAGGAGCCTTCCCCGAGTTCGACAATCTACGCAGGTCAAGTCGGAGGAGGGAAGATCAACGTGAGATGCCTCACCTGCCGCCCGAGGAGCAATCAAGCCTCTCTCCCGCCATTCTCCTTCCTCTTCGCTAGCCTCCGGTACCTCGCTGTGCTTATCCAATTACTGACCCGTCGAATGACTTAGTCGAGCCGAGAAACCCGGCGTTATCACGCTAGAAGCTTCTTTGTTGAGCGGTGCTCTACAAAAGAGAGGGAGACGAAAATATGGAAACAGAAAAAAAAATAGAAGGCACCATGGCATTTTCACTACATGGACACCGTGGCGGTAATGCCTTTTAAAGAGTCCGTTTGAGCGATAGCAGAGCGACGTAGTCAAAAAATTTCCTTCTATGTACTCGGTAATCGGTTACCTATCCTTTATATGGCACCTGAAATTGCAAGTATATGGGAGCTTACAATTTTTGTATCTATCTAGTTGAATAATGGAAACAGAAACACTTTTTCTTGTGGCGTTCTTCTTCTTATATATATATATATATATATATATATATATATATGCGCGTTTCTACTCTTCAGTATATATGCAGTTGAAGAATTACAACACACTGTCTTCTGATGCGTTTCTTGTAATTTCTTGTTTTGAAAGTTTTATGCTCCAAAATAAACAGTGCCAAGCACTGAGTAGCCTATTCTCAACTCCTTCTCACTTCCCTCCCATTCTTGGAGGGTACACTTTGCGTGATCTGATAATGGCAGGCTTCGCGTAGCTTGAGCGTGAAACGACCGCATTATCAAGCGTTTTAATCGCGGACAACTTACTGTAACAATGAGGGTGGGGGGGGATGTGGATGCAAAGCGCGCTCAATGCTGCCCACAGAGCAATAGCGCTCCTAAAACTAATTCCGAAGCACCTGTTGGGTTGCTTTAGGCTAGAAAAGAAACAAGGAACTTATTCACAACAGCGCTGATATTAAGATAAATAAAGACACATACCACCGTGCTAAATGAGACGCTTTTTGCTCTTGTTTCCTCCGCGTTTTGGCGAATGCGTGTTTGTCGCACGTATCGTACGTACAAGCTGCATGGAAACAATATGTGCTCCAAGAAACCAAAACCGCTGTCAAGCGTTGCCGGGCTACTTGACGCAGTGACACATTTGCAGAATCTCCACCCTGGTACCTTTTGCCTTATTGTCCCTGAAAGTTGTCCGCGAGCGCAGTAAGGTATTTCACCACAGTGTTTCCTCATAAATGGCGCAAGACAGATATAGTAAACACTGCTGCCGCATGAGTTGCTTATAATCTACTGCGCGCATATTAACGCAACACTAATAAACCAAACGTAGTAGAGGAGGAAACCGGCGGTACGCTATGAACTTAGTTGCCTAAAACTCGTTGCGTTCATATATATGGGCTTGTTCTGCCTTTTACATACATGCTTTTGTTGCGCCGATATGCACCGAGTGGATGGTAAGAAACTCGCTGAAAAACAAATTGAAATAAACAACTTTTCTACAACAGAGCGCCAGTTGAGCTGTGTTTCCTCAAAGACAACTAAGATCAACAGCACTTTTGTTCGCTTCATAAACCAAGTTGGATTGCCCCAAATATCATCCCTTACGAAAACTTTTTTTTTTGGAGGGGGGGATGTCTGCCACACAATTTATTATGACGCAAAGTATGTTGCATATTTCTCTTCACGAAGTATGCGTTTCTGGCAGGAGGTCTGAATCCCACTTCACGCAGAGTCAGAGACGAGGAAAGCTTTCTCGGCGAACAATTCATTATACAATAGTGTACATGTTGAGGTAGTTACAAGGATAGCCCAACACGGCAGCTGCAGGCTGCCTAAGTAACACCTTCCCATTCCCCAGATTCCCCATGCTGTTACTAAGGGCAAAACAAGGTTGAGGGAGGGAAGGTCCAGGCAGCCTGCCTTGCGCTAACACCACTTTCGGTGGCCGGATCTTCCTGGATCGGCACTGCGGCGTGGAGCTGATCTGGCGGTCGCTCAGAGTGGCGCCCGGGCGAGGTTTATGGACCGGCCCAGGCCAAAGGGAATTGCCAGGAACGGGGTCGAATCGCAGCATTCCTTTCCCGCAGCGGGAGTCGTCCGTGGTCCGAGAGCTGCCGGCATGGGGAGGGACCTAATGGCAGCCCGTAAGCACGTGGCCGCTTCCGTTAAGGACCGCGAACAAACCTGAACCACGCACGCAGTCGTGGTATGCTCGAAGCAGGCACAATGCGAAGACGAATGCGGTCTCTATACGGTCGCCACCCCATAGCTCGGGCCTCCCGTGAAGTAAACCCCAGGGTGCAAACACATCACTCTACGCGGTGTTGCTAAACACAAGTTATGTGAGAGTCATATCACGCAAAAGTGAGAAGCCAATTTGTAGGCTGGTAACTGGACATTCGTTTGTTTTCGCGCATAAACATATAAAGACACATCAACTGTACAAATGTATATGCATAAAGCATACTCTTGCATATAAATATATGAGCATATTTACTGCATACAAACGTGATTGTATACAGAAAACGCTATATTTTTTTCCTTTCTCGCAAGTACCTACTTCTGTTTCAATTAGCCTCACTCACATTTACGTCTTACCACGATTTCTAGCGCTTTTCGTCTTTTCGTAGACGACGCTTAAAATAATAGCGAAATTCACTACTTAGCCCTTTAATTGCATAGAGTTTGGGAGGTGAGGAAACCCAAGCGTGGGGGTTTTCTCCTCGGATATTATGAAAAGAACACAACAATTTACTTTTAGAAGTGCAGAACTAAAAAAAACGCACAATGGCGCGAATAGTGGCAAATGTTCTCCTGGTATGGTCCTCACACTCCTATCTGACAAACAAATTCTGAAGGAACCTGACAGGAGGGAAACGCAGAAACATACAGGTACGTCAGTGATAGCGCTAGGGTTAAGCATACTGACATAGTAGGTTGACTGCAACCGGCTTAGGAAGCTTCATCAGGCAACCAGCAACAGAATAATAATCGTAACCACCGGACCAGTACGTACCAAGACGAAGAGCATTGCTATGTATACCGTGGGCCATTAGGAAGGACTTCTAAGAAAAGGCGCACCAGAAAAGAGCCATCCAAAGTCTTCGCCAGAGATTCCAGAAGCGAGGGAAGCTATCGCCAAGAAAACTACTCGTCGCGGAACGCTGTAGAGGCTGCGCGTAAAACGAGAGAGAAGGAAAACGAAACAAAGATGTCGAGGAAAGAACGCGAATCTACACTTCAACACACTCGGTACTATAGGCGCACACGCACATACGGACTAGTGTAAATAAGAGAGAGGAAATCAGAAAGAAGACACGGCGTGCAGCTTGATGGAGACAAGCGTCTGCGGATGACTGCGACGGGTCGATCTTGAGGCTTCTTCATTGCT
Source organism: Dermacentor albipictus (assembly GCF_038994185.2). NCBI lineage: Eukaryota > Metazoa > Arthropoda > Arachnida > Ixodida > Ixodidae > Dermacentor > Dermacentor albipictus. The sequence goes on along the minus strand of NC_091823.1, from coordinate 47,852,855 downwards.
GGGCCCGCAATTCCCTTCCGTTCTCCGGCTGCCTCCCAACCTTCCGAGCAAGGAAGATCTCCCATACGCCCACTCTTCGTGTGGGCCTCGTTTTCTAGTTCTGCTTTTTACGTTCTTCCCCTCCCTCCCCCTTCTCTTTTTCTTTCACACACTCTTTCAGGCGCATTCATTTCTTGCCACCGATTTCTCTCCTAGTCGTCCGGAATAGACCACACTGCCGCGCGTCCGACGCCTGGCTTCCTTTTCCACTTTCGCGCCGGCCGTCGCCAAAAGGCCAGGCGTCGGCTGCGAGGGGTTCGTCAAAATGTTTTCTTTCTTTTGTGTGTGTGCATCGCCCGTCCCGCAACTCTTTCGGTCGAGGCCCCAGCAGCTTCCCTTTGCGGAGGCATTACCGCCTTCCTTCACTTGCTACAGGGAGTACCCTCCCTTCGTACTGCGGTTGGTCATTAAGAAGGAGAGATTGCTCTTGTGACAGCAAACATTTTGCCGTTTCTTTCTATCGCAGCCCTTTCGATCGTTTTCTGTGACTATTATTTTTATTTGATCTTATTGCTGTAAAGTTGACTGGGGCACCATAACGTTCTCTTGCTTAATAAATGGCGCTCGGTTCAAATTTCTGGTCGCGGAGTTATTATGCTGAGGGGCGCGGAGCGTGGGAATTAAAAGATAGACTGGTGTAGAATTCCCTGATCGTATGCATAAAAAACATGAATTACGGTAGAACCCATGAAACGATTAATGTAGACGTAAATGATATTAGCATTCATTCGATGTAGCAGCGCACCATATCGCCAACGCCGAAACGCGTCATGTATGATGCGTGTCTGCAGCCGAGCTCCTCTCTGGCGCGCCCCGCGTGGCGCGGGTGTGAATATTCATATTCAGATATATTCAGACAAGATTGTCGCTACAAATATGGCCCGTGTTCGGTACCGCCCAGAACAGGATGCCTTATTGAGGGCGGGAGGGTGTCATTGGAGATTGCCACATCTCCAGTGGCATCTACTCACTGTCTCAAGTTCAGGTCAAAAAGGTTTATTGAACAGCGGCAAATAACCGGTATCCCTATTCAGTGACTCATGTTGGTTTACGCTTGGTTGTGAATCGAATCCCTTCAGCTCAGAAGCCCGAAGGCTCTGCTAGTTAGACCATGGACTAAATAGTGACCCAAGTTGATGGGAAAAGGGCTAGAGACATCACTGATGGATAGCTACCGGAAAAATGCGCGAAGTATCCTAACAATGCAAATCATATTAATACATTGCTACGCTATAAATGTTTTCATAGCATGTCAGCCAACCATGTTGTTGAGCATTCACCCTGCTGAGAGCCCTTGGACATTATATTGCACATTGCTGTCATCACTTTTCAAGATTAACAAGAAGACGATAAGGTAACATGCCTGCTGCAGTTATGATCCCAGATGGTTGGGGAACTGTATGAAAGTTGTTTATTCATATTGTTTCCGCCAGCTTTCAAGAAAAAGGATGTTAATAGGCCGTTGTGTAGTCACAAACGGCGAGAAGTAACCATTATGTGCTTTTCGAATACCGTGAGATGACAGAAAAATTCATGATGCAACGTCAACAAGTCAACCCGCCACAACCAGTTGCATTTTCATCTCTTGTGTTTATGCAAAAAAGACACTTTTTTTACCATGTGAAACACGATGAGCTGGTTCCTTTGTCCATATGCACAGAGCTGCTCCTTCTGTAATCCAACAATTTCACTTAAACAATAAATTGGTTTTCCACGTTTGTAACATAGCAGTCAGCAATAAGAACCTACTCAATTGTATCTAGCCTATGCCTTCAGGTAAAACAAGATTAGATCAAGGCGGCCAGCCATTAGAAAACAGCACTTACGAACAAAACGCTTTATGAAATCTGCCAGACATAGTGAGTTTGAATTAAATTCCACGGTTTTATGCGCCAAATCCGCGATTTGGTTATGGGGCACGCCGTGGTGAGGGACTACGGATTATTTGTGTCTATCAGGGAATCTTAAACGTAACCCCAATGTGCGGGACACGGTTGCTATTCTTGCTTTCTTTTTTTTTTTGGGGGGGGGGGTGGTATTAAGCTCCCATCGAACTATGGCTGCTGCGGCCGGGATTTGATCCCGCGACCTCATGCTTAGCAGCGCCACACCGTAGTCTCTTGCCCACACCGTAGTATCTGTGGGCACATGAAGAACATAACCATGGTCTAAGCGAAAAACATTTTTTAGAAATGTTTTTTATTGCAAATATTTTTTGTCTGCTGCCATAATTTGGCGCACCACCATTTCTCACGAAGTGCGTTAGCGTACAATAGGCTGTCGTCCCATTAAAGAGCACTGTTTCTTCGCCCAAGTATGCACCACCCAGCCCCTGTTAGTATACAGTGTTCACCTGCCTGTTCTGTTAAATCGATGTACCTTTGGATATTGCGACCTCGTCGATGAGCTGCGCTAAATACACGCATATCCAACGCAGTGTTGCAATCTAAATGACGTGGAGCTTGCTTGAAACAGCAAGGTAGCCGCACTAGCGGTTGACGCGAGCACGGCCTCGTTGCCCGCAGCCGATAGCTGTCTGTGTCACGATGACGAAGGCGACGTGTGATGCCTGTCGAGGTTGGAATGTTGATTGGACAGGTGTCGACAGAAGAGTGCGAGACGTATCTAAATTGCGAATACATTTCAGGCCTTATATACTAACGCGCTTACGTTACTTTATGAGCTGACATAGACCTACCCTGTAGGCAGAAAAAATTCTTCGCTTTAAAGGACCTGCCACCTGTCCTGGGTCGCTTTCGCTGTTGCTTACAGAATTCCGACATCACTCGATGCTCGATTTGAGGAGGACAGTTGAAGCACCGGTTATTTAATAATACTGAACAGTAATTCTGCAACAGATAGCGTGCGAGTGCGCTGGCTGTTGCAAGTTACTGCTTCACGTTCTGGTTCGAACCGCATTTTATCGCAGTGAGCATTCTCGGGATACTTCACACACTTTCCGCTATGCCTCTATCTATGTGCGCATCTAACTAATTTCCTCTCACGATAACATGGGGCACCTGGGTATGTGCCACAAGGTATGTGCCGCTCTTCAATGAAGGCAAGTGTGAGACAGGAGCGTGGTTGCAGCACATTTTTCATACATGACGCGTTTCGGTGCTGCCAGTGCGGTGTATCGCTACATTGTTTCGCTGATAATCCTATTACCGTCCAAAGCCATTCCTAGATGGGTTCTGCCGAATTTTCTTTTCTATCCTTTTTTCTTTTTTTTTTAATTGGACCTTCCGTGCAGACGTCCTCGCCCGAGGCGATTGCTGCCCTCACATGAAGGACACGCCTGTCGAAGTAAGAAAGAAACAAAATACTGCAGTCAGAACTGGAGTAAAGGCTACTCCCACATGGCTAGGAACTGCGTAAAACCTTTTTTTCGTAAATTGACGCACTAAGCCAAGAACCAAAATTTTCGGGGGAAGGTACACAGGCAAGAAACAGAAAACGTATATCCCCAAAAATGAACCACACTTTCTCATTTTCTTATAAAAATGGCTTTTTGCAGTGTTCTATAATGCATTACCCGCACATGGCTAGCCCGCTTGATGCCAGTTTGTAAGGCTTTCAAGCACTTGTTTAGGAAATATTTTACAAGTGTTGTAATTCACCCACATGAAGCTTACTTCGCGAGCACATCGGCGAAAATGTTTTGTTTATTATCACTATATAAGATATTTTTGTAGCTCTCGCAGGGCGGCGGGTTAGATTCTCTGCAGTTCGTAGACCACACTTCTGATGTATTCAAGCTGAATCAGTACTCTTCCAAACGTTAATGAATGATGCCAAAAACAAGCTGTTCGCATAACATCAACCGTTTTTGACTCCCATCAAAGATAGCTCGCTTAGGCAAGACCAATTTACCTACATTGTCCCAAAATAATCGGTGGCTCCGTCTTAAATTTCTTTTTCTCCAGCTAATTGAAAAGCAGTACAATACTGACATAACAAAAGTAATCTCTTTCTCTCTTTCTCTTCTGGATATGTCAGTAGACAAAGACATGATGTGACAGACAGTAAGCCCCTTACGCGCACGTATTAATTGTTTAAAGTACTCATTCTTTCCGACAGCTGATAACCAACCGACTATTTCGTACGTGATTATCAAGTTATTCGGCTGGGTGTTTCTCACTACGGTCATTGAGTTTCCCGTTTGGCCTGTTAGAACTTGACGAGTCGAATAATCTAAGTAATAATCAAGTTCTTCAGCGGACTGTTAACGCTTTGGTTTCTCAACTACTGTCTTGAAGTTTTTCTTCTGTCCTGTTAGAACCGTGTTTTGTTTTCTTATACTGTGTTTTGCTCTTACGCCTATTTTATTTTTTGCTAATATTGCAACCAGTTTTTAATTTAACCCACCCTGCTAAAATATCCAGTGGGGATTGCAGTATGAATGAATGAATAACTCGCCTTAACGTTTGCATATTTCAGTTATCATGTATCAGTATGAAACACTGTATTTAGACGGCCATCATACATACATACATACATACATACATACATACATACATACATACATACATACATACATACATACATACATACATACATACATACATACATACATACATACATACATACATACATACATACATACATACATACATACATACATACATACATACATACATACATACATACATACATACATACATACATACATACATACATACATAGACGCGCATACGCACTCACACACACATCAGAGATGAACTCAGTTTTCGTGTTCGGCGAGGCATAAATTGAAAGCGCCGCTGCAAATGAAGCAGGCCCACCGGTATAGCAGATCGCTCAACTGCTCCCGCTTTCAACGTTAATTCACGCGCACGCGACGGTCGAAAAAGGGGAAAAGAAAAACTGAACACCGTTCCCGGCGATGGAATTCCAACCCGGAAGAAAGGAACGCTGCGCTCGTTGAAGCCGTGCAGCGCAGCACAGCACAGCAGAGCACGGCGAGTATTGATTTATCCATTTGCTCAGCGCCGTGGTCCGCACGCGCGCGCAGGAGGGACGCTCGGCGAACTCGCCAGCTACAGCAAGATGACGGCGACGACCAGGCGGCGAGCTTCTTTTTCAGTTTTTCTACGTGTTTGCCTTCGTTAATGGAAAATAATGCTATCTCGGGGTCCCGCGGGAACTGACCCCTAATTGCGATTTATATTAATGCAGACACAGTCGGACTGCGCGCAGGCCAGCCAGCCATCCACGGTTCCCCGCCGTCGACGCGGGCACAGCGAGTCGCAGTCATTTCGTCCGCGTCCGGTTCCGCAAATGTTCCACGCTTGAACGCGCCCCAGTTCCCATCTCGCAACGTCTCTTCCGTCTTTTGTGAATCCCCCCTCACGCGAGACGCGCGGTTGGATTCTCCAGGGGGAAAAAAAAAAGACAACGTGGAGTATTGCTCACGGTACTTTCAAACGCGTTCTGTTACTCACAGATGCTGAACGCTATCAGCGGGACTCGTTACAGCGTAAAGACACTGCGGGGAAAGCAAACGTTTTCTTTCGGGTTCGTTGAAGGAGGAATGTAATTATAGGGATACGAACAGTATCGGGAAAGACAGACTCTAACACACACGCATTGAAGCATCTCACGTAACGCTGAAAGTAACAATTGTAGAGGTCCTAAATATTCCCCTAGTTGCTCTGGCAGATCGACTGACAGAACGACTGACGCACTGTGGGAATCGACGTTATGCGAATCATTTTGCAAGTACCTTGCCAATCTAGAATTGTTCGGGGCACCGCAAAGCGATACCAGATGGACCAACGTGCTTGTGTAAATAGAGTAGTCGCGGGTGTACGTGCCTACGCGGACAGCACCACGAAGACTACCACGTTGAAAACGATCGCGAGGCGGCAATTGCACGATTTCTACACCGGCCGTTCGACGCGAGCTCACAAGGCAATTCTTGGTTTTCGCATACGTAGCGGACGGGCGTAAATGAGAGAAACAGAGACTGTGACGTCAACAGCAACTATGTGTTATACAACCGTACATACCTATGGCTGCTTTGTCATCTGGAGTTTGTTAAAACGGCACTGACATGTGCAGTCGAGCTACAATATGTTAAAGCAAGATTAACTTGTGCGATCATGAAGTCAGTACAACGTTCGCACACTCTGTACGTAGCGTGCTACGAGGAAAACACTGAGAAATGCGGATCGGTCCCGGAGATGGTGTAGTCTGAGACCGTGCCTCCGAGTGTGAGCTGTTACAAGAAAAGAAGACGAGGGATTAGTAGAGCACCGAGCGTTTCAAAGAGCTGGCTGGCTTTGGAACGAGAGAGGTATGCCTACTTGCACTCTATCTTAACGCGACAGCGTTAAAGGCTCCATGTCACAGAAAATCCGACGCTGGTCTAGGCGCTGGCGTCGGCGCCATACCGAACCACGCATCCCGAACCACGCATCCCGAACCACGCATCCCGAACCACGCATCCCGATTCACGCAGGGCCGTTACTGAACTAACTGAATTTCTCGAAGTAAAATGCGTTTCAATATCAATAAACTACGACTTACACAACCTCTACAGATATGAAAGCGTAGGAGTGTTATTTGAATATACGAGAAAACGTAGTTCTGTTACGCAGAAACTCAATTACAATCCCATTACTAGCTTGCGTTTTAGGTCTGTCGTTTGAGGTCTGTCATTTGAGCTCTGTTCGGTTTCTTGCAACACAATCCAGATGGCGCTCGCCCCCGCACATGCCAGGGAAAGTGGCACCCGCCGTGAAAAAAAAAAAAAAGAGAACCAGAAAGCTTGCCTTCGTGCATAAGGTTCGGCGCCAGCGTTTCTAGGAAAGCGTTACGGTTACATAGGCTTTATTTGCCGGAAGGCATGAGAAACAGTCGGATATTTCTGAATGCTATGGCATTTCACTCTTAAAGGCGACGCTTAAACATCCTAAAAATATTTGTCTTGAAAAACTGGCAATAAAAAAAAAAAGAACGACCCCGGCCCCGTGGCTAGAGCACCGGGATGCTGTGCTGTGCGGCAGAGATTTGGTTACGCCGTCGGCCTCACATTACCTTCTTTCTATAAAACCGAGGCGAGACAGTAACCTACCTAGACAGTACGTACCGCAAAGTGTGACGAATGATGCAAAAAATTATTCTCCTTAAAACAGAGAAAACGGCAGAAAAAAGTATAATTTTCTCTATTTTCGTGTAGTGCATCCTATCGCGTATATTCAATTGTTTTCCGTAACTTAAGTCTCTCTTTGTCATACAACATCGCAGTGCTCCTTTTCCTATTTCCCAAATGGAAGTTGCTGGTTACAGTTTTGAGAATCGGGATGACCATGCAGATTTATTTTTTGAGTGTTTTGTCTCCTGAGAATTCTGAAACTGTCGGCATCGCCTTTTTTATTTTCTGTTCCCGTGTTTCCATGCTACAATTTATCATGATTTATCTCTCCCTCCTTTAAGTCCCTGCCTACTTTTATGTTTACTAAGATATGTCTCTTTCGCGCGGTATTTCTGATATATTAAGTTCGTTCTAGGTAACCGTTCGAGTTCACGAGACTGCATTGAGTGATATTTATTAAAATCTCCTTGGGACGCTACGCAGCCGAGGACCACGAATCGAGATGGGTTAAACGAAACGTTAGCAATACTCATTGCGCTACTTGATTATTAAGAAATTTGCAAAAATACGGAAGGAGTAATACTATGAAAAGTTGTCATGCCGAAGCCATAGTAGAACAAAAGAAAATAGGAGTGGTTGCTTAATTACTTGGGTAAACTTCACTATAGAAAGGAGGAGAAAAACAAGAACGCTAAAGAAGGACTTCTGTATGTTAACCTGGTTTAATGAAAGTACTTAGGAATCGATTCTTTGCGAAGTGGACCTTCAACCCAAATACCAGCTGGGTGTAGAAATTTCTAAACGTACCGAGACACTAATTCATCAACTGCACCTTAGGACAGCATGCACCCACCAAACATTTTCTATATCGCACAAAACGGGCGTCTTCACCGACTTGCTCCTGCGGCAACGACGATGAGGATGTTCGTGATCTAGTCCTCGAATGACCCACATACGCGACGCAAAAACAGCAGCAAGAGCAAGAGCTTCACCCCACTGATCTCTACCGACCTTCCTCACTCACAAGATTGCTGGCCCCATGGCCATCAAAAATGGAAAGCGAAAAGCATTAAACGCACTCGAATATTTTTACGAAGACACAGGAGGAGGAGGAGGAGGAGGAGGAGGAGGAGGAGGAGGAGGAAATAAAGAGAGAAGGCAGGGATGTTAACCAGAAGTGCGTCTGGTTGGCTACCTTACTCTGGGGGATGGGAAAGAGCGAATAGAAAGATAAGATAGAGAGAGGGAGGGGAGGGGGGGAAAGCCGCGGTGAGCTCGCGCACGCACGCGGAGGGCCTTAGCGAGTCAAAGACGGTCACTTAGGCCAGCCGCCGTTAACAAGTACTAGATATCGATCGCACTGAATAGTCACACGATGTAACTAAAACTGTCTTCTATTATTTGTAATTACTAGCGCTTGCATGGTACGTGTTATCTTTTTTTTGCATAATGCTTATTCTCATATGTTTATATGCTCATCAATGTCTACATCACGGCCATTTATGAGTGTTTGTGACTTTGTTTATATCCTATTGTGGTGCGACTTGCCTCTGCATCATATATATATATATATATATATATATATATATATATATATATATATATATATATATATATACTTGTGGGTGTATAGGACTATGTACCGTGGACCTGGGGACCTATGGCCCCATGACGTGGCTTCTCTTCATTTTTTACTACATATTTTTTTTTATATTGCTGTTGTTGCCATGCGGAAAGGAGTAGCCGCCACCATTACATGGTCGCTACATATCTTTCTTCTATTTTCATTTCGATAAAAAATAACGCTAGGACAAAAAACACGAGCCAGCTAAATCATTATTTCTGTAAAACATTTTATAATCATTGTTCACGAAGTCGTGATACGCTTAACCTTCGCCTTTTTTCAAGGGCTCAAATACTCCATTGAATGTTGCACACTGCGTCCAGCTCCGTATATGCTTACGTCGGTTTCGGGTGCGAATCCGTGAAGGACACAACAAATAGACCCCCCCTCCCCCCCACCCCTCCCCGCCCTACACACACACACACACACGTACACGCATCCGCGCATGCATGCACGCACGCATGCGCACGAAATAAAATAACCAACCAAACAAAGCGTGGGCACACCGGCAGCCGCATAACCAGTATCGTATCCTAAAGTATATCATAACGACATTACAAAGGCTTCTCCTTTGGATGCAGTGCGGTCCACCCAAATGAGTCTCACGCTTTTGTCTTTTTATTGCCATAGCGTAGCGCCTTATAGTCGCTTCCTAATAAATTCAAAAATAAGTGATACGCAAAGCAGACATGTCTTGCTCGCGGACATTGAGTAATGGCAGTTTCATTGCTAAAAAAACGAACATGTCGCAAGATGTTGCTGTAACTTTCACAGCACTTTGTCTGTCTGTTTTTTTTTATACGTGTCAAAACTTAGGATTTGGCCATCTAAGATTAGCATAAGAAGAAAAACTTTCCCCAAGACGTGCCAACTATTGTCTTAATTTTAGGGCGTATATTATGCGCATTGATAACTACTCTTCTCGCGTAATTATATAAAAAATTCAAACGAATAATGCAGACATTTTTGAAATATGGTATGCACCATATTACCAGGCATTCGTGTTTACCTTATTTATGAAGCAATAAAGGAAAAAATAAACTACGGGGTTTTACGTGCCAAAACCACTTTCTGATTATGAGGCGTGCGCGCCGTAGTGGTGGACTCCAGAAATTTGGACCACCTGGGGTTCTTTAATCTGCGCCTAAATCAAAGTATAAGCAATAAACGAATGCTCCCACATAAAGTCGAGCAAACTGATCGCTGATCATCCGTGGAAACGTGATGAGGTATGAACAAATCTATCACTCAATACAGAAAAAATTGTCAAGGTAACCAGCAATATCAAAGCGCTCGTCGAAAAATATACCACGTTGTTAGGGCTGCGCATCGACCACATTGACCTCCTTATTATTACTGACGGTAATATGTGCTAAGAACAAACAGCAGAAATAACACGAGCAAATCAGTTAACTATAGGACTTCACAGCGCGCTGTTACTGAATCATGAAAAAGTGACGTAATGAATTCGGCAGAAACAAGCCATCAGGTATTGCGAAAGCACTGAATGAAAGCGCAGGGAAATCTAAACTGGCTGCGCAGAAGCATAATGGAAATGAGCGTGCTATGTGGAAGGTTACTTGGACGAAGCTGGAGATTTCAACGTCTCCTAATTATCTTCTATTCAAAACCTGACCTCGAAAGACTACAGCATATAGGAACCGTAACGTCAGACCTTTTAGTTGCGGCGCTAATGTTTTATGAACTTCTCAAAATTAACCTATAGCAAAGAGTATTTTTCATCCTCAGTCTTAAGCAGGCGAAGAAGTCCATGTCAGCTTCTACGGCGCACATGATGACTTACACCAATGCAAACTGAGAATTGACTCAGAAATAAGTTCATCGTTCGAAAATATTCACAAAAATATCCAATGCTCATGGCTACCGATTATGCGGTGTATCTCATTAGGCTAAGTGCGAGTTTGCGTACGGGAGGTGGGACAACACTAAGATTTTCCAGTGCAACAACTAAGTTGTTCCAGTTCCCCGGGCTTCTTCCAGGGAAAGTCGCTTGGATCTCATTTTTTTTTCACTCTACTACAATCGGAGTCACGAAAAAAAAATTCTTCGAAAATCTTTTCTCGCTGTCTAAATGTGATCAACCGCCGCGTTCCCATTCTGCAATGTTTAACCGACTGACTTCTCCTGCTCACTGCAACTAAATAAACTCATCACCTTATGCTTCTTTTTTCAAAAAATTCAGCCTTCTTTGATTTTCACCGTCATCAGTATAGGGAAAGAAAGAATAGTTGTTTGATGAATTGGTACACTTTGCCTCTTGCAATTGGTCGATACATTCTTTTCGTCTTTCTTTTTGGTTGATTGCTCATGCTTTTGTTTTCTTACTTTCGTAACATTTATATTTGGCTGGCATTGGAGTGGCTAAGTTCCTTTATTGCTGTTGAGCGGCTTGCTTCGCACGCTGCGTGCTGTAGCCTTCTTCAATGCAATGATACCAGCGTCCTTGTTTTGTTTTGTATTGTTTTTCATTGTTTTAATGTTCTTACATTATGTTGCATATGTGAGTATTGCTGCGTTCCCACATATGCGTTATTATGTGAGCTCCCCCACTCCTTTCGCCCCGTCCACTTACCCAAAATCCCCAAATACGGCCTGCGTGAAATATATAGATAAATAAATAAAATAGGTGAGTAAGGAAAGTTTATGCAGGGTATGGGTATTGATATGGATGTTCTAAAGTTTGTCGGATTTTTCAGTGACAAATAACCGAACAGCTTACACGGACCAATGAATGAATAGAATTTATTGATAGGAAAGACAGAGAGGTCGACCTGAGCTAGTGCGCTCTAGTCTGCTACTCTGCACTGGGGAAGAGGGAAAAAGGTAAACGGACCAAAAATCTCAGGTGACAGTATGGCACACCCGGCTGATCTCTTAGCGCAAGCCATGACAGCCAGTGGAAGGGCTGACCCATTGCCTTCGTGACATTTGCGCTCGGCCCGTCAGGTAAGGGATCTTTGAGGGCGCACACACTGCGAAGTCCTGCCGACAAGCCCGGTTGCCCGTTGCATCCATCCTCGTTTTGCCCCGTTTCGTCGGATCTGGGGTAAGACGCTCCGGACGTGAAATAGAGAGCGAAAGTCGAAAACGCGACAGAGAGAAGCACATCTCGAGAGTGACCTGGGCGGCAACAAACGGCTTCAACGGCAAGGCTGACAAATAAAAGAAGGGAAAATAGCGAAATAGCAGCGAAAACATATTGATGAGCTTCGTTTTCCGCCGGCATGCTTAGTGTTCGAGAGGTCACCGAACAATGGAGTGATTCAAAGGGCCGAAGCTTCCGTAATGTCCGAGAGGCTTGGCTATATAACAAGGAAATATCGAACGCAGTTTCCCGATCTTTCTCTCTCTGTCGTATACCACCGATATCGCCGTTTAGAAGTCGAAAGCGAGCGCTGGTAAGCGCTTTTGTGCTTCACTTGGTGATGAGTTGAACTGAACGAGAGCTCATGGTGAGCTCTGTAGGTTGTTCTTTCTTGCTATTTTCTTTATGCATTGAAGTCTACAAAAAATAAAGAAGAAGAAAAACTTTTGCCAGGACGCACGGCGAGGCACTGTTGTGAACGTAGTAATAGACGTAATATTACGAAGACAACAAAATGAACTGGCTCTCGCCATCATCTTCAGCATACAGGAGAGCGAGGCCATTCAAGCCCACGTTGCGGTAGTATGTAGTCGATATGACGCGATGTGTTCTTTCGTCACTCGAAATGCCATCAGCTGATTCACGAGGAGCACTTATTACTCCCGGTACACAAGTCTTAACAACGTCCCGGACCAGGACGAATTTTTCTTCAACTATGAGGCTTTTCTTTCGAGGAACCCGTATGGGTTTCCTTTGTAGCAATTGCTACGAACAGGTGGATGTCTCATTTTCCCTTTATTCAAGTCTTAACAATGTATGCTTTCCTTGACAAAACGCTGACATGAGTGCTCCCACGCACGTGTTGGCCAGAAACCGCGTTCCTAGAAGAAAAAATAGGGGTGAGGCAGTCCCGTACATTCTGTTTGAAATCCAACATAAATTGCTCAATGCAACGTTCCCGCAACGACAACCGCTAGGGAGAAAAGAAAGAGAGCATCGCATTATGCGCAGACAACTTGTTCTATTAAGCCTAGTGTGTTTGGACCGGCCTGTACGTGTTCCACTAATTCTTGCGTTCGAGCCATTTATATTAAAGGCGAACGGCTGCAAGGGGTCTCAAGACCGCGTAGAGTTGTTGTGTCTTTTGAAGAATTTTCTTGAAAAGGTCCCTATCTCACTCTAATATGACGCGTGGCTTTCAATGAAATGTTAATACATACATTTCAAGGTTTACCACAATGTTACATGTAATCACAAGCTCTTAAAACAGTTTTCCTAACGGCAAGGCCAGCGAGCGTTTCTAAGAGCTTACCTCATGTTTGACGATTCCTTCATTTCGCAAGCATGTACTTCCCCGAGTGAATAACGCAATTGTAATGACCTTCATTATCATTGGTATTTGTTCGGGGAGCATAAATATGATTTCATGATTCCCCGAAGCCACGACGGAACAAAAAGACGCTGTACTGCACCCAGACTACACGTCTATACTTCATACCTTGCAATGACATCTTAAGCAATTTTAACAACTAGACACAGGTATTTCGGCTGTTTATACTCGCTAAACTATTACCCCCAGCCATTAAACTGCTTGGCAGCAGGGACCACATTATCTATCGCTCCTGGACTTTATTAGATCCGCAAATATTTTTTCATTCATTTAATCATCCTTATTCGCCCGCATCCCATACTAAATTATTCCTCGAGGCATTAACCCTCCAATTAAAAAGGAAAAAAAAAGTGAACGGCGGGGAACGATGCTACGTAGCTCATCGTAAGCACTGGCGGCAACTATACACGAGCAGATACGAGATACACAAAGCGCCACAATCAAATAGTCACCTGTTTCGCTATGGATCTCTGCTCCTCCAACTTGATGGCTGGTTCGCTGTTTATTAAGGATATTGTCGTGTAAGGACATTGCGTGCGCGTTTCATTCTCTTATACCCTTGCTTTATTTTTTTTTCTCTAATAAATGTTTTACCAATCCAATACAATCCCTGCCATTCTTTTCGTTTTTTTTCTGTCTCTGTCTTTTTCCTTTTGATGCTGTTCCAACTTATTTATATGTTATTAAGTATGACTCAATTTTCACAATAGGAGAAATAAACATCCCACCGATGTCGGAATCCTGAGTTTTTCGCTTTCTCCAGACGTGCCTCCGTCATGCTATACGCACGCACAGTTTACTTATTTGCGACACATGCGAGACGCACTCCGAGTTATTGCGATTCCAGCAAATGATGCGCGAAGAGGCCTTACAAAACCCGATACCTGCGCTTTGCTTGCTCAAGAACGAAGGCACCTTTTCCTTTCCGGATTCTTGCCTCAAGTTGTCTTTTCCCTCTTGGTGCTTTCGTTTCGGTTCAGCTTTCGGCGTTTATTTCTCCCTTTCTCTTCCTCCTTTTTCCACCGCCGATTGCCAGCGTTTCGTACAACAGGCGCGCGATTTACGGCAGCCAGCTTATTTGGGGACACACGACGACAAAGCGACAATTTATCACACCGGGAAACGGCAGCACTCCATTCGAGCACACTTTAGCCAACGATGAGGACAAGGCAGCCACAGGAGAGAAAGAAACAGAGAGAGAGAGAGAGAAAGCGAGAGCGTGTACCCCGAACCATCGCGCATTGCTCCATCATCGACTTCTTCATCGGATATAGAAAGCGGAAGGGGACGGCAGCAGCGCTCGCTGATTGCGCGGCCGACCAATTGGCCGGGCGGCTGTGCCGAGTCAGAGCGAGGTGCATGCATCAGCGGGAGGGGGGGGGGGGGTGGAGGGGGCTCCGCTTCTCAGAGCGACGCGACGGCATACGCGTAGCGCGCGGGGCCGGGGCGACGGCACAGGCGCGGCGATGGGAGCGCGCCTAACTTTCACTCGAGCCAGCAACGGCGGAAATCGGCGCTGATTATTCAGTCTGATTCAAAGCCGAGACTAGCGGAACCCGGGCGCCAGGTGCCCGTTTCCCACGTCGCGGGGCTCCTGCTATGTTGGGCCTCAAGTGCGCCTGCCTGCCTGCTTTGCCTGCATGCGTGCGTGCTTGCCGGAAAAAAAAACGCAGCCCGCTGCGCGCTTTCAAGTACGCTGCTGCTGCTGCCGCTGCCTCGCTCGCGCCGACGTTGCGCAGCCCGGTTGGTTGCGTGGGTTGCGTATCGCGAAGTGAACGAGCCGTTGCGCGGCCCCGTTAGCCGACCGCGCGTGTAAAGCGCAGAGCCTGCATTCGTGCTCGCGCGGGGGTCCCTTTAATGAGCAGGCTCGGCCGGCGGTGGCATCCGATGCGAGCTGCCCGCACCGACGCTGCCGGGGCCTGGTTTTTGCAGTCTCTCAATCCACTTTTCCCTTCTTCCACGCCTCACATGGATGAGTTGCGCTACTCCGGAGTGCTTTGTACGTGCAGTACCGTCGGATGCCTTTCTAGTGGCTAGTATACTCAGTCCGCAAGGGCCACGCGGATGTAGAAATGCGGAACCGCGCCACGCTTGAGGACTGGGGATTAGCATAATACCACAGGCTGACCACGTTGTGGGAGGAACAAAAACGCGGCGGGACGATGTTTTAGCCAGGGAGCAGCGATACAGTGGTTTCTCGAATATTCGGAAGGTTTAGATTAAGAGCTTTGGCCCTAAAAGACAAAAAGAATGAGCGCATGCACTCGCAGGAACGTTCTTGCATTAATGCGTTTCAGGAAACACTGGTGATCTATTCTGAGCCCCCACGGACCTGAGTCGGTACTAGCCTTACTGGGAAAAGCAGTATAACAAGCTGACGCTGAAGAGAACGCCACGCAGCTTGTATGTACAAATTAAAATGCGACAGGTTTCATATATTGAACGAGAAAGACACGTCGCGGGGAGCCTCAGCTAATGAATTATTAAACAACGGCCCACATTAAAGATACGATTCCACCAACCGCGGATCCGGTCATTCAAGGCGACCAAGGGAATAACAATTTTAGCATTGAAAGCGGTCATAGTTTAAGCACCAGTAAGATGTTGGTTGAGGACTGAAGGTAAACATCGCTGTTTTCATGTTCGTGTTACATTCACTGCGAAGCAGTATTCGTAGGGTAGTGAAAGGGTAGGAAAATCTACAGTGTTTGGAAAAGTCAGATCAAACGTGATACCATGCAACGTTACTGTAGAAAATAGACTAAAACGTTGTTGTTTATAATGAAATTTTCCTTCTGCGACGTGCTTCTTAAAAAAAAAGAAGATATAGAGGCGATGTCTCTCTCTCTCTCTCTCTTTCTCAAGTACATATATATACAGTCAACAGAGAGAATCTGTTCTGCGGGATCACTTCCAGTGAGCGCCAAACATAAGCAGCTGTCACGAGGCAGCGCAGGAGTACCGAACGGAGGGAACAATTTTGCCGTGTCGACAATTCGCGGAGCGACGCGGTACAACGCTTTATACTCTCGTTTTGACGTTACTCTGTCCTTGTCCGACACGAAGCGATTTCATAGCGACACGTCCGGTCTCTCTGGCAAAACGCCGCAGAAAGACACGAAAAGTAAAATTCCGGCTTCTTCTTTTTTTACTTTCTTCATTCCTTTCTCAATTTTGCTGAGGCAGCGGCGAAACGCGAAGCCGCCGCCGACGTCTGATGGAGCGCGAAACTGTTTCGAGTGAAGTGGCTTGGAACAGCAAATGTCCGAGCGGGTCTCCTGAAACAGAGGCGCCGGCTCTATACGAAAGTAGGCGCGCGTGTAGAAAAAAAAATTTTCATTTTGTTTTTATTTTCATTTTTCTGCATGTGTACGTGCTCACCTACCCAAACGCTGGACTTGTAGCAGGGCCACCCACTGAGCACCTAAAGCGAGAAAATAGTTTGTGAGGTTTCGTCAATACGCGCAATATACAATGTTTATTTTTCTTTTCTTTCAAAGCGCAGATTTCTTTCCCTCTTCTCCCGACACTCTGGACGCTGCTGCTGCTGTGTTGGCCTTGCCGCGCGTGCCAGTAGGTTTCTTGAAACACCCCCAGATGGCACTCACCTCCGCGCATTGCATTGGCGATTGGAAGATTGGTGGAACAAAAGTATGGAAACAACAAACAATGGAGGCGTACAAAAACAAAGTTCACAATAGGGGTTCAGAAGCTTTGGTTACGGGAATTCATCGTGCTTTCTTTTCTTTTTTTCTTTTTAACATAGGTACGACATTAGTGATTATAATATCAAGAGCTTGGTGACGCAATCCACCACTCCGTTCCCAAGGGGACGCTCAGATCATTCATTCATTCATCCATCCATCCATCCATCCATCCATCCATCCATCCATCCATCCATCCATCCATCCATCCATCCATCCGTCCGTCCATCCATCCATCCGTCCGTCCGTCCGTCCGTCCGTCCGTCCGTCCGTCCGTCCGTCCATCCATCCATCCATCCATCCATCCATCCATCCATCCATCCATCCATCCACCCATCTATACGTCCATCCATCCACCCATCCACCCATCCGTCCATCCATCCGTCCATCCATCCATCCATCCGTCCATCCATCCATCCATCCGTCCATCCATCCATCCATCCGTCCATCCATCCATCCATCCGTCCGTCCATCCATCCATCCATCCATCCATCCGTCCACCCATCCATCCATCCGTCCATCCATCCTTCCACCCATCCACCCATCCGTCCATCCATCCGTCCATCCATCCATCCATCCGTCCATCCATCCATCCATCCATCCATCCATCCATCCATCCATCCATCCGTCCGTCCGTCCGTCCGTCCGTCCGTCCGTCCGTCCGTCCGTCCGTCCGTCCGTCCGTCCGTCCGTCCGTCCGTCCGACCGTCCGACCGTCCGGCCGTCCATCGGGGATTATGGAAGGCAGTGTACCTATCGAGTTTGACTTTCGCCAACGCAGTGCTGTGTTTGTCGGCGTCAACGTGAGCATGGCATGTGCGCACCCAGATAGAGGTTGGCTGATTGGCACTAGGATGCCATGGCCGCGTTGCAGTGGAGGCGGTGCAGGGGTACGTAGGATGGTCCTCTTTCGAGGCCCGAGAATCTGCAAGTAAGATTAGCTTTGAGCGACGGCCCCCGTGCATGGGCGACGCTCACTGGGTACGTAAGATGCTCCGATACCAGCGCATTAAGAGCATGAGGACACAGAGGAGTGCTTGAGTACAGTTCCTACATCGGAAGTATGGTGTACCCAGGCCACACGCTGACACCAGACAAAGCTACGACCAAAGAGTGCGGAAGTGGGTAAAGAAGACGGAAATCTCCCAGTGGAAAGCTAACGTGCTGGCGAATACAACACTTCCACTTTACCGAACCCACAAGGAAAAAATAGCCATGGCACCCCTGTATGACAACGTTGGCGGCACTGCTCTGCTCATTGAAGCCCGTGCGGGAGCGCTACGGACACACGTATACCACCAGCGTTTCGACCCCACCCCAGACGTCCAGGTGGCGGCATGTAGGGTATGTGGGAAACACACAGAAACAATCGAACATCTCGTCCTTCACTGCAGGCAGCTCTCGCCCTCCCCATGAGAAGACAACAGCATACAGCAGGCACTCGGATTCACGACAGAGAGACAACAACAGTCAAGTGCTGTGCTAGTGTGCGTGTCTGTTTCAATTTTTTTTCGGCTAGCATGCAAACGTTGCGTTCTTCAGATAGAAATGGGGCAGCCACAGATCATCATCATCATCAACAAAACCTGGCCGCCACCGCCGCGGCAGCGCTTCACTGTTTGTGCGTATATGGGCAAAAATGCAGGTGCTGAGCTGTGGAGGTCCCGTGCTGGGCTGTGATAGCGTAAACATTACAACCGTCCATAGCCTGAAGAGAGCGTCTGGTGTGGGCGTCTCAACAGCGTGCTGGCCACGTATGCAGAGAGAGCAAGTAACCACTCACCCGAAAAATGTTTCCAAAGCGTTCACTCAGCGTCGAGGACACGCAGGCCGGAAAGAAGCTTCGCGCGCAACAGTAGCGTGTTCGCTACGCAGATAATCGCGGTGCATACTGCGGATGCATATGCAAAATGTACACATAGAATTAAAATAATTATTTGAATTATGTACTGCCCCATAACTCAATTAATGATTAACACTTCTGCCACGATAGCGATGTACCATGTGAGACAATAATAATGCTCAACCGCCTTAGACATTACAAACAATGACGCACAGCAACGCCGCAAGCGAACATGTCTCCCTGTGTGTTCTGAAGACTACGCAGACAAACAGCAGTGGTGCACGCAAGGTAACGCTTAACATCAACTCCCCATTGTCGTATTGGATTAAACGCTGAAGAAGTTACACATTCGCCGCCAACATCACTGCTAATTATCGTCAGTAAAAGCAAACAGCATACAAAGCTTCGCTTCCATCGATTCCCACAATGCGTGGGATCCGCACTTTTTTTTCTTGCTCCTTAAACTGCATTCAGTGGTATTTCATCACTAGGTTCGAACAAGCCGGCGCGTTGTAGGACTGACAATACTTATTACTTAGTGGCAAGATACTGAAATCCAGATACAATTTTTTTCTATGAAGTATATGATAGTCGTAAGCTGTGTAATGTACCGTATACTTTTGTCTGTAAAAGAAAATCACCCTTCTCGACAAAATTAATAAAATGTGCTGCTGCACAAAACATCTTCTTCTATTCGTGCAAATATAACTCACGCATGCTTAATCACTGTCAGAGCTGTTGAGTAGCACAACTCATAAACGTACGCAGCAGAAATGAACACAAGCATAAAATAACGGACAAAGGTAAATGATAAACATAACCTCATCTACGAGAGAACATAATTTGACGTTGCGCTATTTCTGTCGTACTCCAGTTCGCTTTCTTTCTTTTCCCATCCTCCTTCCGAGAATTCCGCTCGCTCTTGCACTGCGCAGAGTAAGTAAGGACGCACTTTCAACAGCAAGATGCCTCTATCTTTTTTTTTACCGCCTCGTCGGAAACGCGCTGTCCAACTTCGCGACTTCCGTTCGCGCACAACCGGCGCACGTGCGCTAGCCACGCCATCCCAAACGGCAGCAAAGAAAAGGAGAGCGAGATCGGCTGCACTTTCCTGGACTTCCTTTTCTCGCCGCGTCGATGGTGTGCTGCCGGGGTTTCGCGCTCGTCACACAGAGCAACACGTCAGAGGCGCAACGGCCCGTAATAAAGACAAACGCGATCCCGCAGCGACACATGCGACGGGGCCCGGGATGGGCTCCGATGCGGAGAGATCCATCGAGGCCACGAGCGATGCAGCGAACACAAAGGCGAGCGGATCAACGAGGCGCAGAACGAGAAGGCAGGGCGGAAGCAGGCGCATGCGCTGCCATGCGGCTGGTCTTCGGCGGCTCCCAGCGTCGCCGTACCCTTCGCGTGCGTGACAGCGCCGAGCGCGACGTGCTGGCACACTCCTGAGCGTGCGCGCGTGCGTGCGCGGGCTTGCGTATGCCGGTGGTGTGTCCAGCCGTGTGTGTTCTGACGTGTGTGGAGTAGTGTCTGTCTGTGTGAGGGTGCGCGACTATATCCGTGCGAGTTTATATGTGCCTGTGTTTGCGTGCGCATGCGTGCGTGCGCGTGTGCGTGCGTGCGTCAGTCTGCGTACGATTGCGTGCGCTCCTGTGTGAGTGCGTCTGCGCGCGCGTGTCTACGTACGAATATGTGTTTTTATATGTCTTTTTCTTTGTTCGTGCAAGTGCTTGTGTGTGTGTATGTGTGTGTGTATGTCTGCGTGCGTGTGTACCTGTACGTGCTGCTTTACTGGCGTGACCGTCAGCGTGCGTGCGTATACTTGCGACCGCGTCTACGCCTACGCGAGTGGCACTGATCAAGGAAATCGTCGCCGCTGCGCAAAGCTCCCTCTTGTTTGCTCCTCCGCCGAATCGCCCCCCGTTCTCCACTCCCGCCTTCTCTCTGCCTCCGTCTCGCCTGACGCGATGGAAACGGGTTGGCCGTCGCCCGTGCGTACGTGCGAGCCTCGGGGGACTCGTAGAGGCAGCGCGCTCGTTTCACATGCCTAATCCAAATTTTGCGCGACGTTAATCTTCGCCGGGCCCTTCGGTCGACGCTGCAGGTCGCTGCCGGCGACACGCGCGCTCCCGCTGCCGGCAAATCCCCGCGCACCGACGTTTGCGCGACGGCGGCGCCTGTTCGTTGAGGCGTCGTCTCTCTTGTATGGACGACCGTGCGTATAGGCTCCCTCGCCAGAGCGAGACCTCCGTGCGCCGCCTCTGTGCCTTGGCTCGTGCGCCGAGATAATTTCCCCAGAGGAGAGGGTTTGGTTCATGTTTCGAGAATGCTTCGCGACTCGTCTTTTCGTTTGTACGTCTTCTTTTTTTTTCTTTTCTCCATAAGTTAGTTTTATTTCTACTTTTTTTTCTTATTCTAGACATTCGCTCATATTGCGCGCTGCCACCGTAGCAGATCCGTCAACCTGTCATCTTGCTCCCTCAGTGGCGCGCATGCGTGCTTGTGTGTGTGTGTGTGTGTTTTCTGCTTGGCGACCGCTGCAGAAAGAACAGCCTCTGTCGACACAACGTATCTCCGTTTGCAAATGAGCGTGTCGTGTTACCGCTCGCGCTCGGTCCTGTCCCAGCCGTCAGCGGGCCTGGGATTTATCAAGAACAGAGGCCTAAGTGCAGTAAAGAGCGTGACAATGTTTCCATCTGCAGAGAGTTTCAACATAGTATATATTTTTTTTTGGCCCAGTTCGTTGGCCTAGGTAGTTAAGGAAAGAGACGCGTGGCCAGGATTGCGGTGTGACCTATAGTTGGTGCATTAAAAGGGTTAAACGAGTAGTCATCGATGAATCTGCCACACAAGTTCAGCTAAATGTGGTTAGAGTATTTGAATCGTGGGGCTTGCGGTGAAATCTACTGAAACCAGAAGCAGACATCTGTTCTACTAGAACGATGAAATATCTTCACTCCTCGATAATCGCACTTCTTCTTCAATCTGTACTGAGTTGTTTGAAATGATGCCTTCCAAATACCTTCATTAGCCGAAACCGGCATTCACGTGTGTCTGTGAGGCTGTGTGGTCAAGTTATGAGCAAATGTATACAGAAAGCCGCTTTTTGTTTGGTCACGGATATATTTCTTGTCTGTCTTGCTTTGCATTCCACTTGTCTTTTGAGCGTCACTAGTTGCTTTGGGGATATCGATCGCCGAGGGAGGTCTTTGTTCCGCAGTGGGCATAAATAGTTACAATGATGGTGATCACGATGGCGATAATTTGCTTAAACTAAGCAGAAACCCTGTATTTTATCTGCACGGGATCCATCAGTCTTCTAGGCTGGGGATGACTGCACCACGTCTCGTCCTCCCCGTAAATTCAATGTCTAGAGGGAAAAAAAAGAGTCATTTTTCGCGCTTTTGTCCGCCAGCTCAGCAACTCTGTGCTTCGCAAGGTATTTCTTTTTCAAGCTCTATTAACAATTATCAAATATCCATATAATAACAGTAATATATACAGTGGGAGAGCCCAGAGTAAAAACTACGAGCGGGACCTCATACGAATGAATATCAATAAATAGAGCATATTAAATATAATAATAAATTAAACAAAACTCTCATTCCACCCTGCGACAGAAAGTGACTGTAAGCATGAAATGCACCCCTCGTTAGACTAGATGAGTAGAAAACATACGCACACACGCAAAAAAAAAGAAGGAAAGAGATATCAAATGGCACACTTAGGTACCGAGACCCGTGGCGTGGTCCTGCGTAGGATCGGAATAGCAGTGCTTCAAGACGACGATAATATATATGTGTATATATATATATATATATATATATATATATATATATATATATATATATATATATATATAAATATATATATATATATATATATATATATATATATATATATATATATATATATAGGTTGAAATTGAAATATATATATATAAGGTTGAAATATATATATATATAGGGTTGAAATTTGGCTTGGAAGAGGCTCTTCCGAGCGCCGGTGTTTGCGTCTCCTCTAGTCCACGTGTCTGCGAAACTATATCTGATGAATTACACTAATAGTAGATCATGTTGATTGTAGCTTTAACTTGCTTTCTATTTCCGTGAAATGCCTTACCAGGTAATAAACTGGTTCTGGTTAATAATGCGAATGCGGCACTTGCAGCTGGTGTAGACCTTGATGGATACGAACCCCCTCAAGCTCGCTACAGGAAAAGCACCTGGCCACATAAGTCTCGCTTTCTGCTTCAACAACATTAACAAGTAGCGCGATACTAAAATAAAACATGAAAAATGAAAGACAGGTACCAGCAGCACCAATCCCGAGACAATGAGCCTAAAAAAATTACTATCGCATTTAAATCGGCTAGCCTCAATCAGTTAACCAAAAACTCAGCTTATAGCGGGCGACACACGCATCGGTCACAGGGCCCCCAAGCTTTTCAACAAATAAACATTTGGTTCTTTCTGCTAGAGACAATCTAATGGCACCAGAAAAAAAACGAAAAAAATGGCTGTGGCTTAAGCCTAGGATGCGAAGCACACTAGCCTTTATTTTAGTTGTTGAACCACTGTTTAGCCTGGTGAACTGCTGTTGCTTGGCTATATTTGGTTCGGCTAGACGAAGAAACAACTCAGCATTACTCTGCTTCGCCTTCAAGAGTGGAACGCGACAGCGTTCCCATCGACCCGCCAAGGGGTGTAAGACAATGGGCTACGGCGCAGCGACTACGCGCCCCGAATTGGACGCGGTGAGCGTCGAGCAACGCAGCTTTCGGCGCGGCAACGAAATGTGCGCCTGAGCAAGAGACGCACGCCTGAGAAACAGCTCGTTTCTAAGGCAACACCGCATTCACTAGAGGCGCTTTTGTACCGCTTTGAAGCATCGTACTCGTGGCTCAGTGGTAGCATCTCCGTCTCACACTCCGGAGACCCTGGTTCGATTCCCACTCAGCCCATCTTGCAAGAGTTGAGCCAAAGCCACCTAAAAAATCAGTCTCTGTAGCACGCCGCAACCTTCGCTTCTCATTCCAACGAGCAGCTCTGTCTCCAGGAGGCATATCTCACCTCGTGAGTGTCTAGCAGAGGCAAGCGCAGCTGCTTATATACCGCCGCGACGCCGCGAGCGACGGTGCGAGTTGGAGCCCCGTTTCTCTCCTGTCGTGACGTCACGGTGTCACGTGGTATTGAAGGCGACACCATAGAGAAAGAAATGAATTTCTTTCTCTATGGCGACACCGCCGCGCCTGAGGAGCTGGGTTGAGCTCTCGTAATATGCTTCGCATAAAAGAAATTGCATGCGGACAAAGCGACCCCCCCCCCCCTTCCGTCCCTTCACTTGGTTCCTATATATCACATTAACTTGTGCAATTTTATCGCGCGAAACATTTCACAGGAACGTGGCGAGACCATGCACTTCGTGCTGTTTTGGCACTTCTCCCCACGCGCTGCAGCTCTGAGCAAACAGTTCCCCAATGCAGAGTAATCGAAACGAATATCATCAACGCGTGCTCAATTTTTTTTTTCCTCCGAGAATTCTTACGCGTCAGTGCAGCTAATAAACGGGAGAGACTCCGAGACGGCGTCTTGAAATTCGGAAGCATCCCTGCATAGAGTAGACGTGGCTTCCTCCTTTATGCGGGCGCGGTCAAATAAATCCCGCAGGGCGAACACTCAGAGAAACGAGGCAGGCAGGCAAAGAATATTTATTTCAACGACGCTGCGCGCATACCCGGTCATTGGTGTAACCGTCGCAGCGTCGGCTGGGACGCCACGAGCGATTCACTCGAGCGGCGGGGAAAGAAGAACCCATTGTCGAGAATTTGATATTCCCGATTATGTTCGCTCCACAACCAAAACGAGCTCGCCTCTGGGCACGCGGACGTGCAAGTAAATAAGAAAAAAAAACAAGAATGTCGAACGGGTGACATTTGCATAAATATTGCGTCGCCATAGAGGAGCTTGCGTTTGAAGCTCGGCTCCCTATATTACTCTGGGCATTGTGGTCCCGGGTCGTCCTACCCGCATCGTAGGAAAGGGGCGTTGTGGCGTGAAAGACGAGGCGAGCTGAATAAAAGGAGCGCGGCTGGCGTTGTCTTCTGTCGATCATCGTTCTGAAAACATTATGAAGAAGCATTGGAAGCGCGCGTTTGTCAAGCGGTTGCGGTAAGTACATAGGCGTAGGCTGAGTAACCACACGGAAGCCTCACCTAACCAGTTTTGAAATTTACTGCAGTTAATATTCGGGACTGAGCTGACGAGGATGGATAAATGTAAACAAGATGAAGTTAGTGTGGCGAAGATACATGACAGTGGTTAAGAGACATTCGAGATAACGTATCGCACTTGTAGAGAGGTGATTTCATTCATCCAAGCGTGTCATTTGGCCGCGGTAGATGCGCGTGACAAAGTGCTGCGCAACATAACTACACAGTTCGTCACGTACGTTAGCGTAGCTATCCTATTGCTGTAGCGCCTCTGTAGAATTATTTCTATCTGAGATATATGCACAGCCGATCATTATACTTTTTTGAGATCACGGACGCATCGCTTTCGAGTAATCTTTATTACGTCTAAATTCAATATTCATTTGTCACTTCACCGGGGGAAGCTGCTGGCATTTGGATTTAGGCGTTAATCACTAAGGGTGCAGAGTTCACTGAAACTTTCACATTGCTTTATTTATACACAATTTGCGAGTAAAAACATTACGTACTTTGTCAGAAAGCGCCAAAACTCGAATGAAGCACCACGGTAAATGGATTTCTCATTTAAGGCATGATCACATAAGCTCCACCGACTGAGAACTGTCAACAGTAGAATAGAGTGCATTAAAATTATTTGAAAAGCTTTGTTTTCTATACTACTGTCGTCCCCAGTATTACAATCTCGGCTGAAAACTTGTTACTGCAATAAGATATTGCAACATAATAGGATCTTGACTCACAATGGATAATGGACAATTAAGTTGTTTACGCGGCTAGTTCACCCTTTCTTCGCTAAAGAACACGAATCCTTTTTGTATTCGATAACAAATTTGATAAAGCTTCCCGATCTCCAGTTTTCCTGGAAATATCAGTGGTACCCATGAATAGAATTAGATGTCTGCTTACAAGGTTACGTTGGCACATCTCCCCATTCTTGCACTTGCACTGGTCTTGTCTGGTCACCTTTCCGTTGGATTTATTATGTAAAAATTCTTCCTGCATTAATAACTCTACTTTTTTAATATTTCACCAGCTTTTTATTCAAAGAAAGAGCACCTTGAAGAGCCCCTTAGGAAGGTTGATCTCAATTCAAGCACGTTAGTCCTACTCTGGTTTGGAGTCTCGGCACTATGTTTCAGCCTCAAGGATGCGTTTGTTGTTGAATGTTGAATTTTCATTAGGAACAGCTAAAGAAAAAAAAGAAACACAACACTAAACTTTGGCATTCCTCTATTTTTGTCAAGCGAACTGCGAGCTATTCCAAACACCGTGCAGCCCATCGAAAAAAAAAGAATTACACTTACGTCGGCGCACTCGATTGTTCATCGAATTCACCTGCTCTGCGCGATACATAACTAAAAATAAAATAAAATTCTTGGGTCTCACGCGTCAATATCACGATTTTGTACCACTGCGCGCCATAGCGGGAGACTCCGAATAATTATTGTCCCCTTAGGGTTCTTTACCATGCACCTAAATCTAAGTACACGAACGTCTTCACCTGTCGCGCCCAATGGAATGCGGCCACCGCGGCCCGTATGGAACTCGCAACCACGAGCTCGACAGACCAACACCATCGACACAGGACTACCGCGACGGGTGCACAACTCATCTCTAAAGCCTAAATTAGAACTGAATTGGCATCAAATTCTAGAAGTGGCTTAATCCGAAAACGAAGGTATTAGAGAGAATGGCAGCAGTGGCGTGAACAGCACTGGATCATCCGCATGGACTGACAGCAATATCTTTTTGCTGCAGGTTCGGTAATCAGCTCGTTCTGATCATCCGTCTTCTATCTACATCCTGGGCCTACCTGCCACGTGCGGTCAAGTTTCGCCCTTCGGCCGCTACCCCGAGCAAAGCGCTGACCACAAGACGACACGTGCGGACTGTTCCTAGCTGCTGGTTTGCTGAAGCATTTTGACGTCATCAGCGAAAAGGCTACAAATACCGGGACCTTGTTGGACACCGACCAAATGGCAGCAGTGGCGTGAACAGCACTGGATCATCCGCATGGACTGACAGCAATATCTTTTTACTGCAGGTTGGTGACATCTGTTTACTCCTTTGTAACTTCGTCACTACACTTGAAATTGTGCCACGCCACTGCTGCCATACGATAGCATACGAGTGTTTGTTGTAACTTACTGTTTGTTATCATGGCAAAAATAAGCAAAGAATTGGTATCTGCCCTTGAGGACCTGAAGAAAGAAATTAGGATCGACCTCAAGAATTTGAAAGATTCTCTGGAACGAGACTTTCGAAATGAACTCAGAGAAATAAAAGCCAATCTAAAGTTTACTGATGACAAATTTGATGAGATGGTAACTAATCTGAAAGCAGTTCTAGAAGAAAATAAACGCTTGCGCACTGAAAATGACAACCTAAAGTCACGTTGTGATCAAATAGGAAGTCAAGCGAAATCTAACGAGTCTCGAATCGTGGACTGCGAACAGTACTCGCGAAACGCCAATATAGAAATAAAAGGAATACCAGTGAATGCTAATGAAAAACTGACGGAAATCATGATGAAGCTTGGTGACTGTATTGGGGAACCCATATCACCGTCTGATATTGATGTGTGCCACCGGGTTTCAACACCAGGAAGCCAAACTGGAAAGAGTATTATTGTCCAGTTTGCACTCCGACGTAAACGAAATGCTGTGCTGGAGAAAGGAAGACGAAAGCGCCTAACGGCTAATGAACTTGGGTTTTCTGAATCTGTTCCCATTTACGTCAATGAGCACCTGTGTCCTGAAAGGAAGGGCCTCCTTGCGCAGGCAATCGCCAAAAAGCGTGAAACGAACTGGAAGTTTGTTTGGGTGCGTGATGGGCATATTTATGCCCGCAAATCTGAAAATAGTGCCAGACTAAGGATCACTAGCTCGAATGATCTGAATAAAATAAACTAAAAAAAAAAATCATGGATGCCCCCATAAGATGCATCGAACTTCCTTCTATCGCAGATCTAAATAGCGTTTACTGTGAAAATAGCGTTGGTGTTTTTCATATGAACTGTCGTTCTGTGTGCAACAAGACTGATGAAATACATAGCCTGTTTACTTCCCTTAATTTTTCATTCCATGCAATAATGTTTACTGAAACCTGGTACCACGATGATTCAACATACTTTGTGTTAGACAATTATACTCACTTCGCTAATAACAGGGAAACTCGAAGAGGTGGTGGTGTATCGCTGCAAATTGTGAATTCGCTTCCTGCAACAATACTTGAGAAATTCACGTTCTGCACTCCGGACTGTGAAGTGTTAACCGTTCAGAGCGACAAAAATATATTTTGTGTTGTCTACCGCCCTCCAGACGGAAAACTTGAAAATTTTTTTTCATCCTTAGAAGCACTCTTTGATCATGTGTCTATAAATGAGCACGTGTTACACCTTTCCGGTGATATGAATATTGATATGCGAACCGCGTCACCAGAGCAGACAGAATTTGCTTCTTTATTTGATTCTTACGCTCTTGTGAATGTAATTACTGTTCCAACGCGCGTAACTTGTTCCACTTCAACTACTTTAGATTTAATTATCACTAACAAAGATAAAAGCACTATAACTTCCGGAACTTTGATAACTGACATCAGTGATCATTTTCCAGTATTTTCCTTTATTGCTAATACCAACCCTAAACATGCTTCTAAATCACCGGTGTCTTATTATCGCTGCATTGATTCGAAATCCCTCGACACCTTTCGTAATGAAATATGTACAGCCAACTTTTCCCATATATTGTCGCTACCTGACGCAGATGTTGCGTACGATGCACTAATGATTGTGTTAAACCAAATATATCAAAACTGCTTTCCTTTAAAATGCTGTCGCAAACGAAAATCAAAGAAACCATGGATTACGAATGCCTTATTGAAAAAAATAGAAAGAAGAACGAAACTATATGCGCAATTCATTAAATCCAAGGATCCCGTGAAATTTTCTCAATATAAGAAATATCACAATATCTTGAACAAAGAACTACGTCAAGCCAAGTACGAATACTTCAGCTATTCGTTATCAGATAATTCTAGCACGAACCCTCAGCATCGATGGCATGAACTAGGTAAACTGCTTGGACGTCGCTACAACAGTGGTCCAAACTGCATTATGCGCGATGGTGCTGTGCTGACAGGGAAGGATCTCTCAAATGCTTTTAATGATTTCTTTGTGAATATCACAAATACAGCAAGCTCTCCTATTAATTCAACAAACACGTCAATTCACCAAGCACCAGGAGTCTCGATGTCGATGTTTATGCCCCCTACAACCGAAAATGAAATAATTTCTGTATTCAGAAATCTTAAAAACAGTAGGGCTTTAGATATTAACGGTTTTCAAATAAAACCTCTAAAGTATGTAATTGATTTGCTAGCCCCAATATTAACACACATATTCAACCTTTGTCTCGGTAGTGGAGTATTTCCTAAGCAGATGCAGATTGCAAAAGTTATCGTGATACACAAAGGAGGCGATACCTCTGAACTGTCAAATTATAGGCCAATTTCTATTCTACCGGTAATTTCTAAAGGCATAGAAAAAATTATTCACACGAGAATAACAAATTTCTTAGATAAGCATTCCGTTTTGTCGAATGATCAGTTCGGGTTCAGACCAAAAAGATCCACTGAGTTGGCACTGCTCAAGCAAAAGGAACTCGTCATAAATGCATTTGAAGACAAGCTCCTTGTCCTCGGAATTTATATTGACTTTTCGAAAGCCTTTGACTTAATCAATCATGACTTGTTAGTAAATAAACTAAACCACTACGGTATAAGAGGGATTCCTAATTCTTTGATACGGTCATACCTTCAACATCGTAAACAAATTGTAGCACACAATGAAGCTCTGGCTGATGGCCAATACATAAGATCGGGCGTGCCGCAAGGCAGCATCTTAGGCCCTTTGTTGTTTTTAGTTTACTTAAATGATATATTTTACACTAAGCTACCGGTGAACCTTACTGCCTACGCTGATGACCTTACGGTGCTCATTACGGGTAGTAGAGAAAATGACTTATCCTCTAGAGGTAATGAGTTCTTGCAATACATGTGTCAGTGGTCGCAGGAAAATTACCTAAAGGTGAACACAAGCAAAACTAAAGCCATAGTATTTCGAGCGAAAAACAAAGTTGTCAAGGATATTATGCTTAAGTTTGAGAACAACTATATTGAAATCGTGCGTACTATCAAGTGTATGGGAGTAACCTTCTCGGAATCGCTTAATTGGGATGCCCAAATTAATAACGTAAGATCAAAAATGAATAAAGTGAATGGGGTGCTATGTCGTCAACGGTATGTGCTATCAACACAAATTAAACTATTAATCTACAATGCTTTCTCAGTTCCAATACTTAACTATTGCCACACTGTCTGGGGCACAAGTACGAAGCATAATTTATCCAAGATTACTCTTTCCCAGAAACGTGCGATAAGATTAATTGCTAACATACCATGGTATGCCCACACAGAAAGCTATTATTCCGAGTTTAGCATCATTCAAGTGCCTAATCTTTATGCCTTCAGATTAATTCTTATGTACAAGAATGCTATTAGAACAAACAACGCAGATATGTTGACACTGTTCAACCTTCAAAGCAATGTGCCCATGTACAATGTACGCCGTTGCACCACTTGGTCTACACCGTTTTGTCGGACAGTGTACCGATTTCAATCAAGCGCCTATAAACTTCCCTGTTACCTTAACACACTTGAACGTAATAACATCTCCCTGGAAGAAATATCGAAAAATAAGTTAATTAGTGTTTTGCCGCTCCTGCACTAATGTATAGTGTTTCATTCTGTTTTTGTATGTCGCGCTATTGTTTCTTACGTCACACAATGTTAACAAATGCGCTAAGGCTGTTGTCGATTTTGTACGTATATTTTCTTACTGATCCCTACTGTATTTTTTTGCCCTTGTAAGTTCACAAATTTCGCAATGTATTCCAATGTGTCTAGTATTTCTCTGCGTTTGTCATGAATAAGCTGCTTCTCGTCATACTGTCATGTGGGGCGTAATGGGGTTTTTTCAAGCCGCTGCATGCGGCTTTTACCCTTACGTCCGCTCTCATTCTGTATTCTGTGTAAAGAGAGAAATAAAGATTATTATTATTATTATTATTATATTATCACACACAGGCACACACCCCGCGCAGACGCGCGCGCACACACAAACAAGAACACACACAGAAACACACGAATTATTCAGGCCGCGAGGATTAAATGCTCGAAGCAGACAAAGAGAAAGCGCTTCCTAAGCTTTACTCTGGAAAGTCAGCGACAAATAAATCCGCGTTAATTTGCTACTTCAACTGACAACAACAACAATAAATTCTTATAAAATTGCAACAACGCTCCTGTAATATTACTTTAAAAAAAAGAACAGAAAGAGACGGCATGGGGTTATCGAAACATAATTACACCCGATTAGTTTGCAACCTTTAAATTCTGTTTCACCTCAGAATCAGAACAGAGGAAGAAATGACGGCTTCCGTGCTCAGTTTTTTTGAATATCATTCTTTACAAGAGAACAATCATTTCCACCAAGCAAACATAAAAACGCACTAATTACATTGGAAGCCTGTTATTGTCACGCTGGCACCGAAATAAACGTTTCATATTCTTGCCTTTTACAATTCTCTTAAAGCGGCCCGCGAAAACGGCTTTGATAACTGCCCCCCCCCCTCTTCTTTCAACCCTTCCGTCGAAAGTAATAATCGACTCGCGCCTTTCAGTCTTCTCGGTTCTCACTATTTCTGAAATGTAACATGCAAATTGCCCGGAAACATCTGTTCTGGATGTTCGTCACCCTGCGCTGGGCGGATTCGATAAGCCGAAAGGCAGCGGGTGGCCGCGACAAGTTTGGTGTACCGGGACGATAAGTTATCTCAGGCTGCGCAGAGCCAAAGAATAAGCTCGTATTGACTAGGTTTCTTTCTATGTGGCAGCTCCTCCCACTCTTCGGTTTCTGTCCGAATCGCTTTTCCCACAACTTTCTTCTGTCTTCCTCTCTCTCTGTTTTTTTTCTTCCCGCAGTCCTTTTCTGTCATCGCCTTTGAAGCGGCAATGGTTCGAAGCGGGGCTGAGGGGTGCCACGAAAAGAAACGTTATGCGCGGAAAGTCCCGGCGGGGCAAACCCAATGAAGCGAGAAGCCACGGATGGTGACATTCGGCCGAAGCACTGGCGGTGGCTTTCTCTTCACCAGTGTGTTCCATCACCTTCGGCGCTAAACCTCGTTCACACTTACCTTTCTTTCTTTTATTGATTTTTTCTTTCCTCGTTCGCGAATCTCGTTTTTCGCACCGGAGCTCGGGAACAGTGGAGCCAGGAAAAAAAAGAAACAGACATGTAAATGCAAAAATTAAAAAAAAAGAAAGGCAGGAGAGATGAGGGAACCTGGCTGAGGCAACATAGAAACAAAAGGTGTAGCAAGCGAGCGGGAGAGCGCACCGCCACCAAGACGGGGCGAAGGTAATGGATCGCGACGCCAAGCAAACACCTCGGTAACAACGGTGTTCCGCGACGACCGTCTCGGCTGTCCTACCTTTCTTGTTTTCTTTTATTGCTCTCTCTCTCTCGAGTTGCGTTTCTCTTGCAGCGTTTTCGTTTTTCTCGATACCGGAGAGCCGAGACTCCGGGCGCTTTCCTTTCTTTTTTTTCGGGTCTGGTAAGAATGACGCGTCCGTCCCGCGCTATTGTCCCGGGACTGGCTAATGGAGGAGCAAATTGAAGTGCTTGCCTGGCCGAGAACGAAAGGTTCAGCCGGCCGCGGCACGAATCCCAGGGCGGGCGCCCCATCCGCCTACTCGAAAATGGACGCCGACATCGTCTCGTCTTCCTGCCCGGCCATCGAAGACACAGATGGCCTTGCTAGTGGGTCATTCGAAACTGCTCATCGTCTTTTTTTTTATTTTTTACCCTTTTTCTCCCGGTGCACATTATCTCTATACACTAGACACTGTGGTGTATTTAAAGCTCTTGACTACTGCGTCGTTTCACTTTGTCGCCGTCGTTAATATGCAGTACTCTGTGTGCAACAATCGGCAGCACCTTGTAGATCATGTTTATTCATTGTTTCTTATTTATAGATGCAGCTCTTCGATGGAAGCGTACGCTACCTCACTCGATGCACTCCCAACTCAGGTAGGTTCCGCGCTGCAACTTTTTTTCTGGTCCGGAGAAATGTAGTAGGCGATTCCGTATACCTTCCTCCTGCGCCTATGTGAAGTTTAGAATTTACTAGTATTATCGCTGACAATTATGTAACTTTACCGCTTGCAGCAAGACCATTTTTACCGCTGTGGCCCTACACTCTCCGAACCCTCACCACTTCTCCTCCTAATAAAAAAAGAAAAGAAAGAAAGACAGATAAAAAGGAAAATAAAAGAGCGAACCGTCATATTAAGTACTCCATCAGGCAACGCTGCTTTTCGTACAAGGATAGTCCATGCAGGTGAGGCCTTCTACTTTTCAATGGATTGTTCGATTTTCTCGACGCGTTCAGCAGGTGCAGTGGTCATACTAGAGATATTCCTCGTCAAGTTCAGTACATCTCATTTGACGTCACCGACGACTACAAAACTCTGCGCACTTTGTTCTACTCCGGAGTTCATAATTGTAGAGCAGTAACAGCCATGGTCCCTCTTTCTCGACTCTAAGGAATCTCGTGAGTGTGTCATGTTGCCGTTACACCACAGACCTAATGAGAAACTAGTCGTTGACTTTACACTATTTTATCACCATGCAATTAACAAAGTCCGCAACGTCACATCGCTCCCATTTTCCGCCGATGTCTACGTCAGCCACTTGAATGAGCCTTGAAAAGGCGTGACGTTGCAGTCACGTGATGAGATATGCGCACAACCCTGCTGAGTAGAAGGGGGGTAGGGGATTTGTCCCTTGTGTGAATACCGTTTTATAATCGGCCAATGGAACTATACACTGCATTTTAGGCTGCACTCTTGTGAGAGTTATGCCATTGAGCCCAATGTATACGCGTAATTGTAGCCGTTGCACTGGTACGCCAGAGACTAATCTCTAATGTTACGCCGCGCGCTGACAAAGCCGCTTGTTCTGATGCGATACTGACTGAAGTGCGTCCTTCGCCAAGGTGACGATGTTCATACGTTATGTATACTGCGCATATTAAAAAAAAAAAGTCCGCCTTCTCGCAGGCGCCTACTTGCGGGCGCTCACAAACCCACGTTTGCCGCGTCCTTGTGCACGCGTAGGCTGCGGCCGCCAGGCGCGGTGAACACAGCCGTGTGCCCGACTATTCAAAGCACACAAACGCCTGGACGCAGTCCGCAAACTTTGTCTCCAAGTTTGCCCAGAAGAAGCGGCATACGACCGGGAAATGATCGCCGAGGCAGCAATTTTTCGCGAAGCAAGGTGGGCCCCTTCGTGAGGTCGGATGGCTTAGTAGATAGAGAAAAAAAAAAACCTTTCTGGCCCAAGAACGGACGCAGAGTTCCGCTGCGACCTGATCGCGCGAGCCTACGCACGTCCTACTGCCTCCGCTCCCCCCCCCCCCCCCCCCCTAAACAGCCAACGCCGGTGCACGGCGATACGTCGCTAATTAATTTTCTCCCAAGTGCAAACAGCGTCATCACCGTGGCTCTAGCAAACAGGGACCCTTGCAGCACAGCCGCCCCCAGACCGGATCTCGTTTTGATGAAACCCGGGCGAGGCGCCTGTGAGCTTATTTGGGCCGGCCCTTAATCAACTTAGCCGCCTTCATTCATCTGCGACGAGACCGCTATCCCATCCCCTCCCTTCCACCGCCACAAACTCCTCCCCCCATCCCTTCTCCCCCCCCCCCCCTTCTACCACCCGCCAAACTTCTTACACAGACTTTTCTAGTTTTCCGTGTCAATCTTGCGCCCACCAGATTGATAAGCTTCTGCGCGTTCAAGCAAAATGGCACCGAAGCGGGCCCGGAGCAAACATTGTTACAAACTAATTCCGATGCAGAGAACAAGCTGCGCACAATCACTGCTCATCATAAGTGCGGTGTTTTGATTTTACTGTTGCTTGCGTGGGTGTCTCTTCCTCCCTCTTTCTTTCTTTCTTTCTTTCTTTCTTTCTTTCTTTCTTTCTTTCTTTCTTTCTTGCTTTCTTTCTTGCTGTTTTTGCTGGCTCTTAGTTGTTATTTCATCGTGCTTACCCTCAGTGTAGGGGGAGGGCAAAAAAGAAGCGATCAACGTCATAAAAACTGAGAGTTGTGTAGCTGACTCGAGGCAGACCTTGTCAACAACATAAGTGGCACTCGATTAAAAGAGAGTACGTGTTTTTTTTTCTTGGGCAGATAGTATGGTTTATATATAATGAGATTTTTTTTTGTTTGTCTGTCTGTCTGTTTCTTTGTCTGTTTGATACATTTGCGAACTTGAGTTTTTGCGATGCATTAGAAGCCAGTATAAGAGACGGGCTGAAAGACGCCGTTCGCCGCTGTGGGTATGCCATTAATATATAACATTCGTTTTCTTTTCTTTTTTCAAAAGGGGCAGTGAAAAAAGTTAAGATGAGTCTATAAGATGAACGTAGTCAATAAAGCAAGAAAAAATGCGCCCATTAGGGTAGAATAATTTTTAACATACCCGAGTTATCAAAAAAATTAAGGAATATGATCGAGGCATAACTCTTTGCCTCCGAGAATTCGTTATTTCGCCGTTCGCGTTACTTGGGTTGCCGACATAAAACTGAACAGAGAAAGTTGCACAAATGATATTACCGTGGCACACTACGCACGTGGCGGCGTGCCCGTGTACCTAGGTTGCCGTGTACCTAGGTGTACCTTGATTGGCCTAGGTTAGACCAATCCCGTATGCTCCCCTCCCGATGCCATCCTACCTCTTCCCACGCGCAGACTAATCCCTCATTCGAAAACATTAACCGCTTCGCCTGTCAACCACCATGACAGAGTGGAATGGCTCTCGATTTTTGCTTATCCGCCGAAATGGCTCAATTGACATGGCGTCCTTTTGGTAATTAAGCACGAGATCTGGGGTTTGTTTGATTCTTGACCATAGCGGCGCGTTCCGGTGGGAGTTCGTGGCTGAGTGTCCGCCTGGTCTTTGGGAGGTCGTGGGTGTGCAACCCCGGGGACGCTGATTACCAACCGGTTACACTAGGCACAGGCGTATCACGCCTGGTAATGTGCCTCCTTCAGCGTTTAAAGATCCCGGGGAAGGAGTCTGTGCCATTCCCGTCCCGTGAATACGCAGTGGGTCCAAAGCCTTGTAAAGAAGGGGAGGGAGCTGCTCGTCCTCGTCCATTGCGGCAATTTCCAATATGGCATCCTAAAGCACCTCATAGCTGCAAACCACCTCGGTTTGGGAAATGAACCCCTTTGGAGAGCGTTGATGTCCCGTAATGGCCGAGCACCTGGCTGGAAGAGCCCTTCTAAGTATTTCCCCGGTAGGTCAGCACAGCCGTGGCGGATGCTCGGCTGCAAGGTTGTCGGCGGTTGTAACCGACGTGTTCAGAGACCGACTGCGCCAAAAGATCTGCACGGGACCACCTTTCAAAATGAGAATTCGCCCTCGAATACCAAGGCAAGGAGAAATCACTACAGAGTAAAGAAATCTGGCGGGCTTCTGGATTCGAACCCAGTAACCACGGCATACGAGGCCGGATGCTCAGCCACTAAGACCATAGCTCGATTCTGGCTTTAGCCTGCTAATTTTGGGCCGTCACGCAGATGAAGTTAATCGATTTATCGAACACCGTGATTCAGATATCTGTTTCATGGTGAGTATTAGGAAAGCTGGAATCATAACTTAGCGATGGTAAATGTCGTGCTCAGTCGTGTGGTTGCTGATCTCAGCAGAACTAAAGCCCATATCCAGAATTCCTCAATGTCATGAAAAAAAGTGCTGCGCGTGCACATTAGATGTACTCTACAGGTGTGTTCTTGTGCTCACTCCGCGAGCCAACCACCACCCGTAGGTCACAACAGCGCCTCGTGTTTGCGCCGCATATCGATTGCCTACAAATTCGACCGGCAGTGTGCGAATGTGTGGTCGATCGATGAAGACTCCGCCTAGCTGCCACCAACCTCCAGCGGTTCTACGCAGTAACGACGGCAGCGTTACCTTGAGAAGATGTTTCCTTAACTTGTGGAATAAATTTCAGCCTTTGTCTGCAGCAACCTACTTTAACTAGATTACTGTAGTGAATTGACGCATCGACGGCGATCACGTTAGCAGAACAGTTATGGAACCAGCTATCGCATGCTCTTGAAATGTCGACTCATAAGCTGGCGTATTACCAGTGGAGATCAAAGGAAACGTAATAGAGTGCAAGCAGAATGCTGAGTGAGATCAAGGGATATGAATTGCACAAGTAGCATATTAGGGCTAACCTATTCAGAGAAGATGAAGACGCAAGGCAACGGAAGTGTGCGTGTGCGTGCGTACGTGCGCGCGCGAAATGTGGCATAAAGCATTTGAAAATCGTGTTTTGTACGTTGTCAACTGTTCGACGATAGATTTTCTTTACTGTTAGCACGAGCTGCTCTTGTGATCAGTGGCGTAATGGAGAGAGTGAACTTTGGAGAACTACCCTGATTTCCTAGAAGATTGATCATTTCTTGGAGCAAGGCGGTGATTCTGGCTAGTTAGTCCAGCATTCTGGGATTCTAAATAGCGCTAAGAAATTGGCGCCAAAGATTTGTTTTATGTAAATAGTCACGCACGTGCACCATATCTGACATGGCATCACATCCCAGTTGTCTGTGTAAAGGATCACTGTGAATTATTTACGCTTACCGAAATAAAATGTTGGAAGTTGAGTATTGTTGTGCAACTCCTTGTTGTCACGCTCGTGAAAAGAGCATTAGTGGCACAAAGGAGGCATACAACGCAACGATGGTGATCAATCTCTAAAGTGGCACTTACTAAGAATAAATGATGCGCCGAAATTCCGGCGGTTGGAGGAAAACTACGTCGAAAACTATGCGGATTGAACGGCAACGACAATGTCGCAGAGATAACGCCACGTAATTTTAAAGAATAGCACACAGGATTCACAGCTGTCAAATGATCCTATATAACAGCACTGCAAAGGTAAAAAACTAAAGAAAGACAAGTTGGCTCAAGTATCGTAGGTGAAAATGCATAGTTTCGCTCGACAGCACTTCTGGTAGAAATTTTGGCCTCAGGGTTGAATCATCCCAACACAGGACCTTGAAAATAACTATTGAAACCTGAAAAGTGAGAAGCCTTTAACAGAGAAACTTCTTCATCCCCAGTGGCTTAAACATGATCTAAACAAGCACTGAATTAAAAAAAATGTTATTCTAAGAAAGCTTTATCTTTAAAGGTTATCTAAAATGCTACGCTGCCAACACGTCTGAAAGGTAGGTACTTCAACGTTTCTACTGAATGATAGAAAAAGATATGACTGTGTTCGCAACTTGTCGGAACTGACCACAGCGCAACCTCACCATAAATACACAAAAAGGAAGCTCAAATATATGTGATGCAGCAAGACTGTCTGAATCAAATATATTAAAGCCGTCATGTGTTGAACCACCGTGGAACACCCCCCCCCCCCCCCTAAAAAAAAGTAGGATAAGCCTTTTGCCAAACAGCCGCGAATAAAAAGTTCCATAAAGCTATACATTTCAAGTAAAAAAATCTAGCCTACTTAGAATTGGGAGAATCTAGAGTGCTGATCTCTGTCCATGTACGTATCCCGCACTGATGATTCCGCAGACCGACAGAGCCTGATAGGGTCTTTCTAACGGAAGAATTAACAGTATGTCAGACTTGCGAAAACAGCGATAAAGGGCTGCTGTAACAGATAAACTTATTAACTGTACTAGAGTAGTCACATCCAAGCCACAGAGTACAGCAGCCTATGTAACGTATGAAATTCGACAATTAACGAACTAATTACTTCGGCTAGGGGAATAAAATGTCTTATATTACATACTTAGACTTCGGAAGCCCCATTCCCCGTTGTAATACTAATTGTTCCTCCCTCAACACCAGTTCTAATTGTTATTGCAGTTCTACTCCTTGCTTTTCCGGGAATTTCTAACACTTTCGCACTGTTCACTGCAGGTGCCAAAAGGGAATGCTGTGAACGTCACATCCTAAAATCCAACGCTATCCAAATGCCATTTAGGAATTCCAGCCCTAATAGAAGAAGAATTCGAGCAGTTTCTTTCTTGCCCCAACAATACATGAGCCACAATGGTCTCTTTTCTTATTGTACTTCTGGGATTCATTAATTGCTCTCGCACGTCCCACAGCCACCTCCGCAGTAAAAGGCTGAAATCTAATTAAAGCGCTATTTCGGGTCTGACGACCTACAGAAGCGGAACACCGCCAGAAAATCGAAAACAAAGAGGGAATATTTTCAGGAGCAGTGAAAAACATCGCCTAAGGTTGCGTACTTGCGTTAAACTCGTGTAGCTGCAGTCGCAGAAAAGGGAAGGAAAAGCTGTCGGGCGGAAACAAAGCGAAGGGAAGGAAAGCAAGAATAAACGCTTAGCTCTGGCGCGCACCAAGGCGTGCTCCATCCCCAATATAGACGGCCCTAATTAGCATTCTGGCGGGCCTTGCAGGTGCCTGCAGCAACCTGTGCTGGCGCCTGGCACGTGCTGTCGGCAGGCGCTGCCATTAGGACGCTGTATCGACCACTTTATTGGCCACTTGTCATGGGCAATTTTGGGCCCTACGGGCGAAAAACTGACTGCTCTGCTTGGGTAGGGGAGCGCGGAAGCTATCTTTCTTTCTTCCAGCCCCTCCAAACGCTCAGCCATGCCTTCTCGCGCGCTCCCAAAGCGATGAAGACGTCGTCTACAAGTGGTCGGTGGTAGCCATGACAAGCTCCTTCGGCGTAACAGCAGGCTTTTGAGGAAGGGAAGGGAAAAAACGGGCGCATACATTTATCGCGTTTGTGCCGCACCGCTATCAAATAATCGTCATCGCTCCCCCTCACGCATTTCTTCTTTTGACTTCATGCATGTCACACTTGTCAGTGACTCGTCGGCTTCATTTTGGTTCCTAGCATGCATAAAGAGCTC
Organism: Dermacentor albipictus; assembly: GCF_038994185.2. Taxonomy (NCBI): domain Eukaryota; kingdom Metazoa; phylum Arthropoda; class Arachnida; order Ixodida; family Ixodidae; genus Dermacentor; species Dermacentor albipictus. The sequence goes on along the minus strand of NC_091823.1, from coordinate 47,812,789 downwards.
GAGGACACTGATGACTGACTGTATTCGCTGTCATCGCCTCTCACTACAATCTTTGCGATACCTTCGTGTTCACACACGTGAGTGCGGCGTGCGTGAAGCAGTAAAAAATAATAGAAAGAATTCTTAGTGTACGCCAGTGTTTAACGTGATATGTGCCTTATCCTGATGGCAAAAACGTTTTGAAGTTTTCTAAGCTTTTTAAGAAAATGTGAAGCTCTAGATTGAAAAAAAAATATGCTTTGTATGCGTATTCGACAGAATATTTGACATGCAAATAGAACCATGAGTGGCGGATCGTACAGCAAAAGACGTGGGCGATATTCGGCATATATGTCGACAAAGAAAGAAAGTGACCCTTTGATTTCGGGTATTGAAACAGAGCAGCAGTGTCGCAAGTTTGCGCGTGACGCTTTCTTTTAATGAGTGATACGGATGTCCCTCGGGTAGTTTATTTATCAGATTGTAATGAATTTGCAGCATTGTAACTATAAATGTATTATCATAGTAGTTATCACCCTAATTATTACAGCACCACTATTATTATTCTTAAAGGGCCCTTCACCAGGCCCCATACCAAAATTTGGTTATACGCTGGAAGCTGTTACGTGTCCTCTAGGGAGCGTTCTTCCACAAAAAAATTTGACATTTTTGAGATCGGCTCATTATTAGGCGAGATAAAAATATTTCAGTGCCGCGAACCCATGATTTCAGAAGGCGAGCTCCACTGCATAGCGAGACACTCTCTCCACTCGCCACGTCTAGACTCCGCAAGCGAAATTCCTTCCCTGCGTTCTCCCATACCGGACCTCGAGGATCGCGTGACGCATAGGTCACGAGCTCGCCTTTATTTTTTTCGGCGCTTCGCATTCTTGCCGATGGCGTCGCGCGCGAGCTGTTGTGATGTCTCGTTTCGCGCAGCGCATGATTTTGCGCGCTGTGCACAAGGACACATGACTAGCGGTATAATTCAGTGCTACAATAATACTGAGGCAGAACAAGCCGATCGCAGAGCATGGTCACGTGCTGGAACGCGGTAGAAAATGGCATAGTTTCGGTACCTGCGCACGTGACTGCACGACCGTGGGGCAAAGCGGAAGTACATCTCTTTTCCTTCGATGCGAAGTAAAACAAAAACACGCAGACATTCCGTTTGTGTGTTTTATTATTTCTCTAAACTTCAATTCATCAATTCAAGCAACAAATCACACAAATAGCAGATGTTGCCTTGAATAATTCTCGTAGTCACGTGTCACCGCGAGCGACGTCACACTGCGGACACGACTACGTAGGCACGGGGACGCGACTACGTCACCATCCAGCTAGGAGCCTAGCGGCCGCGAGGAGAAGGAAAAATGGCGATCGGTTTGAAATTTCAGGTCTTCCCGCGGTGCGTAGCGATATCATTCTTTGCAGACACGATCGTTAGCGCGCATCGCATGCTCTGTGATTGTCAGCTCAACATGGCCAGACCTGGTGAGGGGCCCTTTAACACTGCCATTATGGCACTTGCGTGTAAAAGGCGCGTTCAAGATATGTCCGGTTACCGGCATCCAGCGCCGCTGAAAATTATCATCAAGGCCGCACGTCTCATAACCTCATCCCTTAATCTATCATTCGAAGGACATCGACTAGGTCTCTGTTTCATTAACGACCGCTTACTCTGAAGGACCAACAACACGAAGCTAGTCATACGCGCCTGGCTACGTGCATACATCTGCGAGGCCACCCGCGCTCGTCCTGAGCGTCTAGCGAGGGGCGTGGTCGTCAGACAATGCCTGGTTTCCAGAGCACGCAATAGAAATGGCGGCCTGTGAGCCGACATCACGTGGCTGGCACGTAAACTCCCTACACGGGCTAACGTTGTGTACATACAAATGACGTGTTTCCCAGTCTGAAATTCATAAATTATATAGAAAGAAGTTGCGTAATTAGGCTAAGTATAAACTTTGCTGAAAACCAAGCACGAACATTTCCCCTGAGGGTGATCTAGCAGCACTGTGCTGCGCCGCATGAGCCACACACTTGTGTGCGTATCGTGTAGCTGGTCGACTTTCGCTTCTTCAAACGCGTACGAACTCGGAGGCGCTCACGCGTATGCGTATCCTGTGCATTGTATGGTTGGGTCTCTGTAATAGCAGTGGGCGAATATCTTCGAGTACGAATCGAATACGAATAGCGAGTATCCAATATCGAACAGTCAAACGCAGACACATGTGTTTCCATATTTTCTGCAAGATTATTTATTTGGGTTTAGCTAGGTATCCCGCTTGCATTGACTAGCGAAAAAGAAAGCCGACTGTCACAAAAAAATTAAGATCAGTTTTAAACAAAAATAAATAATTGCCAATAAAAGGACTGCACGGGTAGCCTATCAACATCTTTAGAGTTTGTTCGCAAAAAAGCCTTCCAAGAATGGATGGCTGCTGTATGACTAGCTTTTCAAAAATGCAAAATAATAATTTCTGAAGAAAGATCGGAAGTTTTTAGAAAACGAGAAGCCACTGAAATTATTGTGTGCCGTAGACCCATGCAAAAGGCCCGATGCAAGGAATACATCAATGGCTGTAGCGTAAAATACAAAACTACTACATGACTAGACTGAAGAAACACTAAAATACAGACTACAAGCAAAAATCACAGGTTGTTATGTAGAGTTCCATCGTGAATCCGAATAATAAAACATCGATTACCTAATTTGTTTCTGCATTGCTATGAAAAATTTTCTTGTTGGTTTAGTTCTGATACCTTGCGGTACTTTGTTGGTAAGAAGGAGAACACTGTGTCGACTTTAACAGTCAATTTCTGCAAAATATTTGGTTAGTTTTCATATTCAAAAAGGAGGAATAGACTATTTGAATACGAATACAAAAAGGTGGTGTTTAATATTTGACTCGTATTCGAAACTTTGAATATTCGCGCACATCTACTTTATAAACAACCAGTTGTCGGTTTTAAGCACTAAACTGAGAATTCCACAAACTGCAACGCACGCACAGAACTATTTCTGCGGATTACGCATTCAGCAATTGCATTAGTACTGATAAATACTAGCAACATGATTCTTGAAGTCGGTGACAAACTGTTCCTATTTACTTAAACGCCTTAAAGCGTATTCACTTTACATTACATATTGCATTCATAGTCATCGATTGAGTGAGTGAGTGAGTGAGTGAGTGAGTGAGTGAGTGAGTGAGTGAGTGAGTGAGTGAGTGAGTGAGTGAGTGAGTGAGTGAGTGAGTGAGTGAGTGAGTGAGTGAGTGAGTGAGTGAGTGAGTGAGTGAGTGAGTGAGTGAGTGAGTGAGTGAGTGAGTGAGTGAGTGAGTGAGTGAGTGAGTGAGTGAGTGAGTGAGTGAGTGAGTGAGTGAGTGAGTGAGTGAGTGAGTGAGTGAGTGAGTGAGTGAGTGGGCTTTTCAATGTGCAGTGAAAACGCGGTGCACAATTCTTTTTCTGTTTTATTTGGCTTATATAATTTTTAGTGCAGCGGTGGCGTAGAGGTAGAACACCCGCCTCGCGTGCAAGAGGTCCGTGGTTCGAATCCCGGTGCCGGCAATTTTCCACCGGATTTACAAAAAAAACCGCGTGTTGATAAAATTGCACAAACAGGCTTGGAGTGTGGCCTGATCCCGGTGACCAGAACCGGTAACGCAGTCCCTCACCAGAGCAGGATTGGCCACCCTGGTGCAGTACTTGGCCACAACCTCCTATATGAACACAACAATCAAACCCCGGCCCTCAGTCCCCAGCAGCTGCGCAGCAACTGACCACGGCGGCGGTCAGACCTGCGACGCAGCAGAGGGTGCTAAGAATCACTGACTCCGGACAGGCCGCCATTGGAATATGAACCTGGCAACGTTTAACGCTAGAACGTTATCTAGTGAGGCGAGTCTAGCAGTGCTATTGGAGGAATTAGAGGGCAGCAAATGGGATATAATGAGGCTCAGTGAAGTTAGGAGGCCAAAAGAAGCATATACAGTGCTAAAAAGCGGGCACGTCCTGTGCTACCGGAGCTTAGCGGAGAGAAGAGAACTAGGAGTCGGATTCCTGATTAATAAGAATATAGCTGGTAACATACAGGAATTCTATAGCATTAACGAGAGGGTGGCAGTTCTTGTTGTGAAACTTAATAGGAGGTACAAAATGAAGATTGTACAGGTCTGCGCCCCTACATCCAGTCATGATGACCAGGAAGTCGAAAGCTTCTATGAAGACGTGGAATCGGTGATGGGTAGAGTGAAAACTAAATACACTATACTAATGGGCGACTTTAATGCCAAGGTAGGCAAGAAGCAGGCTGGAGACAGGGCAGTGGGGGAATATGGCATAGGCACTAGGAATAGCAGGGGAGAGTTATTAGTAGAGTTTGCGGAACAGAATAATATGAGGATAATGAATACCTTCTTCCGCAAGCGGGATAGCCGAAAGTGGACGTGGAGGAGCCCGAACGGCGAGACTAGAAATGAAATAGACTTCATACTCTGCGCTAACCCTGGCATTATACAAGATGTGGACGTGCTCGGCAAGGTGCGCTGCAGTGACCACAGGATGGTAAGACTCGAATTAGCCTAGACCTGAGGAGGGAACGGAAGAAACTGGCACATAAGAAGCCGATCAATGAGTTAGCGGTAAGAGGGAAAATAGAGGAATTCCAGATCGAGCTACAGAACAGGTATTCGGCTTTAACTCAGGAAGAGGACCTTAGTGTTGAAGCAATGAACAACAATCTTGTGGGCATCATTAAGGAGTGTGCAATGGAAGTCGGTGGTAACTCCGTTTGGCAGGATAACAGTAAACTATCGCAGGAGTCGAAAGATCTGATCAAGAAACGCCAATGTATGAAAGCCTCTAACCCTACAGCTAGAATAGAACTGGCAGAACTTTCGAAGTTAATCAACAAGCGTAAGACAGCTGACATAAGGAAGTATAATATGGATAAAATTGAACATGCTCTCAGGAACGGAGGAAGCCTAAAAACAGTGAAGAAGAAACTAGGAATTGGCAAGAATCAGATGTATGCGTTAAGAGACAAGGCCGGCAATATCATTACTAATATGGATGAGATAGTTGAAGTGGCTGAGGAGTTCTATAGAGATTTATACAGTACCAGTGGCACCCACGACGGTAATGGAAGAGAAAATAGTCTAGAGGAATTCGAAATCCCAAAGGTAACGCCGGAAGAAGTAAAGAAAGCCTTGGGATATATGGAAAGGGGGAAGGCAGCTGGGGAGGATCAGGTAACAGCAGATTCGTTAAAGGATGGTGGGCAGATTGTTCTAGAGAAACTGGCCACCCTGTATACGCAATGCCTCATGACCTCGAGCGTACCGGAATCTTGGAAGAACGCTAACATAATCCTAACCCATAAAAAAGGGGACGCCAAAGACTTGAAAAATTGTAGACCGATCAGCTTACCGTCCGTTGCCTACAAATTATTTACTAAGGTATTCGCAAATAGAATCAGGAACACCTTAGACTTCTGTCAAGCAAAGGACCAGGCAGGATTCCGTAAAGGCTACTCAACAATAGATCATACTCACGCTATCAATCAGGTGATAGAGAAATGTGCGGAATATAACCGACCCTTATATATAGCTTTCCTTGATTACGAGAAAGCGTTTGATTCTGTCGAAACCTCAGCAGTCATGGAGGCATTACGGAATCAGGGAGTAGACGAGCCGTATGTAAAAATACTGAAAGATATCTATAGCGGCTCCACAGCCACCATAGTACTCCATAAAGAAAGCAACAAAATCCCAATAAAGAAAGGCGTCAGACAGGGAGATACGATCTCTCCTATGCTATTCACAGCGTGTTTACAGGAGGTATTCAGAGACCTGGATTGGGAAGAATTGGGGATAAAAGTTAATGGAGAATACCTTAGTAACTTGCGATTCGCTGATGATATTGCCTTGCTTAGTAACTCAGGGGACCAATTGCAATGCATGCTCACTGACCTGGAGAGGCAAAGCAGAAGAGTGGGTCTAAAAATTAATCTGCAGAAAACTAAAGTAATGTTTAACAGTCTCGGAAGAGAACAGCAATTTACAATAGGCAGCGAGGCACTGGAAGTAGTAAGGGAATACATCTACTTAGGGCAGGTAGTGACGGCGGATCCGGATCATGAGACAGAAATAATCAGAAGAATAAGAATGGGCTGGGGTGCGTTTGGCAGGCATTCTCAGATCATGAACAGCAGGTTGCCATTATCCCTCAAGAAAAAACTATATAATAGCTGTGTCTTACCAGTACTCACCTACGGGGCAGAAACCTGGAGGCTTACGAAAAGGGTTCTACTCAAATTGAGGACAACGCAACGAGCTATGGAAAGAAGAATGATAGGTGTAACGTTAAGGGATAAGAAAAGAGCAGATTGGGTGAGGCAACAAACGCGAGTTAAAGACATCTTAGTTTAAATCAAGAAAAAGAAATGGGCATGGGCAGGACATGTAATGAGGAGGGAGGATAACCGATGGTCATTAAGGGTTACGGACTGGATCCCAAGGGAAGGGAAGCGCAGCAGGGGGCGGCAAAAAGTTAGGTGGGCGGATGAGATTAAGAAGTTTGCAGGGACGGCATGGCCACAGTTAGTACATGACCGAGGTTGTTGGAGAAATATGGGAGAGGCCTTTGCCCTGCAGTGGGCGTAACCAGGCTGATGATGATGATGATATAATTTTTTTAAACTCCGAACGCTTCTTAAGGCAGCCGCCGGTGCCTGAAAGCAAAACCGCGACTTCGTTATCAGCAGCAGAATGACGTAATCACTGTGCCACTGTGGCGGGTTATTTCTGCGTCATCGCTGCGTACCATAAATGACTGAACCGCCGCTGCGTTTATTTCGCCTGATTCTGGGTTTCCATCTTGAAACGAGGGTGTCTTGTAAAGCGTGCACCGCCACAATAAGTATAGTATAACGGGAAAGCTCAAAATACCAGTTGGGTTGCAAAAATCTACGAAGGGCCATTCGGTTTTACGATGTCATAGCCCACAGAAATTGTACCAAATGGACAAACATCACGTTCCTCCTTGTGTCGAATACGCAATTTTATCACTGAGAAGGCGACCAGAATAAGCTAATATAAAACATTATAGGTTCAATAAACAAACTGGCTAAAGTCTAAAATATTATCAGGGAAACAAAATCTGTTAAGCCTCATGGGAATAACATTTTGACACAAGTCAGGGCGCCTGCTAAAATAAAAAGAAAAGTAAAACAGTAAGAAAAACTAAAAAAAAAATGAGAAAGGAAGAAATATTGGCGCGGGAAAGGAATTCAATGTTGCCGCCTGGCGTGAAAAGAAACAAATCGTCCTCCCTAGAAATTCTGTTCGTCCTGTCTAGCGCCTCTTACCCACCCACAATAATCGCAGTCTGGTATCGCCCCCCTGGTAATGATCCTACCTTTGTTGCAGAACTCCACGAAACATTGCGTTCGGTAACTGAATTACACCACCACTCTCCGATGTTACTGTTCGGTGATTTTAACTTTCCCGCCATAAACTGGACTAACCTAATATCAGCAACTTCGCAACACAGTACCGAATGCGATTTTGTTAACTCATGCAAAAACTGTGGATAAACGAAACTTGCCACTGAACCTACACGTCAAAGTTTTAATTCTTGTAACGTACTCGACCTCATTTTTGCTTCTGATCCTGACAAAATTTATGCAATAACGCATCTGCCTGGTCTTAGTGATCATACCACAATCCAGGCATCGTACTCCTGTCAGATTACACAACCTACAAAGATAACCAAAGTGATCAGACTGTATGACAAAGGGAATTACTCGGCAATTAACTCGGAACTCGCACATTTTGCTGCTTCATTCCACACCAGTTTTTTGCTGCGTTCTCTCGAAACTAAATGGCTGCTTTTTAAAAACAAAACGTGTTCGCGAGATACGTACCCGTTATCACCCTAACCAAAAAACAGTCATCCCCATAGTTTGATATCACAGTAAGGCGTCTTAACAATAAAAAGAAAAGGCTTTTTCGCTCGGATAAATGATTTACCAACGCACGTACATGGAATAAGTATTACCTTGCATAAAAAAATTAGAAGCTCTAGCAAATAAAGAAAAACGCACTTTTTTTCGCAAACGCTGCGGTCTATGTTAAGAAATAACACCAAAAAATTTTGGAAGGTTATTAACCCTGATAACTCCAAGCCATTAGCTCTGTTTGATGAACAAAACCATCGTATTCCCGATTGCAAAATTGCTCAACAACTTAACCGTACTTTTTCTTCGGTCTTCACAATTGGAGCTGTTAACATATTACTTCGCTACCCTCTTTCGAATCATGCAGTCATGCCTGATATTACCTTTTGTGCTTACGGCATTGAGAAACTAATTGATTCATTAAAACTTACACCATCGTCTGGTACCAATGAAATAAATGTTAAAATGCTGAAAAATACCAAAACAAATGTGAGCGCAATATTATGTGCTATTTTTCAGCAATCATTGTCATCAGGAGTGTTGCCGGAAAACTCGAGAGTAGGTAACATTGTTCCAGTCCCCCAAAAAGGCCCTCCATTATTGTGCTCTAGTTATCGTCCCATTTCACTCACCAGTGTTTGTTGCAAACTAATGGAGCATGTTATTTACTCTCAGATCGTAAACTTTTTAGTATCCAATGACAGCTTTCATCCTGCTCAACATGGCTTCCGCAAGGGCCTTTCATGTGACACCCAACTAGCTTTATTTCTTCATGATCTAAGCTCTAACCTCGACTTGAACGTACCTGCAGATGCGATGTTCTTAGACACTGAAAAGACATTTGACAAAATTCCACACCAACGGCTACTCCCAAAACTTTGCCGTCTCAAGATTAATCCATTTGTAGTAGACTGGATACGCAGCTTTCTCACTAACCGACAGCAGTTTGTATTTACTAACACGCAGACATCTAAACGATCTTTTGTCCTTTCGGGCGTACCACAAGGCACAGTTCTCGGACTACTACTCTTTCTAATTAACATTAATGATCTTCCTACTGAGATCGCCTCTAACATTCGATTCTTCGCAGAGGAATGTGTAGTTTATCGACGCATAACTAACACTTCAGACATGGATTTGCTTCAAAATAACCTAAAACGCATTGAATTATGGTGCAACGAATGGTTGATGTCTTTAAATACTAAAAAAACGTCGCTAGTTTCTTTCCATCGCAGACAGCATCACCAATCAGGGAAATACACCATATACGGCGCCGAAATCTCATTCGTAGACTCATATAAATACCTCGGAATAACCTTTTCAACTACCCTAACTTGGTAACATCATGTCATCAACTTAGCCATTGCCGCGAATCGAACCCTACCCTTGGTTTTCTCCGCTGGAACCTAAGACTTGCTCCTCCATCAGTAAAATTGTTAGCTTATGTTACATATGTCCGCCCTAAGTTAGAATATGCATGCTCTGTCTGGGATCCTCATCAACATAACCTATCTAATACACTGGAATCAATTCAAAACCGTGCAGCCCGGTTTATCTACTCTGAATATTCTTATCATGCAAGCGTGTACGAACTAAACACCCATGCCGGTCTTACTAATCTAAAATCGCGATTTCTTATTTCTAGGCTGTGTCTTTTTCACAAATTCTATCCTTCACCACTCCGCATTTCAGCTATATTACCAGCTCATAGTCAGTCCAGCCGCATTAACCACAGCAAAGCCGTGTATCCTCCCCCGGCACAGAATACCTCTCATCTACGATCATTTTTTGTGAAAACCGCCAGGTACTGGAACGGTCTGTCTGCCGACGTCACGCACCACTCCTACGCTCATCACTTCAAGGCTGCTCTCGAATCACTGTTTTGTTAAACTAAGCCCATCCCTCATGTAATACACCATCTCTGGGGTCTTTGAGGTATGATAAATAAATAAATGAATAAATAAATAAATAAATAAATAAATAAATAAATAAATAAATAAATAAATAAATAAATAAAATATACAAACATCAAATAGAAAATTGCCAAATTATTTTGAGTAATGTTTTTAGCTCATAATAATGGCTTCCTTCAATGCACCCACTGGTTTCGATCCTGTATTTAAATGAAAATAGCATCGAGCCCTCCTTTTTTTACGCTCTGTAGTTACTGTGCAATTTAGTTAACTTACACAACTAAATAGTTTGAAAATACAAAATTTATTGACGCTTTGTCTTTGTGTAATTAATTTTTGTTGTCCGCACTTATACAGTTTTATGCCCGTTGAACTTCTTTCGCCCCCCTTGATTGTATTCATTTTCTGCTACTGCCAATCTTTTGAAAATGAAAGGCATGACCTCTGCACAGCTCTCAATCAGCTAGATAGAAAGCCGTTCACGTTGAACATGATGGGCTTGTATATCGCAGCTACAAAAGACCACAAAAGCGCTGCTGCCATATTTGAAAGCTACCGGATTGACTCACCATCTGTCATCCGGACTGAGTGACCAAATGATATACCCAGTGGACTTTCTCTTCTTCTTTTAATATTTCTGTCCCCCTTTTCCCTTTCCCCAGTGTAGGCTAGCCAACCAGGCTCAGTCCTGGTTAACCTCTCTACCTTTCATTTATCATTTGCTCTCTCTCTCTGCCTGACATGAGAAGTGTAAATCAAACTAATGGCAATAATCCTTTCTCCGAAAACTCTCGGCACCCTAAACTTTCTTAAGGGACAGAAAAAGAAGTCATTTATATCCAGGGCTAGGCTAGTAAAACTGCCCCGTTTAGCCAAAAAAGCACTCTGCCATAAACGTAGCGTTTGCAAATGTATCTCTAACCAAGCTGAAATTATAAAAAAAAGCGGGAACTACTCACTGTAATTACTTTATTCGGGGAGCGCGGTCGAGAGCCTGCCAAGGTAATAATTTCGCAACATTCAGCTGGAAATTCACTACAGAAGCGGTCATTAAGAGCAGAACTGCTGTCGTCTGGCACACTTGAAATAAAGACATACGACGCTATTTGTGCAGTGCATTTGCGAACGAGATCACGCTCGTTGAACTAACACAGTGCTGTCCGTCGCTCATGTTGTGTAACGTTTATGGGTTTCGCAATCAAACAAGAGTAATGCATTGCCGCTTGTCTGCACAAGAACCAAGCCTAGGCTGATCGAAATGCCAAAGCATGACTGATATTTATTCATTCGTGGAATCCCATATACGACATCATGAATTTTTATGCGGAAAGAAAACACAATAACTGATAGCTTCCAAGAAAGCTACACTGCGGAAACCGGGAGCATCTCATCAAACAATTCAGACTTAATTAGCGAACAAAAACTTCAAATGTCCTAATAGTACTACTATTTATCTAAAGATAAAGAACGTCACAGAAAGTAAAAGAGGAGAATGCTAGCTATTGTCTTCTTAAAGGCATGGTACGTCCATGCGCTCGAAGACCATAGATAAAAAGAAATTGTGCAGACACAATCGATGATGATTGTACATGTAAACAAGTACGCGAACACTTCAAGAAATTTATTCAATATGTGACCGCAGTGACGTGATTGAAAGCATGTATATACTGCAGTTTGGATATGCAAAGGGGGACGGCAGCTGGGGAGGATCAGGTAACAGCAGATTTGTTGAAGGATGGTGGACAGATTGTTCTAGAGAAACTGGCCACCCTGTATACGCAACGCCTCATGACCTCGAGCGTACCGGAATCTTGGAAGAACGCTAACATAATCCTAATCTATAAGAAAGGGGACGCCAAAGACTTGAAAAGTTACAGACCGATCAGCTTACTGTCAGTTGCCTACAAACTATTTACCAAGGTAATCACAAATAGAATCAGGAACACCTTAGACTTCTGTCAAGCAAAGAACCAGGCAGGATTCCGTAGAGGCTACTCGACAATAGACCATATTCACACTATCAATCAGGTGATAGAGAAATCTGCGGAATATAACTAACCCTTATATATAGCTTTCATTGATTACGAGAAAGCGTTTGATTCTGTCGAAACCACAGTAGTCATGGAGGAATTACGGAATCAGGGTGTAGACGAGCCGTATGTAAAAATACTGAAAGATATTTATAGCGGCTCCACAGCCACCGTAGTCCTCCATAAAAGAAAGCAACAAAATCCCAATAAAGAAAGGCGTGAGACAGGGAGATACGATCTCTCCAATGCTATTCACAGCATGTTTACAAGAGCTATTCAGAGACCTGTATTGGGAAGAATTGGGGATAAAAGTTAATGGAGAATGCCTGAGTAACTTGCGATTCGCTGATGATATTGCCTTGCTTAGCAACTCAGGGGACCAATTGCAATGCATGCTCACTGACCTGGAGAGGCAAAGCAGAAGAGTGGGTCTAAAAATTAATCTGCAGACAACTAAAGTAATGTTTAACAGTCTCGGAAGAGAACAGCAATTTACAATAGGTAGCGAGGCACTGGAAGTGGTAAGCGAATACATCTACTTAGGACAGGTAGTGATGGCGGATCCGGATCATGAGACGGAAATAATCAGAAGAATAAGAATGAGCTGGGGTGCGTTTGGCAAGAATTCTCAGATCATGAACAGCAGGTTGCCATTATCCCTTAAGAGCAAAGTGTATAATAGCTGTGTCTTACCAGTACTCACCTACGGGGCAGAAACCTGGAGGCTTACGAAAAGGGTTCTACTCAAATTAAGGACGACGCAACGAGCTATGGGAAGAAGAATGATAGGTATAACGTTAAGGGATAAGAAAAGGGCAGATTGGGTGAGGGAACAAACGCGAGGTAATGACATCTTGGTTGAAATCAAGAAAAAGAAGTGGGCATGGGCAGGACATGTGATGAGGAGGGAAGATAACCGATGGTCATTAAGGGTTACGGACTGGATTCCAAGGGAAGGGAAGCGTAGCAGGGGACGGCAGAAAGTTAGGTGGGCGGATGAGATTAAGAAGTTTGCAGGGACGACATGGCCAAAATTAGTGCATGACCGGGGTAGTTGAAGAAGTACGGGATAGGCCTTTGCCCTGCAGTGGGCTTTACCAGGCTGATGATGATGGGTATTTAGATAATGCTTGTTGTTTCATTGCGCAATCCCGCAAAAACAGAACCTCTAACGAGCACATCTGTGCCGGTAGAATAGGTAGCTTTACATCTAAGCCTATTCCACATAAGTGTGTTCTCTCCTGCAGCGCGAACGCCGGCGTAGAAGGCAAGAGCTATCCTTCCCTCCCGCCGCCGGAGACTTTTTTCATAGTTGCCACAGGGGGAGAGGGCAGTTGCAGAAGAGGTGGGTCCCGGAGTAATTTTGGCCACTTGGTACCAGTACACATCAGCGTCTTTTTCTTTTTTCTTTCGTTTAACCACGTTCGAAAGATGGCTGCCGATTCGGGATCGAATCCACGACCTCGTTTTCAGTGGCGCAGCGCCACAGTGACTGAGCTATCGCTGCGGGTAAAAGAGAAGTTTTGTGAATATGTGTCCAGATATCTTATTTCAATGTGTTCGGTCCGTGGACTTACAGGAAAGCGCTTATCTCGCACTAACTATACGGCGTTCAGACCATATGTAAGCGAGATGCCACGTGGCAGCGTACACCCATGCGATTATCCTTAGTGGCCTTGCAACATCGTAGTTGGAGTGCGTACGAATCCTCGAAGTTGTTTCATTTTGTGGCAGTATGATATGCTGTTTTACCTCTGGTATTTAGCGTACCCGGGAGAGGCAAAACAAATGACCTAAAGGAATCGTGCAGTTTCTCCTGCAGAAATACCGAAGTTGTGCGCACTTTTACAACTCTTGTGCTTCAATGTTTCCCCTAACGCTTATCGATTCCATCGTTTCAGGCGGGTTTCATGACAGAAGTTCACTGCGAACGGGCGGGAACTCCCCGATAAGAGTACAACGGTGGGGCGCTAAGCAAAAGATACTAACAACAAAAGGCCAATGTGTGGCTGGCGCAACCGCGAAAAATGAAAGCGATACTACAACGCCATAGGGGACCAACCGCAACGCCCAACTCTAACCGAGGAGAAGAAAAAGAGACAAAATGCCACAAGCCAAGGCGAAAAGCGTGAACGAGTGGAAGAAACGAGGAAACACACGTTCGGCTGCATGCGTAAGAGCAGAGGCCGTCAACAAGCTGGCTTTTGATAGGAGAGCGCAACAGAGCATCGCTTTCTTCCCCCTCGGCAAGAAAACAGCTAAAGAAAGGTGTATGAAAGAGAGAGAGCGAAAGAGTGAGAGAGAGAGACAGAGAGAGAGACAGAGAGAGAGCCTTTTGAGCAAAAGAGAAAGGAAAGAAAAAGGAAAGGAAAGAAAAACGGCGCATCCCAGGCCCGTCATATCAGCCGGTTGCATCCATGTCCCGCGAGAAACGGCCGGCGAGCAGCTTGTCGGCGTGCTTAGCGGCAATTATTTCTGCTGGCTCAGGCCCGCAGAAATGGGGAGGAGGGGAGGGGGAGGGGGGGCTCGTGCCACAGCCGCCGGCTCTTTTTGTAAACAGCAATGTGTTGCTTCCCCCTGCCACTGCTACCGCCGCCGCCGCTCTTCTCCGCATCTCTCCTCCGCCAGAGGGCGCACCGCCCCGCCGCCAAAAGTGCCGCCGGCGCGGATCGCGCTCGCTGCTCCGTCGCTGCCTCGGCCACGGCACGGCGCGTCTCGTGCGCGAACGCATCGCGCGCGCACGCGGGCGCGCGCCTCATCTTCCGCGCATGCGCACGGCGGGGGCCCTGCCTTAGCGGGTCGCCGCCGCTCGGAGCGCCGCCCGCAAAATCCCGCATCAAACCACGCGGACCCGCTGCTTGGGCAGGCGCACGCACGCCGCGCCCGCGCACCCCGGCGATTGAAAGCAAAGAGCCCGCGCCGCTCTGCCGCCGATGACACGACCACGCGCGTCGCCTCATCCGAGAAAAAACCCTTTCGTCTAGGATAAGAAGCGACTCGAAAGTTGGTCCCGCGGACGGACGGTGTGAATGCGGCGCCGTGAACAGTTTGGCCACGAGCGAGTGTTCGGTTGGTAGGTAAACGATTGGCTCGGCTGAAGGAAGGAGGCCCGAAACGTCCTAGCTGCCCACTCCCCGGCTGCAGGAAGTGATCGCGATGAAGCGCTCTAACCGGGTAACCAAGTAATTGCGCAGGCAATTCTCGTATGCGTCTCCTTTCGTGATTTAAATGAGCGAAAATCTCCCTTCGTCCGTTTGTTCTGTTACTCCTTTCACGCGCGAGATGATAAGTTACGTGCCTCGTGGCATGCCTTCGTAAGAGCTGTAGGGATTTCAAAACAGAAGAAGGACATGGCCACGGCCTCCTTAGAGCGCTCCTCCTTGTGGTGGTGTGTGGCGCTCACACCCAATGGGAAGGTTGCTCCGGCCGGAGGTGACGCGATCGCGCCCCGCCTGGAATTGGCGCTCATAGCGAGCCACCCGATCACTATCGAGGACATCGGCCATTTCTTCTAGGCCGTCTTGTGCCGAAGGACATGGGATCGTGGATTCTCATTGCAGCAACCTTTCTCTGGGGCTCCTCCGGGCTCGGACGGGCCGGGCCCGACAAGCTCCCGCTCGGTGAGTTTCCTCTATACGCGCTGACGGTGGCACGCAAAGGTCTCTGCGCGTAATGCAGCGTCTACCTGTTGTTTTATTCACACTGTCGCAGCCCTGCTGCACTCCACTTTTGCACGCCGTGTTTCAAGGTGTTTTCAGTCTCCCGTGTATACTCAGCACTTGTGAAGAGTTCACTAACCGCAGATTCAAAACACAGTGCACTTTAGTCTAACAGAAAAAAAAAGAAAAGGCTGTAGACAGCGAGGGTAGTTATCTAACAGCAACCTAACTTGGATTGCATGCAGCTATCCAAAGCGTAAATTTCTGTGGGCGAATTGATGGCTGGAAGGACGACTAAGATTGCCTTCCTGAAAGGTGAAAGAAGGTGAAAGTTTCTAATTTAACATCTTAAGAAGTGCATATGCTTATTCAATAAACTCAGAACTCTATGTCATTATCAGAGAAATGTCATAACTACGGTGACATAAAAATGATGCTTTCAATTGCGTAGATTCAATTGTGAAATTGTGTTTCACAAATTCTTAGTGTTTCCAAGCTTTACCGCTAAAGATACGTCCTTTCTTGGATGCAGCGTGAGCTTTACATTCGCTACGTTGCAGCGTTGGTTGCGTATATGACATCAAAAGTTTATATTGCGTTTTCCTAAAATTATTCCGCCGTGGCTGTCATCGTGAGCCTTCGCACAAATTATGCCTAAAAAAGTAACCTTTTGCTAATCGCGAGAAAGCCTATTTAATTGCGTATGTGTTACTGCCCAGAATGACGCGAAAGATTACATGTTGTTTGCCAAACACAGTTTAGGTATATGACCCGACAGAGTATTTTCATTGTACTCGTGTGAAAATTTGTCTTGTATCATTGTATAAAAAGTGGCCCAATGACCGTCGCGGCAGCGTGACCTTTTGCTTTAGTTCGAAGCCCACATTCTTATTATTTAACACGCTGCTTCATTAGTCGATTGAAAACACGTCGCGGTGGCTTGGCGGCCATGGTGCTGCACTGCTAAGCTCGAGGTCGCGGAATCAAATCCCGGCCGCAATGACCGTATTTCAGTGGAGACGAAAAGCCAAAAAATGCCCATGTCCCGTGCATTGGGGGCATGTTATTGATCCTATACTAAGGCGTCCTCATAATCAAATAGTTGTTTTGTGCACGTAACATCCGAGAATTCAATTATTCCTCATTGAGTGACAATGTGCTAGTTTTTTCTAGGCCTTAATCTCATACTTGCACGTCAATAAATGAAAAGAAGTGAGAACTTTTATACTTTCCTGCCTGAATATGGTAAATTTAATAGAATAAACTGCAGTTTTCTTTGGCTGTTTCAAAACCAGAATTTCAGAGCCAGAACAGTCAACCACAATTTATTCGAGATTAGGAAAATAAAGCAGACCACGACACGCGCACAAGCCTAGGTACTTCAGAGTGGACCAGGGAGACTCAAATACATACGGTTATACGAAGCTGTGCCAGTATGCACAAAACAGTTTATGTGCTAGAGTGGTTCGTACGAACCAACGCCGTAAACTCACGATCGCGAACATAATATCATATTTGCAGCCCTCCAAAAAAAGAAAAAAAAACACTTCTGAATAGCTAGGCATTTCTCTTTTTTTTAACTCGGCCCCTCATACTTATCTAGTGTTCTTCATCGGTCTTTTGCTTATTCTTGTTCCCAACCTCTTTTCATATACTGCTGCATAGCACTTCAGTCTACATTACTAAGCGAACAAGATGTAATTGATCACATTGGCAAACAATTGCGTTGGCCGAGGCGCCTCATTTTTTCTTCCTTCACAACTGAGCTGTTTACTTACTTTGCGAAACTTCGCATTTTCCATCGTTTACTGAATCCCTTATCATGATGCTGAGGACATGCGCAAAATGAATTCCCTTGATCTAGGAAGCTCTTGGAACGGCACGCTTATTGACCAGCAGTGCAGGCAGCCACGTTTCATTGCCGCGAAACGAATATTAACCTAAGAATTACTTATTATTCAGCCTATGTTCACATTGGTAAGAATCGGCACAGCTCTCTGCGACAATGCACCTCAAACAGCGTGAAATGGTCATCAAAGCGAGATAACTGCTTTTTTTTAACACTTTGTCCTGCAGTAGAATGTATATATGGGGTCAGGTGCCATTAATGGACGTGTATGAAGAGCTTATTATTTTCAAAAAAGGAAAAGAAGACTGGTTATCCATGTCACGGCGTTAATAACACTTTACATGCCTATTTGTAATCCTCATTTCCAATATACGCGAATGTACCAGCGCGGGCTTAATACTTTTTTCCTTAATTGGAGGTAATTTGTGTCTATCTCTCGTCAGAAGATATTCAGTTCTCGTTAAAGCCAGCATTATGCATTCGCACATCAAGCGCGTACGAAAGTATTTCGTATAAGTTCATTGCAAATCGCGGTCATGCAAGTGGGCAGCACATCGCAAAAGGCAGACAACGCCGATCAGAGTAGTATAAGTTGCCGTTGGAGTGAGTGAAAACAATATTAATAATTACAGAGTCCCGTCATTCTGTAGGCAATGAAAAGTGCCTGATATGACGCGTAATGGCGTTCTACGAGCTTTGCGCACTTTGAGGAGGATAATTCACCCACTCGTTGGACGCCAGTTATTCTTTCGCGAAAGGCGTATGTCCCCCGCTTCTCGACACAAGCTCATGCTATAACGTCGCAATCGTCGGAAGTCCTCCATGGGTGGAAGCACGCGAGCGCTGTTTTATTTCTTGCAAGGTTTCTTTATCTTGTCTTTTGATATCACCCTGCTTATCGGACACCTCGTCCATCATCGTTTGCAGATGCGCCGAATGCTATCTGCAGCGCTCGAAAGTAGCGAAACCATAAAATTGCGACAACAAAACGTTGGGGAATGATTCCTTAATCACATCCCATTTTGTTCTCAACGAGAAGGAAGGAGGGCGGTGTCAGTGTGTGCACGAAGACAACGTTTTTTTTGGCCAATTAGGCCGCTGCGATGACGGTAATTTTGTCATAATTTTACGGACAGGTAAGAATTAAAGGTGAAGCTACTAAAATATTGGCCAACTTAGTTCTTTACAAAATAAGTTCGCCAATATTTCTTGCAACATACTATATAAAGAAGCAACGAATGCAATTCTAACGTAAGTAGTACAGTTTCTAATTTATGCGCTAGCATTGGATGTGCCAAAGTTGAACAAAAGGGTATGTGTGTGATGTGCGGATAGGCGATCACATGATAAAGGTAGGTCACATGGTGTATGTATATATATATATATATATATATATATATATATATATATATATATATATTATATATATATATATATATATATATATATATATATATATATATATATAAATATATAAATATATATATATATATATATATATATATATATATATATATATATAATATATATATATATATATATATATATATATATATATATATATATATATATATATATATATATATATATATATATATATATATATATATATATATATATACCCGCACGGATGGCTTCAGGAAAAAAGCATAGTACTGAGCAGAAAGCGCACTTTCGTAGTTAAGCTCACCGTTGCTGTGATATTCCGTATAAAGTCCAGAGCGATAAGGTCCTATCGAGCCCCACGTGCCCTATCCTGAGGTTGTGAGGGAAAGCGCGTGAAGGTGCGCTGAGAAAAATGGTGGCTTGATGTATGGTCTACCAGTGCTCCAGCGCGTCCGTTGTTGGAGGTCACACGACCAAGTGTGCGCAAGGGCGGTAGGGGGCAGGTGTGGCTGCGTCTTTTGCTCTTGCCCGGCCGTGGCTGCGCTGTCCGCGAGGCTGAGTGCATACGCAGTACGTGAATGCGCACTGCGTATGCGGTATATTGGTATGCGGTACATGGTAGGTATATTGCCGCAGATTGCCTCGGAGGCAATTAGCGGCGGGTGCCAAAGTTTGGCGAGTCCAGATGGCTGGTGGCGCCATGTGGGCAATCTTCACACATGGCTAGCGTTGGAGGCAGCGTAATCTCATTTTTCGGAAACCCTTTGAAGCGAGAGGCAGGCTCACCTGTCTGCGCACATCAGGCCAGCCTTGTGACGGCGAGTGTAATGTGTCATCGAGTGAGATCTGTTCAATTTTTGCTGGCACTAAAACTACGAACCTTAGTTCATGTAGTTTTCCAATACCTTGTGTCCTCTATCAAGGTTCCGTCTTGCGGGCGAAACTGCAACTTCTTTTCTTGAAATGACGCTGCAGAAATACCACTCTGCCAATATAGCCTTTACGGGGTAAAATAATATCAATAAAGACATAAATTTTTTGTTCTTAAGTGGCAGAACCACGACCTGATATTGAGTTGTACCGTAGTGCGGGGCTTCAGAATATTTTGGCCACATGGGCTTTTTTAACCTGCCCCTAGAGCACGGGACACGGATGTTTTTGCATTTCGTCCACATTGGAATGAGGCCGCCGCGGCCGGAAACGAATACGCAGCCCTACTACTGAGAAGCGCAACGCCATACTCACTGGGTTACCGCGCCACCAGAATGTACAAACATTTTCGGTAAACTTAAGGTGCAGACTGAAGCAGCACGTTGCATTTTATCTTGATGTATCTTATATGCATCAATGCGGTACGCATCGCCACATTGTCGGTTGCGTAACCTCCTCTAATGAGGAAATAACAACGCTTTTTAATATTTAATTATATTGTAACGCTTACCGGAGAACGTAGCAATACAAACGCGCTGTATAATTTGTTTTATCTTGTTCAGGCTTCCCTTTCGAGGTTGAAATGAAGAACGGTAAAGTATTTCCGACAGATTTCCAGCAAGTATTTATTTATTTATTTATTTATTTATTTATTTATTTATTTATTTATTGCTGTAGCAGTATGTCTCAAATGAAAATTCAGTACAACAAGTGATATGGGCTTTCAGATATATTTTTAAATTCCCTAAACACAATAATGCAAAGTGGGATGAGTGAACAGTTTTACTGGTGGCGCAGCGTTATTTTTTTAAATATTATAAAAATCAAGAAAACGCCGTGGTCCTCTAAAATGCCAAATGTTGCCAGGCAGTGTGGAGACCTACCTTTATCTGTACCTGAAAACGCATTATATAGAAACTACGAGTCAATCAATTTTGAAATAGCTTCTTACATTTCATAAGTCACCATTATGAAATGTAAGTATGAATGACAGAAACAAAGAAATGCTGCACAGCTGTCTAGAAAAGGAACCAGGTGACAAATGACGAACGATGTTTAGCGGAAGACAAATGAGCAGTGAGACGATCAAACGGTATTTGGAAAAAGACATAGTACAACTGCTGCTGAAGTCATCGTCTAGATAAAAAGTAAGAACTCGAAATGTACTGTGTTAGCGAAAATATGCTGTTGTTTTCGCGCATTATGCTTGTCAAATAAATCGACGTCCCATGTGCTACATTGTGCAAAGGCGGAGCAATATTACGTTCTGGAAGAAAATGTGGTTTGAGCAGCACAGTGGTTTCTAAAAAGTTATTCTTTATATATGATAGAATTAATAAGGCAAAGATTGCAGAGTAAACTACAAATTTGTTTTTTCTCCCCTTACTTTCATAAAAAGGTAATAGGTAATACCATTGTGTATACCTTGTGTTTTTAGTCCGAACAGATATACATTTTTTTTTTCAATTGTCAATGGCATTGTGAGCAATTTGGCGTGTTCAAGTACATTACCTGAAGGGCGGAAAATATTACTTGCTTGGTAACTAGCGATTCGGGTTGCTAATTAGAAATGTTCAAGAATCAACTTTTTATTTAATTAACTTAGGGTACAAGTTGCTATTGCGAAGTTTCACTATTTCCGAGCGATAGTGAAGTCCTTCCTGCTTACGAAAACTCGTAATATTTTCACCACTTTCGACATATAAGGCACAAAATTAGGCCACGGAATATACTGGAGTTTGAAATGTCAGTTTACTAAAAGCATACGTAATGCAGTTCGAGATTGTCTTGCTTGTAAAACCACAATGCCAATGTACTTCATACTTCGCATCTTTCGTCATACCTCACAAACAGTTTCTTTCTCCGTTTTACTGTCTCCCCAAAATAACTAGTGGGATAAAAATGTACGCTTCAGGCCTACCTCTGTTTTATATCAAGCAAATCTGCCTCATCTGCTCCCATTTTTTTCTAAAAAAATTCACACCTTCATGAGACTACATACACTGTTATACTCGGTGAACACGGCGCCACTGACCAAAAATTATATATGAGAATGTCAGGGAACAAAAGTGATGTGTATTGGTGAATCATAGTGCATAGGTAAGCATAGTCGAAACGCAATTATGTACTACAACATTAGCGCTTCGGCACGGCCGAACAATAGTCATCAGCTATTAGTTGAGTGGTCCTCTTTGATCATCGTTAATATAGTTTATCTATTTTATTTTCGCGATATAGCAGGGACTGAGCATTCGTACGCGATAGAGAGACGTCAGGTATTGACGCTAACTTTAATACACATAAAAGATATGTTAGAATAGATTTGTTCAGCCCGACAACACACGCCATAAGGACATGCAAAAAATCAAAAGCGAGAAAGAAGATTGCAAGAACAGCAAAGTTGCACTGCCTCATACTATCATAAGGATAAATAATAGCTACATTGCTTTATTCAATCATTAAAATTACAGTATTTCAAGAATATTTTTAGCCGTTTTCATAATTAGAAAGTTACATATACTTATAAAGAAATCCTGTGACTGTCTGGAGATATCGTTTTCCAAAACTGTAAAAATGTCATTGACGTTACACTTAATTTACTCGAGCCCTGCGCGAAGAAGCGTTTTCGAGGCGCAATGACGGTGTATGTCCTGATGCATTTTCGGGGACGGATATTACACCGAAGAATTATTTTCCTGTGCTGCTTCAGGTGCTGCGAGCTTTGCCGAGTTGACAAAAGCCCATTGCCCACTACACACTACAATGCTACCCACTAGGCCACTACTCTCTAAACCAAAACGAACTAGGCCACTGCTCACTAGGCCACAACACACAGGCCCTGCCTCTATGCCATGCTAGGATTTCATATCGCCCTGGTACTGAGAGTGTGATGGAAGCTACCGAGAAGCTTCGTGACCACCGATTCTCGAAGTGTGTTGGATGAGCGTAAATTTTGAAACCATGTGGGATTGTCGGGATTTCTGCTTCCTGAATATTACTTCTTTATTACCCGTGCTCATACGTGCTCAAATCCACATTTGGAACGTGTGCCTAAACTGGGTAAATAAAATAATATGTACAGACGCTTTGCTATTCAACTAACACACAGTGCACGAGATAGCGCTCATCCCGCGAATACTGTCAATGCGTGTTCTTTGTCCCTATCTTTCTAGGGCTGCGTTCTTCCCAGTTAGCTGTGAAGCAACAGGCTCAGTCCAGCTTCAGTTAACTGAACAGCCTGACCTACGCTGGAGGTAACGTCTGCTTCTCTCAGTAAGCCCTTTGCGATGCCTGTCGTAAACGACATTCCAGACTTTCGCTCACTTCTGGTGCTCTTTCTCTCCCTTCTTTTTACGTACGTCTCTTCATTACTTTAGATTACTTTACTCTGGTAGCTCGGGTTTAGCTAACCCACAGCGTGACCTCCGACCTCATAGCAGCAACAAAAGATTACTAAAGATTGACAACCAGGAATGTGCCAAAATAGTAATGCCCTTGTGGCCTCCTAAAGCTCTCTCGCACAGGAATCCCAAAACCTCGCACCACAGGCGTCTGCAAGTCTTATCTCCGACTAACAAAAGGGGCGAGGATAACTACACGAGCGACGCACTGCGTCAGGCTGACAGAGCCGGCTTACCCTAGGCGTAATCTCTTGATAACTAGTTCTCGGTTACACAGCGTGGATGACGTACTACTGCGTGACAGCATGTCCACGCAGTGCGTTCTCGAGAAGCCGTCATCTTCATAGCACTGGAGAGCACGTACGAAGGCAGAGACATTTCATGCGTTCTGAAACAGGGACGCGGGTATGCTGAGCATCTTCTCGAGACAGATAATTACTGCCCGAAATTACGCTCATGCGAACGTTATAGCCGGAGGATTTCAGAGCCAGACTAGCACATGCAAAGGTCACCCCCTTCCCTCCATCACAAAAACAATAACTTCGCAGATAAACATGAGCCCCCCTTAACGTGGCATGCGCAAATAGCCCGTACTGGGATTAGTTCGCAGGAAGATGGTGAATTACGAGGGGATGCTAGAGATTAAAAAGTTTTCATATGTTCTTTCAGAGATTTTTCTTCCCCAGATTCGCCAAATACGTTCCTTTTCGCAGTGATGAGGGCGGTAAGAAAACAACGTAGTAATGAGCACATCGTTATGTAGGATTTCACAAAAGGATTTGGAGCTGCAATGCACTATTAGCTTTTGTAACACGGGCGACAGCACGCCTGTAAAAGGAGTAATTTTCAGAAAATCCACCAATTCTTCAAGTGGACACGCAATATGTTTTTTGTACAAAGCTGAAAAAATTGACGTACGCACACACTTCACTACAGCTTTACTTCGCTACTGTCAAGACCGCGTCCACCGACATAGGCAAGAATGTGTGTGCGTCCGTGTGTGTGTGTCGACTTCCACGCGCACATTTATCTAAGCTACTGGCACATCGTTATCCCAACTGCCTTATTCAGTCCTCCAAATGCTTATATCGGCAATGACGACCAAGATTCCATATCTTAACACTCCTAATATTTAACCCCGCAGACAATAGTGTTCTGGATCCTTCAATATAGAAAACAGGTGACGCGATTTTTCTTTTTTTTTTGTTTACGCAAACGAAAAAAGAATTCCGAAAGATTCGGCAGGCATGCTAACCAGCCTACATTTATTTCGCAGATAACGTCGAATGCTAATGGGCAGGTCCTCGCTTTTCCATTCTCTCTGCGACCCTGTAACCTTGAGTGCGGAAAACGAGGCGTTTCCAACGATGTCATTAGCGCATCGACATCGTTCTGCTCAAACGCCAGCCTGTGGCTGCTATTGCCCCTTCCCCGAACCCCTTGCCATTTGTGCACGCCCAGGAAACCGGAAATGAACATCAGGTCTGACGCGTGCAAATTCTGCCGGATACTGTACTCGCGACGGCGGGTGATTAATTACCCGGCGGGAGCGTGGCAGGAAAAGTAATGAAGATAAGAAATGAAAGAATAAATATAAAGAGGGAGAAACGTACAAAAAAAATGACGGAACGTGTCCTGGCTTGCACTCATGCATTCCTCGCTCTCATCATTGTAAAAAGTGGCTTCCTAACTCCTACTTTTAACGAACTGAAGCCGCACAGGCCTTCTACTAGCAGCGCGACATACTTCGCACGCATAGTTGAGCTGGTTGGGCACGTGTGCTATTCACGTTATGTTGTTTACGGTTTGTTCACAGAAAACTTAGAAATGCGGAAATGCCGAAAAAAAAGCAGCATATTTCGCGGACAAAGCCTGCACTCAAGAATACTATGGTCCGCTCAGTGCTTGTGTGCGCTATCTATGCAGCGAAGTAACAAAGGAAGATTTCAACTCAGAAATGCTACTATGAGCGATATCTTCAAGTTACATTCTATTAAACAAACATTACAAATTGGCCCACGTACTGGCGAAGAAAGTGAAGTGGGACAAAGGTAGTGTTCTGACGTGTTTGTTGTGCCGTTATGCGGCAAAAGCAACCACCTTAGTAAATCACATCTAACAAAACAATCGTCAACATTGGGGCCGTTCGTTCGTTCGTTCGTTCGTTCGTTCGTTCGTTCGTTCGTTCGTTCGTTCGTTCGTTCGTTCGTTCGTTCGTTCGTTCGTTCGTTCGTTCGTTCGTTCGTTCGTTCGTTCGTTCGTTCGTTCGTTCGTTCGTTCGTTCGTTCGTTCGTTCGTTCGTTCGTTCGTTCGTTCGTTCGTTCGTTCGTTCGTTCGTTCGTTCGTTCGTTCGTTCGTTCGTTCGTTCGTTCGTTCGTTCGTTCGTTCGTTCGTTCGTTCGTTCGTTCGTTCGTTCGTTCGTTCGTTCGTTCGTTCGTTCGTTCGTTCGTTCGTTCGTTCGTTCGTTCGTTCGTTCGTTCGTTCGTTCGTTCGTTCGTTCGTTCGTTCGTTCGTTCGTTCGTTCGTTCGTTCGTTCGTTCGTTCGTTCGTTCGTTCGTTCGTTCGTTCGTTCGTTCGTTCGTTCGTTCGTTCGTTCGTTCGTTCGTTCGTTCGTTCGTTCGTTCGTTCGTTCGTTCGTTCGTTCGTTCGTTCGTTCGTTCGTTCGTTCGTTCGTTCGTTCGTTCGTTCGTTCGTTCGTTCGTTCGTTCGTTCGTTCGTTCGTTCGTTCGTTCGTTCGTTCGTTCGTTCGTTCGTTCGTTCGTTCGTTCGTTCGTTCGTTCGTTCGTTCGTTCGTTCGTTCGTTCGTTCGTTCGTTCGTTCGTTCGTTCGTTCGTTCGTTCGTTCGTTCGTTCGTTCGTTCGTTCGTTCGTTCGTTCGTTCGTTCGTTCGTTCGTTCGTTCGTTCGTTCGTTCGTTCGTTCGTTCGTTCGTTCGTTCGTTCGTTCGTTCGTTCGTTCGTTCGTTCGTTCGTTCGTTCGTTCGTTCGTTCGTTCGTTCGTTCGTTCGTTCGTTCGTTCGTTCGTTCGTTCGTTCGTTCGTTCGTTCGTTCGTTCGTTCGTTCGTTCGTTCGTTCGTTCGTTCGTTCGTTCGTTCGTTCGTTCGTTCGTTCGTTCGTTCGTTCGTTCGTTCGTTCGTTCGTTCGTTCGTTCGTTCGTTCGTTCGTTCGTTCGTTCGTTCGTTCGTTCGTTCGTTCGTTCGTTCGTTCGTTCGTTCGTTCGTTCGTTCGTTCGTTCGTTCGTTCGTTCGTTCGTTCGTTCGTTCGTTCGTTCGTTCGTTCGTTCGTTCGTTCGTTCGTTCGTTCGTTCGTTCGTTCGTTCGTTCGTTCGTTCGTTCGTTCGTTCGTTCGTTCGTTCGTTCGTTCGTTCGTTCGTTCGTTCGTTCGTTCGTTCGTTCGTTCGTTCGTTCGTTCGTTCGTTCGTTCGTTCGTTCGTTCGTTCGTTCGTTCGTTCGTTCGTTCGTTCGTTCGTTCGTTCGTTCGTTCGTTCGTTCGTTCGTTCGTTCGTTCGTTCGTTCGTTCGTTCGTTCGTTCGTTCGTTCGTTCGTTCGTTCGTTCGTTCGTTCGTTCGTTCGTTCGTTCGTTCGTTCGTTCGTTCGTTCGTTCGTTCGTTCGTTCGTTCGTTCGTTCGTTCGTTCGTTCGTTCGTTCGTTCGTTCGTTCGTTCGTTCGTTCGTTCGTTCGTTCGTTCGTTCGTTCGTTCGTTCGTTCGTTCGTTCGTTCGTTCGTTCGTTCGTTCGTTCGTTCGTTCGTTCGTTCGTTCGTTCGTTCGTTCGTTCGTTCGTTCGTTCGTTCGTTCGTTCGTTCGTTCGTTCGTTCGTTCGTTCGTTCGTTCGTTCGTTCGTTCGTTCGTTCGTTCGTTCGTTCGTTCGTTCGTTCGTTCGTTCGTTCGTTCGTTCGTTCGTTCGTTCGTTCGTTCGTTCGTTCGTTCGTTCGTTCGTTCGTTCGTTCGTTCGTTCGTTCGTTCGTTCGTTCGTTCGTTCGTTCGTTCGTTCGTTCGTTCGTTCGTTCGTTCGTTCGTTCGTTCGTTCGTTCGTTCGTTCGTTCGTTCGTTCGTTCGTTCGTTCGTTCGTTCGTTCGTTCGTTCGTTCGTTCGTTCGTTCGTTCGTTCGTTCGTTCGTTCGTTCGTTCGTTCGTTCGTTCGTTCGTTCGTTCGTTCGTTCGTTCGTTCGTTCGTTCGTTCGTTCGTTCGTTCGTTCGTTCGTTCGTTCGTTCGTTCGTTCGTTCGTTCGTTCGTTCGTTCGTTCGTTCGTTCGTTCGTTCGTTCGTTCGTTCGTTCGTTCGTTCGTTCGTTCGTTCGTTCGTTCGTTCGTTCGTTCGTTCGTTCGTTCGTTCGTTCGTTCGTTCGTTCGTTCGTTCGTTCGTTCGTTCGTTCGTTCGTTCGTTCGTTCGTTCGTTCGTTCGTTCGTTCGTTCGTTCGTTCGTTCGTTCGTTCGTTCGTTCGTTCGTTCGTTCGTTCGTTCGTTCGTTCGTTCGTTCGTTCGTTCGTTCGTTCGTTCGTTCGTTCGTTCGTTCGTTCGTTCGTTCGTTCGTTCGTTCGTTCGTTCGTTCGTTCGTTCGTTCGTTCGTTCGTTCGTTCGTTCGTTCGTTCGTTCGTTCGTTCGTTCGTTCGTTCGTTCGTTCGTTCGTTCGTTCGTTCGTTCGTTCGTTCGTTCGTTCGTTCGTTCGTTCGTTCGTTCGTTCGTTCGTTCGTTCGTTCGTCAGTGCTAAAACATTACAGCAAGCATTTATTAAGAAAAAAAAAAGACGGACTTTCCGCAGTTATGAAGGAGGTAGGTTAATTAAAAAATGTGGTTTTAAGTGCCAAAACCACTTTCTGATTGTGAGGCACGCCGTAGTGGAGAACTCCGCAAGTTTCGCCCAGCTGGGGATTTTTAACGTGCGCCTAAATCTAAGTACACGGGTGTTTTCGCATTTCGCCTCCATCGAAATGCGGCCGCCATGGCCGGGATTCGATCCCGCGACCTCGTGCTCAGCTGCCCAACACCATAGCCACTGAGCAACCACGGCGGGTAAGGAGGTAGGTATAGGGGAGAGCTGCAGGTTGGCATTCGTTCTTCGGTCAACTGGTCTCAGCCTCAAATTCTGCTGGCACCATGAATATATTCTTTTAATTCTTTAGTACAGGTCATATGGTCATCTGCGTTACGCTTCTATAACAAAGAAACGAATCCCTCATATTCCGCTTTATATAGGGAACCCTTTAGAACACTGTTTCTCAAACATTTCCAGTACATGACCCCTTTTAGCAGTACCGAAAGAACCACGGCACGTCCCTGCGCCCCCCCGCTTCCCAATTCGGCAGTCGGACCTTCGTACAGTTAGAACATGTGTATAAATGTTTAGGCGCGGCGCTAACCTGCCTATCGCATTCAGTGTTTCGCTCTTCGAGCGAAACTGCCTATTTTCATCAATAACGCAGACATGTATACATTTGAATTTATTGAAAGATATTACAACAACAGCAGAGAGAGCTACCAAAAAGATTTGTTAATGCTTTTTAACAATAATTGATTCAATCACGTATTTTAATGAGAAGGATGTATTTTCTTTCTTGATTCATCCATATCTGCTGAACCTCAAATGTATACTTTCGATGAGACAATACTGGCTGTGGTTGGGAGGCCATGTTCAGTGAAGTTCTAGCCACCGACGGTGTAGATCGGCGTTTATCTTGCCGTTTCGCCTTCGATATTGTGACCAAAAGTAATAAAAGTTATAGTAACAACGGCGTTTTCTTTTTGAATTACCATACGTATGGCTTTAGAAGTTCATATATATGATTATGCTATGTACTTCTAAAGAAACAGCCTTGCAAGGGTATGAACACTGAGACTGAAAATTCTTCTCTTTTCCGGTAAGCAGAAAACACACGCATGTACTTTGAGCTTCCAGGACCTGTTGCGTACTCCAGGGTAGCGTATCATGCTGCTGCCGAAAAGTAGCGGAGCCTGCCTATCGAAGCTCGACCGACGTTACTTATTGGGTAGCGTGGCGTTATCGGTGGGCTGCAGGCATCCGGTAGACCATGGAGACCAAGTAAAGGCGAGACGATTTTCTAGTGCGAAACTTGCATGTTTTATTCAAAGGTAAATGAAAGAAAATGAGAAGAGCATGAAGTGTTCAAAAGTACATTTCGGAGCCCCTAAATAGGCTCTCTACAATCGTGGGCGGGATCTTGCTTTTCTAGATGTCACGTGACCGGCACAAAAGGAGGGTCCCTCCTCCTCTGGTTATACCGCATTGCGGGTTCGTGGAAGTTCTCTTCTAGGTCCATTTCGAGGAAAGGGCCTTTCTAAACACACACACACACACACACACACACACACACACACACACACACACACACACACGCACGCACGCACGCACGCACGCACGCACGCACGCACGCACACACACACACACACACACACACACACACACACACACACACACACACACACACACACACAAAAGCGGCCTAAACGGTCATGGCGAATTAGGAAGTCACCCTTCATTTCGACGAGGCCTGGTAAAAGGTCAGGTGAGAGCAAGTTCTTTCTGCATGTGGATCAGGACGCCCACAATAGCAGGCGAAGTCACGCCTCATTTCGACGAGGCAAGGTGAGATGTTCGGTTGAAATTCCTTTCAACACGTGGTGTCAGACGCCAAACGTAACAGACCCCAAGAAAAAACTTCATGGCTGACAGTTTGAGAAACACTGCTTTAGAAAATCGAACGAGCGATAGGGAGATAAAGAAATGAGGTGGGAAAGGCAGGGAGGTTAACCTGAGGCCCCTTTGATTTGCTACCCCGCACTGCAAGAAGGATATGAGGAAAGTAAAGGCGAGAAAAAAAAATGTCATCGCTCTTACTAGAACCGGCGAATATGATTAGTCCTGTAGGCACCAGCGTCTGTGATGGATGACATGAAGTCTCTTTTACTAAAAATAAAGAGGTAATGAAGGAAGACGTTTCCACCCTACACTCTACAATTGTTTTGCACCATGTGGGGCTAACCTTGTCCCCAAACAATATTAGTCATCCATCTTGCGCGCGTATATTTTTTAACTCGGCAGCTCGCCACAGTTCTTCTTTTATTGACATGAAAATAAAAGAGAGAGACGTATTCACCTTATAATCGTGACGGCTACTCCTTTTTGCATAGCGGAAACAACAATATAAAAAGTTATGCAGGAAAATGAAGGGAATTCACGTCTAGAGCCTCTCGCTCGTCTATCGACTCGGTCCAGCCGCGCTAAGCAGCTTAAAGGCTACTACTGCAAAACAGAAGCGTTTAGAAATTCATATTTTCCCCCAACCATTAGGGAATGGAATGTACTTCCTGCTGTACATCGGGGTATATTATGTTTGTCGGACAGGATGTATGTTCTGAAATCGTTTGCCACTGGTTGTATACATGTATTCTTCTAGTTTTCTGTTTTTCTGTCTCTTAAATGTTCATCAATTCAGCGCTAAGAGTACTTTGCACTTTCTTCTTCTGGAATGGTTTCACATTGTTAACGCTAAATGCAACGTTTTCGCAAATGACGCGCTCTTCATGTTTTCAATTTCAGTGATATTTCATTGTGCTCACGCTTCGCGCCTTGTACTCAGTGTAATGTTCATCATGTATGTAACCACTCCTGCTTCAGGCCTCTAACCAGAGGCTGGCAGTACTCTTGAAATAAATAAATAAATAAATAAATAAATACACAACACGCAGTCTGCAGTCCCATGAACATATAAATATAAAAGGCAAATGCAAGTTGCATCACAATGAGTTTGTAAACAAAGTCACAAACACACACACAATTAAGCGGCCGTGATGTAGACTGCGATGAACATTAAACAGATGAGGAATTACACCAAGGTAAAATAATGCGCGTACAGAATAAAGAAAAGTATAACACATAATATACAAGCGCTAATCATTACAAATACTAGAAGCAAGTTGTAGTAATATCGTGTGGCTATTCAATGCAATATCTAGTACTTGCTAAGAATGCCTGTCTCTTCCTAAAAATGTTCGAGTACATTTAATGCTTTTCGCTATGCCAGTTTCGATGGCCATGGGCCCAGCAATATTGCGAGTAAGAAAGGTCGGTCAGGATCAATGTAGTGTAGCTATAGCAAGCCGTATAAGGAGCCAGTTTTATGCGATAAAGGAAATGTTTGGTGTATGCGGTCCCAAGTCGCAGTCGATCAATTATTGCCTCGGTACTTTTCAAAAGTTCTACATCCAGCTAGGATTTGAGTTGAGAGTCCACTTCGTAAAGAAGTGATTTCTTAGTATTTTCATTAAACCAGGTTGACACAGAAGTCCTTCTTTAGCCCTCTCAATATGCGTGTCGTGTTCATTGGTGATAAAGGGATGAGGGGAATTTCTGCATCTTTATTGGCTGATTTTTCCAACGAGTCCGCGTATTCGTTGCCTGCTATACCAAACATGTCCCGTGACCCACTGTTACTTCACTTCATGTTTACATTTACTACAAAAGAAATTTTTGCGCCTAATAGACAATGCACCATACCTTAGCCACACTGCCCCACTGTTTATAAAACATCAACTGCTTACACTGTGGAATGTTATAAACAAAAAAGATAGCGTTAGCTAGTTACCTACAAATGCATTCCGATCCTATGGTTTCTTTTCAACAGTATTTAACGAAGACACACACCTACAACACCCTGCACATATGTTACAATTGGGAAAAAATACGTACGAACTACGGCACGGAAAAACTTAGCTACAGAATTTCCTGTTTTTTAAACGATCACCATCCTGCTGTAAACATTATCCAAGAAAGTAAATCATTCAAAGCTTTCAAAAATAACGTCACTATGTATCTATTGTCACTGCAGGCATGACCACTCCTTTTGTTTTGTTTTTTTCTGTTGTTTCTTACTGAATTTTTCCCAATTGTACATAAATGTCCAATATGAAATAATTCCCGTTTCAATGTTGCCAACCACTCTGTATTTCCATCTTGTTTAGTGTTTATTTTATGCGCTGAATGTCTTGTGCTCTTGAATGGGAACAAGAAGGGCGCAGACTCCTTGTCAGGCAACCACTTGCCTTTTGGTCTGCGCCCTAGGCAACTGTACCATACGTCGTCTGAATAAACTCTTTGAATCTTTGACTTTGATGTTTTCTTTCATTAGTCTGAGTTAAACTGTTCAGTACTGCGTATGTTATTCGTGCGTATGGTTGGCTGTCATCAATATCTTCAAGACAAGCTAAAGACGATAAGGAGTCCATTTAAATTACCCACTTTGTTGGTGCCTCTTATGTCCTGATAAAATAAGTGGCTTGGAGAATCGCCACCAATTCCGCTATTGTCGGTGACGATGTGCGTCCTAGTCGGCAAGCGTACTCTACCTGTAAGGATGGTACAACATAAACTGCAGTCGCACATTCTTTGATTTCAGAACCGTCCGTGTAGACGTGAATGGATCCCTGGTACTTGTGAAATAGCTGATGTATCGCTAATTATTTCGCTGCTAATGTAAACACGTCGCTTTTATTTTAAAGCCCTTTCATTGACGTTTCTGCTTTCGGTGCCTGCAGAAGCCATGGTGGATAGCAGAGGTCTGAGTGCCAAAAAACTGATCGTGGAAGTCGTGGCTTATGATCTTGAAACACGGCGTGTATCTGTGCAACCGGACGGTTATCTATCAGAGTGAGAAGGGGGTGCGCACAATGCTGGGTAGAAATTCTACAGAGATGTCGGCATGTTTCCAGACTGCGAATTACGATGATGTGTGGTTACCGTGCTTCTGCAATAGTGAGGTGATTGGATGCAGCTTGCGGGACTCCTAGACACACTCGCAAACTCCGAGCCTGCAACAATTGTATCCGGTAGAAGGACGCCGCAAATAACTTGTGCAATATAGGGGCGGCGCAATCAATTTTCTGACGGAGAAGTGCTAAGTGAACGTGAAGATGAGATGCAGTAGTTCCAGCCCGCTTTGCAGCTACGACTCTGCGGAGAACATGTATCACACAACTAATTTGCACTAACACAACTAATTTGCAACTAGCATGCACTGCACACGGGCGTTTTTGCATTTCGCTGCCATCTAAATGCGGCCGTAGCGGCAGCGATACGATCCCGCAACCCCGATTTTAGCAACACAACGCCATAGCCACCAAGGCACCACAGCAGGTTCCCGCAAACTTCGCATTCTGGAATTCTGTACGTATCCATCAGGATGGATTAGGCAGTGGAACCTGTCCATGGCGCATCAAATCGCAGTAAATTATATAGGTAGTTTGCGTAAAAGACCAAGACGGGCGTAACCATGTACCTGAGTGAGAGACTGTGATTTGACGTTTTCTTTCATCATAGTTTCGCTAGCAGTGTCAAAGTAATTCACTTAAAATAGCTGAGCTGCGGTGATAATTCAGTATGACAGTTCAAACTTTATGAGCTTGTTTTAGCGCTGACAAACACGAACGCAAGAAGAGGCACAGGACACGCGACAAGGCTCCTGTCAGCGCA
The DNA here is from genome assembly GCF_038994185.2 of Dermacentor albipictus. Classification (NCBI taxonomy): domain Eukaryota; kingdom Metazoa; phylum Arthropoda; class Arachnida; order Ixodida; family Ixodidae; genus Dermacentor; species Dermacentor albipictus. The sequence goes on along the minus strand of NC_091823.1, from coordinate 47,779,204 downwards.
AAAATAAGTTCACAATATGGCGTCATCAGAGCGCTGGCCGTACGCATATTCAGTGTTCACCTCCGTCTATAATGAATTCAAATCGGCAACGCCGCCATTCGACAACAATTATGAGTTTTTATTGCTTACCTTTATTTATTAAATGTCGTCGAAAGTTGTTCAGTATAAGACAGTAGCATCATTCACTCGTAAGCGACATTTACTGTTCTGCAGGCAAGAATAAGCGACTTCTGTTCAAACCCACTCGTTTTAGGCTATTTATCATGACTCTCATCTCACTGAGTATCGAATAGATCTCACGTAAACCTTGCCGTAACGGCACCACCAGTCTAACGCATTTGCCCCCTCGTTCACTAATGTTTTCTCATGTCTTAAATAAATCGACTAGCCAGTAAGCCTTTCTGGTTTAGTCAATAATTCCTAAGTCCACATAATTATCCGTACCGTGCGCCTACAAGCTCACTATAGGCTCTCTTAAGTCTGTGCCGTTTAAGTGCCTTGTGCGGAACGAAACATGGATCAGTGTTACATAGTAAAACATGCTGTGAACTTTAGATAAAGATTGCAAAATAGGGGCACGCTTGTCAGTCCAGAATACAAATGGGTGCTTCTTGCATGTCGGGCTATGCGCGTAATTTTTTCTCCTCCACTGAAGGATAGGAAATCAGCTACAACCATTCATTTTTACATTTTTAAGGCATGTATATTTTGGGCAGAAAATATACGATAAAGATGCAGAAGGTTGATATGAAGGTTACGCAGTAAACGGATCAATAATAAACGTGAGAATTTTGTAAAGAATTGCGTAGGAGAATTAGCTTTCATTCGCAGGTTGGCATTAGCTCCCCACGTACCTACCTACCCAAATCCGGGTGTGCTCCAAACAATGCATGCAAACGCGGTGATCTACAACCTACGCTATATCTCGGCATGGCTGGAGGCGGTTTTCTTCTCGCTGCTTGCAATTTCAGTAGGCGTTCAGAAGCTACTGCAACGATAGCTCGAAACGCCAGGGAGCCCCTCGCCGTTCTCCCAAAGCAAAACTGTTTTTCCCCTTGAAATGGCAAAATACGCTGCGGCCGAAGCGACAGATGCTTTAAGGCGCAGCACTCACGGGCCAACGCTGCTGCCACACGTACGCTTCGACTGGGCGCTGCGTCTAAGCCCCGCGTTCCGCGAGGCAGCAGCGGCACGCGCTGTTCAGTGGAATGAAATATTTACTGTGCTTAATGGCATTCTGCCGTACGCAGTGGTAGCTGCGGCGCCAGACCCGCCGTTTCGTTCTGCTCTGAACGCATTAGTCATTAACACATGGGAGAACGCGCTGTTGCTTCTATCTGTATTGGTCCATGTGCATATGCCGACGTGTCATTAGCGCGCTCCGCTAGCGAAATCCGCAGAACCATGTCTTATCCTTATGAATAGCGGGCGGGGAGAGTGTGGGAGGTATCGAGAGAGAGAGAGAGAGAGAGAGAGAGAGAGAGAGAGGAAAATGTATATGTCCCAACAAGCTTCGTCTATATATTGTAAACGTGCACGTTCGATTTATTCTGCGACATGAAAATTGAATATTTGAAGCATTTGTAGCAACTCCAGTTCGCTTCACTAGCCGAGCTCTCTATATTATTATTACCTGATTCCCCAACGGCGAAAACGCGACACTAGGCTGGTATGGCTTTTAAGTCATTAATCCACAAATCTTTGTTAAGCTCTTGTCTTATAAAGAAGACGTAGATTAGGTATGAAAGAACGCTGTGTAGGGTATCGAGTTATTCTTCGCTCTCCGTCAGGTTGATGGTTGCATCTGCTGTTGGCACACACTTGTACCCTATATCAGACGTCGAATAGGAGGCGATTTTTCTGCGTTTAAGTTTTCGGTACTCAAATCCCAGACACATCAGTCCCCCTAAGCGTTGTGTGACTGAACGGCAAATAGAAGTAATATTTATTATCTCAGGCGTTTGCAAATAATATATTTTATGACAGAAGTCCCTTCACAAAGGTATCTTTTCTCTCTGCATTTACATGGCCGATGTGAGGAACTGCGTTATCCGCGTGTTCTTATTGAAACATTATATCTAGAATGGCAGGATATATTTACCCACCTAAACCTACAATGAGATACTCGGAACAATATGTCACCGTCACAAGTCGTTTACACAGAAAGCTCGCGATGTGCTATTCTTTCAGTTGGAATGAACACAGCGAAAAGGTCAGAGGAGAGCGACGTTGAGTACGAGGGCAGGCATGTTTATAAGATCCAGAGGCACAAAGGGAATCTTATAAACTTCGTGAAAGCAGACATTGACCACTGCGCCAAGGCAAGTCAGCGTGCCTTGCGTCAAGCAGAATGCAATATCCGCGCCAAGCAGAAGCTATGCATTTGTCTGTCGGACAGAAATGGGAAGAAAGGGATACTATCGAAGCTGACCACGTTGTACATTTTACTGTTCAGTTCGAGAAACATTTCTTTTCTACAGCTTACATGCCGGTTTGTGCGTGCCATAGCGTCTCAAATGAAAAAAAAAGTTTTGAAAGCGAAAGAAAACAATTGAAGCTTACATGAGCAGGAAAAAAAGGATCGGGCTGAACTTATCTACGACGGTGATCAAAGTATGAGAACATTTATTTTTAGACAAAAATGAATTCAGATAAATTTTAAGGGATTTTGTTTTTCCCTAAAGGGCACCGTGAACAAGGTTAGGTCTACATTTTAAGACTGCATTAGCTGCAGGTTTGGTCCGCGTTCTTAAACTGCCCTACCTTCGGAATTAGCCCACGAAAACATTTAGTTACAGATCCACAAGAAAGCTGGTCTGATAATGCCAAGAGAGAGAGAGAGAGTGAATGATAAAGGAAAGGTAGGGAGGTTAACCAGGACTGAGCCCGGTTGGCTACCCTACACTGGGGAAAGCGAAAAGGGGACGGAAAGATTAAAAGAAGAAGATAAAGTCTACGGGCATATCGTTCGGCCACTCAGTCCGGATCACAGACGCTGACTCAATCCAGTAGCCTTCAAATATCGCAGCAGAGCTTTTGTGGCCTTTTGTAGCTGCGATATGCGAGGCCATGGTCCCAAGATCTTCTTCAAGGCCAATCTTCTTCAATGCCAAGAATGCTATTGAACATCTGAGGGGTAGATTGTGGGCCATTCCTGGAGCAAACTGTTGTTTTCTAATGCGCAACGCTCAATGCTCAGCTACACCAAGTAAGGATAGCAACTTCATCGGCCATTAAACGCGGATACATTCGCTTCTAAGTGAATTAACAATCATCGTGTCAGCACACACAAACAAACATGAACACATCCCACTCGATGAGCGCGAACACCCGCTGTCACTCGCGGCAGCAGCTGCGAGCAAAGCGACCTTCGTGCAGTCTACTACTTCAACGCAAGAGTGGCGAGAACACAGCGCGCAGAAGGTATGAGCTGTCCGCAGATCCTTTCCTTTCCTTATCTCTACTTTGTTTCCACTTTACCTCCCCCTCCCCTCTCTCCCTAGCGTAGGGTAGCCAACCGGATTTTTTTTTTCTCTGGTTAACCTCCCTGCCTTTCCCCTTTCCTCTCTCTCTCTCTCTTTCAATATGCGCCGCGCGCGAACGCGCGCGACCCTGCAAACAAAACATTTGTTGGCAGAGTAGAAGCCGCTCCCCTTTTCTTCCACGTTGCCTCCACAATTTCCTCAATATATGGCGCGCGAGATTGAACCACAATTGTCAGTTGCCCTTGCACCCAGTCTAAATATGCGCACTTGCTGTCGGAGCACAACGCTGCCCCCCCCCCTTCCCATCTTTCCCATTCCCCCCGGGCTTTTGCGCGACGGAAGATGACGCGTTTGCTCTATGCTTTCTGCCTTCTCGCGATCCAGATTGATTCGCAATCGTCGGCTTCCTTCACGTGCTTTCACTCGCACATACAGCATATAACGCGCGTCGATGGTGCTATGGCCTTTGGAGTTTAGACGGAACATCATGGCGACGGCAAAGATGCGCCTTGAGTTCCCATGTAATTACTATCGCAACAAAACGCAGCTTAAGAAAAGCCACCAAAGGCAAAGACTGCGCCCATGCAATCCCTTGCTCCGCCATAGCCCGTCACAACCGCATGTGCGGCCGGATGGAGGAAGTCGAGTGCAAAGCGAGCTGGCTGGCCGGCCGGCTGGCCGGCCGACAGGCCTGCCGGACAGGGCTACGCGGTGAGGCTGCTGCGCGGCGCCAGCCTGCGCGTCGTCAACGCCACGCGACGAGGCATCTGGAATGCGGGGAAATTAAGGACAGAGCGAACGGCGGAGGGTCGACGAAGAGGGGAAAACGCGAGGCAACGAAAAAGGGCCTCGCCGCGCACTTCCGAAGGAATGCGAGTTGCCGAGGTTAACTCCCCATTTCATGCTCGTTTCACTCCCTCCCTTCCTTTTTTCCTCTCCATTTTCACGCTCTTCTCCCCCTCCTCTATCTCCCTTCTCTCTCTCCCTGCTCTCCTTCCTTCGCGTGGCCTCCAGCCTCTGCCGCGTCATTCCGGCCGCCAAGCTTGCTTCGCAGCCAGGCAGGCGTTTATGATTGATTTTTTTTTTCGCCGCGTAGCCTTTACCCAGCACCGCCGGGAATCTTGCCGAGCACAGCCAACTGCCCACTCCTCCTTTCCGCTCAATTCGCGCAGGATAGGGAAGCGGAGGGGGGAAGAGTGCGTCGCAGCGCTACTCGCGGCTAAGGCTTTGATGCCGTGTCGCAACGCTTGCCCTTCCAGCCTATGGTTACACGCCTGCAGCGAACGCTCCGCGTTCCCGAGGCATTCTCGGCGCTGGCGGTCCCATTATTGGCTCAAACGAGAGCAGCACTCGAAGGCACTCTCTCATGGTGTCCCTTCAGGTCGGCGGCTCTCTTCAACGGGGCCACTCTGCGAAGTAATGGCGCTCATCCATTGCGTCCCCGTGGTCGGGGCACGTGCTGCTCGTTGCTTCTGAGCTGATATAGGTACAGCTACCGCGCGACTCGTAACGCTGCCCTGTCGACAATCAGCGCCGAGCTGAAAGTGCCTATAATGAAGTCTCACTTGTTGAGACCAGTTGTTATGACCCAGCGCTGTAGCCCACTGGCTATGGCGTACCGCTGCTGAGCACAGGGTAACAGGCTCGCCACCCGCCCGCGGTCGTCGGGTTCTGGTGGGGGCTAAACGAAAAAAAAAAGAACGCTCGTGCACTTAGATTGAGGTGTTCGTTAAAGAACCCCACGTGCTCAAAATTGACCCGGAGCCCACCACTGCGGGTCTCTTAAGACCGACTGTTGCTTTGTGACGCTAAATCCCGTGAATCAATTAAGCTATTCGTTATCTGCCTCGAACTAGAAGAGAGCTCAAAGCAATACTTTTATTTGGTCTTTATCTCGGAATAGCGCGCGCCCCTGCTGTCAAGCCAGGATTGTTAAGCACCAGAACATTCCACATGTGGCGATTGAGCGTGCACACCACAGCGTGTTTGTGCCGTTATTTTCGCTTGAAAGGTAGCCTGAAGAATTTCTCATATAAATAAATAAATAAATAAATATATATATATATATATATATATATATATATATATGGGTGTGTGTGTATGTGAGGGGGACACTCCGAAAGTAAGTTTCCTCATTCATTACCATCATCATCATCATCGTCATCAGCCTATTTTATGTACACTGCAGGACGAAGGCCTCTCCTTGCGACCTCCAATTACTCCTGTCCTGCGCCAACCGATTCCAGCTAGCGCATGGCAATTTCTTAATTTCATCATCCCATCTAGTTTTCTTCCCTTCTTTACTGCGCTTCCCTTCCCTTGGCGCCCATTCTGTACCCATAATGTTCCACCGGTTATCTAACCTACGCATTAGATGAACTGCCAAACTCCATTTCTTCCTCTTGATGTCAATTAGAATATTGTTATCCCTGTTTGCTCTCATATACACAGCGCTCTCTTCCTGTTTCTTAACGTTACGCCTAACATTCTTCGTTCCATCGCTCTTTGTGTGGTCCTTAACTTGTTTTCAAGCTCCTTTGTCAGTCTCCAAGTTTCTGCCCCATATCTCAGCACCAGTAGAATGCATTGATTGTACACCTTTTTTTTAAATGATAATGGTAAGCTTTCAGTCAGAATCTCAATCTCTGTAGAATGCGCTCCAACCCATTTTTATTCTTATGTAAATTTGCTTCTCGTGATTAGGGTCCCCTGTGAGTAATTGACCTAGGTAAACGTACTCCTTCACAGACTCTAGAGGCTGACTGGCGATCCTGAAATCTTGCACTCTTGCGCGGCTATTGCTCATTATCTTTCTCTTCTGCATATTAATCTTCAACCCCACTCTTATACTCTCTCGGTTAAGGTCCTCAATTATTTGTTGTAACTCGTCCGCAGTGTTGCTGAATAGGATAATGTCATCTGCAAATCGAAGGTTGCTGAGATATGTGCAGTTGATTCTTACTCCTAAGCCTTCCCAGTTTTATAGCGTGAATACTTCTTCCAAGCACGCAGTGAATAGCATTGGAGAGATTATGACTCCTTGCCTGTGCCCTTTCGTTATAGATATCTTCCTATTTCCTTGTGTATAATTAAGGTAGCTGTGGAATATCTATAGATACTTTCCAAGATATAAACGTAAGCGTCCTTTACTCCTTGATTGCGTAATGCCTTTGTAACTGCTGGTATCTCGACTGAATCAAATGCCTTTTCGTAATCTATGGAAGCCATATAGATAGGCTGATTGTACTCCGCGGATTTCTCATTACCTGATCGATGGCATGGATGTGATCCATTGTAAAGTAACCCTTCCTGAAACCTGCCTCTTCCTTTGGTTGACTAAAGTACAATGTTGCCTTTATTTTATCGGAGATTATCTTAGTGAATGGATGGACGGGTGGATGGAAAAAATTGGAGGACGCTTAAACTTCGCCTTCAAAAGTGGAACGCGACAGCGTTCCCGTCGACCTGCCAAGGGGTGTAAGACAATGGGCTAGGGCGCAGCGACTACGCGCCCCGCATCGGACGCGGTGAGCGTCGAGCAACGCCGCGTTCGGCGCGGCAACGAAATGTGCGCCTGAGCAAGCGACGCATGCCTGAGCCTTAGAAACAGCTCGTTTCTAAGGCAACACCGCATTCACTAGAGGCGCTTTTGTACCACTTTGAAGCATCGAACTCGTAGCTGAGTGGTAGCGTCTCCGTCTGACAATCAGGAGACCCTGGTTTGATTCCCACCCAGCCCATCTTGCAAGTTGGTTTTATGCGAAGCATATTACTAGAGGTCAACCCAGCTCCTCAGGCGCGGCGGTGTCGCCTTCAATACCACGTGACACCGTGACGTCACGACAGAGGAAAAACGGGGCTCCAACTCGCGCCGTCGCCTTCAAAACTGACCACGTGACACCGTGACGTCACGACAGAGGAGAAACGGGGCTCCAACTCGCGCCGTCGCTCGCGGCGTCGCGGCTGTATATAAGCAGCTGCGCTTGCCTCTGCTAGACACTCACGAGGTGAGATACAGAGCTGCTCGTTGGGATGAGAAGCGAAGGTTGCGGCGTGCTACAGAGACTGTTTCTAGGTGGCTTTGCTACGGCTCAGCGACTACGCGCCCCGCATCGGACGCGGTGAGCGTCGAGCAACGCAGCGTTCGGCGCGACAACGAAATGTGCGCCTGAGCAAGCGCCGCACGCCTGAGCTGACGCCGACGACACCGGCTTTTCTGCGACATGAGCTCCTTAACGCTGTCACGTTAAAATAAAGGCTAGTATGCTTCGCATCCTGGGCTTAACCTTTGCTAAGCCACAGCCATTTTTATTCATGAAGTGCCTGCTGGGATTTAGCGCTCATGGCCGACGCCGCCGACACCGATGACACCGGCTTTTCTGCGACACGAGCTCCCTAACGCTGTCGCGTTAAAACTTTATTGACAGTCCTGAGACACGCGATTATCGCGCAGCGGGCCTGGAAGTAGGCTAATGGGCCTAAATCGTTCAATTCTTTAATGGCTCCCTTTTTGTGGATTAGTATAATGTTGGCAATCTTCCAGATCTCTCGGACCATTGAAGTCGATAGACCATTGGCGTAAAGTGCCGCTAATTTTTCAAGCATTATGTCTCGTCCATCTCTTATTAAATTGGCTGGTAGTCCACCTTCTCCTGCCGCTTTTCCCCGTTTCATGTCTTGCAAGGCCCTTATAACTCTACTACTTCCAGGTGAGGTATCGTGGCTGCTTTGGGTACGGTACAGGTCAGTATAGAATTCTTCCACTGCTTTCACTATATCTTCGAGATTGCTGATGATATTGCCCTGCTTATCTTCGAGTGCATACATCTTGGTTTGTCCGATGTCAAGTTTCGTTCTCAGTGATTTCAGGCTGTGTCCATTTTTTTGCTGCTTCCACAGTCTTTCTCAATTAGTTTCGAATATCGCTTATTTTCTACTTGTTGATTTGTTTTGACAGTTCCACGAATTCTATCTGATCTCTTAAGCTTTACACTTTCACTCTTTCTCGTTTCTTTATTAGGCCCTTTGTTACTTGGGAGAGCTTACCTACTGGTTGCCTTGGTTCCTAACTTCCTACTTCAATTGTTGCTTCTGAAGCCAGCCTAGCTACTGTTTCATTCATTGCCTCTATGTCATCTTCATCTCTTTGTTCTAAGGCTATACTGAGCCATGATATCACATTCTCCTTGTGGAATACAGGACGTTTTATAAACAACCGGCTGCACAACCTAGACTCTTCTCTACACCTTTGCATTCCAGCTGGACTCTGCCGTCGCGAAGCTACCCTGCTTTGTAGAATATGGCTAGGTGTGGCCTTCATCAAGTTTTTTGCTTTCCGTATCCGTTGTGCCGACGACGCCTCGTGTGATAACTGTGGTAACGAGGAGACTCTTCAACACCTTCTCTGTGACTGTCCTTGCTATTTTTACAGAGACGATCGTTCGCAAATGCGACAGCGCGCTTTGGCCGAAGACCTCTAACAGAGAAACTTATTTTAAAATGCCGCCATCACAAGCCATCGCAGCAGAGGGCGACGATGGCACTGTCGCATTTTTTAAGGGCAACAGAATTGGACAAGTGGCTGTAGCATGAACAAATGTTCATAGTGCTGCAATTGCTACTGTGCTGTGTGGTGACAGTATGCGGCGACAGTGACCGACTGTGATTGTGTGTCTGAGCTCCTTTCTTCATCTCTACTTTGTTATCACTTTACCTCCCCCTCCCCTCTTTCCCCAGCGTAGGGTAGCAAACCAGATCTTCCCCACTGGTTAATCTCCCTGCCTTTCCCCTTTCCTCTGTCTCTCTCTCTCTCTCTTTCTGTTCTTAGGCTGCATATTTGCTTGCAAGTGCCAACCTGGAACTGCTCTGCTTTTACCGTTACTGCGTCTAGGTTGGCCTATTTCTTGTTGACAAATTTTACTCTTTCTCTGTTCAAACTGAGGTGAATCTTAGCCCCTACTAACCTAGGATCACTGCAAGTTTATGCTACCTAACACTTCTACATCCTGCATTACGCTGGGATTGGCAGAAAGTATGAAATCAATTTCATTTCTTTTTTCACCATTATGACTTTTCCAGGTCCACTTTTTGTTCCAACGCTTCTTGAAGAAGATTTTCATTATTCGCAGCTTATTCGTTTCCGCGAATTCTACCGAAATCTCTCCTCGAGCGTTCCTAGAATCCACGACGCAGTTGCCAGTTGCTTGTTTATCAGCCTGCTTTTTCCTCAATTTTGCATTGAAGTCGCCCATGACAACAGTATACAGAGTTTACACTTTTCTCATCGCTAATTCAACATCATCATAAAACTGTTCTACTTCTTCCTCATCGTGACTGAAGGTTCGAGCATAGGTTTGTACTACCTTTATTCTATACCTCCTATTCAGCTTTATTATGGCTACTGCTACTCTCTCATTATTGCTGCAGAATTCGCCGACGTTGCCCGCGATGTCATTATGGATTAGGGATCCTACTCCGAACTGCTTCTTGTCTGGTATTTCTGTATAGCAGAGAGCAGAGGACGTCACCATTTGTCAGCACTGTATAAGCCTCATCAGTTCTTCTAACCTCACTAAGGCCTACGATATCGTAAATAATGTCTGAAAGTTCCACAAAGAGTCCTGCTAGGCTAGCTTCTCTAGAGGGTTCGGGTGTTAAAATTTGCGAGGGTCAGTTTCCATTGGCGGCCTGTCCGGGTCTAGAGATTCTTAGCACCCTCTGCTGCGTTACAGGTCTGACCACCGCCTTAGTCAGCTGCTCCGCAGTGGGCTGGAACTGAGGGCCATTGGTTAATCGAATGAGTCATTTGGGAGGGAGTGGCCGAATACCGTGCAAAAACTGCACGGAAGCTGCACGGAAACATTATCGCAAAAAAAAGAAAATACACCATGAAATCATAAACTATACACCTTGCACCCTTGCACTATTTTCGGCATATTTGACCCTAACATTGAGACATTTGCCGCAGCATGCAATCAGTTTGAAGAAAAGACTCTGGTTAAAACTCCGTGCCCTGCGCTGCAAGCTATTGTCGCGCAGCCTTCCCCGCCTCCCCCGCCTCAGCATTATGTTGGAAGTGACGTCCCGAGAGTGCGGCTTTCAATGCGGGGACTAGGCGCCCATTCATTCCGGATAACCGCACGCACTTCCATTGGCTACCACATTGTCCGCACACGTCTGCCTGCCATCGTGATTTGTACTCGAATAACTTCAGGCACCCTGGCCTACTGCTACTTTCTCTTCTTCGGCGCCCTGCGCATGCGTCATTCTTTCTGCGCTGGCGCACCTTTCGTCGTTGAACTGGCAACGGACGTAGATTCTTATGGTGATTGTTTGTTTCACCTGGTGTATCATTTTCTCTAAAAAAATGATGAAACTTATTTATATTTAACCGGCAAAAACTTATTTACCAATCACACATGGTGAACCACGAAGGCCGGAAAAATTATTTGAATTTGCCTCTATTTGTTGCTACTATATAAAATGTCAACATGATGCAGGGAAAAGAGGCAACTAGTACCTGACAGAGGTCCCCGATCCCGCCTAGTAGCAGCAGTACAGCGTACGTAAACGAATTAACATTTGCTACCGACAATTTGAATAATTAAACAAAGAATTGTACTTGGCGTTTAATTCTACAGCATAAACGTATCGATAGTTTCGGTAATAGTATTGTGCAGGCCTGTTATACGCAACGAAGTACAATCAATATTAATTGCTTGCAGTATTCACAAGAAAAAAGGACTGTCGATGTGTGCGACCTTGGAGAATTACAACCCAATTTCCAGAGACGCTGTTTCTTTCAAACAGTTGGAATGAAAGTTTCAATTTCTTGTAATTATATCACATGCTTTCAAAACTGGCCCATATATATGTCACTGTTCCGTTTGAAAACTTGCCCACGTGTAATGCTTTGGAACACTTCTTCGGCTAAGTTTGATTCCGGTTCTTCCACGGCAACGGCATAACCTCTTTGTTCACAAAAGACATTCATAAAGCTCCGGATCACTTGCATGCGTAAGTTACGGCAAATGGCATAATTAGTCTACGGTCTTTGAAGTTTACCTACATATTGTCCATAGGGTGCTCTTTATTTTTGCCAAATATAAACAAGATGTCTTGTTTAGTTCATGAAGAACATCTCTGAAACCAAGACGGAGCGTGTTATGACGCCTGCGAATAGGGAAAGAAAAACGACGGCTCAGTAATTATTTGCAACGCTTGTAACATAAAAATTTTGTCTCACATTGCAGTTACCCTGTCCCCCCTCTCTTCCCCTTTCCACAAAATATAAACCTGTTGTAACCTATAGCTCTGTCGGGACACTAGGAAGCATAGCTCACAGCGGCCATATCACACGCTGTAACGTTTCAATTAGGAATTTTTCACAAAGGCTATGTTTGATCCAACGGCATTTAACTACGCACATACAGTTTCCATAGCGTACCACTAAATTTCGCTAAATTCGGTATCGGTGGCTTTTATAGTTCTACCAGAGCAGCGGGCTCAATTCATCCCTGCTCATTAGATACACTAATGATATTCTGGAGTGCTTGCATACGTAATTTATTGCGAAAGCCCCAAATGCCTATCTATTTCGAACTTCACCTAGACATCACCCATTAACTTGTCCTTACAGTCACCAAACATAAGGAAGCTGCCTCCTTTAGTTCAGTGAGGACACCTGGCGAAACTAATCATGCATGAAAATTTCACGCATGAAAATCACGCATGAAAAATTAATAAAAAGAATAAAGGTTAGGGTTTCACGCTTCTGAATAAGCCAGAAGCGTTTAAACTACGTGAAACATTGCATTTAAACTGCTGCCTGTTCCATCAAAATATAAAATATCTGAAACGCAGAGCTCTCTTGGGACACTGGGAAGCCTAGCTAATAACAGCAGAGCAATACTTTCGTTTAATTGCGTACAATTTTTGAACACTGTATTTGGTCAACACGCACTTACCATCGGAAATAAACTTGGCGTATTCTTCCCCCTATGTTGGCAAAATTGGACCTCAATCGGAGCTGTAATTATGCGAGCGCAGCTGTCTATGTTTTACATCCCTCATAAAAAAGACTAAATGTAATAGTGCTATAGACCCCTTGCATACGTATTCTACTGGAAAACCTACATTTAACCCTTCTACTTGGAACATTGCCTACACAGTGCCCATACCGTGCCCCTAATTTACCCCAGATATAAGCAAGGTGCCTTGCTTAGCCCAGCGAGGACACAGGAGAAACAAACTACGAATTTTGTATGATGCACGAAAACACATGGAAAAACTGGGCCTTAGTAATTATCTGCAACACCTGCTTTTAAACCAGGAAATGGTAAGTTTCGCAACGCATTGTGTTTAAAGTATCTCTACTTTAAGCGAATTTCAACTGTGCTTTGAAGTAATACTTCGCAGCATTTTCCATGTGCTAAAGGTCGCCTTCCAACAGATTTTGACATGGGATGGTTTTAGGCAATACAAGCCCTACAGGGCCTGATTTTCTTCATTTGTACAAAATGGCGGATAAAAAGTGCATTGAAGTGTTCGCGAACATGCGTAGTAAGGCGGCTCTAACTGAGAAAGGAAAATAATTTATGAGGTATAGTGGAGGCGGTAATTATTTCGATATTTCATAACAAAAATGCTCGTATGGAGTACGAGCATTTTTACGATAATTACGCTACTTACGATTTTTACGATAATTATTAACCATTCCGATAATTTCATTCATTTAATGATTTCCTTGCTTGCTTAAACGTTATTAAATTATCAAGCTGTTCGTTGGCAGAGACGTCCTTTTTTTCTTGTGCAGCAAGAGTGGATGACGAACTAAATCAACTATTTATAATTTTGTGTGTGCGTGTGTGCCTCTGGTAATCCGTTAATTTCCTTGGATTTCAGATTTATTCAGGGCAGAGTGATGAAACGAAGCTGATGTAACCAACACGGAAACACACTCGTTTCTTGCAGATATGTAAAGACACGTGAGCAATCCTCACATTAAAAAAAAAAAAAGATATCGCCACATGTCCACAACGTCTACAGATATATTAATGATCGACGATGGGCAGGGTAATGTCATGGAATTAGTGATCAAAGTTCTTGGTCACCGACCTTCGTGTAGTAAGCAACCCTCAACTATGACCATCACTTGTCAGCGATCCGGTTTCTCAGTGTTGAGGACTCTGTTCACTTGATCGTTATTGAATCGCAATTTACGCTGCTTGATTCTTCCGTTAGATAATGTCATAAGTGTACTGCTGTCTCCAAGCTTCATTTCTTGTCGTTTAATGGAAGAAGCAAGAACTCTGTCCGTTTCTAGGAGAAACTGTGAAAAGAAGCCCGTGTTTGCACTCCCACGTGCAGTGCAAGGACAGTCTTCATCGAGTAAGCATAGTAGAGAAGTGCATCGTTGACACTACCATGTATAACACTGCCCGTGGTTTCTCGACCGTAATCACATTTTTCTGCAAAATACTGCATACTAACTTCATGGCTAACAATTAATTAACGTGAAAAACCCCGATTAATTAATATGGAGTGCAAAAGGTGCAGAGAATTCTCGTACGAGCAAACGGACTGCGATAGAAGACGACAATGCAAAAAGAAAAAAGAAAACGTTTCATCGGACTCGTAATGTTTCGTGGCACTGATTAGACCCTGTAGTCCTCAATGGCTGCAAGCTTATGCAATCACTCAGATTCGGAAGATCTCCGCGACTCCCAAGCATTGTGCAATGAGGCGACGCACGGCTCCTGTGCGAGCACGAGCGATGAATGCGGTGCCATTGCTTGGGAGGCTTCAATTAGCCAAGTGTTCCGAAAAGCTGCATCCTGTCTGATGGAGTTCGGTTAACTCTCCGATGTGAGCGAAGAATTACGGTGGCTGCAACCACTCTCATGCGATTACAGATAGTTTCGAAAGAGGTGAAACGAAGCCTCCTTTCTGTTTTTCTTTTTGCATTGCCATTGTGATCTCAAAACGAATTCGATGGATCCCAATTTACCCTGCGTATAGCCAGTGACAACCTGAGAAAGCAGCTGCAAATACACCGCTGTCTGACTCGAAAAAAAAATTGTATAGGTGCACCAGACAATTACGCCCACACGTTCCTGTGACGTCAAGGCGGAGGCCAATTTTCTTCAGTATCAGTCTCTCGGGGGGAAAATACTTTGGTGCGCGAAGTCAAAGAGGGCAGATCGATGTTCTTTGCGTGTGTGTGTGCGTGTGCGCGTGTGTGCGTGTGCGTGTGCGTGTGCGTGTGTGTGTGTGTGTGTGTATGTGTGTGTGTGTGTATGTGTGTGTGTGTGTGTATGTGTGTGCGTGTGTGTATGTGTGTGCGTGTGTATGTGTGTGTGTGTGTGTGTGTGTGCGTGTGTGTGTGTGTTTGTGTTTGTGGACGGAGCTCGTACAGAACACTTAGGTTGTCGGGGAGAACAACTTTCTATGAAAGTGATACTGCGATTAAGTAGAGTGGAAATTCAGGTTCGTCAGTTATTCATGATAATCTAATAACAGCACGTAATGTGAACGACAAAGACGAGACATAAACAACGCTGCATGTGCATGGGTCTTCTATGTTCGTCCCACGTTTTACTCACTTTTATTAGAAGACGGTGGTCAAAATTAAAAGAAAACGAACATTTTCTAAACCATTGCAAATATACAACAAAAAAGTATGTGTTTTATTATATTTGATGATGACTCTGGCCCCGGGTGCGTATACGTAAGATGCATCCACTGCTCAAGATAGACATTTTTAACCTTCCTGCATTAGTCACAAAGCGCCTTACAAACTAGGCTCCTCGGGTTCACTGCACCGGCGCGGGCATAACTTTCTTGCTTCTAAAATAAATAAATAAATAAAACAAAGCGCCTTTCTGTGACCGTCGTACCGTATTCTTGTTTTAGAGCTTACGGAGCAATGCTTCATTCATGCCAGTATGAGTTAGCTTCACCAAAAGCAGAGTACAATGGCGCTAAAAACGAAGTCCTCCGGAAAGAAACACGAAAGCAAGAAAAAAAAATATGACAGCGAACTTATGCGACATTACGGAATCACAAACCAGTATCCAGCGAATCCGTTTCTTTTGAACAGTTCATTAGGTATTCAAGTTGTCTGTTTTTAAACCACGCCCGTTTTACACGTTGCCCACATATAACGCTTTTGAGCAGTTTTTCGTGGAATTTGTACTCAAAACTGTACTTGTGCGCGTGTATGTGACAACATTATTAAATATCCTGTAAATCGAAGGCCTGGGTCTAGGCTACGCCGGGCGCAGCAGAGAGACCCTGTCTCTCGGTAGCTTTCCGGGCTTGCTGGATGGTCCAAAGTTGGTCCTGACGATCTGAGCTAATCAGTGTGGCTCTCCACCGCGCCTCTAGTTCGTCCGGGGGGGACTGCTATTCTCCTCTGAACAACTTCACAATCACAGAGTATATGCTTTAGGGTGGCTCCTCTATCATCTCATACATTACATTGGGCATCAATGTACTTAGCCCGCAAACATTTATGTTCGTATTCGCATCAGCTATATTTCCCCTCATTTTCACTAATTGCGGTCTTGGTGGCAGTTCTGGTTTTCTAATACAGCTAGCAAAATTTTCGTCATTCGCAAAACGCAGTTATAAATCTGGAGCGCAGCACAAGTAATTTACATCAACGGCAGCAAGTAGCCAGGCGTTCGAAATTGCTTCTACATATCGCGCCTCTTATTTTCACTAAATATAAAGGACGTGACATGTTGAGTTCACCAAAGATACCAGGAAAACTTACAAAGTGCCCCGTAAAATGCATGGAAATGAGAAAGATAGAGTGTTCGGTGATTATTTGGCAAAGCCCATAACATAAGGCAGAAACATCCCCAGTGAAATGCCCCTTACAATGCTTGAAATGTGGCTTTTGTGTAACAGTGAGTTTTGTCACACATCATACTTAACACGACCCCGATTTCCACCGACTGTGATCTCGATGCAGAGCAGAATTCGCTCGGGACACTTGGAAACGTAGCAAATAAACGTCGTACAACGTTTTCATGCCTTTGCTTAAGACGATTTAAAAAAAGAAACGTAATTACCAGATGCTCTTATAGCACTGGCCACATATCACCCACAAATTTACCCTTACTTTTTTTAACTGTTGTGTTTGTTTAAGGGTGAGTCCTTGAGGACGCTGGGAAAGTTTCTACGTGGTTTGTAATAAAACCACAATATGTTGTGTTGACTGAAAACGTAGAACAGGGCTTGTAATATATTTCTGCCAGACACCATCAGGCTACACCGAAACATAGACATGAAAGTTTGAGAGAGGGAACAGGGTAAAGTTAAAAGAAGCATCAGACCTAAGAAGCGTGATCCAATTTCTGCTTTGCAGTAAGGTTTGTGCAATGCGCCATTAGTTGTGGCACCCATATTCTTTGCGTACACTCCGTACTCATTCGCGCTGGAGACGTTTGTTCCACAATTATTCCTGGCAGGTTTCCTTCAGCAAACATTTAAAAAATTGAACATTCTTGGATATCCACATTCACATATTTTACTCGGACACTCAGGATACCTAAACTTGAGACGTAAAACGAGAGATCATGTGAGAAAAACTAGTATTACAATTAAGTTGAACAACGAAGATCCTCTCGTCACTGAGAATACAACCAAATAAGCACAAGTTAATGTATTCAGGAGGAGATCAGGGTGCCTTCTCACGTTCTGCTACTGCTGTTTAATCTTCTGTTGTCATGCTGAAGCTCTTAAACTGATTCTATTTCTTTCTTTCTCTCTTTCTTTTCAGCAAAAAAAGTATAAACTAATCTACTTCAATAAAAGGCATTTAGGCGAAAGTACGCTGCGACGTCCATAGCATGTCTGTAGCTTCCTTTTGATCCGCCGGTCTTAAAATTAAAAATCCTTTTTTGTTTCACGCAAGTATATCACATAATGCAAAATGGGATCGAGCGTTATGCAACTTGTACGGCACGTTTCGTAATGAAGATCACCGGAAGGTTTATGCAACGACATAGGGTTTCCTCGTGTGATATATATGTTTACCCCGGAGGTGCTTTCTCTGGACTACATCGTCTTTCGCAAGGCTAATTCGTTGTACACACTTTTTCCTCTGCACTTTTCTCGTCCTCAGCACTTCCTGAAGAGAAGTTGCTCCCTTAGGAACATCTCATACATCTTGTCTTACGTCTTTGCCGCATCACTTTATTAGCCCATACGTGAAGAACTCCCCGTATAGGCCCCCGCAATTCACGCTGGAAGTCGTTCATGATGAAAGCGAGACAGAGAAAAAAAAGATTAAAAAGACAGTAACGACGCCAGAGTGAGTACGTAGCAGAGGAAAACGACTGCTGCACGCCTTGAAAATCTAGCTCGGCTGCAACGTATTCTCCGCGCGCAACACCGCATCCACCGGATTCGTGGAGCGTAATCGGCTGAGAACAGGCGCACCCGGCGCGCATAATTAGTAGAGCACCGGCGTCAATGCCGCCGCCTCTGGAGAGTTTCCCGCCCCTTCATCCTTTTCGCCTCTCGCGTTGCCTGCAAAACCAGAGACCCGCTGCAGTGGGGTGTTTCTCAGTAGAGCAGCGAGCCGTGGCAATGCGCCGCGAAGGAAGCACAGACCCACGCGAAATGAGGGCTCAAGCCTCGTCGCTGCCAACCTGTTCAAGCCTGCACGCAGTTGCCAGAGTATAACATGTAGGAACGGGCTCAATCTAACAAGGAAAGCTCACCGAAAGTGAGCACAGTAAATGAGAGCGGCCTGGTAAACATTGCACAATTTCTTGGGTGCATGTGAACTAAAGTAAAACAGGAATTCATGGACAGCGGTAAACTTAGTTTGCTTAGTTTCGGCTTGGTGGGTGTGTGAGCGGATGGATGGGCGAATGGGTGGGCGAATAGGTGGGCGAGTGAGTGAGTGAGTGAGTGAGTGAGTGAGTGAGTGAGTGAGTGAGTGAGTGAGTGAGTGAGTGAGTGAGTGAGTGAGTGAGTGAGTGAGTGAGTGAGTGAGTGAGTGAGTGAGTGAGTGAGTGAGTGAGTGAGTGAGTGAGTGAGTGAGTGAGTGAGTGAGTGAGTGAGTGAGTGAGTGAGTGAGTGAGTGAGTGAGTGAGTGAGTGAGTGAGTGAGTGAGCGAGCGAGAGCCAAAGACGTGTGTATGGTAGGCGTTGAAAACACCTTCTGCCTAAGCCCTGTTTACGATTTTTTTAAAGCTAGGCGCCATTTTCCGAAAGTTATCCTCTTTCGGCTTTGGCGGTACAGTATCCTCGACATTCTAATGAAGCGACAACTGCGGTCTATTGATTTTATATGGCCGCGACATTTCATTACAGGTTTATTCGAAATCTAAATAGAAACACTACGTATGCCCCTTTAAGAACCCATGCTAAAGGTGTTCTGTTTATACGACCAAATCGATGCTACTGCTTCGCCCAACCTGTACACTCAACCACAAAAGCTTATACGGACCACGGGATCTCAGAAAACGGTCAATTTCCAAGCAGCCTGTAACAGTAGTCAGTAAAACAAAACATCGCAATGTTGTTCACATACATTGGTAGGGGCTGTAAATGCGAACACTAGGCCGCGTTGTAAGCCTGCGCTGATATTAGGCATGTACGAACATGCCTAAAGATAAAAAAGATGGCTACATTTAAGCTCACTTCGGGCACAAAAAGAATGGGCAGATGCACGCTTTGAAAAGCAGGCAGTCTAATGAAACAGTTCCGAAATATTCTAAAGTAAAACAGTTTCTAAGCTCAACTCGAACTTCGAAAGTGGCAGTCCACAAACACTCCACGAAGGAATGTCCCGCTGCGCAAAGCAAAAGGAGGCGTTGGGGAGAGACCCCGGAGTAAGCGACGGCAATTCAAGGCAGGGATATAAGGGAACTCGGGGCAAGGAATCTCGCGGCAGGGAAGCAATGAAACAGGAGGGTGTGGGAGAAGGAGAGGGCAAAAGAGAAAGAGAGAGGGCGGTAGTGGCACAATGCGGGAACAATGCGGGTGGCGGGACTGCCTCCTTGGAGCTGCATTATTCTGCCATTAGGTGGGGAAGCATTAGGCGGGCAGACACTTACGCGCTTCATCATTGTGTCGTGGCCGGCCCGTTTAAATCCAAGCGAAGCAACGACGAGCGGGCCAACCCTGAATGAACAAAATAATGAAAGGAAACTGGTACAGCTGTGGTCGCGAGAATGAGGAGTGCGAACGCCTCGCAAGGCTTTGGCGACGCGTTCGCATCGCAGGGGGTCGGTCAGGCCGGAGGCTCTTTTGCGGTATCGTTGTCCGAATGCCAGCGCAAAAATAATGGCCGAGCGTCTCAGCCCGCTCTAAATAAATGACCTAATGATGCCCCGCTGAGAATCGCCGGCGACTCGGCTCGTCTAATTGTTGCTGCGACCAGCGCCGCTTCCGCGGGAGTCGCCGCAAAAGAGAAGTGTGTGCCTCCATTAAAGGCCGAGTCAGTAGGCATCGTTTCTATTGTGCCACTGTGCCGTCACAAATTAAATATTAGGCGTGTAGTATACAGATATTTGATATCGAACACAAGGCTAATTAAGGGCACGATTGTTCCGCATACTCTGTTTCCGAACGCGAAATTCTGGGCCAAAGGTTGTTTCAGAAGCATGTCTGCTTTAGAGATATGCATGAGCAGACATATGTACAGGTTTTAAGTTGCAGTTCATTTTTGTTTTGTTACTCGGTATAGAGATGAGCACAGTGGTGGAACTTCGGGGGCCAACACTCGCTGCTATATAAGTCGTCTATAGGGGGAGAAACACGAATCGCCTAAGATGGGGGAAGTAGATACATGAATGTATGTCGCACATACCGTTCGTTTATGAGTGTGACCCACGGTTCGTGGAAAGCGCCAAGCTGCCGACGTCAGTTAACTGTAACTTAGAACACGCGCTTCATTTGGACGGCAGTATTTTGTTTAATGCCCATGAACGTTGCGCTGCGTAACTGGAAATTGCATGTATGGTTCGGACGAGGAAATAAAATAATGCAGAAACGGCCCTGAGTTTACATTTCCCCGCACGCGATAAAGATGAAAGAGTAGCTGAAGTGCCTGGATTGAAGCGGAACACAAGACAAATCCGCATAGCACAAGTACACCAAGAGACAATTTATATTAACTTAAAGTGACGCGAAAGTCATTTTGTAAACGCGGGCACTATCGCCTCATGCATGAAGGATATGCAAACCGCGGTACAAGACCGTTCGATAGGACGGCGTCTATAAATATCCCCTCGTATAAGATATTAATATCGCGCGCTCCTACTCGGACACCGAAGCGCGGGGTATCGAGCGAAGGGTACCGGTCAGGTCACCGAGACACGAGACGCTGACACAGCAGCGGGATAAATTACGCAGACGAGACTGGAGCGGCCATAGCTGCCTGACTCACCATGTTCCATTTCTGTGTTTGCATCCTCGTTTACGTGTCTGTCGCCGAACCTGCGGCACGCTGATACCACCCACTGGCCCTGGGCGACGTCCGTTGCTACTCGTACCTTTCAGCTGACCACGGATAGGCTTACGCTGCAGCCATTTGTCTCGGTGATTGTAGCGCTCCCTAGCGGTTACGCCACCTGCCCACACTTCGGCGCGTATGCGCAGTGACTGCGATGCTGTTCCGCGGGATGCACAGCAACGCCATAGTTGTGTTCATCGATTAAGTTACGACGTAGCCTACACAACATCTTGCGGCAGATCGAAGCCTGCGTTCTTAAGGAGCTAGCGAAGTACAGTCGACCCCAAAAGTTTATGGACCGTGGTATCTGAGAAAATGTTGAATTTTCGAGCAGTCTGTATGAGATAGAAAAAGCAAAGATAGAAAAGACAAGGAGGTAAACCAGACAGGAGTTCCGTTTGCTACCCTACACTGAGAGTAAGGCAAAGGGGAACAGAAAGAGCAAAAAATGGAGAGCGTGAGCACTGAGTGTACGTGGGAGGACGCACAGGGACACTATAAGCGGTCTCTTAAACCGGTGCACTGGTTAATGTACTAGTGCACGAATCGCTTTTTGTGCCAGTAACGACTGTAGCGACAGTCCGAGTACCCTTGACTCGGAGAACGGTGTCGAATACATTCGGTTTAAAGTTGTTCTAAGAGAGAGGCGTTGTGCATCGTAGCCAGGACATACACAATAGGGGCCCCATGGATTTCTCACATATACAGGAGTCGTACATTGGGCTATCGGCCATTCCCATACGATAGGAGTAAACATGCGCCATAAGTAAGAGTCGCCATAAAGGCGCCAACCTCTCCTAATATTCATTTCAATAAACAAAAAAAAGCGTACGTGAACGCCACTCCCAGCCAAAAGCGGCACAGCAAGGCTGTTTTGCCGCGCGAAAGGTTAGATGCCAGTTGCAGCCGTAGCAATGGGTTCGGCTTATGCAATCGGCAATAGAAGGCACTTGAACTAGAGAAAGTTTGTGGCTTTTTGCGTACAGGCAGATGAAGTAACCTGGCAGCGTCCGTACTCGCCAATGGTATTGGAATCGCCTGGGTGTCTTCGTGGGAAGACCGGGTAGCCCTGTCAGCAAAGTCGTTGCCGACGAGGCCACAGTGAGCAGGAATTACCTGAAATATTGCGTTATGTCTTGTTTCCAGAGAGAGAGAGAGAGAGAGAGGAGAGAGAGAGAAACAAAAAGGGAAAGGATGGGCGCTTAACCAAGGAGTGCCCGGTTGGCTACCCTACACTTGGGGAGGCGGAAATGAGAACAGATAAGGAGAAAAAAAGGAAAATATTAGTCAGTCATTCAAAATCAGTCACAAAGGAATTTTCACTGTCAGAAGCGTCCGTACTATTCAGTGTTCTTTTTTGGTCTCGTGCAAGCAAGTATTCATAGGCCATGGTCCAAGTATCTTTTCTTCTGAGAGCGCTCTATCATCTGGAATGTTGAGTTTCGCTTGTAAAGTACGTCGTTGAGTGTCAAAGGTTGGGCAGTGACACAAAAGGTACTCTAGAGTCTCATCGCACTCGCACAAATTGCATGCCGCAATCTTAACCATTCCGATCAGGACTGAATAGGAATTTGTAAATATGACGCCTAACGACATGCGACACGGTAAAGTTGTTTCGCGACGAGAGAGCCATAGTGGCAGGCGAAGTCGCAAGTTAGGGTCGAGAGAGTGCAAGCGTGGCTTGGTGTAACCCGGTTTATTCACTCGTAGAAGTGTGATGTGGAGAGCAAATGATTGAAGTTGCCGCGCAGCATCAGTTCTTGAAAGTGATGTAGAAAGTTTCTGATGTTTTTAGTGAGCCGAACATGCAGCTTCATCTTCACTGTCGTTGCCGACAATTCCGCAATAGCTTGGCAACCATCGAAGTACAATGTTGCGGCCTTTCTCGAGCGCGTGATGATGACAGTGCCTTATTTCATACACTAGCTGCTCGCGTAACCCATGACATTGGGCATACTACAGAATTTGTAGGGATGCTTTGGAATCGCAGAAAATGGCCCAATGATTTGGTGACTGCTGGAGCACGTACTTCAGTGCACCTTGAAAAGCCACAAGCTCTGCTGCTGTCGACGTAGTATTGTGCGAATATTTAAACTGCAAATAGATGGTGCCCGATGGAACAACTACTGCTCCGGTAGAGCTGTTGGAATTGGTGGAACAGTCCGGGTAAATGTATATGCGGTCAAAATAAGGCCCGTTGAGGAGAAGAAGAGACAACTACTTCAGGCCTAGCGGTGACAAGGCTGCCTTCTAAGCAATCCCAAGTATTGAGTGACACACGTGAATTTGCCGGAGACACTACGATGCCGATGGTGGGCGTTTCAGAGGCTTGAAGCCAGATGGTATCGAGTCATGGTGTTTTGTTAAAATACCAGAGAATGTACCCTGTGGTCTTCGCACTGGCAAATCGGCTAAATGGTGGAACGGTAGCCGAGAAACTGTTTCCAGAGAATGATGGTGTACTTCCCTGGTGTCGGATAGCATCTGCTCGTATGTTCTGGGATGTAACGCAGACTTCCTTTTGTGAAGAGCTGCCTTAGAGTCACAAAATATGACCCATTTCCGTGCCGGCTCTTCATGGACGTATGACATAGTGGCATCAAGGAACGAAAGTTCAGCCACCGTAGATGTAGTCGTACGTGACACTTTGATTTTAACTGTAGCCTGCTTAGCTGGAACAACGAGTGCGGCAGTTATACTAGTAAGTGAGGTCAAATGGTCGGCATATATATGTATGCGGTCATGATATGTCTGGTGCAGTACTAGAAGCGTCAGTGGCTTCAGAGCCAGTGAGTGATGATTAGCCTTCTTTGTAACTCCGGGAACGGCAAAATTCATTTCAGGCTGTCGCAGGCATCACCGGGGAGATGAAGGCGTCGCCGCCGGTGTATAAGATGATGCTAAGCAGCCTTGATGAGTGTTAATCACACTTGAAAAGTTCACTTGAGCTCTCTCGGCTGGTAGGGAAGCTAAGTGATGGTCAGGGATCCTTGATAGATTGCGAATGTGCGCTCTGAAAGAGTCGACAGCTACGTGTGCCTGGATCATATGGCCTCTCGCGATGGCAGTTGGTGCTGGTGTTAAGGTTCACCGAGGCAGGTATAAACACGTGCGCGAGGCTTGACCTTATAGGCTCTCCATAAAGCGAATGTTGGTCTTTTATGTATTTGACAAAACTGGTATAGACTGTAACTTAGGAGTCCCAGGAACAGTACCTTGCGCAGCTGCGGCATAGGATGGACTGGTGTACACCAGACTTTCCTGGAGAGAAATTTGAAAACATGAGCAATGGCATTTAAGCTCTTCTTCTGAGAGACGCAGTGAGGGCTCCAGGAGAGGCTGCGAACAAAGATGCCACCGAGACAGCGATGCGTCTTAACATAGGACACAGCTTGACCGTAGATTCAAACGGGGTGGAATGACATTTGGTTGCGCGTAAAGCCAACCCATGCCCGCTTTTCGGTAGACACACTGAGGCCTTGTTCTCAGAGATAAGACGCCGTCATGGTTGACGCCCACTGAAGCCTGGCCCCCACATGAAGGCGAATCACCGCAGAGAGCAGCCTGTAAGAGTAGCCAGAAAAAACGTATGCCTCAATGTTGTTCGCATGTACCAGTATAGGCTGGGAATGTGAATACCAGGCCGCGTTAACGCTGCGGAGATATTCAGCTTTTTCTCCGATACCATGGTCCATAAGTTTGGCGGCTGACTGTACGTGTGATTAGAGCAATACTTAAATATATGCGCCTCTGAAAGCTAGCTATGACGACAGTTTTCATAACTATCAGCGGAAGAATTTAAAAGTGCTGCGGGCGATAATTATTGCGTTAACAATGTTTAGCACAACGCCTAGCTGAACTTTGGCATTTCAACATGCTTGTTACGTATCCCATGTACTTTCGAGGCGTATTTAGAAGTAACCACCACCTGCCTATATTACCACAGCGGCGGCGAGAACTCGCCCGTGATAGGGCTCGCCGTCGGAGCGCCGATCCAGCTGTTAGAGCCGCCCGAGCCCAGGCAATCCGACAGCAACGAGAAGGTCTCGAGTTTAAGAAGTGGGAAGGCGAAGCAATCCGGCACTGTTACCTGTGGGTTACTTAACCGTGACTAAGGTGACGTGCACGCAGGACAAGCTTCGCTTACCCCCATTTCCCGGTAGTTGTAGGGTTGGCATTATTTTTGTCCATCCTCCTTGTTGTTTGCGTGGTCACACCTGCCAAACAAACCAGACTTTAGACAAGGAGAAGCAAACCAGTGCAAAAGCTAGCTAGACACTCCTATCATTGGTAAAACGCCAGGTGAGCGCGCATCTTGGAGGCACATATGACAAGCAAGAGCCATGAGACATGTCTAGTTTGTCCTATATATGCGTATTTAGGTATTACATGATATCGCTGGTAAAACAGAGGAACGTAAACAACTGAATATTCATGGGTGTCACTTGCTATCGCATGTCATACTGTATAGCAATAATAATAATAATAATATTTGGGGTTTTACGTGCCAAAACCACTTTCTGATTATGAGGCACGCCGTAGTGGAGGACTCCGGAAATTTTGACCACCTGGGGTTCTTTAACGTGCACCTAAATCTAAGCACACGGGTGTTTTCGCAGTTCGCCCCCATCGAAATGCGGCCGCCGTGGCCGGGATTCGATCCCGCGACCTCGTGCTCAGCAGCCCAACACCATAGCCACTGAGCAACCACGGCGGGTACTGTATAGCAAAACATTTCGATTGTATATATATTGCTACACGCGAAAAGGTTATTTCCAGATAAAAGAAAAGAACAAAATGACCGCAGTGATGCCCGTTATCGACAGCGGATTACTGGAAACAGTTTGGGACAGAGAAAAAGAGGACAAGTGATCACGCGGTATTGTCCAGAACTGCGCTAGTTCTCCATGCTTATTACGTTAGACGAGACTTGGTGCAACTATTTTGTCAAATTCATAGCTATTTGAAGCTTAAATACGTACTGAAATGTTGCGGAGCTTCCCAGACTAATGCTCTCAAGAGAGCCAAGACCGGCAGTAAAAAGATAAGAAAAAAAATGGCCCCTAAGAAACTCTAGCAGACGATGGAGACCATGAAAAACTTGAAAAAAATAAGAAGAAAAGATTGCTTGCAATTTCAGTACACGTATTCAGAACTTCCCAGCGTGACAAATTGCTTCTAGACTTTCCGAAGCCACCCACACGTGTTCCTATGTTATCACATGATTAACATAAGAAGCCATCATAATAGCATAGGCAATGCATAATAGCAATGACAGCATAAGAAGCCTTCAGAAAAAAAAGAAGATAAGCAAACGAAAGCACGTCGTCATTACACGCACACCTACCACATTATCTAGCATCAAGGGACCGTTTCTTTGATCTTCGGCGTTCGATAGTTGCCACATCCTTACACCGTGCCACGCGAACCGCGTAACCAGCGTTTGGCCGAGAGCCCGCAAGATTGCTTCCAGCGGAACGGCTGATTGTAGTACAGCGATCATCTTTTCCTCGCCTGTCCGCTCGCCGTAATTCTCTTGAGCGCGGTGTTCTTTTTCTTTCTTTCCTTGCATGTTTCCTGCGCCCACGAAGAGACCTGAGAGCTGCGAGCGGGACGAGTTTCCAGCGTTTGTTCTCGACTTTGGTCGCTCTACATCCTTTCATTATTATTATTGTTCACTCGAACGAGGCCACGCGCGGAAGCCGAGAAGGAGGTTGAAAAAAAAAAAACCCGGGAAAACTAAGCAGAAAAGGGTGAAGAGATGGGGTAAAAAGGGAGAGGAAAGAAACGGGGCAAACGCGGCTCTTATTTATGAGCTCGCGCTGTCCGGCGCCCGGAGCCCTTGTTCTACGCGCCCTGCTCGAGAGAGCGGGAGCCGGCCGGAATTAATAACGCGCTCGCGGCGAAACACGGCACATCCGAGTCCCGGGGCCTGCCCGCCACGCCTCGCGCTTTTCCCCGTATCCAGAGGCACGCCCGAATAGCGCGCGGGAAGCGATGTTCTCCCGGCTCTCCCGGGCATGGGAGAGCATCGCGAAAGCCTTAGGCAGCAGCCGCCGCCGGGCCCCTTATCTGGTGCCGTGGTCGCCGTCGGGGTCCGCAGTTGCGCGACGCGTGTGCGTTTCCTTCGCAAGTGGTGGTTTGCCTTTGTTGCCGCACAGCTTGGCCCGCTTCCTTTAATTAAAAACCGCCGCATCCCCTGTTCTTGCAACAACCACACGGAGCTATATAGCTGTGTATATTTGCTCCTTTGGTGGCGGCAGCACCAGAGAGCGCGCTACTTTCGGCGTACAAGCGTCGGGAGGCTGATGAGTGTGACATTGGCAAGCCCGACGAAGCCGCAATGAAAAAGGGCGAGGGTGGTACAGGCGAGAACACGAAGATCAGGAAAATTAGGCAGAAATATTAGAAATGGGGGCTGCGCCATGGAGACGACGCACCATGCGCGATAAAAACTTTCTTTGCGGCAAATAACTATTTTATGTTTAAAAAACGAGAATGGTTGGACCGGCTCAGGGCATTACAAGAAACAACTGCAGAAAAATTGCCGCTAACATATTTGCGATAACAACTGCCCTTTCCTTGTCAGCCGGTGGAGAGCAACAGTGAAAGTAATAAACGCCATTCTGCATCTTCTCCATTGTACCCATCTCTTGTAAGGACAGGTCTAGAACGCAGCAGTATGTTCCCGTCAGACGGCATATGTATACATAAGCTAGCGAATCCCCTTGTGGTAGTCTTCCTTTAATTATTACTTATATCCCTGCTATGCACGCATTACAGAAGTCACGGAATCCCTCAGAGCGGAATACTGAGCCCAACGCTTTTTAACCTAAACCTAACTGAATTCGTCGACAACCTATCAAGCTCCGTTCAGCTGTCCACCTAGGTCGACGACGTATGCCACTGGACATCGGATGTGGCACGTATTACGTTTGGCGCTTGGCTTAAGAAACCTGAAACCTCGACATCACGGTACCTTCCTCGATAGTGACTGGAGATGTCATGTTAGAAGCGCTTACTGATGACATTATCTGGGAGCCAATGTGTGCATACGGCATGTAACTCAACGGACAACTGATATTGTTCAGTAGACGTTTGTAATTGGACATCGGATGTGGCACGGATTCAGCTTTGCGCTTGGCTTAAGAAATATGCCACCTTGATATCATGGTACCTTTGTAAACATGACTGGAGATGTCATATTAAGAGCGCTTAATTAGTGATGGCATTTATCTGAGAGCCAATGTGTGCCTACGGCATTTATTTCAATGCACAACTGATTTTGTGCAGTAGACACTTGTTGTCCAAGGAAGATTTCCTAGGCTTCAGTAAAGGCACCAGGTTGTTGTACCTGCATTGCACTTGCATTGCATTCCATCGTGCAAACATAGGCTGGCGACGTCCACAACACAGCATTGTGCTTTCAAACCCACGCGACGTAAGATGGCGTAAGATATCCCGTCGGGACCTCGCGATGATGAGCGCCTTCATGCAGCCAAGGTGGCTTGTAGTTTTTCCAAGGAGAATGGCACGTCCATACTTTCATCTCTTGCAGAAGGAACGTCGTGTAGCGGCAGGTCACTACGAAGAACCACCTCCCCGGCGACTTTCGCAGAAAAATCACCAGCTCACATCAATCTCTCGACAGTTCTGATGCAGATCTAGCGCTATGAAGGGACGACGTTGTTGTGGAAGTACGCTAAGATCGCGCAGACTTCTCCACAAAACAGATAACCGCTTTCGAGGGTCCAGCGATGCGCAAACGCTCTTCCACCGTTAGTCCCGCAGTTTGGTTATCTGACGCTGGCTTTTCTTCTATATGCGCCTGTCTTCCTTGAGGTCATAAATAAATTTTGTGACCCTACGCCGTCTTTCGGCTCGGCGCTACTCAAGCAACCTCACAAGGCAGTCAAGGTACTTTTACGTTTCTTGAGAGGGACTGGCCTGCGGGAACTCCTTTGACTGCGGGGTGCCATCTGCCCACGTGCTTGAATTCATATCGTCTTTCCTCTCTCTCTCTCTTATCTTTCAATTTGCTTCTTCTCCCTCCTCCAGCGTAGGGTAGCCAACCAGACTCTTTCTTAGTTAACATTCCTACTTTCTCATTTTCTCTTTCCTCTTTGCCGCTCACTTTGTTACCCTACTAGTGGGACCTTTTTTTTGTCGCGGGTGTGACGCGAACGCGTGTTAAATTTAAGCAAGACAAAGGGAAAGAAGAATATTCGGAACCGAGGGAATGAGTTTTTGTTGCACTAGCAAATATATAGACTTTCGAGGCGTGTTCGCGCCATTGGTGCCGCCATCGTCGCGCTGTTACAGTATCGACGGCGCATGCGTGGCGCGCGCTTTAAAGGTTCGAATTTATCTAGAGACACGTCGCGCGTTGGCTACAAGAACGACGAAGCCGAGTAAACTGAGTAAGCTCTGCGGCTGATTCAAGGCAACGTTCTGCCTTCTGGCATGAGAGGAGTGCGCACACTTGCACTAGCGTTCGTGCTGAGTATCTGAGTGCGTACCACACACGGGACGGACAGCAAACGTCAAGCTACATCGACATGCACATAAAGTACATCTTGTGCAACATCGAAGTAGGACGCCTACACTCCTCACGTCACCTGTTACTGACTACGGTGGCACTCTCAGTGCAATGGCTGGTAGGCAGGCAGGAAACTCTACTTGATACGTTACAGCGAATCGCTACTAAGGGAAAGGGAACCAGTCCAGTATGCACTTGCTGTAATAATATAGTTCTGTATACAAGGATAAAGATCTGCATGGAAAAGTACCTCAGAAAAGGTTGCGAGCCGTAACACTTAAACTTGTCAATAGATGCAACTTCTCCTAGCTGATGGCGCAAACTCCAACAAACAAATGCCATAATGCAAGCATGCACGCGATTCTTCCCCAATTCTGGGTAGTCCTTTCGCAAATACTATGTTCACAACTACGTAGAGACGTCTCTGTAGGCAATCTGGCATCGTATAACTGGGAGTGGTCACGGACGCGCGCTTAGCCACGTGTCTAATTTCTTATGCCACTGTTCTTGCTGGCGCTAAGTCTCCAGATTTCTCGAAGACATCGAAACAGTTGGATAGAGTTAAACGTTCTCACGTGACTCCACAGCCGCCACCTCAACGGATGAACGCTACAAGTCTAGAGAAAAGAATAAAAACGGTGGCCACCGCAGTCGCGTAAATGAGGTTTCGCTCCTTGCACGACGTTAAGGCGCCCGCGCTGTAAGCTTTCATTCAAAGCTGCGCGGACAACGGGGGTTCGCGATGCCGCGACCCAAGATAAGGCAAAGAGCCCCATCTGTGGACGTTCCCGTGTCGTTGGGCCGACGTCGGGGATCCGAGTTTACGACCCGAGGATTTACGAGCTCCCGCTGTGCCCTGAGAAACAGCAGAGACAGCCCCCATTTCCCTTCTTAACCTCCTCCGTGAGGTCTGTGAGTACAGCTGCAGAGCTGGCTGGTGCACGCGCAGCAGCAGCCGCTCGTACAGCGTCGCCGTGCGCCGCAAGACCCAAGGGGTGTTCTTCTGTCATCCAGCCCCTTCGGCCGCCATCGTAGCCTGGTTGGCGCCGCCGCGCTTAAAGTCTGCGGCTTGTCTTCCGTGCAACTCGGCGGTGGTTTTTCGCGCCTCTTCTTCATTGTTGAACCGGACGCCAGGCGCGCCTGGACCGGCCGACTGGAACGGTATTGGAGCAAGGGCTTTCGGCGGCTCGTGAATGCAGGGTTGTGACTCTGTGTGCGGCGTTACTCTCATAAAAGCTGGCGCCACTACCGCTCGATGTCCAGCCGTGCCCGCCGCTTCCTGGGACGGCGAAGCAATCTCACGCGCGCCGGTCATTCGGTCGGCGCCGCATTGCGAAGCGAACGGCTGAGTGTTGCTTTTTCTTTCTTCGCGATGCTCTATTTGCTCTCTCTTGCCCGTGTCGTAAGAAGTGCCCGGCTCTCACTTTCAATTTCGCATAACTCTGGAGTCTCCAAGAGGGAGAAGAGACGGCACGTGGAGATGAAGTAAAGGATTCTATACCACATTCTGTATCAGCCGACGTGTTATGTGGCAGCAGGCTGGAGTCTTGAATGAAGGTGGCAGGGGCAACAGCTCGCCATGAATAATGTATGCATGAATGTATTATTATCTGTTTGCTTCCTTTTCTTTTCTTTTCCGCATTGCAATTGACCGTTTTAAGGATAGGATGATATTGTTTCGTGTTGCGCAGGCCGTGAATCGTAATCAGAGAAGCACAAAGGCGACTGTTACAAATTTGTTAAAACGCACAAAACGGCATCGCACCTATCGTACATTTGGTCAGTGACCCTAGAGACAGAAATAGAAAAGGGCAGAGGCAGGGAGGTAAAGCAGATGGACGTCCGATTTGTTACCCTGCACTGGGAGAAGGGGATATAAGGATGAAAAGAGAGAGACAAGAGAGAGAAAGCACACTTTCGTGCACATTTGAAAGTTCGCAACGAGTCTCCAAACGGTCGCCAAGACCTGTCGACTTGAGATACTGTTATAACACTTTCGTGGCTTTCTGTGCCATCGATGCGTACCGCCATGTTCCATGGATCCTCATTTCCGTTAATGCTCTATCCAGGCTGTTCGATGCTGTCCATCAAGCTTCACGCTCGACGCCCTACCGAGTATACAGACATAACGAGTGTTCAATCGTTGCTGTAGTTCTTAGGAGTCGCACATGGGCGTATCCCCCATTCCGATGCGAAACGAGTAAGCCTTTGTAAATGCCACCTTAAAGAGGGGCTAAACTACGCCAGTAATTCACTTTAGAGGTGGTACTTACATTTGTGATTGTATGAACAAGTCACAAGAAAAAAATTACCAGTCAATGCTGCTGTTGCATCTAAAGCCTGGATCACACGTGATTATCATTTGGCTCCATCTCTCTTCACTTCTCTTTCCCAGAACACTAAAGGCGAGGTACATGCCACCTTTAGTAAGTTAATTTTAACGTCCTCTTGATTGCCGCATTTGAGATTCGCGCAAATGAACGGAAGAGTGCTTGCCACTCATCAGTGGCTTCTCTCAAGAGTTGCCGCGACGCTATGCGCAAATATATTTTCCTATAAACTTTTCTTTGCTTTATCCATTTGTTCATTTAGTTTTTTAAGAGTTTAATCGCTTCCTCACTCAACATTTGCTACACAATCTTTTTATGCTGTAGCGACGTTATTTCAGCCAAGGAAGCACTGCCTGATGTCCGTTACACGAGTTTACCACTCACTCGTTGAACATTCCATGGCTTTTCCTTGCTTGTCCTTCAACTTTGACAAGCAAAGCGAACTATGCAATCATCAGTATTGTACTACTATTCCTGCAACAACAATGTGCTCTCAGTTTAAATTGAACTACTGCCCGAATAACAATTTTCGCAGCTTCACTAATGCGCCGTATGTGGAGTATATGTGCGCTAGTACGGCGCCGACGCAGGCGCGGTACTAGCGCCTGCGTCGATGAAAACATTTCCGCTTCTGCTTCTAAACCGAACGATGAAAACATTTCCGCTGCTGATGGCGATAAAGGAACGGAAATGGCACGCGTTCCCAGCAAAGAGGGAAACCCTCAGGCAATTAGAGACCGCAAATCACTTTCCGCTCTGCTCAGTCCACACAACTAGCCGACGGACTAAAGCAGCGCGGCTTTCATTAGCACGCATTCAGAAAGCGAGGACCGAGCAAATTTCTGCACACACACACACACTCGCACGCACAAAGGAAGAAAGAAATAGAATCAGCGGCAGCCGAATGAAAGATCCTCGGTGGGCATGTCACGTTGCTTCTTTCTGGGTCTCCACGAAGAACCAGCGTCCTAAGAAGGCATCCACGTCCTTCCCTCTTACACACCCACCCTTCAGCGCCGTCACCACCGCAAACCCTTTCCCTTCGCATCGACACGCATCAAAGAAAGAAAGGAGTCGGAAGAAAGCGGCTACGTTTTCCCCTGGGGGTATATACAGGCGGCTGTGGCCCGAGTAAGCGACGGCGCAGAGAAGGCGAGACGTCGACAGCGGCTTCGAAACAAAGGCGGCACGTCAGACGCCATTTCCTCGCGCGACGACGGCTGAGACGACCGAGTTCCTTTGTCTTCTCGCCTGAGGCAGATCGCGCAACTGTCTTCTCGGGGAACTAAAGCGAGGCTGGCGACGCAATACCACGCGCATATACTTCCTGACTGTCCTCCACCTCTTCCCATCCTCCTCCCCCCTCAGAGCACCTTCCACGGCTTTCGTACCGACACGCGACCGAATGCTGCGTGAAGGACAGGACGAATGTAGGGATACGACAGCAGGAGGGGAAGAGGACGAAAATGAGAATCGACCAAGCAAGCAAAGCATGCGTGGAGAACAAAAGAGAAGTCGTAGGAGAATATTTGGAAGGAAAAGAGGTAGGACTTGGAAACGAATAAGGAAACGCAATAAGGAGAAGACGTAAGAAAGAAAGAAAGAAAGAAAGAAAGAAAGAAAGAAAGAAAGAAAGAAAGAAAGAAAGAAAGAAAGAAAGAAAGAAAGAAAGAAAGAAAACTAGAAGCAGATGCCGAAACTAGTTGCGCCAGTGGAAGAAAAGGAACGTTAGGACATGTTCTCCAGGGTTCGTCTTACGCGGACGGTCCTTGCAGTGAAATGGCGAACAGGCAAACTGAGGTATAGAGTAAGAGACGGGCAGCTACCGAGAAACTGAAGCAAGAGGAGGGGAAAGTCAGAGAGAGCCACGATCAGAGCGAGAAAGGATCGAACGAAAAGGGAAACTCGACCGCCCGCCAAAGAAAAGTCAGGCGAGTGCGGACTTGGAAGAGTGAAAACCACGCTCGCGCTCGCTCGAGCCAATGTGCGAGCGAAATGTGGTTCTGCCGGCGGGAACCCGCGAACAACGGAGAAAGCTGCGCGCGCAATTTTACAACACACCCGCTCGTCTAGCGCTCTCGCCCGCTCCGAGTGGAACAAGGGCAAAATAAATATAAAACCACTATGTCGAAGTTGCGGTGAAAAAAAAAATAAGTAAAGAAATAGGGGTCAGGGGGCCGGGTTGGGGGGCGGTAGGTGTGGCGGTAGAAAGAAGAGTAAATAACTGAGGCATCCTACGCACCAAGTTCTCTTCACGCCTCCGCACTCCAGAGTTTCCTGTAGTGCATGGGTTACTCTTTCTTTCGTTTTCAGTCTTGCCTAGCCTCGAGGAACTCCCGTCCTGGCGCAGAAGGATGGAACTTGATCGAACTTGCGGAGACAAAAGGAAGTCTCGTCGGAGGAAATAGAGTTGAAGAAAAACTCGAGGCAAAGGTGAACAGGCGGGGTATAGGAGGAGAAAGGCAGGAAAAAGCAGGTAGGGGGCTTGGGTGGCGGAAACGGAACGGAGAGAGGGGAGCGAAAGGATCCGTAGGACGGAGGTGTGTTCCGGTGCGCCACTAGCCTTGGTTGGTCGTAGTTTCTTGCACGTGAGTTGCTTCTCGGTTCTTTCTTTCCTTTAATTTTCGTCCGCATCCCCGGCTGCACTCGCTGCGTGTCCTTACGCGTCGAATGTTGTGTTTTCTGCCTCGGCATCCGCTGTCGGTGCCGCTAGCTTTAGGAACAAACGGGCGTGTTCCAGAAATCGGAAAAGGAACGCGCTAGATGGCGACATTCAGACAGAAATCGAGAAAAGAAAGAATGGCGTGAACTGTTTATCTCTTGACTTCCTTTTGTTGCTTTGGTTTTATGAAAGACATAAAGGAAACCAAAGCACAAATATGCATGCTCTCCAAAATGAGAAGTACTAGGCGGCAATGCACGACGACGTGCTGGCGGTGACGACTGATCGTTTCTACGCCAACGAAACTCTGCATACCTTGCCAGGATTCGAGCGTGCGCCTGACTTACTTTCGATGAAAAGCGATGAGAATCACGGGTAAAATGTAGTAAAAAGAAAAAGCGTTTGACAAATAAACCAAGAACGAAGTACGACGACAGCACCTTTCAAGAAGGCAACGTAGTGACCCGAGGCGGCCGGGCAGGAAATCACGCAGTCATTCCGAACGAAACTCGGCAAAGAAATTTGAAATGGCAAAGAAGGCATTGGGGAATTCGTAAGACACGAAATTTGATGGAGGAAGGTGAAAGAGTGCAATTTGGAAAGAAACGGAAAATTAGGGCCCAGCTCGCTACAAATGCTTCTCACATCACCGCTTTCACTCTCTTTGCTGTATACTTTCATTCTTGCTTTCATAATCTCTCTTTTCTTCTATCTGCTACTATGTTAACGCTCGCTCGAAAAGTGGCGAAGCTGTTTCGGGACGCTACGCAGAAGCCCACGGCAAGCGGTGTATTCTTTGGCCTCACGAAAACGAACGATAAGTGGACCTTTCTTCGATACAGCGAAATGTTAGAGGCGAAGTGAAAGAAGCATCAGAAATGCATGAGATAGATAGAGGGAACTAGAGAGAGAAAGCAGCCCACGCGTCGATACAGAAAAGCTACTTGGGCCTATTTATTTACCTTTCCCTCCTTTTTCAACCCCTCCTCTCCCAACTTTCCGCTATAGCTCTGAAGACAGCGCACAAAGGGACACGTACCTGCCGAAAATGCGAAATGGAAACACCCTCGCAAAGGCGAAGATGGAGATAGCTTTTTTTTTTTTTTCGAATTCGCGTCTGAATGATTTGGGTGTCTCCTCCACCAATTTCTCCTCGTTTCTTTTACGTTTTTTTCTAAGGAGGAAACGAATGCCTAGCCTGGCAGAAGTATAAAGAGAAAGAGAGAGAGAGAGAGAGAGAGAGAGAGAAAACGAAGAGCCGTCTTCGCTGGGGCCGAAGTGCAGCCGACAAAGTTTGGTCACGGCACACGAAAAACGATTCGTCTGCGTGTCTGCACTCACGGGAAGAAGAAAAAGGAAGAAGAGGGAAAAGAAGTAATTTCGAATTCCCGTCGTGTTCTATTTCTAGCTCCTGGTGCCGCTTTTGCTTGTAAACACAAGCCAGCCTGAACAAAAAATATTTTACACGAATCCCTTCCAGAGTTGTCTCAATGGCCCACTGCCTGTAAATGCACAATGAGAATTTTATGAGCTTATTTATGTTTTCGCCCGAACCACAATTCTGAGGTGGTACATAGAGTAATTACAGGCGCCCATCCCTGCAGCTTCACTCCATAGTTGCACCCAAGCTTCGTGCTCGCAAGTCGTTAGACACTCAGTTAAAATATTGAAGTATTAACGTAAAAGAAATACTGTTTTAAACTTCTTTTTGAAATCGAAAGTATGACAATATGTCGCCGAGTCAGGGTACAGCACGATGAAATATGAAGACAAGAACTGGTGACAAAGGATTTAGTAAAGTTAACGACGTATACGTGACTGTTTCGTCCAATTTTAATCTCAGTATGAACAAGGCTCGCTTGTGGTAGGCGAAACGTCAACCTTACTATTTACTATTACTATTTTGTGGGCGTTGTTTGTTTGCATCTTTCATTGAACTTCCTTATGTCTAACGAAAAGCGACAGCACGAATCCACACCAGCGTGAGCGAATCACTAGCAAATCACACTGCCAGCGACTCCAACTCCATCCTTTCTACTTTGTGTACGGTGTGCCGTCCACTTAACTCTGCTTTGTTGCTGTGCAATTTGGTTTTTGGGCAATACTTTCGTTCGCTGCAATAGATATCGCAGGCCTGCTGCCGAACATAGACATTTACTCTCACTCCAGCCCTCAAATAAAGTTATAAACTATTGTAGCATCTTATTGGTCCCGTTTGATGCGAAAATAGAAGGACATTCAGTTCCGCCCACACCAGCCTATACAGAGCCGCAGTTTCAAAATGAAATTTCGTCCTCGGCTCACAAATAAAAGCCCGTGCTGAAGCGACTAAGCCAAAACAAAGGATCGAACAAAAGCTGCACAACCTGCACCAGCCACTGCCTGCCTCTTCAAACATTGAAATCCTCCCGCTATTTCACTTCCGCGGGAGAATGCAGCCTTCCGGGGGGCTTCGGGACGGTTAGAAGTTTGCGGCGAGCACGCCGCTCGACGGCCTCACAGACCACTGCGGAGGCGCCGGACAAAGCGCGGCGCCAGCGCGGGACAACGATAAGACCCCCGTCTCTATCGCTGCTGCGCGAACTGCACCACCGGCGTGGTCGCTTCTGCTGCTGTTTGCGCCCGATGCCGAAGCGTCGCGTTCTCGTAGAACGAAAGTCATATCTCTCCTGCATTTTATGGTCGTTATATTCGGTTTTCTATTGCTCTGTCATTTGCCGGCTTCTCCTCCTGCTGCTCCTACTACACGCCTTTCGGTACCAACTGCCTTTATATACTTTTTAGCTGTCCTCCCGCTGCATCTTTTTGATCTTGCTCAATGGAAAAATCGATGCGCTAGAGCCAGGCCCAGGCTCTCTCGCGCCCGCCCTTAAAGTGCCCGAAAGAAGAAGGAGGGTGCTACTAGGCCTGCCGGGCCGTCTCTGCCATCCAGCTAAACGACCAGGAGGGATAGACCGGTGGGAGGGGAGGGAATGGGAGGGGGGAGGGGCTGAAGCCGGCGGGCGTTTGCGCGAGAGACAACAACCGAGCGGAAGTGTGAGCACCAACCCCTCCCCGCCGCAGCAGCGACAAGAAGCTGAGGTGTATTTGGGGATGGAAACACAAAAAGCGGGAGGAGGGGAGGATGGAAGGTCCGGCCGTATCGGCCGGCAGCGAGCTTTGGGAATGTGCCGTTTCTTCGTGGGGCGCGGCCGGATTCGGCAGCCGCTTCTTACCACGCACGCGAGCGCTGCTACATACGTTGCGGGGGCTCGACCGGACTCGGTCTGTGTGCGTGTGTGTGTCAGTGCGTGTCCACGAAAATGTGCTTCTCGCGAATCCGGCGGCTTCGCTGCTGCCGATTATTTCTGCCCCCGAGAACGAATGAAAACGTACGCGGCGCCGGACGGCCGCATCTCTCGGCGTTGTATTGTCTGGCGCCGTTCCATTGCTTCCATTTTTTCTTCTTGTTTGTGTGCGTATTTGTTGTTGTTTTCTTTTCGCTTTCGTGAAGCTTTCTGCCTTTCCGCGCCGCGGAAACTGCGCCGCAGGGTGTCTGGATGAGAAAAGAGTAAACAATCAAGATTGGTGCTAAAGGATGAGCGAACGCTGCTCGTTTCTATAACTGCCCGGTTTTAATCTTAAAAGAATAAAACAAAAAGTAATGTAAGCAAGATAACAAAGCTATGCACTTCTACCGAGAACTTAAATAATACAGAAGAAAGAGGAGCACCGTGACGATGCTCCCATTTTCATGTGAGGAAAGGAATATCAAAATTATAACCAACCGGCTGGAGTATAACATATAGTGCGAACAAGAGGACCAAGGAAAAGAACAGATGGAGAAAAAAAAATTATTGCCATGACACGCATTGCAGCAGTAAACATTGTGAATGTGAACCAGGGATGGAATTGTATAAGTGGTTTGAAAAAGACGGGCTAAGAGTTGTGAACTTGTAAGAAAAAAATGTGCAAATCACGCTTGCCTCGAAGAAGATTTGCACTTTCTTGATACCGTACTAAGCAGGCGAAACGCAAGACTGCAACGCTAAACAGCACGTGGTTACGCGTTCATTTAAGAAGCTCAGGGCCATGGCATTGCATGAGTTGGTTAGAAGGCATCATCAAACCTTCCCATGATTAGCGATCTGGCGGTTCATGGTGGCATTGCTAACTGACCCCGAACTTGATTGTGTGACAGACAATACAGGCCACGCAATCCTGCAGCGACGCTTCCCGAGCCTCACCGATTTGCAGCTCCACAAAGTCTCAGTACATGTTACGAGTATCAAGGCACAAAAATTATAAATTGGATGCAGAATTGATCAGCCTAACCGCTAGATTTATTTAGATGCTGATACGGTTTGCTGCCGAAAGTTCTCCGCTAAAAGCATTCGTTATGAGCAATTTCACTCGCGTCAGTGCAAAAATCGCCTGTCATTGTTCGTATGCACACAGAGTGAAAAGCGTTCGGTATTGTATTCTCGGTTTTTATGTCAGCCAATGAACTTGGCTCTAAAAAGTTTGCCAAACTGAAGCCACTACTTTCTGAGCACGATCTAACTCACGGCACGGCTTTCCAGGGGAAAATACCTGGCAGGATGAAAGATAACGATCCCTTGATATGTGGGAGAAGGTCGATCTTGGCAGTGTTCATAAAACGCGCTAAGGACGAAGACGACAGGCACTGTCGTATGTGTTCCTGTCGTCCTCGTCATTATCGCGTTTTATGAGCACCGTCAAGATGAAAGATACCAGTACTATCTCTCAACCTGTGAACAAAATACGATGAACTGAAAAAAAAAAAAACATTGGTTGAAATATACGAGCGAGTCACGACAAAACCAGAGTAAATTCTCATTTCTGCACGCGAATGTGTTAGCGATTCGCAGCAAACAAATTTGGTTGTGAAAGTCACCTCAGACATGGTGAGTGGAATGCGCCAAGGCAGACGTAGAATATCAACGTAGTGTG
Organism: Dermacentor albipictus; assembly: GCF_038994185.2. Taxonomy (NCBI): domain Eukaryota; kingdom Metazoa; phylum Arthropoda; class Arachnida; order Ixodida; family Ixodidae; genus Dermacentor; species Dermacentor albipictus. Next base: position 47,739,757 of record NC_091823.1, on the reverse strand, counting down.
ACTCGAAGGCAGCAAGAATACGTTTTTCTTTCTTCAGGCTCTATCCTTACAAACAAAATACCTGGTTACACAGGTGAAATATGAAATACAAGCCCTCTATAAGGGTGAAAGACGGTAAGAAACGAAGCTCACCATTGTAAGAAAATCTTGAGCATTTGTTACTTCTGGTGCGGCTGCTGGAGCTGATACTTTGAACCACTACCTTAAGCCGTCAATAAAAGTTAGGTAACGAAAACAAAAAAGAAACAGTAAAATTAAAAAGAAAGCCTGCTCGAGAAACATAATCGCACAATCCAGCAAAGCGCACCTTCTTACGGCGCAGGAGAGCTAAAAGGTATACGAAATATGGCACACTGTTCAAAAATCACAGAAAACGCGCACCCTTATAAACGTGCCCTCCTATATACAAGACACACATAAGTGCGCTTGTGGTGTCTTCCTGTCTCGTCCCTTGTCTATATTTGCGCTGTTACTAGCAGGATGGAAAACCAACAAGCCCAAGCTGCTATTCTAGCGAAACACATAAGTGGTTTAACAAGGACGTCACACGTACCTCGAAAGCGACCACTTTGAGAAAGATGAACGGTTTCGCTGCGTTAAGTGGCTGTGTTTCATTTGAAGGAGGTGGGAAAAGGAAAGCGTTGACGGAGAAAGGAGCATTGAGCGTTATCAGGTAGCTGTCAACAAACTCCGTATACGAAAGCTACTCGCAGCCTTCTACAAACGGCACTAGTAAAGCTACCACACAAAACGGGAAACGCGAAACTGACTTGCGACCATCCACAATGTCCCGAAGTCCTTCTTCTAAGCGCGGAATGACTTGGCTGAAGTTTTAACAAAATGATAAAGCACACGACGAATGTCTACGCTTAAAAAGCTTTTCACGTTTCGCACAAAGCGAAATGACCGAGTCGTGAAGACCAGTTCCACCGGTTTTCTAGGTCCAAGAGGTAGACTTGGTCAACTTTTATTTTTCTTCCTGTAAAAACTTTGTAGCCCATTTGAAGAGTAACGGCTTTGAGTCTTTCCTTTGACGCCAGATAAGACGATACTTGTGTCAGGACCGCGTGGTCAGAACCGCTTCCAGTGGGCAACGTCAGCACAATCGCAAGCTCGCTGTCAGCACAAATGAAAGTAATGGAACTATTGGGATTCCCTATCTTTACGGCATCATCAATAAATTTTATAGATGGTAGAGTAGAGAATCTAGCAATAGGAGAACGCTCTTGTTTTTTACCACAAGCTGAAGTTATGTTTTGCCCGTTAAAACTTGGCCGGCATCACTAACTAGACGTCTTGAGGCCTAGCGCAACAACTGGATTACTTGCTGACCACAGTTTGAACCTAGCTTTGCAGTAAGGGTTTAGTCGAGAATCAATAAGTTACATGGGCGTTCTAAGCAACATCTTTGTAGGCTTGGCATAAACTTCTTTCTTCTTTTTTTGCTGACGGTAATGTGAGTTCGTATTCTGCTATTTTGTCTTCAGCGAAATTTGACGGGAATATTTTTGCAGTTTACAAAAAAAAAAAAATGAATCCTTGGGCACATGTAGGCGTATTCGTGTTGTAGCAGCTGACTGAAGGCATTTGCACCACGTGCCTAACTCACTTCTGCGGGGCTCATGACGACACCAAGTTTTCTAATAGATTACTCAGCAGATCCGGGTCCCGCAAAAGAAAACAGAATCTGCCTCGTTCGAAGTTATGAATTAGACATAAGCAGCTGCCCTTGAACAAGCAAGCAGTCTTTCCTGAACACTGACATTGCTTAGAGATTCCGCGCCTGCGAAATAAATCATCCACTATGCCACGCAGCTTTGCGCCAACTGACAGAGCCCCTTCAAGAAGACTCATAGTCATACTTTACGAAGGTCTGCACAGGCGCTTTCGTTTAGACAGCACAATGACTGCATGTCATTGCCCAAAGCCTGGGGCAAAGCTTTCTCTTCGAACAGAATGCGCCGAATCCTTGGCATCTTCGGAACTCATAATTCACCATTATGGCACTGAAGTATGTTTTCTAGCAACCGCAATTGCCAAAGCCTATTATTACTAGTGATTTCTTTAGTGCTCTCAACGCGTTGTCCCAGGTTAATGCTCATTAACCTATATTGTGTTACAAAAAATAAGACGGGGAAAATAAATATTAATGAATAAAGTAAAAATAAATGCATAAACAAATAAATAAATAAATAAAATCTCATACCCTGTTCTGTCACCTGCACAAACATTTGGCAAGCTTGGAACATATGGGGAATCATTTACTTACACAGTGTTCTAAAGCGACAACGTTATTTGAAATACTCTTGACAAATTTAGCGCGAACTTGAGCGAATATTTTTGTCGCACTTCAGCCATACGCCTCAAAACAATTCTGACCACACAGCATATATATAGACAGAGAGCGGGAAGGAATAGGGATGGCGTTACCCCCTCCTCATTCCAATAATAGTTGGTACGCCACTGCCAAGGTGACTGGGCAGGCATTGAAAGACGACGTGTTCTCCTTTTATTGCGACAATAAATATATGGGCGCTCGAAGCACATTCACCCAGCCGTCTCCGTGCTCTTCCATGTGGCCCATGCAAGGAATGTTAAAAGGTCTCCAGATACATGGACTGCGTTTGGCTGAAAAAAAAAATCATAAACCACGAAGCGAAGTAGGCGCACCATCACACTCCGCTCAAGCAGCTCGGTGACGATCCAGGGCAGAGTTCTGCCTTCCACTGCTGACGTGAGCATTATGCGCACTCGCGCTGTGAGCTCACTACAGCATCCCTGCTAAACCTGCTGCGTGTGTATGCACTCGTCTGAGCGAATCGGACAGTAATTGTCAAGCTAACGTTCTCTAATACTTCAATGAGCACTGACTAATGCCGACAGCGTGTTGCGAAAAGCCGCGCTGAACGTTGTATCTTGTCCATCCGTTCGAAACAACAATTCCGGAGAGCGACGGTTTTCCCTGCGGTCTCCCGACTCTCACCTCGTGCCCCACCAAGCTGCGACGCCCGCAACGTCACCGGCGGCGCTCATCACGCCAGCGTTGTAGGACGCCTGGCAGCTGTCAGGGTGCTGTTCCTTCTGCGCAGCATGCGGTTGCACCACAATAACATATCGCGTACGCGTACAGCTACGACATCGTTCGAGCAGTTAGAGCGCAACGACGAAATCTTGATGTCCCTGTGGTTGCCTCACCCTACGGGCGAAACTTCAGGTTTTTTGTTTTCAACTATCCAACGGTGAGTTTGTCAGTGGCAAGCTCGTTGCGTAGAAACTATAAGTTTCGCACATTATATCCGATAAGATGTATATGTTAATCTGCAGGCGTCCGCGAGTCTCACGTCAAAGAAAACTCGAGACTCCAAGCGCTATGTAATTCCCCGAATTAGGTCACTGCAAGATGAAATGTCGCAGTCGAAATAAGTATGTCGACTATTTAAGCATAGTCAAGCACAACTCCGTAATTTATGACGGATTCGTGCAGTCCTTCAGGCAGTTCACTGAAGAGACGTATTCAGTCCTCTAGATATAACTGCAGTTCTTTTTTTATTATTTGTGGGCCTGCATCACCCACCTGATGTTTTCGAAGAACATGCGCCTGCTCTCGCGCTGCTAAAGGCTTGCCCTACCGCTTATCGTAGGGAATTCCTCCAGTTCCGAGGGGCTTGTCTCTGACATCATGATCCTCTGCATGGCACACAGGCGATGGTTGTTGCGAATGGATGGACAAGAAAACACGTTCAGCACTGCTGTTCCCAACAGGCTGTCTTTCAGTAAAAGCCATTCGACCTGTGACTGTACGATCTGTGACTATACGAAATCTTTCATAGCAGTGTCACCATTTTGCGTACTTTCTTTTTCTTTAAAGCCTTTCGACGTCTTCTGTTGTAGGTCCAGATTTGTTACTTAAGCTTATTTATCGTAGATACAATAGAAGTTCAGATCTGTAAGAGAAATTATTTACAGCTGCCACAGCTTGCACTTAATATTGCATTAACTTTAAAAAATATGTTTTGTCATTATCCTTTAAGCTTAGGTTGGTGACTCTAAAGGTTTTGAAAGGTAGCCCGTACGTGGGACTCTAGTTGGGATTGGTCACATCTGCATACCCATAAATGTTGGTGTTTTCGTTGGACTGCAACAGAATGTGCTTAGTTATATGCATCGTCTTAGTGTCTGCCTATTAGGTGTTTGCGTTAGGACATACTGCGTGAACGGTTCAGTGGAAAAAAAAATAGTAAAGACAGCATAATATTAAAGTTGTGTCAAGTGCGATGCCGAAACAAACATTGCATGAGATTACACATTGCGTAAGATGAAAATAAGCACCCTTGTAAGCATCGCCGCTAATTGTGCCGCATTTACTAAAGCTTCTCTTGACATAGAATCTAAGATGTGCGTTAAAGCTGCATATTTATTTAATCCTACATAAGCCTGCATTTTTTTCTTTTTGCTCTTGTTTCTTTTCGAAATACCGGCTTCTACGAAGGGCTCCAGCACACTACCAGAAGAAAAAGCTAACTCGAGGGCGACGTCGTTAGTTCCGTCATAGATGTTGCAAAGCAGTCGTAGATCCGAGATTACGAGGGGTTTAAAGATGGCATATGCACAAGCAGACGACCAGCTTAGTGACATTCACTCACTTGCATATACAACCTCTCTTTTACTAATAGAACACATCTTTAAGCAAGCAAGGTAGGAAGCCTTTGTATCTAACATAGCTCTTATATAAAATTTGCATGTACTTGAATTTACTTAATTGCGGGAGATGTAGTCTGAGACATGCTTAATAATGATGTCCCTTACATCTGCTTTCCACACTATCGCATCCCCTCCAGATAGAGGGAACGAATGTTTTCTACATTAAAGAAGGATATTCATTCTTCCCGTATGTGTAAATACATTTACGCGCGTGTTACCATATGCGGAGAAAGCACATGAACACGGGACTTTAGGGGGCGAAGCTTGCAGATAAGTAATAAGAAATGGAAGGGATAACAAAGAGTGAGCTCATTACAGTTACAAAAATTGCGAAGAATGTTTGTCGCTTTCTTCCGAACAAATAAAAAGAAAGAAAGAAAGAAAGAGAGAAAGAAAGAAGGAAAGAAAGAAAGAAAGAAAGAAAGAAAGAAAGAAAGAAAGAAAGAAAGAACGTAAGAAAGAAAGGAAGAAAGAAAGAAAGAAAGAAAAAGAATGATACGCACCGTCAGCTTCGAAAACAAATCTGTGTCGCACGCAAATTAAAACATACGAAATAAACCTTGACGATGCATTGAAAGGCGAGATCAGATGACCCAATCGCATTTACACTGCTGATGGTGCTCCTTAACCTGATAAACCCGTCCACCTTCTCAAGCTACTAATCTTCTAGTGATACAGGCATACCGAACGCATTCCCAACACAGATTGGTCTTCAGGGATGTTAACCAATTTGTTCCTAATTATAGCCTGTGTGCAGTGGCGGAGAGAAAAGAAAAGCAATGAAAAAAAAAAGAAAAAAGGGACAGAAATGGAAGCGTCGGCACATGACCAAATTAGAAACATACAATATACATTAGAAACACAACTGAAGCATTAGGCATATTTTACGCGTAATTTTGCGTATTGAGGTGGTCTGTCCTCAGAAACTGTTTTGAACAGATTACCGCAATCAGAAATTCGCTTTAAAAAATTCGAGCATTTCAATCTTCACAGCAAGGAAAATGGGCTCCTGGAGATTCTGTCAAAAAAACAAACACTTTTGCGCGGTTTGCCAATATTTTCGAGCAATTAAATAACAGGCTTCGCTGGCCACCTAACCTGCAGGCTTCGAAACGTTAATGTCAGACAGTTGTGTAGAAATCTCATCCTTTTTCATAAGATTTGCACCTCCTGTGCGTTGCACAGCCCGCTAGCGGAAAACATGACAATCGCAGGTAGCTTCAAATGGGTTTCTATAGGCGCATTCTGGCATCACTGTTGTTCGGTGCCGTCAAACCTTTAAAAGTTTTCGCCTTCTCTCATTGATTGCTCCCGTGGACAATGTATGGTTTGTACTTTGCATAAATTACCCAAGTTCCCAGCTTATGCCTTCGAACAGTGCTGGCAAAGTATTCGAGCAATATTTTTTAAAAAGGATGGTATGCTTGCCTATTTGTTTCGAAAGAAGGCCCACATATTTCAACACCTTATTCATTATTGCAACAATCCGAACAACTGCTCACGAAAGAATGTATGGCGAGAAAAAAAATATTGTGCAGAAACCATCAACCACAATTCGAAATGTAAGTGAATAGCCGCACATTTGTAGAAGCTTATTTGTTTCATTAAAGAAATGATGCGCTTGACGGCGCATGTTTATTGCAGTTACGATCTTGAGATAGTGTTTGTTGTTTAAGTGCATACTTCCGCAAAGACCAGAACAGTTAACCAGCACATCTGAAGCGATAGTATAGGCGGGGTGCAAGGTATGTTCGGATTCTTCATATGTGTGTGGTCTCCACCACCACTTACGCAGTGCAGTAACCGTCTGGGTGGCGGAGCGCGCGCGGTACGAGAAGAGGCCAATTGTACTTCGCGAACGCTCCACCGCCACATATAAACTCTCAAACGTCGCAAAGCTCTCAGGCGACCGCACCGAATCTCAAAAAGCTAGTTGGCGCTCGCCGACAAAGGCGCCCCGCCACTCGTTTGCGCAAGAGCACGTGACCTTTGTGCATCGGCACCTTTGCTTAGATGGTGAAATCACCACCGACCAGCAACCGCGAAAATGGGCGAAAGAACCAAAACAAAAAGAGATTACGTATGCACTTCAAAATGCTTTGCCTGGTATTTCGCCTTTTTTTCCAGTTGACCACGGGGCAACTAGGTGAACCGAAAATGTGTGGTTATCTCTGACGTGTCATTGCAAGAAGTGATGAGAACAGTGATTTTGCTGAGAATAATGTGTGACATACTTCTACGGGGTTTCAGTTTCGCATTATGTCAGAGTGGAGACCAGCTGTCACCCTAGCCAGGATCCTGTTAGAGGGCGAAACGGTGACTGTCCGTGAATCTTTTCAGGCTCGGCAGACTCTCTCAAGCACAGAGGATCCGGAAGGTACTCCGGAGGCAGATCCAACAGTAACTTGTACATAGGTAGGCTCCCCGTACGTCGTATGTGCCCGGTTCCCGTAGCTTCATATTCATCTTTTCGGTATCCTTAGTTTTTAGTAGACAGCCGCTCCTGCCTTGCGAACTGCATCCGACCACTCAGTTTACGGTAGCAGCGCCATTTTGAAAGCCATCGGCGGGCCATCGTAGTGATGGCGGTGAGCTGAGGTTGTGGCAATGGGAATGTGCCGTCCCTTGAATGCCACTGACCCTCGCTTCTGTTCTGTTATTTTTTTTTATTTTGCGCCACTGAAGCTCCCCCAGAACAATGTCCTTCTTCCCTATCCGCTGCTTTCGTTCAACCTGTCTTGACACCTTCCCTCAAGTAGTTGGCATTTGATACACTATGAATGCATGGCTCTTGCTTCCCATTTTTGTGCGTGTTTCTTTTTTTATTTCTTGTCTTGTCAGTGATTGATGACTGCATTGATGCCTTTTAAGTAGATCTGCTAGACATGTTAGCCAGCAAAAAGGCGGTACGTTGTTCGAGCCTCAGTGCGGCGGAATTAGTGTATAAAACATGTTTACAAAGGTGCAACAGCATTTGAAGGAGCAGCAGAACTGTTTTGCAGATAATAAACGACTGTTGAGAAAAGGCAAAGTATGCTTAAAATAGACCTTCTAAATAGTGAGTTGCTATGCCAGGTAATATATAGGACCACCACATCATCACCGCATTTGCGATCCAAGCAAGCGCACATTTGATCGCACGATGCAACCACAAGAGAGACTTCTTAAAGGATACGGCATCAGTAAGTGTAACATGGCGAAGCTCACCAGATCCAGGCCACATGCTTGTGTCTATCTTATGGCCACCTCTCTGAGCAAGTGTGCAGCAAGAAATGCTATCAAGTCAGTGCAAACCATCTCCCTCTGATAACGATGTTCGATGCCAGGTTTGGTTACTCACGTGGAGCAAAGAAATTTGGCCCTTAGAAATATGAGAGCGACGAGTCATGAAGCCTTTACAGACACATCCGTTCTTTAATTATAATGACATTCGGCGACGCTTTCTCTTTGGGCGCTGGAAGATCTAGCAAAGACGTCCTTTCTTCTTCCTTTTCTGTTTCTTCTCTCTGCACACAGGCGCAATCTTTACGCCCTACTCACGGGAGCAGCAGACAGTCTACGAATACGTCATGTACGAGCACAACAAGGGCGACTCGAGGTTCAAGGTCAACTCCTCTACGGGCGTGGTCCTGAATGACGACCCCTTCAACATGACCCGAGAAGGTGAGCATGTGGCTCGACAGATTCCTGTACATAATGACCCTGCATATCAGTTTGTTTGCTTCCTAAGACATGGTCATGCGAAACAATCTAGCCACTTAACACGCAGTTAAATCGATGCAGGAAGTCGCCTCAGTGCGTTGTATCACGCATGATCGATAGGGCTTTTATCTTGACAGTCGCCAGATGATACCATCATTCTGTTCTCTCTCTTTCTCCTTGTTTCTGTGCGCTATAAGCACCACGATGGCTCATGAACCACTCACAAAGATCCTCTTCACGCATGTGAGCAATTTAATGCAATGATGGGAAAAGTTAGTCTCAATTCCACAAACTGAGATTGAACTTAGTGAGCCAGACTTTGACGCCATCGCGTTTGGGTGTTGCGCATCTTGGCAGTCGCACCTATGTACCTCGGCGTCACACGTGTCTGTGTAAAGATCAGGATCTCCACAAGTGAAGATTTGAATGCGTGTGAAGCGGCAATCCGGTGCTCTAACCACTGGGCCATGGTCTTTTGTTTTACATGGTATGTAATACAACGAATGAAATTAGAAATTACGTATGTACACGAACTAACTGAGCAACAGGTGGTTATAACCGATGACACGTGAAGAGCAGTAAATAAAAAGAAAACGTCATACAAAACAACACCACAACAAAAACTCGAAAAAGGTAAATACCTAATAAACAGGCTATGCCAATCCGGCTGACATTCATCTTGATCGTCAATGTCCTTCAAGTGCATTATAACCTATGACGAACGTGCTCATGATAAAATTATTCGTTCCGAATTTCGTTCTTGGATGAGAGTTTTCCATAGACTAAGCAGGCCTAACAGGAAAAAACATATCGAATTCCACGTGATGACGTACCATTTGACGAAGCCACGGTCGTAGGTGTACCGATCTCGTTCCAAAGGCAGCGCCAGCTCTTTGAAACACTGGGAGCGTGTGCCACGTGCCACTTCCGGTTTCCTTTCCTCGTGGGTCAGCTCGAGCTTTAAAACGCCGTGCTAGATCACACTACCTCCTGGGCTGGAGGTTGCTCACTACCTATATGGCCCACTTGCCCCCGTACTTACGTCGTAGTAGTTTACGCTACATAGAAACTGTGCGACATTGTACAGTCAACCAGAAAATCTAACAGGCCACGAAATCTGAGAAAAAGCTGAACATCTGCGCAGCCTCATAGCGCAGACTAGCATTCGCATTTACAGCCTCTACCAGTACATATGAACAACATGACGATGTTTGGTTTTACTGACCACTGTTACAGGCTGCTCGGAAATTGAATGTTTGCTGAGATCCCGTTGCCTGTAAACTTTTGTGGTTGACTGTACCAACTTTCTCATCACCCCAGTGAATCATGTTTCAACATTCCTTCGCTCGAGTACAATTGCCATCGTTGTTTTAACATACACCACATGACATATTCACAGGTACGTACGATTGTTTAATGCGTAGTTAACCGAACAATCGCCATGTCGTAAGCGCCCGTCCAATGAGCAAGAAGATCATGCCGGCGTATAAATCATGCCTTCGAGGTGGTTGTCGTCGTGCTACTGTCGTCACATACACATGCGCTCCCGACCTCCCAGACAAGCAACTACTCAATTTGCACAAACACGTTGGTTCCCCAAGTAAGGGTTCGTGGAACCCTAGAGAGAGAAAGAAGTTTAATGACACGAAATGCCGAGAGGTCGGCCTGAGGTATATTCCTCTAGCCAGCTACTCGGCATTGGGGGAAGGGGAAGTGGGAAAGAAAGAGGGAAGAAAGAGGTGCATGATGGGTGACGATGACGATAGAAGGAAGATGTAGAAAATATGGCAAGCAATTGGGCATGCTCAAAGTCTGCAGTCCAGGCCTGTAATTTTTAAAAAGTTCAGTAATGCCTTGATGGCCTTAAAACTCGACTGAGCGTCTGGCCAAGAGCCTAAAATAATATCCTCCGACAACGGTGCACTGTCGAGACGCGTAAGGTCCTTGACCAACCTATCACGCTCTTCCACGAACTTAGGGCAGTCACAAAGCACATGACCTATAGTTTCAGTCACATTGCACACCTCACAGTGTGGAGACTCGGTGCGTCGCATGAGGTGCACGTATCCGCGCGTAAACGCTACCCCCAGCCTTAGTCTGTGCAGAAGACTGGCATCGCTTCGTTGAATTTTCGGTGGTAGCCTAAAATTCATGGTGGGGTCCAATCTCTGGAGTCGTCTGTGGCGATTATCTGGATTGTCCCAGTGCTTTGCTGTCAATTTGCGGATGACACTGGAGAGGAGACAGTTGGCGTCCGCTCTTGAAAAGGGAATTGAAAGCAGGGACTCTCGTTCTTCGAGTGCTTTCTTCGCTTCGGCGTCGGCCAGTTCGTTGCCCTGTATACCACAGTGACTAGGGATCCACTGAAATGTGATGTGGTGGCCGTTTTCTTGCGCTAAAGTGTAGAGCTCGGCAGTTTGAAGAGCCAACACTCTATAAGCGCTTTCTTTCAACGCCACTCTAAGTAGTTGAAGAGCCGATTTTGCGTCACTGAAAACTGTCCATATTTGAGGAGGCTGTCGCACAATATATTTAACGGCCTCTCTTATTGCCACTAATTCCGTAGATGTTGAAGTCGTCTTGTTATGCAGACGAAACCGTCGAATGACTTGATGCGCAGGCACGACGAAAGCCGCACCAGACGCATACGACGAGACCGAGCCGTCTGTATACACGCTCACCGCGGAGTCATATTCTTTCGACATATATTCAAGTGAGAAATGTCTGAGGCCGACGGTAGGTATTCGCGATTTTTTAGAGATTCCGGGAATAGATTGACGTACCGGTATTTTGGACATTACCCATGGGGGCATATGTGGAAGGTCAGCCGGTGCAAAGTATGCTGGTATGGCAGATGCTTGGCATTTAACGGCTCTTGAAAAAGTGGAGTCCGGCCGTGTATCGGGTAGTTTCGATAAGGGATGACGTCCGTGACGGCAAAGCAGTCGCAGGAATACTCGAAGAGGTTCGCATCGTAGATAGACAGGTAAAGGGGTGACGCGAGCCTCCTCAATTGTTCCATAGGTTGAGGTGCAACGTGGAACACCGAGACATGTTTTCAGCATCTGCGCCTGGGCACTTTCCAGCGTACGCAAACATGACGGGCTCATACTTGATAAAACTGGCAGGCTATACCGAATGTATCCGACGTAGAGAGCCTGGTACAGCCGGAGTAGCGAATGCTCAGATGGACCCCATTTCATACCGGCCAGAAAGCGAAAAACTTGAGCAAGCCCAGTTAATTTTTTCTTCAACATTGCCACATGTTTCGACCATGAAACACCGCGGTCAATGACAACGCCGAGGTATTTGTGGTGGGTGACATATGGGATGGCATTTCCATTGATCATAATTGGATACGAACACATAAGCTTCCGTGTGAACGCTATCGCAGCGCACTTGTCTGGGGCCAGTTGCAGTCCTTGGCACTGCAGGTACTGAGACGTTAAAGAAACAGCTCGCTGCAATCTGGCACGAATTTGTGGTCGCGTGACTGCGGATGCCCATATGCATATGTCGTCTGCGTAGGTACTGATGCGTACTGTATCAGGAATTATTTCCGCAAGGCCAATAAGGGCAACATTGAAAAGGGTCGGGCTGAGAACTCCTCCTTGAGGCACTCCACAGACCACAGCGTGTCTTGTCGTTTCGCCAGCATTCGTGGACATGAAGACTGTACGACCATCTAGGTAATTTGCAATCCACATGTAGAGACGGCCGCCGATGCCTAGATTACTGAGGGCATCAAGAATGGCTTCGTGCAGTACATTGTCATAAGCTCCTTTTATGTCTAAGAAAACTGCTCCTACAAGTCGGTGGCGCTTTTTTTCCTGTTCGATCGTGGACACGAGATCAATGACCCCATCTATTGCAGACCGGCCACGTCTAAATCCGGTCATCATTTCAGGATAAAGCTCATTCTTTTCCATGAACCATTCTAGTCTAGTGAGTACCATCCGTTCCATCACCTTACCGACACAGCTAGCTAAAGCTACTGGCCGGTAAGATGACATTTCGTAAGGCGATTTTCCTGGCTTTAGGAGGGCCACCAAACGGCTGGTTTTCCACTGCTTCGGGACTGTACTGGTTGACCACGTGGCGTTATAGTATGACAGCAGGACTTTCCGACCTTCCATCCCAAGGTGGCACAGAGCAGTATACGAAATACCGTCAGGTCCAGGGGCAGAAGATCGTCTAGACGCAGCTAGTGCAGCTTCCAATTCCGGCATCGTGAAAGGAAGGTCAAGACGGTCATCTTTAGGAGGTAGCACGGGTCGATCCAATGTTGGACATGCTGTAACATCAGTACGGGTGACTCTCTTACAGAAGTCTTCGGCAACCTGCACTTCCGTCAGACATTGGTGAAGTGCTAGAGCACGGAAAGGATGTTTTTGCTGAGGAGGGGCACGAAGGCTTCGTACTACCTGCCAGATCCTAGAAAGTGGCTTTCGAGGATCCAGAGACGAACAGAAGGTCCTCCACCGTTGTTTTCCCATTTTTTGAAGGTGACGCCGTATTTTTCGTTGAGCTCGTCGACATAAGACAAGGTCTAATGACGATTGAGTTCGCCTAACCTTCCTTTCCGCTCTACGACGGATCGCTCGGAGTCGTTCATATTCAATATCAATCGCCGTTCTGGATGTAGGTGCACAGATGAGCTTAGTTGTCTTCTGCATTGATGATACAATAATGTCTTCTATATCAGATGGTGAAGTGATGTCTCCGCAGTACTCTTCGACAGATGTAGAGAATGTGGACCAATCAGTGCAGCGTACAGCAGGTGGAGTTGATTGCACAAACCACTTCATCTGTACATATGTTGGTATATGATCGCTCCCATGCGTTTCTATGTCCAAGCACCAGTTGACTAAGGGCAGGAGGCTCCGAGATACAATAGTGAGGTCTAAGCAACTTCCGTAGGTAGTGCCGCGGATGTAAGTTGGAGATCCATCGTTGATGACAGCCAGACCTTCACTGTCTATGAAGTCCATCAAGTTCCTACCCCGACAGTTCATTGCGGCACTTCCCCAGTAAGGATGATGAGCATTGAAGTCTCCAATAACAACATGAGGGCCTGGGGAGCTGTTAATACAGTGGATAGATAAGATAGTTCAAGTCCTTGTCTAGGAGGTATGTAGGCGCCGATGATCGAAAACACATGTAGTTTATGTTTTAGTGTCACACACACATATTCATTGCTGTCATGTGGAGTGATCGCGTTCCGCACAAACGTCATGTCGCTGCGTATACACATTAACACTTTGCTCTTGGGTCCATCTTCACGTGACCAGAGCTTAACGTATCCGGAAAGGCGAAATTCCGACGTGAGATTTGGCTCGCATATCACGATCACTGGGAAGCGGTATTTGAATACTCGTTGCCTAAAGTCAGACATGCGGCCGCATAGACCTCGAGCATTCCATTGCATTATAACAGAATGATGCATCTTCTGTTCCAATGTCCAGTGTTTTATCGTGAGAGCCATGATTAATACCCTTATTTTAGAGCCGCTAATAGCGGCTCCATAGCATCTAACGCCTTCACGACCGACAGTGCAGTTGGCGTTGCCAATCCGGAGAGTAATATACGCATAGTGTTTACTAGCTGTTTAAGCATGTCTATCACCTTTTCATTTCCAAGCCTTTCAGTACTCTCCCGGCACTTGGGGAGCGCCGAAGGAGTATCTCCTCCGGAAGCCCTCAGTGGTAGCGAAGGCCACTCAATAGCCGAAGAGGTTGGACGCACGTTGGATGACGCCTCATTCCTTGACGGGCGCGGAGATACTGGGGGAGGCGCATCTTGTGTGTGCCGGCCTTGCTCTCTCTGTGGCACGGTTTGCATCCAAGTACTCAAAGGAAGTGCCTCTTTACCCCGAGGCTTGCTCTGGGAGCGGCGACGCCTTTGCCGCAACCGGCGCCTTTTCTTGCGGACGGAATCGGCAGCCTCCTTGTGCGTGGAGTTCTCTCTCACCATTTTTCTCAGAATTTGCCTCTCCTCTACCATTTTGGGGCAGTCCTTGGATGTCGCTTCATGGTCTCCGGAGCAATTTGCACATTTCATGGCGTCAGTCTCACAGGAGTCTACCTGATGAGCACCACCACATCTTCGGCACGACGTAGGATTCTTACACACAGCACTCACGTGGCCCAGTTTGAAACACTTGTGACACTGTAACGGTCGTGGTACATATGGACGCACTGAGTGCCTCACATAACCTACTTTGACCGATGCTGGCAAAGAGTCTGACTCGAACACCAACTTGATGCACCGGGAGCGGCCGAATCGGTGGATGTCGAGGATTCGCACTGTCGACGATAATAGAGATCGCAGGTCGTCATCCTTTATGTCAATGTCCACATCCGATATCACACCTGTGCAGGTATCTTTGCCGTACGCTAGGAATGAGCGTACTGGGATGTTGCCAACCACTTGAATGCCTTTCAAAGCCTCCAATACTGCCTGAGAATTCACGTCCACCGTCAGAATGTTCTTCCGAGCATTAATGCGGATCTCTCTCACATGTCCTGAGGCTATTCGATCGAAGTATTTGGTCAGTGATTGTCTATTCAACGAATTCATATTCGTACCTTCCGTAGTTGGGGTGTAGCCCACGGAGAAGACCCGTTCGTCACATCTGCTGTTATGAGTAGAATCACTGCCTGCTGACGTCCGGCGAAGCTTGCGCTTCAAGTGGCGCGATTGGACTAGCGTGTAATCACTGTCCGAGTCCATGTCTGCCGCTGTTGAGCTGTCAGATGAATCGGGAAGCCTACAGTCGGTGATGTCGCGGTTTCCCACGGACAGGGCTACCGCCGCGGGACTCGCCTTGCCATGAGGGCGCGGAGGTCCTCCGTCCTCCATTCTGGAGGACGACGTCTTCGGGGAAGCTCCTGATATGTAGAAGGCGCACAACTTTGAAGAACCACAGAACAAGATCGACCGTTCCGCACTTCCGTGGAACCCTAAGCAATTCTGGATAGCCAGGTACCCGCAAAATGATTGGCATGACATCGATCCCCATAGTGCATGGGATCTGCACTTTTATGCGAAGCATACTAGCCGCACAACCACTCTCTTCCTTGCTGCGCCGCGCGCGGCCGCGTAGCTACCATATGACGTCATAACAGCTGCAAAAGTGGAGGCTCAACTCGTGCGCTCGCTTGCGGCCGCGTAGCTACATAGCCGGGTCTCAGCTCGTACGCTCGCCTGCGGTCGCACAGACGGTACTGCGGCCTAACTCCCGCTCCTCCTGCTAGGGCACTGATGTCACAATAGCTACAAGACGGGCTCAACTCTTGCAAGATGGGCTGGGTGGGAATCGAACCAGGGTCTCCGGAGTGTGAGACGGAGACGCTACCACTGAGCCACGAGTACCACTTCAGTCCTCAAGGTTCTCACTTGAGTATTTGCTACTACCACCAAGATCTGCACCAGCGGCGGCTCCAGGCGGGCTCACGCCCGACACCTTCAACGCCCACCGCTGCGGCCCTCCTACTCGTCGCGGCTTAGCACCCCCACATTTCAGCCACGAGTACGATGCTTCAAAGCGGTACAAAAGCGCCTCTAGTGAATGCGCTGTTGCCTTAGGAACGAGCTGTTTTTAAGGCTCAGGCGTGCGTCGCTTGCTCAGGCGCACATTTCGTTGCCGCGCCGAACGCTGCGTTGCTCGACGCTCACCGCGTCCAATCTGGGGCGCGTAGTCGCTGCGCCGTAGCCCATTGTCTTACACCCCTTGGCGGGTCGACGGGAACGCTGTCGCGTTCCACTCTTGAAGGCGAAGCAGAGTAACGCATGAGTTGTTTCTTCGTCTAGCCGAACCAAATATAGCCAAGCAACAGCAGTTCACCAGGCTGAACAGGGGTTCAACAACTAAAATAAAGGCTAGTATGCTTCGCATCCTGGGCTTGACCTTAGCTAAGCCACAGCCATTTTTTTTCTTATTGTCGTTGTTGCCATAAAACATGGTTGCCCTGCACGAGACTTCCATTTATGTTGTGTCGTCCTCTTATTGGTGAGAGCTATTCCGTCGTCGTCGGCTATCCTTTCTGCCGGCACCGAACAGTCTTGGCCATCACCTCATGCGTCAGAACCAATAATTGATCGTGTAATTATTATCCCAATAAAGACAGAAGACCAAAATTACGATTACAAGTATTCGACAACCTTGGAGGGGTTATATAGACTACCTTAGGAAAATGGTCCACTGCTTTCAAAGCAGTACTCGGCACCAGGCGGTCGTTCATATTTCAAAATAGTTGTCGCTTACTGTGATCATATATATATATATATAGCTTTCCCCTCGCCCCTCTACCTTTACCACATGTGCGGCTTCCCCTACTTCACACACATGCACTTCTTTTTTCTTCGACTTTAACACTCTTCACGTTAACGCATGCAAAAGTTCATGTCTACCCGCTTCCCCACCACCCGGGCGCCACCTACACAAACGAAAATGACTCGCACATCACAGACTAACTTTTTCTTCTGCTTCTCGAAATGATATTGCTCAAGCGCATCTCCAAGTGTCTACTTAACCGATATCGTCCAAAAAGGTGGAAGGCTTACTGCGCGTAATATTGCGCTAGCTGTGAGTCATCGCACCGCATCGTGGGCGAAACTGGCACGCCACATGGCCACAGTGACTGCTGACAGCGACACTACTGCCTAGGATTAGTTCAGCCGACCGCCTACAGAGGGGCTGTTATGCAGCCTGCGGAAATATCTATTTCCACTCTTGACAGCCCATTTAAAAAAAAAATCTACATCTAATCAAATTGTCTTAAGTACCAGCGTACGTTATAAAGCACGGAGTTCAGCGATTCAAATGCGATATCCGAGCTTGCGCATTAAAGCGAGAGGCTCTGTTACGCATTGCGGCTGCATATGATCTCCCAACTATCACCCGGCGCTGGCCACCACGTCATCCAATTATCGCGTTTGAATCGCTCGGCACTCGTCATGAGTGTGTTTACTGCCGTATTTTCAATACAAGGATAACGTGAAACGAAGCAATGAGTAAGTGCGTCAAGTTTGAAAATTTAGAAATGCGATGTAATTGACAGCAAATTTCTTTGTGGCTTCACATCTGGCAGATAAGATGTGGTTTACCCGGAAAAGAAAAAGAAAGAGAAAAGAAAACAGGAGCAGCACGCCTGTTGCGAACACAAAGACGGTTTGGCTGTGCTTGGCAACCAGGGAAACCGTTTTTATTGCTTCGATTACTTGCACAGAGTCTTCAACACATGAGTAGGTAGCTGACGGATGTAAGCAATACTGCCCCTTTGCAACGAGCCAAATTCTGGCCCATTATTTGAAGCAGATAAACAGAACGACGGTCAGTTTCCCGTGCAGGACGTTCATATCTTTGATGTCCGAATGCTCTCACGATGCAAGTAGTGAAACATCTGCTGCTTTATTTCGGTTTTTAATCTAAATTAAAGCTAAATGTGAATAAAAAAAGGAAAGAAAGGTCAAATTGAATATATATACGTAGAAACGTTCCACTTCCTGTCTATGTGGGATATTCTAGTACACCATGGCTGCTTTCTTATTGTTTCCCTTCTTTTTTTGGTTCAGAAAGCATACAAAGTTTCTCCCTACATTTTTTTTTGTTTCCTTGGGATGAGTAAGACGAGAGGCCACGTAGAAACGTTTAAATCAACAAGCTCAATAGCGTCATAAGACACGGACTGGCGTTCAAAATTTTACCGCCCTGCTTCGCTTAAAACAGGCCGCTGCAATTCAGGCTGTAAAACTAACCGACACATAAAGTGGAAGAGACCGTCAAAGTCTAGCCTTTCCAGTGTAGGTTGTAAAACCTAAGACCTTCTTTTACGGTCCCCGAAAGAAAACGAAATGCTGGCATTTTTTTTACTCGCCCACGCGCCTTTATTACCGAGGCACGAGAAGTGATCGTAATTATAATAATATCCAGAAGCGAGGAAGCAGCTTCCGTGTGCTTAGCTTAAGATTTATTCTAACGATGGCAACCTCCTTTGCGTGTTTTTCTTTATTCTCTTCCGTTTATCGCACATAAAGACGACGGAAGATAAATACGAGGTTCTTGCGAGCGTGCGTAGCCATTTCCAGCGGAAAACACCCGCAACGCCGTTGAACAATAGTCTAACATGTTTGCCTAAGCAGACATAAACACGGTTTACCATGGACGCATTATGGGGTTATGAGGTAAGGCTTCTACTTTCTTCTCTTGCAGTCGTAATAAAGAAGAAGATGAAGCATGTTTGCAAGGAACGAGTTTTTTTTCTTCTTCTCTCTTTTTTCTTATATAATGCTAGGTCAGGCCTACTCGGGATCTCTAGAAGCGCTTGCCTCACTAACCTGCAGGAACGCGCGAACAGGAAGTATGGCCTAAGCACAGTGCTTAAACGTCTAACATATGGGGTTTACCAGCTGACGTTAGCCAAACTGCTATGAAAAAAATTATAGAGGAAGAAATAAGCACGGTGCAAAATACGATCACAAGGCCTGCGGTGTTCGGTCATGCAAAGTAGTCACTGCGATTGCTGAACTTACGGCAGGTGTATGTGGCGATTAGACAGCCAACGCATGCACATGCATGCACACGCGCGAGCATTCATTCCATTGGAGATGGAAATACAAAGACGCTCGCAGACTTATGCAGCTGTAACTCTAAGCAGAGATAATTATTGCGTAGAACTCCAATATGGCGTCATGCGTATATAGCGCAGTGCAGC
Source organism: Dermacentor albipictus (assembly GCF_038994185.2). Lineage (NCBI taxonomy): Eukaryota > Metazoa > Arthropoda > Arachnida > Ixodida > Ixodidae > Dermacentor > Dermacentor albipictus. Next base: position 47,720,639 of record NC_091823.1, on the reverse strand, counting down.
CCCTGGGCGTTTTTTCACATACTCAAAAAACATACGCAGACAGACACAGACACACACGACACAAGCATGAAACACGCACACAACAAACTGACGACACTCACAACGCATGTAAAACCAAACGCGCACACGTGTATGCACATCAACGTCATGCCGTTAAGTATACGTTTCAGCTGCACATTGCGTTGTCCGTAGGTGCGCCGTAGCTGCGTGCTGTCGGGAAAAAAGCAGTCACTGCCAATGAAGGCGGCGTCATTTCTTCTGTGGTAACAAAGTTTTATTAACATGGAAAGGAGAATAGCGGGAGAGATGCTTAAAAGGCGTAGCTTTGGGCTTGCCTCTTTTTCGTAAACCTAGAAAATGAGAGTATACGCCACCAGCGGCCTGTGCCCCACCCCCTCTGAAAAAAAAAAGAAAAAAAGAAGAAGAAGAAAACATCTCAGACATGAATGATCTTTGTCCTAGTTACAACAGCAATAACAGCTGAATGGTACATAGCTAACAGTTTAATAATAATAATATTTGGGGTTTTACGTGCCAAACCCACTTTCTGATTATGATTTCTGATTATTTTGACCACCTGGGGTTCTTTAACGTGCACCTAAATCTAAGCACACGGGTGTTTTCGCATTTCGCCCCCATCGAAATGCGGCCGCCATGGCCGGGATTCGATCCCGCGACCTCGTGCTCAGCAGCCCAACACCATAGCCACTGAGCAACCAAGGCGGGTATAGCTAACAGTTTGCTGATTCCTTCTTAAGAATATTAAGCATCCTATATTCTCGCAAGGCCACCACCAAATGCGCAGATTGCTTTTCCCCGAAGTTGCCTGATAGTTCAACACTTAATCCTGCGCGGCGAGAGAGAGAGAGAGAGAGAGAGAGAGAGAGAGAAGTCATAAGGGAAAGGCATGGAGGTTGACCAAGCAGAGCCCGGTGGGCTACCCAATCCTGCGTAGGAAATTCTGAGCGAGTCCCGGGAATCATTCGTGGAGACGTCTGTATGAGCGCGAGCACGGGTCTGCGAAGTCGCTTCGGGCGGCGCATTTGCCGATGCACGACCGCTGAAAGCATTCATTACGGGGAGCTATTAGAGCAGCGCTGCCGACTCTCAACTCAAACTTAGAGGCAGGCTATGGTCATCAGGGAACGGAAGGTTCCCCGGCTACTGATTCCCGTTAGCCGAAGCCGAGCTTATAGTGAAGGCCTGTTTGAAGAGCGTTTCGTCGTTAACTCAGCTGCCATCTGACAGCGGCTACTGAGCTAGTGGCACTGACAGAAAGGAGTTCCACTCGTTAAGCCGTCTTTGGCCGTCGTTTCATGTTCAGGTCCACATAGACGCAATACAGTGCATAGTGATTTATTGAACGTGCGAAGGTGGTGCTACCTGGTTTCAGCCCTGCCTCTCATGCATTGTGCATACCATCTTATAATGTTGGAATGTTTAAATATCAAACAGTAGAAGGGATAACCAATGGCCGAACAAGCTAATAATCAGCCTGGAACCATCGTGTTTAGAACACTTCTCTGTACTCTGTACGCTGACTGCGGGCCGTTTGCCCTTAGTCGACCACCTTTAATCACTTCGAGCCTCATACTCCCTGCGAGCCCACGTCTTATTTGAAACGCTAGAAGAAAGGATGCAATAAGTTGCAGACACATTTCGACAACCCTTGTCAGAATTGCCAGACCAAGCAGCGCTTGCAAAAAAATTTACCATGTGGATGCTGAAAAGAGGAAGCATCATCGTTCCAAAAACTGCACCTTCATTCTGAGGCTGTGCATAAATAGATTGCTGGAAGAGGAGGGCTGCGAGACAGATACGTACTTCAAGCACTTGAATTCTCATACTATTGCAGAAGATGAAAATGTTTTTTCGGGCATGTTAAGGGTCCGAGGTCGACCAGCCCAAAAAAAATGACAAATCGATTTGCCACGATCAGTGCCGCAACCAACACTTTGACGCGTGCTATTAAACCAATTCATCTTGTTGAAACGACACAACGTTTCTCTCACCCCCGCATTAGTCACTGCACACTTTTCTTCTTTAATGTATCAGTGTCGCCACAACATTTCCGGGTATATTATTTTATTATTATGATTATATTTTTTTAGCTGCCAGGACCGCCATATTTCGTATTTTCATCTCGCGTCATCCGTTTCTCGTCGAGCGGCAACTTTTGTCCCTGCGCGATCACGTGTTTCACTAGACCTTCGATAAATCCCTCGAATCTTATTCTTTGCTTTGGTCGCCGTCTTAGTTCTACCAGACGCCTCTTCACAGGCGATCTCTCGATTTCCTTGAGCGCGGCTTGCGCGCGCGGTTGGAACTTTTGAGGGCTAATCAAAATATATCTGTTCAGCAGTCGAGATTTACACGGGTAAAGGAAAAGAAATAATGAAATAAAAAAAAGGAACGCGGAAGCAGTCCGCGGCGAGTTAAAGTGCGGCGTTCGGGCGTTCGCTTTATCTGTGTAAACGTCTTCGCGTAGTCGGCCCACGGCCCGCTGCCGCGCAAGAGCTCACGATGAGTAATGGTCGCCACGACTCGGGATGTTAAACAAACTCCTCAAAATCTCTGCGCGGCCGCACCTCGCCACGAGCAGGACGAAAGAGCAAACCGAACTAACGAAAATAAATAAAAAAATACCGCTCTCGCAAGACGTCTGGCCTCCGGAACCACCATGATGCTATAGGAGCTGCGTCTCTCTCGCGTCTCAAAATTTTGCTTTTCTTTTTTTCCCCCCTTATGTTTCAAAGATGGCTGTGGTGTGGCTTCGGGGCTTCCAGCGCGCCTTTCGGAGGACGCGGATTTATGGGCTTGCGTTTAGAATTCATTTCCGGCGGCCATTTTTGCTTGTGTGACCTTTTCGTGCTTTCGTACTTCACCGCGGCCATTTAAAATTTGCGCCACATCGATCATCGGGTCCCCTTCTCGCCTACGGCGTGCCACGAATTCTCTCAGACAAAAAAAAAAAGAAATCCTTGCCGCTAACCAAATACACCCCAGTGACATCTACCGAAAACACAAATAAATAAGTATCGGACGTTCATATCGCTGCGAGCTCTGAGTTACGTCATGCGACATTTTTAATGCACGTTTTCGGCGCTCAAGGGGTATTTTGATATCGACAGCGAAAGCAAAAACGAGACGGCCAAGAGCAAGCTCTTTCTGAGAGCCATGGTGCACTTTTTCTATACTGAGCCTACGGCGTCCCGGGGAGTGGACATTAGAGATGGCACACCCTAAATAATCTTCTCCTTTGCGAAAAGGGCACAGTCGGTGTACTGAGCAGCGATGTGGCCTTGAAACCACAGACAGTGCTTAAACTTGACTCCCTGACGAATCTGCTGCGGTATTGTTGGAAAGCCTTCCCTCCGTGACTATCCATCAAAATTGGCTACGCTAAAAAGGCAGCGTAGAAAGATACTCAGTGGACAACAGGGACATCAGTGTAGAAAGCAGGCGTAATAAATCCTTAACCAGAGCTAAAAGTTCAAAATTTTCCAAACAAATGTGTACTCTGATCACAATATCTGAAGCCATTGTGATGCGGTCATGGTACCGAGTGCACGTACCAGACCGAGCCAAAGACATGTGCAACAACCAAAATGCATTTCCCGGGTGCTTTGTTTCTTACGCCCTGTATACTTTTAGCAGAAATCGTCACTCGTATTGCCTCTGGATTTTTCATTTCGTCTGTTGCGCCACTCTTTCGTGACACTCCGCCAGAAGGCAATTCCGTCCGCACCCTAACACACCCAGACGACCAACCAAAATACAGAACAAAAGTATATGTAGCAGCTGCAGCGAAAGATGTCAGAGTCGCTGTGACGGCATTCAATAAGCCCGGGGCGCCGCTCAGCAGACGGACAAGCCAGTCGGAGCTACAGCTCCAACGGGCACGCGCCGAAGCAGCAGACCTATTGCGCCTATATTGACGCCACAAACTTGGAAACCAAGCTCAGTGGGTCCGACACCGCCCCGAGGCGTTTACCTGCCTGCAACAGAAATCGGTTCGCAATCTCTCTCTCTCTCTCTTTCTCTCTAGACATGTCTGCTCTTGCTACCTCTCCTTTGCACCACTTGCTTACGTCAAAGCCGACGCTCGCCCGAGTGCATGAGACACAGAAGTAAGAATAAAGTCGTCGGTCACTCAGCTTACTCCCGGCGGCAAGCCCGCGTGACAGCAGACGTGCGTGCGCATGGTGGCAGAGAGAAAGGCGGGAAGCAGAAGGCAGCAGTGGTTTGAGGCACAACGCCCAGTTTGCCGCATGTGGCAGACACGTCACTCTGCTTCTGAGTGTTATTGGATTGTTCACGCCACAGCGTCAACCACCGGAACCAAATCCTGACAGTTCAAGTGGCGATTCACCTCTCTTTCGCCTCCGCAGGTTTTGTCGCTGCAAAGGCAGCGCGGAGCTAGCGTTCGCGTCCTGCTAACAAGACCGCAGGTCAGGCCACGCACGGCAGACGGGAGTGTCCTCATTAGCTTTGCTCCGTCTCGCGTCGGTGACATCGTCTAGCCCACTCGCACAGCCCTGTCACTGGCCCCGAGGAAAATCTTTGCTACTACCTTGTCCTCGCCTCCTCCATCTCTCGGTCATTTTCTTCCGGTCTCCCGGGGCTGGTGTGGCAGGCGTCGAGTTGCCGTAACCGGTGCTCTGAACGAGACCGGCAAAAGAAAGAAAAACAAGAAACAAAGAAAACGAAGAGAAAAGACGATAAAAGCAGCAGAAGGCAACCAGCTGAACGCTAAGGGAGTCTCCCCTCCGATGAAGTTGTTTTCTCCGTCGCCAATGGCGTGGCCCTTCCCGTTTCCCCCCACTCAGCCCTCCGTTGTCATCACTTTTGTCTCTCCAGGCAATCGTCTGAATTGTCTCTTGCCGGCGAGGTTCGCCAGATCGTGTGACGCCTTTTGATTTGCGCCACCGAATCAGGCGTGGGACTTCGTACCGTGTGCAGTGAAAGAACATTATTGTCGTGTTCGTGAGTCGCCAGCGTCGGAAGCAAGCCTTCTTTTCCTTTCTACGCTTTCTCGCTTCTTTCTTCTTTTCAAACGTCGCACTCCTCTTATAAGCGCCCGGGGTGCGGGTCTCGACTTTCGTGTGCCTGTCGTGTTTCACCATTGAAAATAAATCAATCTTCAATTTGTAAACCAATTTCGCTTTTGAAAGCCAAATTTTGTTCGGCGTACAGAGCTAGCAATTATGATTTGGAATTGTAAGAAGCAACTGCTCCTCGCATGAACCGAGAAAAAAAATACATCAGAGATGGAGTCTACGCCTCGACATGTGACGTACTGTCCGCTCTTTCGTGCGTCTCGCGTGCAGTATTTATTTCAGAGAAGCGGTCATGAATCGGCGAAGCGCTCACGTGAATCATTTTATTGCTAAGGTAGGAACAGACATAAGGCTGTTATAGTGCACGGGATTACAAGTTCATCAATATTTTATTTATTCATTCTTTTTTATTTATTTGATACTGTCAACCCCGTTGTTTAACTTTAACTGCAGGTTAAACTGCAGGTTAAACCGCAGGTTACTACCTCGGAAGTTGGTTACTTCGCAGTTTTCATGGTAATAAATGGTATAAAATTTAAGTAGTGTAATACAGCCTACTGTAATTAACCACCGTGACGCATGGCCTGTGCACCGACTGGCCCTTTTATGTGACGCGCATAATTGTAGTCTGCTGCCCTACCTTCGCTTCATGTTTGCTAGCTCTGGAAAAAGAAACAGGAAATGCACTCTATTTAAGAACGCATTATTGTGTTACTGTGCAGGCTACATAAGTAGACGAAAAACTCCAAAGTAATTTGGAAATTTCTGCGCAAATCTTTCGGTGGTCATGGAGGTTGGTGATTCGATGGAAGAGCTTTGAGCTTAGTGAATACAACGTCACGGCGTTCTTTACTTTACCTGAGAGCCGGAGAGAGTGTCTCTTTCTCTCTGTTAGTGAGAGCGTGCGCACGTGTGCGTGCGCACATTTTGCTGCAACTCCCTCAATTTCAATATGCTTCCAAGTGCCCATCGTCAAAGAATTTCTTCTTTTTTTTTAGACGCTATATTTTACAAAGGATTGACAAGTTATACTCATTGCTGTAAGTCTGTCACAGTCAACAATGTATCTCTTCAGCTGCACGCGTGCATTAAATTAAATAAAACCGCCACTATTGTATACAGCAGTATAAAAAGCTAGTTGAACCCCCCAAAATCGCAGGCGAAACGGGAAGCAGATGCCGCGAAATAGAAGGCCTTACATGGCACCCCACGAAGAGAGCCTGGAGGTCCACGTCCCTCTCTGTTCCTCATCACTTACCGCACAAAGAGAGACGCCATGGGAGGCAGGCGAGCACAATCGCCATTCAGCGATCATTTTGGGAACGCCGTGTATGGGCTGTATCCATTACGAGTGCACACGAAAGCGGGCGCACCACTCTTCTCACAAAGCTGCCTCGAGCATTCATCGAACGATGAAGACAGCGGCCACCACCGACTCTGAAACCCCTCGGAGGGCTCGGATCCATTGAAGAGATCTAACGCTGTAGGGCATCCGGCGGCATTTGTCTCTGGCGTCGCCGGGCTACCGAGACGGCATTATGCCGCTGCAATGCGCCGCGAAGGAGCCCGCCTCCGCGTATTTCCCGCGAGCTTTCAGCGAGAGGAGCTCGCAGGAAGCCGCCACCACTGCCGCCGCGCGTTATTGATGTCCAGCGAGCGGCGCTCTGAAGATGCCGCCTGCGCGCCGATCCCTCTATTCCGTCCCCTTCTGCCACCCCCCCTCCCCTTCCGCACTCCTTGCTTCGGCATCAGGCGTCCTCGAATGAATATCTTCCTCGTCGTCGACGTCGTCGTCTTCCTGAGAAGCCGCAGCCGCGCCGACGTCGAGGTCGCTGGCCGTCGTCGCCGAAAAGAGAAGAGACTGCGTTCGCTTGCTCTTTTCCGGCCGATGTTTATACGGGCCACCGAAGCAGCGTGGCCGGAAAAGACATGCGACTTCCAGGGAGAGCGCGGGGCTATCGTCGGGGCCGCGGAGCCGGCTCGGTGCTAAATGGGGCGAGCAGTGTACACGTCGTGGAAAGAGACCTCGCAGCCGCAACGCCTCCCCTTTTTGCCTATACATCCTTTCCAGTTGTCTCTCTCTCTCGATCTTTTTCTCTTTCTCTCTGTGTTTTATTGGCGCCATTTTCTATCGTTGCTTTCGACACTGCTCTAGCGACCGGCCGTCTTGCGGTGGGAATGTCAATGCGGATGCGATGAAGTGATGTCTCGCGACCAGTGGACCGGATGGCCGTTCCTCTCCCTGCACTCCGCGGCAGAGTGAGTGGCCGCAGCGCGGGTCAGCCATATATGGTCGCCTCTTGCTGTTATTGTTCTTTCTGTGCAGCGCTTCGTGAAAGATGACGTCGCACTGGTTGATGCGCTGGCAAACCCCGTTTAACGTCACCAACTGCTCGTTCTAAGCCCCCTCTCCTTTCCCCTTTCTCTTCTGCAGCAGTTCACGTGCAAGGGGACCGCATAGCACTCACAGAAATTGCGACGCCATGCGAAGAATACTGAAACCTATGGACGAAAATGGGCATTAAAGACAGCGGAACTCGGCTCGATGGTTCATCTAGTATTTTACGTGTCACTGCAGCTGCTTTTGTTGTGGTCAGGGCAGTCGGCGGTCCATGCTTCGGTAATTTTTGTCGTTCAACGTGAAGTTATTGGCTCGAGAATTGGCGTTCCTCTTTGCTTCCCGCACTTAAATTCACGCGCACCTCAGCTCCGTGAGTAAAGGAGAAAGAAAAAAAAGTAGCACGGAAAGACGCAACTTTCCGAATCTAATATCGTGTTTCTTGTTTGTTTGTTTTTTTGTTGCTTTTTTTTACCACGCAACACGCGCAATCCTCTGCGACGTTCGATCCCGCTAAAAAATGGCGCACAACACTCCGCAACATGCGCCGCCAAAAAGGCAGGGAAAAAATGGAAATAGAGGAAATGGAGGTAAAGAAGTCAAAAAACAAAAACGAAGTGGAACCCCTTCTTGTCAATATTTGCCCACAACTTCGCGCCGCAATGGGCGTCGTTCGTTGCTTTTGCAAACACGAGCACAGATGCGTGAGTACCGCGCACGTTGGCATATATATACACGCGTATACATGTGTATCTATCGACCGGTGCATAGCAAAACCAGCGAGGAGCCAGATGAAAAAGCGAGGCGTCGCCCGACCGGTATTCCCGCCCCGGTGCCGCGTAGGCTCTGCGGAAGCCGTCACCGCGTGTAGTCGATGTTCGATGCAGCAAAAGCAGTAGAAATAGCAACGCCAGCGCTGAGAACAGCGCCGGAAACGGGGCCAGGCACCGCAACTCGCACGCGGAGTCGGCAAATAATTCAACCTCATCCCGCACCATCCTCTCTCTCTCTCTCTTTCTCTCTCCTCCCCCCGAGTTACCCGTCTCCAGGCAGCTCCGGCTTACGCTCACGGGAATCAGGTCTTATTGGCAGCGACGTGACCGAGAACCTCCGCCAAGAAGCGAACGCTGCCCGGCTGGTTTCGGTGACGGCTGAGTGTAATTAGTCTGCTTTTCCTTCCGTTCGTTTGGTCTTTTCTCCACCCCTTCTTGTTCCTTTTGTTTCTTTCTTTTTTCCCCTGTATGCTCGTCTTCTACTCTTGCGCAATCAGAATCTTTCTTTTTTATACATGTCTTTATTGACCTCCTCCCGATTCATCCTTCTTTCGGCAAGTCGAAAGATGAGCTTCAAGATGAGCTTCCAATGAGCCCATCCTCTTGGATTCCACCAGCTGTCCGCGTCTGATTGTTCACAGTCTAGAGACTAAAGGGAAGCGCGCCCGCTTTCTCTTAACCTATGCAGCGACAGTTCTTTCCGCGCGCTACTGCTTCGTCAGAGCGCGTCGAAAGGAAAAAAAAAAGATTCATAGCGATTTTGTCATAATAAATGCCTGTATATCATGCCGGCTATGTTTCGTTGCGTTTCCGTTTTCATATTGTCCTTCACACAGATGCTGTTATCGCTGGGTTACGCCTCGAACCAGTGAATTGTTTTAAGTCTTTTGCAACTTAAGTGGGGTCTATACGTAAGGAAACACATTGGGCTCGACGTTCAGCCTTTACTCTTACTTATTACGAAAAATATAGCTTCTGATCAAACGATCGCTAAACAAGAATACTTTTCTTATTCATGCCTACAATTGTGGGTGCTCTTTGCAACCCACTTCTGAACGGTAGCCTTGACTATGCTGAACATATATTTATTGCAGGTCTCATATATGCTTATACGGGTGCTTTGTTGCATACGATTGTCCTTCACAGTGTTTCAGAGCCGCCAAAACGCATTCAAGTGAATACCACAGTACCAGCAACAGGCAGTCGGAAACGGTATCGTAGTTTCCATTATTCGTTCATGAAGTTGTTTGGTCTTCAAAAAGAAGTTGCATACTCGCGTATTGAACCAGGTTATTACCGACAGTGCGTGCGAAACAACATATACATCCGAAAACACCAAAATTAGAACACTTGGTATGGGTTCACGATTACGGACAAACCAAAGTGAACTAGATGTAAAGGGGTCCAAGATCACACGTCAAGATGACCTTTCAATGAGCCCACACATTCATAACGCTCTCGCTGTTGGCGTCTGATTACTTACAGTCGAAATAGGCAAGGCAGCACCGCCGTTCAGGTGTATGCGTGTTTTTTCTGGATCCTTACTGCAGAGCCAGATAGATGTGGACTTTAATGAGAAACCGGAGACGTTAGCTTGACTGACGTCATGGCGTGCAGCTCCAATTGTCGGGCGAAAGATGAGGCGGCGCAATGCAGAGGAACTAGCGTGAACACGCTGGCTCAGGCCGACCTCCCTTCCTGTTTCCACTACACAAATCCTCTCTTCTCTTCTCTCGCTGCAGAAGATGCCGTGGTGAAACTCGAACTGTGCTAGTCTGAAGTCTGTACCGTTCTTTCCTTTGACATGGTTGCGTTCCATACGAGGTTCCAGAAAAAAACCTGTGTCACATACGTCCACAAAAATGCAGGCTACATGGTTAAAAAGAAAGTGGTAATTAATCTGATAATCTGGATAAATTTTATCTGATCGGATAACGTTCTTTTTTTAATTTTACCACCCTGCTAATGTTCATACGCCAACAAAAAAATTATTCTTTATTTGCTACGTCAATCACTCGGAAATTTGCCGCAAGGAATAAAGAAGAAAAGCAATGCGTAGACAAAAACGAAAGGGGCGAGATAAGCCACAAAGAAGGCCGTGCAAGACGACACACGGCAAGCTGGGTTTATGTCCACCGCTGCAATTACAAGAATGGAACAGAACCGCGTCGTAGCTTACATAAATGAGATGTTTCTCCCACAAAATTCGTGATACGAGGTGCAAAACAAACAAGGATACCTAAAGATAAAAAAGGCACAATTTACCGGCGAGTGTAAACAGAAGCGGATCTTATTACCAATTATGGCAAGGCATTCGTTGTGTAGTGGTAACGGGCTGCGGGACGGCAGAATATTAAATGTGGCTGACAGCGCAGGCCACGCGAGACATCCTTTCACTTGCGAAGAGCGACGTCAGTGCCTGATTAATTTACGTTTCAGGAAACTGCGTTATTTTCAGCCATAATCGGTGAACAGAACGTTGGTGTGTTGCCATATTCACGGCGTCAATGCCCAGCTACTAAGAGTCGACGAGGTAGTTGCACCACCTGCCCTCTTTGATGCATCTCTATATGCCAACTGGACTGCGTCGAAGAGAGGCGACCCTGCTTTATCGCTTATGGCTGGGGGTGGCTTTCACCAAATCTTACTCCTTCCGCATTGGAATGGCCGACAACGATCTCTGTAATGCCTGCCTTTGCGAGGAGACGCTGGAACATGTTCTGTGCGACTGTCCTGACTATAACGTTCAGCGACAGTCCCTGGCATCTGTTCTAGCGCGCCTTGACAGTAGACCATTGTCGCTCGACACGATTTTCACATGCCGCCGACAGAAGATATCGCAGGTGAAGGCGACAAAGGCACTACTTCGGTTTTTGAAAGAGACGGGATTGGACAAGCGGCTGTGAGAGTAACGTCGCGTACCATGCCAGAATGATGGACTGCAACGGACGATGTGTGTGTGCTGTGATATGTGCTCTCTCTCCCTCTCCCCCTTCCCCATCTTTAATCTCCCCCATCCCTCTCCCATGTGTAGGGTAGCAAACCGGTTAAGCCATACTGGTTAACCTCCCTACCTTTCCTTCTCCACTTTTTCCTTCCTTCCTTCCTTCCTTGCGCTGATTGGTTGAAAAGCTTGAGTGCGTCTTCCGGCAACGCTTGCTGCAGCTGCAGCAAGCTAAAGTAAGTGAACTTTTGTCCATGCAGACATTAAAAGCGGGGCGATGATGCTGAGAGCTTCATTAAAGAGCGCAGCTGACGCACTGCTCATGATTTTGGTATGTTTTACAGCTTGGCGCCATTTGCTTTCACTGTGCGACGGCAGCAACATATTCCAGAAGCCAGCTCTTGATTTTCAGATCCAGAAGAACTTGTTCTCGCTCAAGCTTGTGCTTGAACTTACTAAAAATAATATTCCTGGCGCCTTTCTTCCCTAAGTCACTGCTTCATGTTCTTCGACTTTGCGCCAGGAACGATATGTTTAATAATTTTCACATGTCACTCTGGGTGGTGGTTGATCGCTCGAAGCTATACGGGTGTATTCATGTAAATGCTGTGGTAAGTTAACACGACAGACTTATAGCGTATTCATTTAGGCGTGAATTATTTTTCACTGTGTCTTTATTTTTTATACTAAATAGAACACTTACGTTAAAGCCGTGACGGCTGTTTCTTTTCAACTCTGTGAACGGAAAAATACAGAACAAAATTAAAATTATTTTTCCGAGCGAGAAGTGAGTGTTTCATTGACAACGCTAAACTTTCCGGATACAGCCCATTTTGTTGAATGAGTCATTAAATGCCGTGGCTCTTTTGTATACTCCTTGACACGCAGTGTGCCACCAGATGAGCCGCGGAATCATCACCGTGGTCGCTCCGAACGTGGGCTCGTCGTACGAGACGCTGGTGTCGCTGTCCAACACGTTCCACATGCCGTTCGTGAGCACCTCGTTCCCCGAGATGGCCACCTACCGGCCGCCCTCTTTCGGGGTCTCGCTCAAGCCCAACTACATACCGGCCATCCTGGACGTCATCAGTCACTACAACTGGTCCTTCATCATCTACCTCTATGACTCGGACGACGGTCAGTAACGCATCGCTGCCAGTTCCCCGATCACAAGAGCACTCTTTTTATTTCGCTCTCTATCTTATTATAACCCCGTTATTCTTGCTTAAGTGTTCTTTTTTTACGCATTTGTCAGACACTTGCGCGTTATCCCTCGCTAGCAGCCTGACTGATGTTTTTATTGCTTTTCTTTTACCGTATGCGTGCGCAGCTTTCCAAGAAGTTAATAATGTCATGGTAGCCTCGACTGACGCGAGGGTCGGTGCCGTGTCGCGGAATGCAGCTACGAAAGTAGCGACGCCATGCGCATGCGCACAGAGCATACTCTTCTCTGACATCGTGTGATAGGCTATTCTGGGAAGCTTCACGCGGCCACTGCTTCTTACCCCCTTCCGATGCAAACAGAAATACGTGTGTGTGCTCGTATACGTACAATTGTTACAATGAGCGCTTGCAAACGAAATGTCTGTCTACTAATAATCTCCAGGGGCTATGCCGAATTCATTGGAATAATCTGCCAGACGATACTCGGACACCAGGAAGGTCTGCGCACATGCGCTTATGCTTGCTACTTTAGCGGGTGCGCCCTTGACATGGCGTTGACCAGGACGTACCGGTCGACGCTCTCATTAAATTACTAAAATATTGGCTAGCTATACGCAGCTTTCCCAATGTTTCCAGGCCACTGAGCACGTGAATAAAGCTACAGGTGAGCAGCCACCGCATTTATGTTGCATTTAGTATATGCCTAATGTTGTTAAATAAGGAAGTGAGGTGTGCGTGGCCTTTTCGACTAAGCCACGGGCTTGTTGGTGCTCAAGTGTCACGGGGAATTCGTATTTTGAGGCGCATGCTGTTCAATACCACTTTAGGTGAAGTATGTACATGTTTCTTCTAGGCCTGAAGTACATACATCTCATCTGCATCGATGCCTGACAAGAACGCGCAGATGTTTTTCAGCACCAACACGGTGGCATCGTGTGTCAGTGCTTTGGTCTAACACTGCGCGTGGCGAGGGTCGTAGTAACAGTCAAAGACGCTGCCGCTGTCCATTACTTTCTTGGCCCCGCATTGCCCCGACAACATTTAGTTATGACTTGTTCAAACCAAAAGGGGCAGATGCTGAACACTGAACACGAGCACGAAGAGAGAGCGAGAGAGAGGGGGGGGGGGTATAAGGAAGGCAAGGATGTTAACCAGTCAAGTGTCTGGTAGGCTACCCTACACTGGCGGAAGGGAGAAGGGGAAGAGAGAGAAGGGAGAGCGGGTACGAAGATAAACAAAATACATGGCGAAACGTCACCTCAGTAGAAACAGAGAGAGCGAACCAACCATAAGATTAGCCAAAAATGTCGTGTATGTGTAGCTCGTTTTCTTAAGCAACATTTCATATTAACATGTTTAACAAAATGAAATCTTCGTCTGCGCAAAGCGGGCTACAAGTGCTGGACACTTTGAGTCCAGTACTTGCAGATCTTGGTTGAAATCATGGCACTCCGAAAGCCGTCGTTTCGTGACGAGCTCAGGAACGCATCCACATTTCAGTGAAAAGCCAGAGGACTTAAGTGACGCACGTCGGACTTTCGACAGTTTGTTTTCATGAATAAGTTCCCCATCATGGTCCTCCGCCAGAACATATCAGCTAACATCAAACTGTCCAGGTATGTTTCATGTCCGCCCCCACGGCGCATGCAGCAAGATCATCGTTTTCAGGCGACATAATTTTACGTACGTCTATTATACAGTGCTACTTGACCGCCTTCCGCCATCACCACCTTCCTTATCTCTCTCTCTCTCCGATATTTTGGCCGCGGAGTCGCCCGGCATCGCTTTTCACTTTTCGCTGCGGAACTGCCACGCTATATAATGACCGTTCAAATCTGCCCCGTTTGATTAGAAATTGAAACAGACTCCCCTCTGGCATAGTAAAATGGTTGTTATCGTGCGCTGTGAGCGGGACACGCATTCGCTGGTGTTGCGTTTGGAGGCGATCCCACCGCTAGCGACCAGTTTATTGCGTACTCCAGGGTAGCGTACCGTACTGCTACCGACAAGTAGCGGCGCCTGCCTATCGAAGCTCGACCGCCATTACTTATTGGATAGCGTGGCGTTGTCGGCGGGCTGCAGGCATCCGGTAGACCATGGCGACCGAGCAAGGGCGAGACGATTTGCTAGTGCGAAACTTGCACGGTTTATTCAAAGGTAGTTGAAAGAAAATAAGAAAAGCATGAAGTATATAAAAGTGCATTTCGGAGCCCCTTAAATAGGCTCTCTACAAGTGTGGGTGGGATCTTGCTTCCATCGATGTCACGTGACAGGCACAGAGAGAGGGCCCCTCCTTCTGCATTACCGAGCAAGGAAAGGAGAAGTCAACCCTCATTTATGCCTGCGCTATGCCTGCGAACGCTGAGAATTGTTCCCTCGCTTGCCGGGAACCTAGTAACACACACTCAGTGACCCAAGTTGGCGAGATGTTCATTGAAGAGCAGCACGTACCCTGTGCATTCATGGCGCAGCTCGCTAAAGCGTTGGCGTAAAAGACGTTCGTCGAAAAACGGCACATAACCAGTCTATTTGTGGCCGCAACCTTCTAATGCGTCGGGTTGCTGTTTTTCAGGAAACCTTCTGACAGGAATTCAATTCTTCCGAGGATCGAACGAACTTAAAGGATATTTTTCGATAATGTAGAGCCGCGCATTTTCAGTGGCAATTACTTAGCGAAGATGGCGTCGATGACGTTCATTGAAGAGCGGCACACATATACTGGTACGTATACCCAGTGCTCCAAGTCGGCGTCAAAGGGTTTGTTCGGACTGCAGTACCTACCCAGTCCTGCAACTGTACAGCGACTCAAGTCGGCATGAAATAAGTTTGTTGAAGAGCGGCGCGTATGTACACGTTGTCACATACTCAGTGACTCAAGTTGGCCCAATGGGTGATTTAGAACACTGCTCCTTCAGCAGAGCAGCCCGATGCGCTACTCATTCGACCACGGACTAGCCGGGCGCTGACGTAGCATCCGGACGCTGACGCTGGCAGTCATCCGGGTGGTATCTTAGTGTGCATGCTACAAAGCTGCAGCACTTCCTTTCCGCACACGTCTCTGGAGATGTCCATATATGATCATTGCATCTATAATAGATACGCTGGGGAGCAGCAGTTCGGACAGGCTAGGCATATCCGGTTGACGTTTGTGAATGGCTATAGATTCCAAAGGATTCAGCGCCAGTCATGCACTCTGGCCAGAACATTTTTTGAAGTGTGTTTACGTTCCGCTGTAAGATTGTTTTAAAGATGCAGAATGACATGGTTTCTTTTTTTTTCTGGTCCAATTAGGAAACACAAGGGCTCCTCGCAATAAACGTCCCTGCATTGGCTCTAAGAGTCCCTCACGAAGAATGCAAACTTATTCCATGCACGCAAAAGCCTCACTTTTTTATTTTGTAGCTTAGCGGATGACACGGAATATGTGAACGCCCCACACTTGAGTACTGTTTGGTGTTGCGATCCGACAACAGTCATTCGCGAAAAAAAAGCATGTGCACTAAGAGGTCTGCACTTATAAAAAAAAGGCTTGGCAACTAAAGCAGACGCAAAGAAGACGAGGTGCACGTATGTACATAGAATATGTATTTATTTGTATTGAAACCTTTAAATGTCGTTCGTTCTGTTTGCATCACTTCACTTATCATCGCTTTCGGAAGGAATAACATGTCGTGAATGGCACAAGCGCCGGTCCCCATGTTTCATTGAAGAGCCTTTATCTCTTTCACTACATCCGTACAGTGCGAAGAAGGCTATGCACCGCGCCAGCCAACCAGAATAAAGAACCCAAAAAAGCGTTTCTCCACTGTACGCTATTGTTATGCAGCCTTTAAGCGACGCGGATTGAGTGGAAGCTTTACGGAAGGCGTGGCAGCGTACAATGGACGAGCCCTCTTCCCATCTCAGAACGTGCAACCGGCACTGGCTACGGAGTGACGTACATGAATTCTAGCCTTCTACACACTGCACGGAATTGGTCAAATAGAATAAACAAAGATCAGCGCTGCGGTAAAGGCTGTCACTTGTGTCTTTGACTTCAACAACTGCACTAGCATTTTTGCGGTAACCTGCAGCCTATTTTACTGATGGAAGAAAATGAATGACGTAGTCTGAATTGACATGCTCTCTAAAAAGAAACAAAAAAAGACACAGTTCTATTGCTACACAAATACTTGCGCACACCTCACTGAATACAGCAAAATGTGTCTCCTTGTTCGCAGAACCATTAAGCTTTTTTCTCCCGTACACTGCTGTCCGGTTCGCTCTATACACAACCACCAAATTTCCAAACTTACGACCTTTCTAACCGGTGATAACCACTGGTTAACCACTCTCTTATTCTTTTCCTTTTATCTCTCTCTAACGTCGCACCGTCGGGCGCTCACGCAGTAGAGAAACTTGGGGCCACAAGAAAAATGACGAAATAAACATAAATCCGACGGCGGCACAAACTTGAGCGAGAACGTGTTTGCGCCAAGAGCCGTTCGCGCGGAAAGCCGTGCGGCAGAGCCACCCACCTACGCTGCCGCCGGCGTTGCGGGGGCTGTAAGGAAAGGATGCTAAAGGGGGGGGGGGGGGGAGGCGGCAATGGGGACGCATCTGGGACAAAAGGTTCTAATTTGGGAGCAGCGCCCGCGCCGCGGTCCGACGCTCGGTTCTCGCTGCGATAACGCTCCAAAATGTGCGCGCTCGCGTGCCATCGCTGTCTCGTTGTGGCATTTTTTTTTTTTGGGGGGGGGGCGCCTCCCAGCGACCGCTTCGCGGTTACAAAGCCTCTCAGTTTCACGTTTCTTTTGTTGCTTTCGGTACTGCATCCTTTCTTGCTTATTAGCAGCCCTTGCCTTCGTTGCGCTTATCACTGCTGGCGGCGAGCTCAGCTCTTGAGGGCGTCAACTCGCACAGACTCCCTGCGGGCGTCTCAGCCGCCTCGGGGTTATTTTCTTGACCCGACGCCGGGGCGGCGCAGGCTTCTTCCCCGACGTTCGCGGTTTGCCGGGAAGCGTTCCACGATCGCGCAAAAACAAAACAAAATACGGAGGCAACAAAAAACGGAAATAAAAGAAAGAGTGCACCGCATGGCGCTGGCATCTGCGGGTGACACGGGTTTGTTTTCCTTACGGGCAAATTATTCCGGCGGACGACCCCTGGCTACGTGGCCGCTTTCAAGTTCTCTCGGCGAAATGAGGCGTGCTGCGGTTTACCGGTGACGACGACGTGGTTAGTGCGTGTTCGCGTACGTGCGCGTTCGGCGAGCGCACGTTGTTAAGGAAAATAAATTTATGCACGCGCGGATTAGAGCGTGTAACGACGCGCGGACGCCGCACTCTCACGTTAGCTACACGCTGTGAGTGACGCTCACAGCGTGTGGTGTTCAGTGCTGTTGAGAAAACAAAGAAACTTCGCGTTTCTTCCTCCGGTATCGCATTGTCCCAGAACTTACAGCTCAGAAGTTCCGGGATCATAATTGCCCCGATTTTTGTTTTTGTATGTGCCGTGGTAACTCTAACGTAAACACGTTTCAGCTCTCAACGTCGACCTACTTTACTGCGGAGTTTAGGAGGATAAGAAATTTGCGGGATTACATGCACCTGGCATTCGTTCCAATCTTCTGTAGAACATATTGCCCACTGCGAACGGCGTTTTGATATTGCTTATGTTAGCGCATGCAAGCTGTTGTTGTTCTGCCATTGCTATTTTCTGACGTGCTCTCGACGTCACCCCTTGCGAGAGGAGTAATGCCGGTGTTTCGCGCAGCTTTCATGATGTTACACTCATTAGAAGAAAAGAACGGAAGTACAGAGCGAGAGAGATAGAAAGGAAGAAAATTTTAATAACCTAAGTGTATGATCCACTTACAACAGCCACCTCTGCTAAAGTTTTTCGCTTGGATTTCACAAATTACGATGCTACAGTAAGGTATAGGAAAAATACCATTGCAATTATGGAAAGAACACACGCTATCCACTGCACAAATTATCCAAAGCACATACGTAAGAAAAACTTGAACCTGTAAGCATTACTCCTGGGGGGAAACTATACGCAATAATAACCTTAACATAACCTTAACATACATTCATTCTTCGGTAGGTCACCATTTAACGACGCTCGCTAAAATACCCTTGAGCACCAGCCCACTGAGTGGATAAACGAAATGGACTAATAAAGAACATGCCACAGGTTTCTGCTTTCTCTACACCCTCCTATTTAAACAACAGCTTTAATGGTGACTGATACAATAGTGTCTCTATAGTGTATATATACATTTTAGAGGTATATCGGTGGGCAAATGGGCTCAAATTTTCCTACAGACGCTTGGCCTACGATAAACATCAACGTCGATAGTAAATGGTTATGTTAACTAGCTAATGTTCATTAGCATGCGCCTAAGGATATGTGCACGAAAAATTTGTGCACTTTCGCCCAAAAGAGGTTGTGACCGTTGGGCACGTGTGTGTGTACATGTACGTTCCATGGATCTCTTCAGTGGCCGCCCGTGACCACTAAAAAAGAAACAAATCGTGTCAAAACCGAGGTAACCATGTTTCAAGAAGCGGCGCAGTAATGTGTAGGCGGTCAGAGAAGAGCTATGTTCCAAGCAAAAACGGCGTGGAAGAACATGCTCGGCCACAGGAACAGCCCCCAACTATACAGACACATGAACTGCGCACTACACGAGTAAAACGGTGCAGTTAGATGCGTGCTGCAAACATCCGGCAACAACCATACAAAATAACAGCACACGTATATAGCAGCAAGTTAGAGTTCATAGCGCGTTGGCATCTTTCCCGCTCACAAATCTTATCGCCGGCGCCGTGAGCCCGAAGGCGCTCAGAAGTTAAAATGATAAATTCTCGAGTATTACGTGTAAGAACAGCAATCTGATTATGAGGCGTGCCGTACTGGCGGGTTCCGGATTAATAAAAGCCACCTGAACTTCTTTAATGAACACTTAATGCACGGTACAAGAGCGAGTTCGGATTGCGCCCCCGTAAGAATGCGGCAGTCATGGCAGGGATCGCACCCGCGACTTCGAGCTCAGCAGCGCAAGGCCGCAGCTACTGGGCTATCGCGGCGGTTGTGGCGTTCACACGTGGCAACATGTAGAGCTGTGGCGCACGAATCAAGTGGCTCTCTGTCGATACCAGTACAGAGCCACTGAGAACAACACAATATCCAAGAGTGGAGCCGCAGTGTCCATGACGACGCCCAACATGATTCCGGCTAGCCACCCCCAGGCGCAAGCACTCGGCGCTTATCAGTCCTAGTTGTACTATAGCGCAACGCACGCGCATGTGCCCAAGAAGCTTGAATGCTGAGGTTTTACGTGCCATAAACACGATTCGATTATGAGACGGCCCGCAGTGGGGGACCCCGGATTAATCTTGACCACCTGGGGATCTTTACCGCCCCCTCAATGCACGTGACATGGGCATTTTTGCCCCATCGAAATGCGGTCGCCGCGACCTTGATTCGATCCTGCTACCTCGTGCTTAGCAGCTTAGAAACGCAACACCAAAGCCGCTAAGCCACCACGGTGGGTACCCGAGGAGTTTATTGGGTAGAGCAAGCAAGGCATGTGCGGTCCAGCTCTAGGATGCGTGCTTCTTTTTTTTTGTCAGCTATAGCTGTTACGATTACGCATAAAATAATTGTTCAGAGCATGCCGGATATGGGTGGATGGATGGATGGATGGATGGATGGATGGATGGACGGACGGATGGATGGATGGATGGATGGATGGATGGATGGATGGATGGATGGATGGATGGATGGATGGATGGATGGATGGATGGATGGATGGATGGATGGATGGATGGATGGATGGATGGATGGATGGATGGAAATAAAACTGCATTTAACAAAACTCTATTTTATGAAGTTCCTGATCTAACGAAGAAATTTCCATTCCCCGGCAAGTACCCATAAAGGTTCAATGTTGTCATCAACCCCAATTAACGAAACTAGCTTGCATTCAACCCGATTTAACGAAGCATTCCAAGAAATAAAAAAGCGAAAATGAACTGTGGTTTCTCTCTAATTTTGACGCAAATGGGCTTTTCTTCGAGTGCGCACTCGAACCCTATCGCGTTAAAACATCTAGACATCCTAGTCATGGCCCTAGCTTTATTTTGATGAGGCTGTACGCTGACAACGGACTCAGCCGTCGCTAGCGTTCTTGAACACCAGATGGCGCTAAGGGCAGTGGTATTTAGCGCCCCTCGCGGACCTTTTACACGCGCAGGTGGGGGTTAGCGGCAAATACAATGCCGTGGTATCTTTTAGGTGTCGCTAAGTTAGAGTTTTAGATTTAGAAGGACTGAAAAAGCCTTTACGCAATTTTCCGAACTGCCCAAATTAACGAAATAATTCGATCATGGTCATAACTTCCTTAAGTCGAGTTTCAACGATAGATAGATAGATAGATAGATAGATAGATAGATAGATAGATAGATAGATAGATAGATAGATAGATAGATAGATAGATAGATAGATAGATAGATAGATAGATAGATAGATAGATAGATAGATAGATAGATAGATAGATAGATAGATAGATAGATAGATAGATAGATAGATAGATAGATAGATAGATAGATAGATAGATAGATAGATAGATAGATAGATAGATAGATAGATAGATAGATAGATAGATAGATAGATAGATAGATAGATAGATAGATAGATAGATAGATAGATAGATAGATAGATAGATAGATAGATAGATAGATAGATAGATAGATAGATAGATAGATAGATAGATAGATACTTTATATAATGCTGAGCCCGGCCGTCTAGCGTGTTTCGAGCAAATCGCGTAAAGCGAATAAAAGAGACGTAGCGTCTCTGCTCCGAAAGCGAAACACGTGCGCGGAAAAGAAGATATAATGATATTGTTCCTACATGTCCCACATGTAAAGATCAGACCACGGTAGACGAAAGCGAGTGCGAAGCTGGGGATTTACCGCTGCAGTACGGGAGTATATCGGGCTCGTCGTCAGGGGGATGCGCAGAAGGCATCGCAAGCTGCAGCTGGTTGTCGTCGCCGGGAGAAAAGTGAGGTATGTGTCCGTGAGTATGAGGTTTCCCCGTCACCACCTCACGGTGCGAGAGCCCAATTACTAAGCCCAACGAGCAAGCAGCGCACAGCAAATGGAAGCACGTGTCCACCTCTCGCCGTTCTACCGAGGGCAACACCAATTTCACGTAAAGAATTCTGGGCTATTCCTTTGCGACGTGTGCAGCGTACATGATATTCTGTGGCGTGAAATCCGCGTAGAAGCCTCGTTACGCGGTTTTTTTTTCTTTTCTGGATCTCGTCTTTCTGATCGGCCGATAGGCCTGCGGTGCCAAACAACACGCCATTCGCGACGCACTTTGCACAGCGCTAAGCGTACGCATCTGTGCATTACAATAGATGGTTGGCGCACACGCGGACCCGGATTAAAAAAAAGAAAAGCTGTTATGCTAGAATTGTTCGTAAACGCTAATTCCAGCCAATCCTGATGCAGGGCATATAATGAGCGAAAGTAGCTGGCTAATAGCAAAGAGCGCTTACGAATGAAAAGCTTTGTGGATTCGGCCGCGGAATGGTGCCACAAAGTACACGCAGTGTAATCTCCTGGCATCTCAATGAGATCGTAGGCTTACTTCACGAAATTTACCTGGTTTTTGAGAAAAACATTAAGCAAACTGCAGATTTCTGGCTGAGATAGCCTGTTATTTATGCGTTTTCTTTACTGAGCCTAGGATTTTTTCGTAATCTTGGTATATAGGTTGTACGCCTAATGGGAGAAGTCATTGCGTATGAAATAAAGCATTGTTTCCTTGGGATCACCATCTACCGTAATTTACCTTGGGCACCACACATTTCATGTATGAAGAAGAGGTTTACTGCAATGGCCCATGTATTCAAGTCTGTCGGCTGAAAGCCTAGGGGCCAATCTGTGCAATTGATGCTGCAGCTATACCATGCACTATTTATGGGCTTCAAAAGATATAGCCTGCCCGTGCTGGGTGACACCAGTAAAACGAAACTTCGCACACTCCAGAGTATGCAAGCCCAAGTTCTACGGACGTGCCTTCGCCTCCCTATGTGCGCATCCACAGCCGCTACAATCACCATAGAGCGTGACCGTCCTTTAGCAACGTACATTGCAGTCGGTCGGCGGTCTAAGAGTGCATATTGGACATGTCACAAGGATACGATTTCACCATCTTGATTTCACACCAACAACTAGGCCACATACGGCTTTTAGCCGTCTCTTGATTACTCACGGAGTATCACTGCAATCGAATTACGTCCCAGCAGCATGGCCATCATTGCCACTGTGGTCTCTGCATTTACCTTGTGTATGCCTTGTCATGACAGGCATCAGGAAAAAGGTACAAATGCCGCCAGCAGCGTTGAAGCAGGCATCATTATTGCTACTCCGTGAAGTCAGCAGTGAGCGCTGACACGTTTGCACCGATGGGTCGGTCGTGCACTCTAGTTCAGCAGCTGCAGTATTTGTCCCAGCAAAATCTACGGAGATGGAATTCAAGAACAACGCACTTGACGCCAACGACATCTGTCGAACTTGCAAACTAAAGTCAGCACTTCAATTGAACAATCACGAAACACCCCCAGAAATGGTACATCTCCTGCGATTCCAAGGCTGCCCTCCAGAGGTTGCTCTCTGCATAGCGTCGTGGAAACCACGAACACCCTGTCACTGACGCAAGAGAAAAGTATCATTGGGCAGTTTAGAAAGGACATGATATCGTCTTTAAATGGTCGCCCAGTCATGGTGCTATCCTTGGAAACTATCAAGCAAACGCACCAGCTCGATCTTCCCGAGTGTGGCGACTGCGTCACTAACCCTATGTCAAGAACAGACGTAGCGGGAAAAGCTCGATGCGCTTGCTCATGAGTTGCATTACAAGCCAGCGCCGCTGTTTCCTGGATTCTCATCTGAAGCACCGCCTTCTGCACGGCCTGCCACAACGGGAGCTAACTATGTTTTACCTTCTATGGCTTGGAGTCGCCTTTGCAAATGCTTACTCCTACCTCAACGGAATGTCCACAAGCCCAGAATGTGAAGTTTCTGGGTGCATAGAGACATAGCGCACCTTTTGTGTGGTTGTCGTCGTTTCAAGGCACACGTAAAGTCCTCAGCACCAAGCTGAGGACTCAGCTGAGGACCGGCTGAGGTTTCGAATGCAAACGTCAACATATGTTTCCATGTTTACATCACGACTTGTATCATGTCAAATAAGAATTTACCTCTGTTTTCGCAAACACAGCATTACTGATGAGACATCTGCCTGTCGCACGGCTATCTAGAATGGCTTGGCCAAAATAGACAAATGAAAAACAGCACACATCGCGGATGGGGCGACCATTGACGAACCTTTCCCTTCTGTTTATTCTACTTCTCTTCTAAAGGCTTCTTCGTATTCCTCTTGGAAATTCTGCACCTACGAGTTGCTCTAAAGAAAACTTGAGAAAAAAGAAAAAAAGACAGAAGAGATCTGTCTTACGACTCCACACGAAATGGGCCCGACGAAGGCTGTAATAAGGGCAGCAAAGCACGCCGGAGCGGCGCAGCACGTGACCGCCGCCTGCCTCGGTTGTTGTACGCGACCCTGCACTCGGCGCTGCTCGCGTACGTAGCGGCGGCTCGGTGATAGCGTCTCGCCTCGGCTTATAGCAGAACCCCGGCGCCGCGCTTGCACTAAAGGATTCATGCGAGTCGCTCGTCCAAAGGCCCGGATGTAGAGTGCGGCGAGAAAGGTGAGCAAAACAAAGATCGAGCTACGTGGACGAAACGGGAACAGCGCTGGCTGCGCAAAGACACATCTTCGTCGACTGTGTGCCGCCTCTGTTGGAACCAGGAGTGCGCGCCTTTCCCGAAGAGCTTCGTGCTCCGCGGTGCCGAAAGAGGGCTCCGCGACATTACATACCTTTCCCTCCCCCAACCCAGTCGCTCCCCTTTCCTCTCCCCTCTTTCTCCCGCACGACCCGCCGCCCCCTTCCAAACATCGCGTCCCTCTCCCCTTGGTACCAACAGCGCCAGGATCCGGTAGCTTTTACCGTAGCGTATGGGGTCGTCGCCTTTTATGCGTATCCGCGCGAGTTGAAACTTTACTTGCTTTTATTTTCTGGCCCCGTGATGAATAATGAACAAGTCTGGCGATGTGTCTAGCTTACGTAGTCTCTTTGAAAAAGCTTTCTTTGTGTGGCACGCGCGCGGGCGCGTTCGTGCTTTCTCCTTCGATGCCCGCGAGCGGCGAACGCGTGAGGTGAGAGCGTAAACACGCCAAGAAAAATTTTCGTCTTTCAGATAAGCACAAAGCGCGCAGAGAAATAAAGCAGGAATTTCTTTTTTCTACATATCAAGGTGGAATTGCCAGCCTTGAGCTCTGTTTGCGCGGATTAATTTATACCTAAGTTGCACAAGAATATACAGCCGCACTATTTTGCTGCTTTATTCCGGTGTATCGGCAGGTTGACCACTCGGTACACTTATGAACATGGTACACTTAAGAGTTGTCGGACCTTACGAAACTATTATAAAATGTATCTGCGATAAGTACCAAAATGAATTCCGCGGCACCAATACCAAAAATCTTTTGTAGCGTGTGATTTTGTACAGTGAGGACCCATTTTGGCAACGGCGGCGTTTCTTACTGCTGGGTCGTCCGTGATTGAATTTCATATTGAGCCATCGTTAATGCATTTACATTACCTAAAAGCGAATAAAGCGCAGTTGCATCATGACACCATTATTTCAGAAGACTGAGGCCACGGCAGGGCAAATAAATATATTGTGTTCGGTTCATTAGCCATCCTTTCAGAAAGATATTGCCATCCTCAAAATATCTGGCAGCGGTGTCGCTAGTGCCATTGCCTACTTCTTTTAATTTAGTGCATCCTTCCCCACAGATCCTAATAAATGAAAGTATACAAAATAAATACCAAGCTAAATAAGTCTACGCATGCGGTAGTCATGAGGGAAAACACAAAAATAAAGCTTCTGAGTTGCGACAGGTGACAAGGTGTGGGGAGGCGTGTCAGTGACAAAGAACAGCGAAATCTTATTTTAAATAAGCTGTTCGAGAGGTGCAGATGAAAATCTTGAATGTTGCTCGTGAGTGAATATTTGTCAACAATACACAAATAAAAAGCAACAAACGGTCGCCCTAGGGCTCACCACTGAGCGATTAGTAAGCAGTCCATCATCGTTGTCTTTGTTGGAAGACAAACTGCCCAACCAAACTCTGCCAAAAAATGCATCGACGTCGGCTGGTTGAATCAGAGTAAGCGGGTTCGTATGTCCAGTGACAGAGTCACCAGCGAAAAACCCGCAGTATTGGCGCGAATCACGCGTTCACTAAGGGCGAGGCCCTGCATTCGCAAAAAGCTCTCGCGCTAGTACTAATCGTAAAATAAAATTTCAGCCACGATGACTGATGCTGATTTCCAATGGCCTAAGCTTCGAAATGGGGTGGCGACAAATATCCACCTATCCTGCTTGAGCTAATCAAGCTTTACTATATTTATTTATTTATTTATTTATTTATTTATTTATTTATTTATTTATAAATACTGCCATCTTAAACAAGATCTTAGAAGCGTGGTACACGAGTAAGTTCACGAAACAATATGAATACCAAAATAGGGAATTGCACTCAAAAGTTCTTCAAACAAGCGCTTCACACAAGCGCAAAAGACAGGTGCAAGGAACAGGCGCAAGAACAAGCGCTTCAACGTTACATCAGTGATCTTTCCCAATCATACAGTAAAACAGTGCTATCACTGACAATCTCGGCAAGTGAAAAAAAAAAAAATTTGAAGAATGTGAGAACCCGGCTTTATCTCTTTCTCTTTCAAAGCGCTAATCAGTGAGCTCTTTGAAAACCCGCTCTTGTGGAAGGTGGACGTTCCCTACGGTTTTTGGTGGGCGAATATCTTGGCATTCCATTACGATGTGCCGATTCGTCTCCGGAATGTCGCTGCAGCAGACACATGCTTCATCTCACTGCGAATATTTGCTCCTGTGTGTTGTTCTCCTTCGGCAGCCAGTTCTTGCCTCAAATATAAAGTACACTACCCACCCCCTCACCATTTTTGTTATCGTACAAATTGCCTCTTGTGATTGCTCGCTTACGTCTTTGTACACCTCCATGAACTTTTCTTGTTTTCATCCTTCGCACTGAATTTACCAATCAAGCCAATTCTGACACTGTCCTTATCGAAAGCGTAGGGTGAAGAGCGCTCAAGAAAAAAAAAATCGCGAACAGTTACAGTACTCCCTAATGCGAATTTTGAGCGAAGCTGTCCAGATGTTTTGAAATCGCGATGTATTTTGGCAAAGAATTTGATTCCGAATGACAAAGTGTTCTTGGCGGCGCCACTGAGCCTCTGCTCAGGCAGCTCGTTTAGCCTCAGTGGCAGACGAAGCATTTCCACCGGTTACGTCACTCATTGTCCAGACAGAAAGCATCAACACGGGAATGAGTTACTCGTGCAGAGCAAATTCCCTAACGGCAGTGGCGCAGGCAGAGTAGCACATGCGCAGTGGGTCCGAAGCCCACACGAGCGCTTTGTTTCCGTTTATGGCATCGGAGGGCGCGCTCGTGCATGTCTTGTCGCCGTCGTGGAGCACCTCTCACGCAGCACTCCGCTGCCCTCCCGACACTTTCGCCACACTCTCCTCCTCCGCTTTCCTCCTCGCGCTCTTATTCGCTCTCGCCGTCTTTCATCTCCCGCTGCACGCCGCGTTCGCTCTTTCATCCTTCACTGTGCTCGTTTGCTCGGTTACGCTGAAGACGCCGAACGACGCGACGCTTAACGCAGAAACGGCCGCCGCCCTAAAAACATGGTTGGGAATTGGACCCGGGGCTTCTGTTTCTTTCTTTTTTTATTGCAATAGAGATGCTGCACGAAATGTCACTTACTATAAGCCCAATAGAATGGCTCGGCAGCCTCCATTACAGCCCAGGATAAGCCCCTGCAGTGGCGATAGCGGTGTTGCGATGTTTTAATACAGAACAGGATGCTACATCGTTCAGCCACCTACTTGTTATTTGCAACTTGCATCGAAGAAGAGTCCTGCATAGCCAGGCGGTTTTATCGAGAGGAAGCAAGCCTTGCTACTGCACAGAGTAACGACAGGATATGCATATACCCCTGCATGGCTATTCAAGACGGTACGTACCGATTCTTCGCTGTGTCCTTCGTGCAATGAGTCAACAGACGTTGAACACTTTCTTCCAGTCGTCCTAACTGTGCCTGGCTTGCTTTGTCCAGGAAGAAGAAGAAGTTTGGTTCGACACAGTCGCACTGCTGTCTCGCTCCCGAGTGTTTTTGAATTTTTTCGACGTTTCGCCGAATAGATTTGTCGAAGACGTCGGACGACTCGCCGAGGTACCTTCCCTACCGGAGGCCGGGGGGACCTTCGCCTCCCGCCGCTTCGATAGGAGCCTGCAGAAGAGCCCGACCTGGTAGCGGTGAGAGCTCCGTCATGACTACGCCTGACCTGACACCGGGCCAGAGGCCACCGACTGACCCTGAGAGCAACCGTGGCTGTAAGCGATACAAGGCTATAGAAACAGACGACGAGTCTACGATTATTGACGATTGTGACATAGCTGACATCACAGATCTGGACGATGAAGGCTTCAGGCTTGTGCGTCACCGCAAGAAGAGGACCGTCGGAATCCCAGTGATTATTACCCCTGCCACAGAAGGAGCCGACCTGAAGAAAGTAAATCCCATTGTTCTGTCTACGGAAATTGAAAAAATTCTTGGCACATCGCCAGTTAGGAGCCGATTTACAGCTCAAGGAGCCCTGCTTCTAGATGTACAGACAGAAGAGCATGTGAATTCCCTTCTCAGCTGCAAGTCAATCTCAGGGACTCCAATATCAGCACGAGTGCCCAATTCGTACATGCGAAACACGTGCATTATTAGAGGAGTACCGAAGTGGTACACTGACGAGGAACTGCTGCTATACCTAAAATCACAAGGTGTTCACCATGCAAGGAGAGTCACGCGACGCGTCCAAATTCCCGAAACCGATTGGGAGTCCAGGCGAACCAGCTCCGTGGTCCTTACGTTCGCTCCAAATACAGACCGTCCAGAGAAGATCAACTTGGGCTTCACAAGACACGAGACCATTGACTACGTTGAGACACCACCTCGGTGCTTCAAGTGTCAGCGCTATGGACATGTGGCCAAGTACTGCCGTGGTGAGCAGCGGTGTAAGAGATGTGGAGGACCGCACGATTTCAAAACATGCGCGTGCAGCGAGAACTTTCTATGTGCAAACTGCAGTGGGGATCACCCAGCTAGTTATAGCAAGTGTCCTACGCGTGCAGCGGCAATAAAGCGTAAGAAAACGTTTATCTTGGGGCCAACAGGAAACACTGAGAAAAATGCGACGAAGGAAAAGACAAAAAGTCACAGAGAGTCGGACGAAATCAAATGGAGCTCAAAGAGTGAAACTGATTTTCCAAGCCTGAAGCCTTCTCCAGGAATCGAGGACACAGTGGTGCCATCGCACAGTGGACCGGCTAAAGCAGTCAAATCAGTGAACAGAGGCCCCGTAGAAGACAAGACTGCTGAACAACCGGAGCAGCGCAGTTATGTGTCTGCACTGCAGCGACCCGAATCGCGTTGCGATGAAAAAAATCAACAGGAGGACTGTCAGCAGGTGCTACGTGCTCTCTTCAAGGCCTTGCGATCACACAGAGAAGATACCGGCGAGCTCGATGAAGGAAATGCTCGAAGTAGTCCTGGCTCTCGAGTCAGTGATTGTAAGCTCTGCCTCTTCTTAAAGCACCAAGCAATATGGATACGGTCAGGACACAATGTTCACCATCTCGTCCACAAGTGCCACTTATTATGCAATGGAACTGTGCGGGTCTTGCGTGCCACTTACCTGAACTGTCGCTTTTCTTACGCAACATGCCTGTGCCAATATTGGCCCTGTCCGAGGCTGGTCTTCCAAGTTCCAGATCAATTGCTGGTTATGTCGCACATGGAAACCAAAGTATTCCGACATTTCCGAACGGAAGCGCCATGCTATATGTGAGACGGGAAATACCACATTACGTTCTACCAGTTCAAGACCTTTGCAGCAGTGCATTGGAAGTCACTGCTGTACAAGTGCGGCTGGGAAACCGAAGTCTCAGCGTGGCCTCCGTATATGTGAGCTCTCGTCAGAAGGTCCCGATGGGAGAAATTATAAGAGACCTCTGCAGCCGCTGCCCAGCTCCGAGGATTATATGTGGGGACTTTAACGCGCACCATACTCTCTGGGGCGACAAGACGACTGATGCACGTGGAAAGCAAATTGTTAGAGCTTTAAACACCGAGGGACTCTGCGTGGCAAATGACAAACAGCCGACGTTTTTTCGACCACCGGCCTCTTACAGTGCCATTGACTTGACGTTACATTCAACGGACATCCTCGCATCGTCAACGACTAGCAAAGATAGAATGGGCAGTGATCATTTTCCTGTCTTCGTTAACATTGCTGGATATAGAACCAACGGCCGAAGATCCTGTCCTGTGACGCATTGGGATACGTACAGGGACGGCCTAAGCGAATCATCTGGAGACCTGTTCGCGGACATGCTACGTAGCAAGAGATTGGCTACCGCTTAGCTGAAGCTACCCGACCACTTCCCCGCTCCGGATCTAAAGCTCAAAAATGTATGCGCTGCCCGTAGAAGAGCGGAACGGAGGCTGATGAGGACGAAGGGTGACCCACCAATGAAGACTATATACAACAGGATTAACGCAGTGATTCGGCGGTATACAAGGAAACTAAGAAGAGATCAATGGGCATCATTTTGTGCAAGCCTATCGGTCTTCACACCAGTTCCAAGGATATGGTGGGTCGTTAATAACCTTGCTGGAAACTTTCGACCACACAAGCCATTTGAAGCCCTAGCATTAAAGTTAGGCAAGACACTCGCTTGTCTTGCGAATGCGTTCGCTGAAATATACTCTTCTGGCAGGTCAGCCAGCACAACCGACCCGCCTCCGCCGCTATCCTCGTCCCTAATGGATGCTCCTTTTACACTCAGAGAGCTGGAACTAGCCATGAGCAGCCTTCGACGTCGCTGTGCGGTGGGACCTGACCTTATCAGTAATCAGATGCTGACTAACCTACCGGTTGAGAGGCGGTGTGATTTGCTGGCATTTTTCAACCAAGTCTGGGCCAGTGGGGCTATCCCACATTTATGGAAGGTAGCATGGGTGGTACCGGTTCTGAAGCCTGGAAAGAATCCTGCAGCTCTGGACTCATACAGACCGGTATCACTGACCTCGTGTGCAGCGAAGCTAATGGAGAAGATGGCATGCACAAGACTCACTTGGTATGTCGAGCAGGGTCGAAAACTACCATCGTGCATGACTGGGTTTCGGCAGCGTCTAAGCGCTCAAGACAATGTACTGGACCTGCTAAGCCACATAGAACATTACAGTGCGGACGGCCTGTCGACACTTGCTGTTTTTATGGATGTCTCTAAGGCTTACGACTACGTGTCTCAAAGAGCCATCATCAGCCAGTTACAAGTTATAGGCGTCACGGGTCATCTCTTGCACTTCATGCATACGTTCCTTAATGATCATCGCATCAGAGTTCGTCTTGGCGACACTTTGAGCGATGAAATACGTATATTTCGTGGTGTGCCACAGGGGAGTGTTTTATCTCCCTTATTATTTAACATTGCCATGAGTAGCCTCCCAACAGTACTAAACCATCGAACACCAGTGAAGATATCTATATATGCCGATGATATCTGCATATGGGTCTCCGGCTACCAGCATCGCCGCCTCGCACGAATAGCCCAGGGAGCAGTAAAAGCAATTCAGGGTCACTTGGCAACGCTTGGATTAACACTATCAGCAGAGAAATCATCATTCGTACTATTTCCTGGAGTGAAAAAAAAATCTACACGCTTGACGCTGACTTTGGACGGATACCAGATTCGACAGGTCACCAACGTCCGATTTCTGGACGTTACCTTAGACCACAGGCTACTCTGGCGCCGCGCTGTTGACCACGTTGTGGCGTCATCGTCACCCAGGCTACATGTGCTCAAGCGAGTCGCTGGCATACGCTGGGGCAACCACCCGACGTCAATGCAACGGCTACATACAGCGTTGGTTACCAGTCGAGTCCTGTATCAGCTACCTCTGATGTCACCCTCAGACAGCCAATACGAGCGCTTAGAAGCCATCCACAGAAAAGGTATCCGACATTGCCTTGGAGTCCCTCAGCCAGCGTCAAACAAGAAAGTGCTCTACGAAGCTGAGTCACGCCCTCTACGACTTCAGGCTTCCGAGGCTCTGATGATCCAGCTTCTACGATTGAGTGAGTCTACGCCCGGTAGAGCCCTCTTACGACGTATAGGTAACAGACCGCGCTCACATTTTCATGCAGCATTGAACACGCTTCGCGTATTAGGATTGCGCTGCTCGAGACCGAGAGAACGGATAGAACCACCCTGGACATTCGAGGACATCACATGCAACTTAAGTGTACCACGATTGCAATCAAAGAGCTGCATTCCATCTGCAGAAGCCAAGTCATTAGTCCTGAAACACCTGAACACGACTTACCCGAATCACCTACAAGTATACACAGATGGCTCTGTCAAGGCAGACGAAGACCGCTGTGCAGTTGCATACTACATTCCCTCTCTAAGATATACGTGGTCTGGGCGTCTGGACTGTATAGCCTCGTCGACAGTTGTGGAAGGCGTAGCGATAGCTTCTGCTCTGCGCAAATTAAAGACTTTGCCTCCGCAGAATGTGGTTGTCCTTACGGACTCAAAGGCCGCATTACAACAAGTATACCGTGGTTTGCCATCCCTCAAGTTCCCACGCAAATCCCTAGCCATCGTGAAAGACCTCAACAACAAAGGCTTCACAGTAAAGTTTCAGTGGATTCCCTCCCACATTGGTATCTCAGGAAACGAAAAAGCTGATGCGCTTGCATACGCAGCGCTATATCATCCTCCCAAAATCAAGGCTCCAAAGAGTAACCAAGTGCAAAAATCTGAAATTCGAAATCACTTTGCGTCGCTTTGGGTTCCACCGCATATGCCCTGCGTAACCAAGAGATTGCACCGAGAGGAAGCCTCACTTCTACATCGTATAAGGACAGGATCTGCTAACACACCGGCCTGGTTATTTAAAACGGGGCGAATAAATTCTCCGAACTGTACGGCATGCAACGAGACAGGAGACATTGGGCACTTTTTGTGGTCCTGCCAGCAATTCCAAGATGCAAGAGACACTGTCCTGAAGAATTTGCAAAACAAGGACCTTCCGCATGCGCGCCTACAACACCTTATATTTCCCGAGGGATCAGTGATGGCCCGCAAAGAAACTTCACGTCTCCTGATCGAATTCTTAAGAGAGACTGGGTTGATGGACATATGGTGAAACCCATCAGCGGTATTGTGCGAGACGCTCGGGCGGAGCAATTGCCAGCCTTGTTCGCCAGGCTAAACCCGCCTGTTGCTACAATTCACCACCACCACCACCACCGCTGCGTCCTACCCAACCTGAGCAGGACGCCATTCTGCATATTGACACGTGTGTTTCCTTAACGTTGCTGTTCCCGTCGCCGCTCATCGTGTTCACGCTGCTCTTTGGGAGTCCTAAGAATGCATGGCCTTTCCATAGCGCCCCCCGAACATAAATTAAATCAGTCACTAGGCGGGTCGTTCTTTTACATACGAAAGTGTGGTTACGTCACTGCCTGCTTCGTATGCTACAGCTGTCGCTTCACGGCAACTGCAGGTAATGGGACCTTAATCTTCACCGGGAAACGCTTGCGGCGAACGCTATGTGCGCAGGCGAGCTTTCTGGTTATTTTTTCCCCGCATGGCTGACGTCACCACTGACGTGAATGCGCGGAGGTGCGCCATCTGGTGGTGCTGCAAAGAACCCACCCGGGCACATGGTGCGCGCCTCACGCTGTGACTGACTGGTTGAGTTTATTGCCTGCGGGCACGACATATGCATAGGAGGTTACTAGTATACAGCTTCGCTGTAAAAGTCACACGCCTGAGCGACACACGCAGCACTGTCACTGCATAAGCTGGAGGAGCTGCTCCATAGGAGGCCGTGGTAAATAACTTGAAGACGATAACTGCCAGTATACAGTATTTGGAAAGTAGTGTTTTAATTTGCAGACAATTTTGAGAACGTACTGAACTGTCCGCCCTGCGTAGGCGGCGAGCTACGGCTTGTGCTGCTTTATGTATAGTGGTCTGCTGAGCCCGATGTTGCCTGGTTGCAGCCGCGCTTAGCTCTACGATTCGCTTCAACAGCGGTTCGTACCATGCAAGGATGCGCCATAACGTGCACCGAATAGTAAACACATGTATCGAGACTATGCGGCACACCTGTCACATCCCTTGACAGGTGGTGGGATACGGTAGAACTGCTACAGGCTGTGAAACCTGGTGGAATATTTATTTATTTACAGTACACCCTGCAGCGCCGAAGCATTATAACAGGGGAGTGGGTACAACATGAAGTGACTAGCACGAGAATATAATCACACAAAAGG
The DNA here is from genome assembly GCF_038994185.2 of Dermacentor albipictus. Lineage (NCBI taxonomy): Eukaryota > Metazoa > Arthropoda > Arachnida > Ixodida > Ixodidae > Dermacentor > Dermacentor albipictus. The sequence continues at coordinate 47,686,779 of NC_091823.1, read as the reverse complement.
GAAGGATGACAACGGAGCAATGCATCAAGATAAAAATAAGTACATCAAAAAAGTACATGAAAAAAGTACGTCAAAAAAGTACATGAAAAAGTACATCAAAAAGTACATGAAAAGCAGTACAAGAAAAACAGTGCAAGAAAAACAGTGCAAGAAAAACAGTGCAAGAAAAAAGTTCATTCATCCTGCAGTCATTAGTTTGGAATTTCTGTGACACGCCTAGAGTAATCCCGTGTGATTACATAATCAGTCCCTTTTAGTTTATTGCCGTTGCTTAGGATCAGTTCGATATCCTTGTATGATGCAAAGTTTGTGATAATCGGTCGTTTACGCCCAAGAGTATGTTTGCCTATCCTATGGGCCCTCTGAATCATCCCTACGGTTACTTTTAACGTGTCCTGGCAGAGATTCCTGACGAGGTTTTCCGAAGTTTGCCAGCTTTCACGTGGTTCATTGTCTTCGAAGCCGTAGACAATTAGGTTCATCCTTCTGCTGTTGTTTTCTAAGTGATCTTTTTTTTTTTTGCTGTCGTATCTGTTTTTCCAAATCGATTTGCCATACCGCTATTCGTACTAACAGTCTCGCGTTCTATGCCCTCGAGGATAGCTATCCTTGACTCTAGGGAATCTAACCTTACTCTGACGTCACCCATTATATTTTCCAGCTTATTTTGTCTTTCTAGAATGTCACTTAGTCTACTAAGAATTGTTGTTTGACCCTCTTGCAAACTTTGAAGGATAGCAGCCGTACGCGATGCAGGACCGGGGTTTTCTTCAATATCACCCGACAGCAACAACAATTTGGTGAAAAGCGCCTTCACCGACGTAACTAAATCGCACATCTTTTGTGGGAAAGGCAGCAGCAGCAAAAAGCGATCATCACGCCTATAGCAAGGAAACGGAAGTCTTACCTGAAGTATGCAAAAATACAACGCAATCGCAATGCTAAAGTTGCACGTATCGACGCTACGCGACGCGCATCTCACGTCGCGTGACAAGTGACACGGTACGGTGAAACTGCTACATAGCGGGCCACCTTGCGCAATAATATGCAAGTGCAATGAAAAGTGCGCACATATCGACGTTACATCGACTCCTGCAGAGGGCATTTTCCTGCAGCAGCTGGCAAGCACTAGCGTGGCGTAGTGGTATAGAGTAGCTGACTAGCACAGGGAACCCGTGTTGGATCCCGGCGGGAACTGGGTATTTTCTTCTAATTTCTGGAAATAGCTGCGATGAACACCGGCGGCGGACAACATCGGGAACCTAAACGGCTATGGTAAGGAGCCCATAAAAGCTAACGCTGTAAAATTGTTCCATGCACCGACATCAGTGCCTCAACACAACTTCCAGTTTAGCGCGCGCACCTCATCGATGTTTCGATGGCTCAGTTGGACGGAGCGTCAACTTTAGCAAACAACGTTATGCTTAACACGAGTCGACGCGCTTTGCTTCTTTCAATTTTTTTTATGTTGTCGCCGGCATGACTTTAAGATGACGGTAATTACCCGTGAGCCGCAGAAACAAGGCCTATGACTACCCGGTAAGCCGCTAATGCTACTGGAGAATCCCCGTGACAACCACTGCTGCCAAAAAGGATAGGCAAGCCGGCTGTGCAGAGGGAATGAAGAGGGGTACAAAAGGCAACATGCGCCGAGACGACAGGCAGCTAGCTCCGAGGGGGCGGCAGCCGCAGCAACTACCGTGTAGCTCCGCGAGGGCTCCGGATGAGGAAAGGAAGCCACATCACGGTCGGTCGCGCCAGAGATGACGCTCCTCCCCGTACTCCCAGTGGCTGCGCCAGCTGGCGATAATAGTCTCCGGCGCGCCGCGAGGTCTCCTTCCAGACGCCACGGTAGCGGCAGCAGTCGCCGCCGATTTCTCCCCCTTGATTGGTCTTTTGCGCGGGAGACCACGAAAAAAAAATGCGGGAATTGGGGAGAGAGAACGGAGGCGCGCTTTAGTGTAGTCGACGCGGCAAGGAGGTCCACTGAAGGAAGGTGCAGGTCAGAGGAAAGCGACGACCACATGCAGCTCCACATCGCCACTGCCGCTTCTCATCGTTCGGTGGCGCCTCCTACACGGAGGTTGTTCGAAGCTCTTTTTTTCCCTTTTTTTTTGTCACGGGGGAGAGGCAGACGCGCGTGCTGGGAATCGATCATTCACGCCAGTGATCAGGTGGGCGAACTCGACTGGCCAGGCCCGCCTGCCAAAGACGACGATGACGACAAAATGGCCCTTCGGATCCTCAGCTGCGCGGCGATGTTTATGCCCCGTTCCGCCGACCCTCATTGTCCCGGTTCTCTTTCCCTTCGATTACCTTTCCCGCATCCTTTATCCCTACCGACCCGCATCGCTCTCCATCTTCTGTTTTCTCTCCTTCACATACGGGGACGTCGGATTTGGCTGGAATTCACGTACGCGTGTGCCACTGATAAAAACAGCGAGCCCAAGCCCGATGTTTCTTCTTCAGCGCCCTCTTGGAGATTTTACTTGTCCAAGATCCCGTATTAAGTAGCATGGGCCAGTGTTCCTTTTATCCCGGCTACAAAAGTACTCTGTTGCCCAGTTTATCACTTTTTAGGTAAGGATTTTTGTCTCCATCTCTCTCTCTCTCTGTTCTGCAATCTTCATTTTTGTTTTGGTTTTGTTTCAGTTTATAGCGGTAGGAAGTTTGCAGATGAAGTGGATGATGGGAACTCTGAATCCACCGCTTCTAATGGAAGATTGATGAGCCAGAGTTGCCTTTTTGTAAACTGCTCTTAGTGAAATCTTGGGAAGCTCACTTCGTGCAAGCAGTATATTGCGCAGAGAAGGAGTAACGCTGATGGCATATTTAAAGCAACGAAGAAAAATGCTGAGTAGCTTGTGCTGCTTACCAGCATCTTTCTCGATTTTCTCGCAGTGGCGGCTTTAGGTTACAGAGGACGGCTCTAGTATATAGCCGCTTTTAGAATAACTGAAGAAAAAGGAAAAACGCTTAGCAGAAGTAAAAGAGCGAGCGCACAGTCTATAACATGCTGCTTCGTATAACACTTGAGTGAAATTCTAGCCGAGCCATTCCTCTGAACAACAGAGGCAGCACTGATTTTTCTCCTTGAAGTAAAACCACTTTATCCAATTCGCGCCGGATACGGAAGACGAAATGCAAAAAAGCGACATACAAAAAGGCTCGTGTGCATGGATTTCGGTGGAAACTCCAAAATTATTTTGGAATTTCGCACTATACGTAGTGCCTTGTAATCACACCGTCACTTTGGCAAGTAAACCCCAGATTTTAACTTTATTTTTATTTTTTTATTTTGTGCCCTTGCTAAGAGAGGAGGAATTCCCTAAACATGCGATGCAACACGCACCTTGAGCCGGCTAACCCATTCGAATAGCATAAAACTTTTTTTCTCTGTCACTCTTGCACAAAAAAGCATAAAATTTAAACGGGACACATTAAATCTGAAATCAGGTATTGTCGCACTAATCTAGCGGTGGCCATTATTACTACCGGGCTAAAAAAAATATGAAAGGATCTAAGGCCGAATTCGCAAAGCTCTTCACTCGTAAGTGCTCTTGGCCACTGACTGGTCGCCTTCGCTATTAATACACCCAGCATCAGGATTGGCTGAAAAGTTCTCTACGAACGATTCTACCGTAAGGGCTTTTTGTACACACGGGCCCTGTTCTTTTACCTTTCGGGCAAGTTTACAAGTTTGCCGAGTATAGTGCAATTACTGAGGACTGCCACTCCGCTTCATATTTGACGCGTTCCTTATCATGTTGTATAATTTTCAATTAAGTCCCCAACTTTGTCGACGTGGTCAATCGTTGAATCGCCGATGTTAGAATGAAGACCGATAGGGCCTGCCATGGCATTGGTCGGCGCTCCCTATACTACTAGAGCAAGTGGAACAGAAAGAGAACGGAACAATAATTTATCCCGCATTTACATGAATGCGACACTAGCACATTCCATTTCCTCGTGCCTCATCAGATTGCGATGCGCCAGTGCTTGCAATTAGGGTTTTTGACGCATCAGCCCTCGTGCGCCGGTATCCGAATCGAAATCGCGCCTGTTTCTATAGCAAACGGGTCCCGGGCTCCGAGTGGATAGGAAAGCAAACGCCGCGATGACTCTCTTTCACCGTCTCCCACTTGATGTTACGCGCTAGCCGTTTACATAAATATTGTGTAGGCGACTTTCCCCGCTAACACATAACACGCCGCCTTCCCGCAGTGCCTAAATGGCAGTTGAATCACGTGCCCGGGCGTCGGCTTCAGCGCCGTCGTTTTCAGCCCTACTGTTGCGAGATTTCGGGTGGTTGTAGCGTTTCTCTCTTTCTGTCTCTCTCTCGAGAACACGCGATCACTGGTTTATTTAAATACTTGTGTGCTGTATGAGAATTTCCGGGCTTTCTCCGTGCCAATTTGGGCCAGGTATTGCTCTACGCACTGTCACAGAAATAGCTACAAGCATGGCAGCTCCTCGCTAGCTCAACGGTTCTTAAATCCCAGTGGCAAATTTTGAAGTACGAAGTAACAAGTTCCACTCAGAAATGTGAAGCAGTCGAATACATAAAAAGAAATATAGGAGACTAATCAAGAAAAGAGGAGCAGCCGGCGCCGTCTAACAGGCACAAACATATGCTTGCACACAGTTAATGAAAGTTCGGCAGCATGTTGCACTTCGGTAACACGTGAAGGCGAAAGTCTGCTGCACACTTGGCAATGCGCCGTCTCGCATTGTCGCGCTGCTGCTTTCCGGTTCGGCTTCTTCGGCTCGTTTTCGACGTTTAGCTGGGATCACGACGCTTAGCTGGGGTCGACGCGCTTGGGTCAGACTCGAGCCAACGACGTTTCTCTTCGACTTTACGTTGCACCCTCTCAGCAGGGCATTGAAACTTATGCTGTTTTGTCCGTTGCATCGGTGATTTCAATGAATGTATGCACTGTCCGATTCACTTTGCCGAACACTTGCAGCCTCAGCCTTACAGTATGAGTCATTGCATATTTTGCGTGCTCATGGGGTAGGAGCCATTGCTTACCGGGTATGAGCCATGGGGAAGGTGACGTTTTTTTTTTCTTTTGTACAGTTCGACTAGACGCCATGTTTGTGTTCGCTGTATGCGTGATTCCAGTTAATGTACGCACTGTACGCTTCACTTTGCTGAGTGCTTGTGGTGGTGGTAACAACTTTATAGAGATTCTGCGCAGTTATCTGGCAGGCTCGAGTCCTAGGATGGCCCCTCACGAGGAGCGACCCTTTCGGCCCAGGCAACGAGGGCTTTTTGTAGTTTTTCATCCGGCGTTCTGAGCTTGTAGCATCTGGATTACGAGAAAAATGAGCCATTGCATTTTTTCGCTTGCCTAGGCGGGTATGAGCCATTGCTGATAACCAACTCGGCCATGAATGAATAGAATTTATTGATAGGAAAGACAGAGAGGTCGACCTGAGCTAGTGCGCTCTAGTCTGCTACTCTGTACTGGGGAAGAGGGAAGGGGAGTGAAAGTATTGGGATGGATGATGATGATAAGAGAAGTGGTGAGTGCTTATGTACATGAGACAGTTGCCTCGCTAGAGCCGCTCGTCGAGCTTGGTGTCCTGCAGGAACTTCAACAATGCTTTTGTGGCACGCATTGAAATTGCAGTGTCAGGCCATGGACCGAGAATAGCTTCCTCCGACAGTAGTTGTCTGCCAACGCTGGCTAGGAAACTCTCTAACGTCCTTCGCTCCAGCATATATGCTGGGCAGTCGCACAGTATGTGTTGCAGTGTTTCGGGCATCTGGCAGTGTACACAATCAGGGCTGTTCGATTGGCCGATGAGGTGTGAGTAGCGACGGGTGAAAGCAACGCCGAGCCGAATCCTGTGTAGCAATGATGTTTTGCTCCGTGTAAGCTTCGGGGGCAAACAGAATTTACCGTCTGGGTCAATCATACGTAAACGTCTGTGAATGTTATCAGAGTGGGCTCTGTAAGCCTTTGTAAGGTCCTGCATGAGTGCCTTGATCATGGAGTTGGTGTCAGGTCGCGAGTAGGCAATCCGTACTTCATCACATGAAGGGGAGGCCGATCTTGCCTCACTGTCAGCGAGTTCATTACCAAAAACACCACAATGGCTAGGCACCCATTGAAAGGTGATCACGTGGCCACTTAACTCGGCACTGTGATAAAGTTCGACGATTTCCAGCACGAGCAGATAGTATGGTCCTTTGTTTAAAAAGTATTTTAGCGCCTGTAGCGCTGATTTGGCATCGCACAATATTGTCCATTTATGGGGTGTCTGCGTTCTCATAAAACGGACAGCCTCCCGTATTCCCGCAAGTTCCGCTGCCGTAGATGTCGATTTGTGGTCTAATCGAAATCGTTGAGTAATTCCAAATTGTGGGATGACAAATGCGGCCGTTGTGGCAGATGGCGTGACCGAACCATCGGTATATACTTCTACAGTCCCACTATATAAAGTAAATATATGGGACAGGGTGAGCTGCTTCAAGCCAATGGAGGAAACGTGAGATTTCTTCCTAATTCCGGGTATCTGAAGCCTCACTAGTGGTCTTGGCAATGTCCATGGAGGTGTCGCGGGGATGTCGGTTACCTGGAATCTTGCAGGCACAATGCTTGCGTGACATGCAATAGCTTTAGAAAAAGCACAGTCAAGGTTGATGCTTGGAAGCGTTGACAGTGGATGGCGTGAGTGTCTGGTTAGCAGGCGAAGATAGGTTCGCACGGGTTCACAAGACCTGTATATGTCGATAGGACAAGCCCGTGCTTCCGCTATTGTGCCCTTAGTTGACGCGCAGCGTGGCAAGCCAAGACATATCCGTAGTGCTTGAGCCTGAAGGCTCTCCAGCGTGCGTATACAAGATGACCCCATGTTAGATAACACAGGCATGCTGTAGCGTATGTAGCCCACAAAAAGTGCCTGGTACACTTGGAGCAAACTTCGCTCAGATGGCCCCCATCTCAGTCCTGATATTACACGAAGAACGTGTATGAAGTTGGACAGTTTAGCCCTAAGCGCAGTAACATGTTTGGTCCAAGAAAGATTGCGGTCTATTATCACGCCAAGAAATCTGTGGTGGGTGACTAAAGGGAGCGCCGTTCCGTCGACAACGATTGGATAATTTGACATCGATTTGCGCGTAAATGCCATGACTGCACACTTAGTAGCTGAGAGTTGCAGGCCTCTACGGCGCAAGTACTTCGCCGTTATGGTAACCGCACGTTGAAGCCTTGCACGCACTTGCGGACGTGTGACCCCAGATGACCAAATACAGATATCATCCGCGTACGTACTGATACGCGCTGTTTCAGGTAGCTCGTCTGCAAGGCCCACCAGTATCATATTGAACAATACTGGGCTAAGGACACCACCCTGCGGAACACCCCTGCGAACTTCATGTCTATCGGTCTCGCCATCCGAAGTGGACATGAAAATGGTGCGGCCACTGAGGTAACTCTGCAGCCACGCATACATCCGGCCACCAACACCTATATCCTCAAGCGCCTGAAGAATCGAATGGTGGAAGACGTTGTCGTAGGCACTTTTGATGTCCAGAAATATTGCGCATATCAGACGACGGCGTCTCTTTTCCTGTTGAACAGAAGATACTAAGTCGATCACACCGTCAATGGATGATCGGCCTCTTCTGAATCCATTGATGAAATCAGGAAGTCCACCACTTTTCTCGAGTAGCCATTCCAGTCTGCTCAGTACCATTCGCTCCATCACTTTACCGACACAGCTTGCCAAGGCTATTGGTCGATAATGTGAGAGATCCTGCGGGCATTTCCCAGGTTTTAGCAAAGCCACAAGACGACTGCACTTCCAGTGATTAGGTACAGTTGCTGTGTCCCACGTAGAGTTGTAGAGCGCCAGGAGAATTTCTCGAGCTTCTACTCCAAGATGACAAATCGCGGAGTATGTAATTCCGTCTGGTCCTGGACAAGTTGATCGGCGGGAAGAAGATATTGCAGCGTCGAGCTCGTGCATGGTAAAAGGCGCGTCCAGACGGTGATCACTAGATGACGGGAAAGTCAATCGTGAATGGGTTGGTATATCGTTCGAGGAGCTCACGAGTAATTTGCAAAAGTCATCGGCGACGTCAACCTCACGCCGGCCTTGCCGTATGGCCACAGCACTGAACGGGTGAAACTGTTGTGGAGGCGAGCGAAGGCTTCGTACAATTTGCCAAATTCTAGATAGAGGTTTTCTCGGATCCAGAGAGCCACAGAATGATCTCCAGCGTTGTTTGTCAAGCTTGTCAAGGTGGCGCAGGACATGACGCTGAGCCCGGCGTGATGCAGTGACGTCTAATGGTGATTTGGTCCTTCTGTATTTTCGTTCTGCTCGACGCCGTATCGCGCGAAGTCGCTCGTACTGGTCATCAATAGATGATCTAGGTGAAGGTGCACTGAGGTGTTTTGTTGTGTCACGTAAAGTTGCCGCGATGACATCTTCAATATTGGATGGTGCTTGGATGGCTTGACATGCGGTGGTCACAGATTCTCGAAACGCCGGCCAATCGATAGAACGCACAGTGTGCGGAGCTGGGGGATGTAACCATTTCAACTGAACATATGTTGGTAGATGGTCACTTCCATGGGTGTCGAGATCAGTACACCATCGTGTAGCAGACAGCAGGCTTTTTGAAACGAACGCAATGTCAAGACAACTGCTGTAGTAAGAGCCTCGAAGGTATGTTGGCGAGCCATCATTGATCACCATCAAGCCTTGACTAAGCATGAAGTCAGCCAAGTCTCTACCGCGGGCGTTCGTCGAAGCAGAGCCCCACATGGGATGGTGGGCATTGAAGTCACCGATGACTATGTGCGGACCCGGACAAGCTTTCAGTATGGACAGCAAATATGAACAGTCTATGCTCGATCTTGGGGGTATATACCCGCCAATTACTGAGAGTGTGCGCCGCTTGTACTTCAGCGTTATGCAAACGTACTCGTTGGAAGCGTGTGCAGGAATGTCTTTACGAAGGCATGTTAAATTCCGACGGACAAAAGTGAGCACTTTGCTTAAATTGTGATCATTTCTTGACCACAGAGGCACATATCCAGATACGCGTAGTAAAGATGTCATGTTTGGTTCACATATTACAGCCACGGGAAACTGGTATTTGAACATCCACTGCCGAAAGTCTGCGAGGCGGCCTCGTAGGCCTCTGGCATTCCACTGCATTATTGCAGATCTTCGTAATTGGTTTTCAAAAGAGAGCGCCATGATGCCTTATTGTAGAGCCGCAAGGAGCGGTTCCAAAGCATCTAGAACATGTAGCGCGGTCTTAGCAACCGGCGTCTGAAGTCCGCAGAGAAGTGAACGCATCGTAGTTATCAGCTGTTTCAGCATACTTTGTACATTTTCATTTTCTGACTTATCGTTCTCAACCACCCTTGCAGACACATCACCCGGCGCATTTAAGCCTATTTGTTTGGGTGGGAGCGACGGCCAGTCAATGTCAGAGTCGGTCGGCGGAAGCGTCGTTTTATGCAGCGCATGTGTTCCACGTGCTGCTGCCGAAGAAGGCACGTCGGGCCCGCATCTTGATCGCAGAAGCAAACTTGGCAGGCGAGGAGTTTGCCATGCGGTCGATGGTCCATCGGTATGAGAAGTACTCTTGTCTTGCTGTCGTCTGTGTCGCGATCGACATAATAATAATAATATTTGGGGTTTTACGTGCCAAAACCACTTTCTGATTATGAGGCACGCCGTAGTGGAGGACTCCGGAAATTTTGACCACCTGGGGTTCTTTAACGTGCACCTAAATCTAAGTACACGGGTGTTTTCGCATTTCGCCCCCATCGAAATGCGGCCGCCGTGGCCGGGATTCGATCCCGCGACCTCGTGCTCAGCAGCCCAACACCATAGCCACTGAGCAACCACGGCGGGTAGTGTCGCGATCGACGTCTGCGGCGGCGTATCGATGTAGCAGCCTGTCTGTGAGTGGAGTTGTCCCGCACCATCTTTCGAAGCACTGACATTTCGTCCTTGATTTTCTGGCAGTCCTTCGATGTCGCTTCATGTGGACCGGCGCAGTTAGGACATTTTAGGGCAGTAGCATCGCAGCTATCATTTTGATGGGCCCCTCCACACCGTTGGCATGTTACTCCGCCCTTGCAAGCTGCGCTTACGTGTCCTATTTTGAAACACTTCCGACACTGCACCAGTTTTGGCACGTAAGGGCGCACACGGTGTCTTACGTATCCTACTTTTACGTAGTCAGGTAATGCTTCAGAGTCAAAAACTATTTTAATACACCGGGATTGACCGAAGCGGTGAATCTGCACTATTGGTGCGGTGGAATTCAGAAGCCGCTGGAGGTCAGTGTCTGCGATTTCTTTGTCCACGTCAGAAATAACGCCAGTCGAGGTTCCTTTTCCATACGCAAAGAAGGAGCGCACTGGGATGTTTCCTAGTAGTGTGGCAGCCTTTAGCGTATCCAGAATTGTCTTGTTGTTCACGTCCACCGAAAGGATGTTCCTCCGTGCGTTAATTCTGATCTCGCTGACTTGGCCTGGCGCAATTCGCTCAAAGTACTCTGTTAAACTCTGCCTGTTCAAGGTATTCAGATCGTCGGTAGCTGTGGTAGGGACGTAAGCAATAGTGAATGATTGCTTACCGCTGTCCTGCCTGGGTAACGATTCACTGTCTGTTGATGTCCTCCTGAGTTTTCTCTTCAAACGGCGACCCATGGCAAGTGTGAAATCGTTGTCCGAGTCCATTTCTTCAACCGTTGAGCTGTCGGAAGATTCAAGGGCGACAGTGGAAGGGCCAGTACGGTCCCTTGTCTTCGATGCAGCCAGTGGTGGACGACCAGGGTCAAAGGCTTGGTTGGGATTCCTATCCCCCATCCTGGAGGATGACGTTGTGCCCTTTGCACAGTCTCTGATGTTGAAAAACGTCCGAGACACAGGAAAATGAAGAGACCACAGCTATAGGCGTTCTTCTTCCGAGGCACTTCTTCTTCCTCCATTGCTTCTCCTCGGCCATTGCTGCATCATTGCATGCTGATAGATTTTGTATCATTGGACCGGACGACGCATTTTTTTTTTCTTTCTTTTGAGGCTATCGGGGGTATGAGCCAGTTAAGGCTTTCGCCTTAATAAAAGAAATGAAGCCAGTTATGCAGTGGCACAGCGACTGACGTCGTTAATCTGAGGTCTTTAGTTGCTTTGAATATGCGAAGAGATCACATTGTAGATGTTCGAGATTTACTCGCACGCGTTATTATTATTATTATTATTATTATTATTATTATTATTATTATTATTATTATTATTATTATTATCATTATTATTATTATTGCCACTACTACTACTACTGCCTTCTGGCGTACAACGTCCGCACACGCCTATATCGCATCGTTCAGTTCAGTCAGATCTTTGTCCTTGGTCGTCTAGCACCATCAAATGCGTCTCCATTATGCGGCATCACGCTGAAAATATCTTCGTTACGTAGCTTACGCGCAATATGGATGATGAATAAATATCTGTAGCGGCCTTTTGAAGTGTTATCGCCGCGCAGAATGCAAGGAGTTAGGGATCAGTGCGCGCCTTTATTAATTTGCATAAGAAGCGTATCGTGCCGCTTGGCCGTGCCTCATCCGCATGCGCCCCGGCGTCCGATATGACAGAGAAAAAAGAGATTGCTGTAATTTTCTTTTCTTATATTACGAGACGCCCGAAGAGAACAAAAGAAAAAAAGAAGAGGGAAACTAGGAAATGATGTGGGTAGTATGCTATGGTATGAATAACTTTATTGGGTCCAGAAGGTCAACCCTAGGTTGACGCGGGCCGCTCCCACGTTGGGACTGTCAGGCCTAGCCCTTCAGCCACATCGCGGGCCTTCTGGACTGCCCGTAATCTGGGTAGTGGGTAATGTGAGTAGTGGGTAATGTCGTTAGTGGTCATATTCTATTCCATTGAACCTAAAATACTTGCGTAAGATTACCTCCTGTTTATAGTATGTAGCGGTCAAGCGTTTGTTTGTTCACGCTACTGATGAAAAAGCAATTCACATAGTCAAATAATTTGTTTTCCACAACGGCAAGCGCTATCAACGGGCGTAACCTGGCCGCATCTTGAAAGCTAACAATCCTTCGCAGTAAGTTAACTTCCTAATATCAAAATTCCTATGAAGGATACTTAACTCATTCAGGCTGTCGGAGAAGCTCTGACCAGTTTACTTTTGGATGTACCGTGTCTTGTCGCTGCATTAAAAAAATATAAAAAAAACAATTCTACAAAAACAAGAATAAATCCCGGCTTTGATTGGATATATTCCCCGATTACCGCGTAATAAAGAGAATCTAGAAGGCCCCGAACAACATTTTTCTGCTCTACTAAGGCAATCAGTGCTCTTCAACGACAAGAGGCAACATCTATGAACAAGTGAAATAAAAAAAAATCACTGACGATTTCGATACTCCCTAATGCGAAATTTGAGCGCTGCTGTATACGTGTTTTCATTTCGCGATACATTGGCTGGCGTGGACAACCTGTCTCCTATGGCACGTTGCAGACGGAGCGAAGTGTTTCTCAACTGCCTCGCTAATTCTGATGTGTGGGCGCGATTCGCAGCATCCGCCGCAGACGGACCTCCGCTCATGCAGCGCTTTGCTTTCATACTGATGACGCGTGCTACTCTGGCGCCATCTCGTAGACTTCGTCGTCGTAAAGCCCGTCGAGCGTGGCACTGCGCTTTTCTCCTCACGCTTTCGCCATATCCTCCTCCTCTACTTTGCGCTTCACGGTACCGCTGCACCATCCTCCTGCGCTTTCATCCCCACGCGCTCTCTTCGCCATCCCCGTCTTTCGTCTCCCGCTGCGCTACGCGTTCTCTCTTATCCTCCGCTGTGCTCGTTCGCTCGGCTACAAGGTAGGACGCCGACGCTCACCGCAGGAACGGTTGCCTAGGAGCTTCGCTCTAATAAACTCCCTAAATTGCGGTATAAGATCACCGCGCGCGCTCTCGGCCACGGCCACGCTCTCGGTCACGTGATCCAACTTTTGACCGCAAGAGTGATTGCAGCGCCGGCACTTCCAGTGGTAGCCCTCGCAACCGACAAATCCGTCTGCCGCATTAAGGCGGCGCCCCTTTCTGTACCCGACGACAACTTTCTTTGGCAGCACAGCCAAAGCTACGCGCATGCAGTCGCACATGCGGAACTTATGCTTTTGTGCTATCTACGCCAAGTAGGACTGACGTTTTGCTGGCGATTTGCAGGGCCAGGAAAACCAGACATTGACACCAGAAAACCAGAAAACTAGGAACAACAAAAAGGGAAATATTTTTACTAAACAAGCTTGTTGTTTCTTATGAAATCAATCTTGAACAAAAAATATAAATTCATATGGCTTGTTTTAAACAAACGTAGATTTGATGCGCGGACTAAATGCAAATGCGCAGCAAGAAAATGTGCGTTTTGCCTCCATAGCTTTGGCTGCGCTGCCACAGAAAACTGCAGCCGAATTTAGCTCGTCATGCCCGTTTATGTATGAATTCGAAGCGTTAGAAAAGATTGATGCGATGTGGTACTGTTAAATTAATGTAAAAGTGGCTTTCGTTTCAAGAGATTTCACGACCTATCCCTATCTCAAGAAGTGGGGCCACGTACAGTACGTATGCTTTACCGTGTCAATAGATAGTTTTACCTTCTCGCGAGCGTTTTCGTATAAGCGATACCGGCGATGTTGACCTGGGCAGCGGCATTGGTGGAGCCATCTTGCGACTCAGTGTTTAACCAGAGGGCGTACAACAATTTTTGCCGCAAAGGGTCATGTCTTACATAGTTGCTGGCGTAAAGGCATCGGCAGCAGGACAATCAGTGACGCACGGTATAGCGGCTATTCTCATTTTTTTTTGTTCGGCGAGAACAGTCGTGCAACACAAACACGCTTCTATTACCGTTGAATAAAACATCACAAGATGTCCCTACCGACGCTGCTGCTGCCGTCTAGGTCACCGGTGTTGTAAACGGCAGTATGTACAAGTAAAGGGTTGAAGCTTTTAAGTGCTGCAATTGCGCACGAGCGCACAACGCATTTGGACTGCTGAAGCGTAACAGATTTCCGAAACTATAATATATGAAAATGGCTCCTTTATGTTTGTTTCCCCGCGAACAAATTTCACAACACAATGGAAGGCTCATGCTTCCCGCCCTGTTTGAGAAATTTGTACTTATCCACGTTTAACGTGGGCAAACTCCACACTGTCGTAATGAAAATTGTAAAGTTTGTGTTCTTGCGGTGAACGCAAGCCATATGTTCAAGTGGACTAAAAATGTTCACAGGTCAAAGACGCATTAAAAGACGTTTGCATGGGCTAGTCGATAACAGAAAACAGTATCACATTCCTAGAGACGAGGATACCATCCAACATACACTCCGGAGATGAATAGTCTCAAGACTGACCGCTTCACACTCATTAGAATGGCTGACTGTGCGAGCTGCAGCATCCGAGGTTCGAGCCACATATGAAACCATCGGGCAGATTTCATGCACGTATTTGAAAGTTAGCTTTACACCTTTGAGCAAAGTAAGGACTTCACTTACGGCTACAAGAGCAACGATGGACACCTCGCCTTATGGACATCGCATCTTAAGCTTAGCACAACTGGTAGCAAGGAGGAGGAAAGAGATAAGAAGAAGGCAGGGAGGTTAACTAGAATCACGTCCGGTTGGCTACCCTACACCGGGAGAATGGGAAAGGGGGAAAACAAAGATAACAGAAAAAAAATACAGACGTAAAAGATCTAAAAGAAAAAGAATGACACAAAAGATCTAACACTACTTACTGAGATACATGAAACAGCGCAGTCACTGTTAGAAAAGCGCGAACGAACATCACTGAACTGTAGTTGTCATTTGCGAGAGTGTCGAGACAAGCAATAAATTTCCCCGCTCCGCACACGGCGTTTTCCCCACGCCTGCTTGACAGCTCCGGTCCGGTTCAAACTTGAGAAACGACAGTATGCGAACTTCGCGCACTCCCGTTGGGCCATTCATTACGTTTGTAAGTAAAACTTCAAACAAACCTGGCTAGCCGCGCACAATCCCGACGGGGGAATCATCAGTAGATACAAACTGAGTAGCGACAAGCATCCGGCTTACCAGCTCGGGTCATAGAGATGATCACTCTAACGTCACGGCGACGCGTATGTCAGCCTACACGCGGGCAAGTGAGCATCGTGGAGGTGAAAGGTTCCCGCGTGGTTCATTGTATACAAAAGAGACACGGGCAGGGTAGGCAGGAAGCACTCTATATAGGCCGCTACATGGATCGCGCTGTGCTGCCGCTTTACCCCTCATGGCTCCTGAGGGGGCGGTTTGCTTCCTTCACGGCATGGAATAAAAAAAAGAATGGTTCGCACAAGGTATGGTTCGCTCACGCGCCACTGTGAGCGGAGACTGACCGCCATGGAATGCAAGAGTTCTCATGAGTGCTGCCACAAATTCAGGACAGCGTAAAAACGACACTCCATTTGATTTCTATTGAACACTCCGCGGACTCCGTAGAAAAAAATCTATAGCCACCCTCAACCGCTCTTGCCGAAATCGCATTGTCGGCGGCGTGATTTGGCTGCATAAGTTCAGCAGAATCTGAGAAAAGGTTTATTCTGCCCTCTATCGGGCTGTGCAATATCACGTACACAACGGATGAGACGGTGATGCCTCGAATATGACGCACAATTACAAGTTAGTACACTAAAAAGAAAGTAGCCTAGCACATTCGATTATTCTTTCTTGTAGTGCTGTTTCCTTTTTCCCGAACTCGATTGCTTGCACTTTATAGAAAACTACGTTATTTCGCTACAAAAATATGGCAATGCGATTTCAGGGTTACAGAAGATGCGTGCATGTCGAAGATTTGACATGTATATCATGATATATATATATATATATATATATATATATATATATATATATATATATATATATATATATATATATATATATATATATATACATCATGGTGTCCTGTTAAGATATATATGACATATATATCTTAACAAGACACCGTTTCGCGCTAGCTTCTTCATTGCGAAAACAGACGAGCTCCTGCTTTATCCTCTCATATGCGACAAGTATTCAAAAACAGAGCATCTGAACGTGATTTTGTATAACCCATACAAAAGGGTACTTTTTACACAGGGTATACTTTTCCGAACGTCTTACAAAACACTTTTGCCAAGGTCCTGGTAACACTTACAGTAGTGAATGCCATTCCGACTTTCCTACTAACTCCCTTTTACATCGCCATCGCCATCTGCGGATGCTATAATTGGCTAGCGCTACTGAGGTTGCAGACCTGACTTCTCGGCGCATGAGCCCTTTCAGCGAGCTCTCTACTGCCGCCCATAAGAGCCGCCACTTAAAACAACCACCTGAATATGTCGTGTGAACGAGCGATCGAACATATTCAGGTGAATGTATTAAGTTTCGTATAAAAATATTGCCCCCTCGGCAAGGCGGCAACCTCTCTCTCACTTTTACGCTTCCACGGCCACGTAAAATATTCTGACTTTGACTTTGACTTTGACTTTGACTTTATTGAAATTTAGACAATATACAGTTGTCCGGGTGAAGAGGGCTAAAGGTGACACATGTGGTCACCTGACTAGGCCCTAGACACCCTGAATTCACGCAGGCACAGTTTCGACATGGTAAGTTGCGAAGTACATTTTTTTTTTTTACGGGAAGATTATAGCAATTGACATACAGCAATATACATACACTGTACATTCAAATCAATCTAATTAATTATGTATAATACCTACAAACATGTTCACTTGACCAAGAAAAGAAAAAACAAAGCAAGGAATCCTAACTGCATCTCCCATACGACAAAAAAAAAATTTTAACATGACAAATATGTTCACTTGACAAAAAAGGATGCTCTAAATCGAGTGCTTCCGCAGAAAACAAAGAACATTGACATTCACTTGACACTCATTCACACGCATTCACTTGACAAAAAAGAACAAAGGAAACAAATTTCTAACTGGTTTATACATGATTCAAGAAAAATTTCTTTGCCTGGTTTCGGAAAGCAGGCAAAGAGGTACTGCTCAGTATGCTGAGCAGTATCCGGCGAATTCGCGCGTTAGCGGAGTTACCCGCGTTGACGCTGACACGCCGGCTAGCGATAAGCGTGCCCAATGGGCAGGAACGTTCACGACAGCGCTGCACTATGATGTACTGCACAGTGGCGCGCATAAGCCCACAAAACTACGTGAAATGGTCAACCCTACCAAAATGATGCGCTGACTCGCTGAGTTCAACTTGGGATGGTTCTCGGCCACGGGGTTATTCATAGCCATAACTCCCGGACAGGGCGAGTATTTTATTGTTGCAAAGATTGGAATTCCAGCCTGGCACATGCTCGGGACGCCTCGACACTCTCGCGGCTAGAAAATGTCTCGGCGAATAGCGGCGTACGCTCGCACACAGCGGATACGATGCACAGCTGCAGCCGAAAACAGTGGCGTAAGACTCGAGCCTCTCTACGTCTTTGCATTCCAGCTGGACTCTGCCGTCGCGAAGCTACCCTGCTTTGTCGAATATGGCTAGGTGTGGCCTTCACCAAGTCTTTTGCTTTCCGAATCGGATGGGCCGACGACGGCTCGTGTGATGACTGTGGTAACGAGGAGACTCTTCAACACCTTCTCTTTGACTGTCCTCGCTATAATTTACAGAGACGATCGCTTGCAATCGTGATAGCGCGCTTTGACCGAAGACCTCTAACAAAGGAACTTATTTTAATATGCCGCCATCACAAGCCATCGCAGCACAGGGCGACGAGGGCACTGTTGCAGTTTTTAAGGACAACAGAATTGGACAAGCGGCTGTAGCCGGAACAGATATTTATAGCGCTGCAAGTGCTACTGTGCTGTGCGGGTGACAGTATGCGGCGACAGTGACCGACTGTGATTGTAAGTCTGTGCTTCTTTCTTTCTTTATCTCTATTTTGTTATCACTTTACCTCCCCCTCCCCTCTCGCCCCAGCGTAGGGTAGCAAACCGGATCTTCCCCTCTGGTTAACCTCCCTGCCTCCTCTCTTTCTCTCTCTCTCTCTCTCTCTCTCTCTCTCTCGGGCACGAAGTTTTCTATTTTAGTTTATTTGCAAGCTCTGTCATCCTAGCTCTGCTCCGCTGGTATTTGGCACTGCGTAGTGGCGTGTCGAGTTCGGTCCTCCTCGGTGCGCTGTGCTCGTTGGGCTAGTTCTGCTTCCCAATCATGGGCACGCGACTCTTCTATCAGACTTGAATGGCTTCAGCCTTCCTCCGCCCTTTCTCAATGGTCATGACACTGGCGCTTTCCGGAAAAGAACCTAGAACAACCCAGGGCGATACTACCGCATCATAGACGTATATGTAACACCAGTATGCTGTGATCTGAATTCTGCCATGAAGACAGGTTGGCGGACACGACATGCAACGTACAGATGCTAAACTGAGATACATGTCACTGTAAAAATGCATCTGCTTTTGAAGTACTAAAATAAAAATGGCGGCAGGTGGGCTAGATAAATAGAGGTTTTAATGATGGCTGTTGAAGTTGGTGTAGCTATATCTCAGCATGGAAAATGTTTGGATCAAAAATACAAAACAATAAATATATTAAAAACGTAGATAAGTAAGAGAGATAAACGTCAGAAATACACACATTCACTCACTCACTCGTACTCTTGATCTTTCTCTCTCGCCGGCAGACACACACACACAAATCTCTAGCTCTCGCTTTCTAAGACAACAAAAAAAGCCATTCATGCCGACCGAGCTGACTCACTGTACCTTTAATACGCAACCGATCACCCGAGAAACTTGGGATGATGCAAATATCCCATTGCTATGTTAGTCCATTCCGATGTTCGATCGGTGCGAAATTCAGGAACGCTCATGTACTTAGATTTAGTTGCACGTTACAGAACTGCTGGTGGTGAAAAAAATTAACCCACAGTGCCCTACGGCCTGTCTCCTTATCAAATTGTAGATGTCATACTTAAAATTACTCAATTAACTTATTTTTTTAAACTCCTGGGAGGCGGAAACTGCCCTGTACCGTGCACTCAAACCAGCGGGTTGACGAATTCCTCCCTCAACCGTTACCCACCCGACTCATGCGCGATGTTCGCAATTTCAGCGTTCACTGCACAAACTGCGGCAGCGGAAATGAAGCCTCGCCAAAAAGTCGTAAAAGATAAAACGCTTAATGGATACACACGACCGGTTTCCCTCTCCTCTCCGCTCTCTTTTGCGACAGAAATCGCTAGCGCTTCGCGATTCTAACGCCGCCAACTTTTCAGCGCTCCCGATTCGGTATTTCGGAAAGTTGGCATTATACCGAAAAGTCACGAGCGCATTCGGCGCATTCCGCGTTCGACTGCCCCACAGAATTCCACGGCGAGCAGGGCAGGCGCGCCACAGACGCGCGAGTGCGACAGATCTAGTGCGGGCGTTTGCGCGGGCGACGAGGGTGCAAGTGTATACGGCGCGCTATCGGCGGAAAGCGTTAGCGCGCCCGCCCCCCCATGCCCCACCACGGGCCGCTGCCGCCGCCGTGCAACCCGTATATCGGCCGGGCGGCTTCCTCATTCGGCGGCTTCCTCGTTGGGTGGCATCCGCCAGCCCCGTAATTAACGGCGTGTCCAGCCAGTCCTCGAAAAGCGCGAGCGCGCGCAGCCAGCCTCGGAGGGCAGCGCCTACAGCTTCGCGAGCCCGCCAGGCAGCGTGTCGCTGATCGCTCCGGTATTGATTGTACGCCGAGGTAATGAAGCATCCGCACCCCGGCACTGATTTCTTCATGCGTCGCTGCAAATCGGCTCTTTCGCTCTCTTCCCTTCACCTGCGCATTATTTTATCTCTCTTCCCACTCGATTTAAAAAAAAAAGGAATTAGAAACGAAAGGAGCGCAAGGTGTTACGAAATCACATACGTCTTTAGAATTAGCGACGCGTTACGCAAGCAGTGGCTCGCCCGAAGTGAAATCAGATCAGTTCAGTTCAATTATACTCAAGGCTGATACCTTATGAGCTTCGTTAGTGGCTGGGAGTTAGTGCCGCGACCAGGATCCCTGGACGTGGCCAATTGGCGCTGCACATAGAGCAGTAATGGAATATAACTGAATAAAAGCAGCCGTCGTAAGTTGCGAGCACGGTGGCCATATTCACAGTGCTGTTTCCCCGTAACAAGGCGGCGACGTCGGCCTGCGCCTTGAGTACTATACAATATTGACAACCGCGTCTGGCCATAACATTGCCTAGCTAAGAACAGCCGGGCAATGCTTCTTGGTATCTTGCTGCTGGTCGCTGCGATCAGTCACCGCAGTGGCTCAAAGTTGGCAGCGACATTGAAATCATGTTGTTGGCTATGGCAACGCGTCCCACTCGCTTGCGTAACGGAGGCCAGAACTTGGCCATCGTAGCAGCACTCGAATATTCACCGGCACGTTAGTGTGATCTCTAGATCGCTCCTTGCGGCTGTCCATCCAATAGGCCGGTCTACTCGAGCATGAATCGCACTACTTGCAGGCGCGGCTCTTCAGGGTCTCCGCCGGCGCAACATCATTTAGTGATTGGCTGCTGCCTTGACAATCGTATTTTTGGCCTGTAATAATGTGCCGCTACAATGACTGGTGCTTTGATAACTGAAATGAGGGGTGTCGACTTTCACGTGCCCATAAAGTCGCGCAAGCTGTAACACTCACCAAAGCTACGGGGTAGACTTTGACTAATGCGTCAGATTTAGCTTCCAGAATATTGCACCGTTGTTGGGCTGCGGAGCAGCAAATGTGAACGTAGTATGCGAATCAGTCTTTCGAGTGGATAATGAAAATACATGCAGGCTGAATTGAAATATCCTACAAACAAGCCCTCGAAGATGAGCTAACGCAACACGGGCTTCGAATTGATTGAACAAGGGACGGTCGTCCGGTCATATTATTTAGCAATGTTCTTTGGATCTAGGTGCAGCGTGATTATTAAACCAATTTCCTATTGCATAACTTTTTCTGTTTCCTAATTAGACGGTGTGTCTACTTTTTAACGTGTACAATTTATGCGCTGGCCCGAGCTTTCTTCAGGGGACTTACATTTTCAAATTCTTACGCAACCTCATATTCGGTTCCTGCGCCGCAGAATGTACAGTATAGCGTGTCACATATTTTTTAGAAGAATATGCAGCCAGAAGCCATTAACAGTGTAGTGTTTTAATTTTCATACGAGTTGATTACGAAATACGCGGAGAAAACCAGTTCTGGTAATTGCGAACATCGGCCTCCGCTACGCTGATACGGTTCGAACGCTAATTTTATGAAACAATAAAAATCGCCTGGCTTGAAACAGCGCACGCCTCGTCGTCGTTGCAGCCTGCATTGCGAAAGGAGGCTTATACGAAGCAGCAAATGAATACGACCGCAGTCGGATCCTAGTCTTGCTGTGCTCGGTAGACTCCCACGTGCATTTTCCGATACTTACCGCACATGGCGCAATGCAAAAAAGCAAATAAAAAAAAAGGTCGTGTTTCCTCACATCCTATCTGGTCATACTGACTAAGCAGCGCATGTCAAATAGTACTGCATCTAATCACCGAATTCGTCATGATTGAAAAGGAGTCTCCTTTTTGTTGCAAGAGCATTCTTTGTCTGCCTACCTGCACCCACTCTGACCTGGCCTGCTGGGTATCGGTCCGACCTCGAAATCCCGATCACGTAATAAAGAAATTAATAAAATTTAGTCCTCAGCCTAGAGTCGAAGCCGAGTCTTCCAGCACAGTAGGGGTAACTATCTTCAGCGCCACGTGGTCATAGCCCGGCTTTTCCAGCATGCCAAGCAGCAGCGGGCGAAGTCTGATGCGTCACGCCGGCGACGCCTAGATTCCATGGATCGCCGAAAAATTGCCCCCTGCATCGCTGGCCCTGTTTAATGTGGCCCGCAGCAGCGTGTAGATCGGCTGTTGCCGCAAAGCTTGTGCCTAAGTGTGCGGCGAGTGAGCGTTCTTTTTTTCTTTGGTGAAGGCACAAAGGGCACATACATGGAACGCTGTCTTCAGTGCATCCGAACGATAGGCCAGCATGTTGGCCGGCCAGTCAAGCTAGCGCGCGATGCACTCTTGTCCGGCGGCTCTAGCGTGAAAAGAAATATGTTTTATTACCATGTCAGCCGTCGGGCACGCTGACCCCAGGGATGAATCTCCGTATGGCTGCTATTGGCTGTTTTCAAGCAGACGCTCTTTCGACGCTAGCGCCAAGGTCCCCTTCAGTTACAGCCCTAGCAAGAGGGCGATACTTTGGCAAAATGGCGGCGCATACGATTGTTTACGTTGTCATGGCAACAGGAACAGCAGCCGCGTGGCACCTCCTCACCCTAGCGGCCTTTGTTTTTTCTTTTTGTTTTTATTATGACGGCCCTCTCCGCTCCCTCTCCACCCTTTCCCATGCTCGGCGCACCTTCACTTTTGTTTTTCTTTTGCATGTCCGTGGTGCGTGTTATTTCTTTTTAAATTTTGTATCGTGCTCACGCCCTACCCAAGGCATTGTTTGTGAGCTGGCGTGTGGTGCGCCGTGGGTTCTTTGTGCGTATGCTGGCATACTTCGAGTATGTCAGCATATAACAACATACGTACATAAATTCCGCTTCCAACACAACAGATATTAGCCCTCGGTTTATTGACTTCCGTTTCTGAAAACAAATATTATCGCATAACTTGGTATGATACATGCCCAGAAAATGAACAAAAGTGAAGAATGCATGGCATGTACATGACTACTAAACAACACAAAATTCACAGACAGTGTAATAACAAAATAAAAATAATACTCGAGAAAACGCGAAGGCCGTTTCGTGTACACACATATAAAAATTTTTTTACATAATGACCTAAAGATGAAAGTGTAGAAGAGCTTCTGGTATGCGCACTGAGAGCTTCTGATGTACTCACTGAGATATTGCACAAAATTGGACGACATGCATGACAGTCACAACAACTAAACAAAGGAAAAATTCACTGCCAATGGCAAAAAGAATGACATGCAAAATACCTAAAGATAGTATAAAATGCTAAGATTGTTTTATTGGCAGCCGTACGAAGAAGAAAAAAGAAACAAGAACTTACTTATAAATATACACAAAACTATATGAAATGCGTGACATGTTCATTACTACTGAAAGAAGTGAAAAAGACGCAGCAGAACAAAAATAACATTGTACTAAAAACGGAAATACACATTATCACATGTTGCACTTGGCCACAACTTGAGTAACGGTGGCAAGGGGGAGCAGAAGGTAGTCAGCTTTTGCAGCAGCACATAGAAACCATTCACAAAAAGGCCTATTCTTCAATCAAAGACCAGGTGAAATAAGGCAACAACACGACTTTTCTTTTACCACGAATGCAATGATTAGCAGTAAAATTATGCCACTTAAGGCACTAAATCATACCTAGTGGGCACTCTTTGTGTATTAAACACGAACTGAAATAATCTGCATATAGGACACTTGCAATGCTCATGCTTTCCAGAAAAAAAAAGCATATCATGCCTACACATAAAGGTTGTTCGCGTGGTTTTCCCATTGGCAATTACTGAGATAATACATAAACATGAACAAACATTTTTCAGCTGTTAGTACGCTTCTAGAACGGTGACACACAGAAAAAGCACTGAGGGCGGAATGAAAAGTTGGGCGAGTTACTGAAGTTGCAGAATGGGACTTGGCACAGAAAAAAATGGCTGTGGCTTAGGTAAGGTTAAGCCCAGGATGCGAAGCATACTAGCCTTTATTTTAGTTGTTGAACCACTGTTTAGCCTGGTGAACTGCTGTTGCTTGGCTATATTTGGTTCGGCTAGACGAAGAAACAACTCATGCATTACTTCTTCGCCTTCAAGAGTGGAACGCGACAGCGTTCCCGTCGACCCGCCAAGGGGTGTAAGACAATGGGCTACAGGGCAGCGACTACGCGCCCCGCATTGGACGCGGTGAGCGTCGAGCAAAGCAGCGTTCGGCGCGGCAACGAAATGTGCGCCTGAGCAAGAGACGCACGCCTTAGAAACAGCGCGTTTCTAAGGCAACACCGCATTCACTAGAGGCGCTTTTGTACCGCTTTGAAGCGTTGTACTCGTGGCTCAGTGGTAGCGTCTCCGTCCCACACTCCGGAGACCCTGGTTCGATTCCCACCCAGCCCGTCTTGCAAGAGTTGAGCCAAAGCCACTTCTCCTCTGTCGTGACGTCACGGTGTCACGTGATTTCATGGTCACCGCCGCGCCTGAGGAGCTGGGTTGAGCCCTCGTAATATGCTTCGCATAAAACAAGTCATACAGACCAGGTGACAATGAGGAGGAACATCTATTTGTGAGCTTTCTGTACCGGTAAGAGGGAAATGTAGCGCAACCAAGACGTAATGACGTCCGGAGACTTATGGAGCACACACATGCACAGGGCCATGTTAATGTAGTACATGCGTCATCTTATGTCCGTGGGTCTTCGCGCTCACCTGTTGTCTTTAGGCACCCGGAAGAACCTTGCAGGGCTTGTTTTTGAGGTATTCGTGCACCACTGCACGATGCACGAGCAGTGCAATTCGTGGAACGGGTGAAACATCGCGGAGCACAAGCACACAGCTATCGAGGACCACCAAACTGACAAACCTGCTCATGCCGGTGAACGCACCGCAGCGCACGCTTCCCGATAACAGCAGATAACGAAACATGAAACTTCATGAAGCGGGCTAAGCTGGCGCCGAGCCGGCGAGCGCGCGCGGAGACAGTCGAAAGTGAGGGAGTTGCAAGAAAGGGTAAGGGGAGAGGAGTTTGGAGGAGGAGCGAAAGGACACAGCCTCTTAGATCGGTGGGCGCGGGTGTGCGCAGATCCAGGAGGCCGTGCAAGGGAAGTGGAGTTGATTTCCCGCCCTCCTCATGGATGGCGCCAATTACCTCTGTCACCGAAGCGCCGGAGTTTCCGGAACCGGCGCTGAATACACCGTGACGCTAAAATGTAGTAGAACGCCCGCTTTTTGCCGACATCGCGGTACTGTGCCTCGCGTAGGGCGCGTCCACGTTACGCGGGATAATATCTGTGACTTAGCTGTTGACAAGGGGCGCGGAATACATGCGACAACAGGAAGTTCGCATGACGCGATCATTGACGTCACTCGGCGCGACGCTCAGCCCGTTATCAGATGTACCGGTAGTTCGCCGCGCTGTGCCATCCATCGCAAGATATAAAATCCACACATTAACCGTCGCAGCCGTTACAGGAGGGTCCCCGAAAGAGACGCCCAACAGAAGACGACGAAAAAGAGATAAATGATCAGGATCGATGGCATGTTGCAGCAGAACGTCGACACTATAGTGTCGACGTTCTGCTGACAGGATATATATATCCTGTCAAAACTGATGTAGCCAGGGAACGCCGGCACCAGACTAAAGAAATGTATTTCGCAAGAATAGCAGCTTGGGCTTGTTGGTTTTCCGTCCCGGTGTAATCAGCGCAAAACGTAGACGGGACACGAGACGAAAAGAAGACCCCAAAAGCGCTACGCTTGTGGTGTTGTCTTCTCGTCTCGTGTCCCGTCTACGTTTTGCGCTTTTAACATCAGATAAAGGGCTCGAGTCCTCCAAACAAAGGAGGAATTTGAAGACAAAGAAGACGACCACATGGAGGTTTGGAAATTGAATCTTATTGACAAGTATTGTGTCTCGTGCGAATGCTCTCGCGGAACTTAGACAAGCATTGTATAGAGGATGATTTAGCGCTGAATGTGACATTAAGGATGATAGCCGTTTCATCAGGTGATTAGCGACGAGGGCGATGCAAAAGCTCCCAAATACATTCGGCAATACCTCGATGGAGACTCATGCGCAGCTCCACGACAAGAGAGTGCCTCTGGTATGAGCATACTAATAATGAATTCTTTTGTTGAGGAGGATAAGAGGAACGTTTAGACAAAAGGATCATTTAGAACTTCCTGGAACATTGAGATCACCTCTCGTACGTAACTGTCCAGTGTAAGGGAATTATCAAGCATAATGAATGGCAAGGTGGGTGCGTGAAAACATCAGATTGAATGACATTCGTCTGTTCAGTGCAACAGAAGTTAAGTAACGTGTATCTTATTAAATATTAATGTGGTTTAGTGATTCGGCAAAAAGGTCAATCATATACAGCTTTGAGGCAAACTAAAATTCAATAATTTACTTAGAAGAGTTATGACTTAGGTTGATACTTACTTGTTGCAGCCAAACAGAGTAACAATGGAGGAAAGGGACACGAGGAAGGCATCGACAAGGTACTGTGCGGCGCCTCGCCCATGCTCTCCATTTGACCCGTCGATGTAATGTTACTCCACTTAATTTACACAGCTCAGTGTGAAACATGGATATTTGTTCTTCGTTTAAGGCGTTGCCTGCACTTTCCTCTTCGTATAAACTCAGTCACGTAAGGATTTCTACTGTGAGCTTTTAAACAGACTCGCCATATGCGCTCCGAGGAACTGATCACCGTGGATAAAAAAAAAAGAACGCAATGAAATGGCGAGATTTCTTGAGAAGCTAGAAGCTTATGTAAGACCAAGACGTAGTCCACACATTGAGAAAAGCACCGTTTTAGGCTCCACTAAATTTTGTTTCACTTTTGACTTCACTTCAAAGCGCTGACATTGAACGCGCATAATCCTGTACGAGTGAGTCACTTTCTTTCTTTCCTTCTTTCTCTCTTTCTTTCTTTCTTTCTTTCTCTTTCTTTCTTTCCTTCTTTCTTTCTTTCTTTCTTTCTTTCTTTCTTTCTTTCTTTCTTTCTTGCTTTCTTTCTTTCCTTGTTTCTTTCTGTCTTACTCATTTTTCTTTTCGTTCTAGTCAGCAGCTAAGGATACCTTGACCACTACCTCTTTTCACCTCTCTTATATGTTTCCGTAGGTTCCAAAGGACCTTCACCAGGCACGTTGGAGAATATTTATTATGCACTGCAAGTCGCGGTCCAGAGAGCGTTCTACCGCAAGAACTTCTAAAGCGTGCTTAGGAGTAGCAGGAATAGGATCAAATGGAATGTTGCGAGGTGATGGAGCCACACAACAAGTTATTTTCCGTGCAATATGGCAGCGTTAATAATGCACCGCATGAGACGACTTACCCCGTGTCGAACTACCCTCTCCTGCCGCATCAATGCGATTTACCTTCCTAGCAAATTACCGCCGTTTACATCAATGCGATGCGATGGAAATGCGACGCGTAACATGTCGCATTCATGTTAACGTCGCTTGTTACTCTCTTCTTTTCTCGCTGCGCGGCGCCTTTCCAGAGGTGGTTCTGCACGCTCTGCGCTTCACTGGAAACCCCGATATTACGCTGCTGCCAGCCAACTATGCGCTGCTGTGGGTGACACGCGCGTGATGTGTAGGCGGCAGCTGTGACGTTACCTCTGTTCGAAAGAGAATGGTTGTTCTGAAAAGTAGGGCGCACGAGCTTTGGCTTTAATTTCAACTCCTCTCACTGTGTGCATTGGTGCAATCCTTTGCAGGCCTGGTCTCCCCAACGTGATGTGTGCTGTGCGCTAGTCCGTTTCTTATTTCCACGAACTAGGTGGTCAGCCATTCCTCTAAGTCATATTTTAATAAATATTTTACTACTCCCGAAGTTTACACTTCCGATTTCTGTCGAGTTCTCTACAATTAGGAGTTGAATCATGTTGTCTACTCACACCTGTGAACGCAAATAGACTTTAGAGAGGCAAGCGCTTACCACCTTTCTACTTTACGAAATGGTCCATGCTTGGCATGGTGGATTACCAAAGCTGCACCCTGATTTCGTCGCAAACCCAGGCCAAGCGTTTTTGGCTGCGCTGGAATTTCGTCCCCACTCTCTCCCTCTACGTTTCCTTCTTATACGAGCTTCTTGAATTGGAGGTCCGTGCGCGGAGCAGGACACGCCCCGCGAAAGCGAAAGACCGAAGTCTCAAATCCGCTAGCCGACCATGTAAGTACAAGAGGCGCCTAACCCTAATCACGAAGAGTGGCCGGCAACATTAGCTGCTCTCTTCGAGGCTCAGCAGCAACCTGAAACCTTCGTCCAAATCGATTCCGCTCGGCTGAGCGCGCCCGCCTCGAACGAACAAGCCCCGGGGCAGGAAAGTGCGCCGTCACACAACAGCGTGCGCAAGCACGATCTCAATCCATCTTTATCCGGGGCTTTGCGAGTCCGGCGCTTCAGCTCGAAGTCGAAACGCGCAGCGGACGGAGAAGGCAAATCGAATTCCGTGCTTGAATTCGCATTCTGGACAGTGCATGTGCGTATATACAGGTGCCACATACAAACACCAGGCGTTTTGGGTCGCGTCCATATTCTACACGACCCTACAGGCCTGCCTCGAACGTCTGTGCATTCGGAAACATTCTGGTGCCGGGCAGCATGCCGCTGCGAACCTTATTGCATTCCACAGGACAGCGAGGCGTTTCTTTTTTTTTTCAACCTGTGTGCTTCGTGGACAGATATAAGCCGTAGCTTCGCGCACCCGGGCTGGCGTGTTGTGTCACCATTCAACTGGAACGCGCAGCGGCGGCGACGTCGGGTATCTTGCCGCTTCTTTCTCTTTCTCTCTATCTCTCTCTCTCTCTCTAACGGTGGCGTCAGTGGCTGCGCCAGATCCCTGCCTCGAGCCGCTGCCGTGACGTGGCACGTTTATTTACTTACGTCGAGAACGCGTGCACTCCGGGACGTTTTGGTGTATGCTATGGAGGACCCTGATAGGTTTCCTTTGATATGTGCCGCCGCTCAATTGAGAACAAGTCAGTGGACGGTCTTCTTTGCTTGAAGTGCCGAGTTTGCGAAAAGACGTTCCCATCGAAGAAACGTTCTCAAGTTGCGTCAGCGTGGCACAAGAGTTTGCGCTGTGGTATATTTTTCTTTTTTTATATATAGTAAGCACAAGACACGCGGGTACAAAAGGATACAGAAGAGAAGCTGACATACTGCCTTATGCGGCTGAAAGACGCCTCAGTTGAAACTCGTTCCTAAGCTCGAATCCTACTTGTCAAGGTTTTTTTCATGCGTGAACGAATAAGCAAACTATACTTGTTTCCGCGTCATTTAACATGCGGCAGCATGTTACCCTATACCCATACCACTTGATGCTATACATATGCTACATGTAAAATAGAAACCACACTTAATCCAAACGCGCATATTATAATACGAAGTAAATCCACGTCATCTCTCTACATTTGCAGGAAAAGTGTGTTACGTACATTGGACGACCATTATGAAAGCTTCGCGAAGCTTCTTGCTCATTTTCATCATTACATACCCTAACATTTCACACTCATCTTCAGCTTTACTTTTATGTTACGTGAGCTGCTGTAGCTAAACTGGCATAACTATCATGGTGCCCTGCAGGACCTATTTCTTTCCGGCGCCTCAAAACTTTTTAGCGTTGGCGCCCCAACTAACACTAATCGATCATCTACGTAGAAATAGTCAAAATGAGGTTGGTTGACAAACGAGAAGAGCAATAAAATGACAACCATTCTACTTTGTGAAGATGGAATGGCAATGAAAGCTGACGACAGTCAAAGCTCTCAAACGAAAAGCAAAGTGCTTTCGCTGCCATTCCATCTTCGCAGTGGAATGGTTGTCACCTTGAAGTCGGTCACATCACCGGGAACGTCTGGGAATGTACGGGGCAGTACCTGGAGCGCACGGTCCCGATTAGTCAGGTCTCGTACATTTCCGATCCTCGCCAGGTCGTTCTCGAACCACAGATGATCGCACACTCTGTAACTAAATGCGAGATGTGTATCCAGAAGGTCTAGTCGAAACTTGGCATCCGTACCTTTGAAAGTAGTTCACTCGGTCCATCAGGTACCTCTGCTGCCGTGTTGCCTTGCGAGTCTGATGTCGTTGCTCGTTCGGAGGTACACGGGCTCGCGATTGTCGGGTTTCGTTCAGCATCGTGGGAACGTTCTTCGTCGGAGGTCGTTTCGCGCCGGCACCGTTTACATTCTCGTTGCTGTTCCCTCCGGGGATCCTCATACGCATGTTGTTCTTTGGGTGTACGAACTTATACGTGTCCACCCCATCAATAACGCAGTTGTTGAATGGCTCACACCCCCTTAATCACTGGCTCATACACCCGTAGACGCCACCTCCCAATTACGATTACAGAAGAGAAGTGAATTCTATGCTGGAATAATGAGCGGCAACGGAGCCATCTGTAGAAGACTACGAAGGCACGAGCACTAGCACTAGCGCGTTTGGGTGGTTGGTGCCGAGAATAGCCCGCAGGGGTATGTACCATTGAGCGCGTACCCTTTCTGCACTATCACCAGGGTCGGCCCACATGATGATTATTTCTGTTGCCGGACGCCGCAAAAACTACGGAAGGTTAGTCATATACTGCTTTCGCTGTAAAACGACAGGCACATGCTCAAAGTACGGAAGATGCATTCAGTTTGGGCATTAACAGACATGGCATATTTATTTACTTATATTGACAACGCGCACCATCCGAGACGAGTCGCTATATGCGTTGACTGTCCCGGACAGGTTTCCTGCGATATTTGCTCATGTTGCTCATCATCTTGCTCGACTTCTTGCTCATCTGTATGACATCATCTCCATACCGAGTACACCATTCTCCGTCATCACCTGTATGTGCTCATCGCACATAGAGCCTGAGGGACATGGTGAGAGCTCAGGCGCAGCGCCTGAGCTCTTGCCAAGTCCCTCGGACTCGGTAAGGCTTCGCCTAACTCGTGCCTCACAAAAGAACTAATCCAAGAACTTTCATGTTTGCCACCGAGCCCTGTTATATAACAACAACTTGACAACCAATGTTGAAAAAAAATTTTTTGCTAAAGCTGATTTTAAGAGCCGATGCCGGGCCAGCAAATATATAAAAAAAATAAATTATGGGGTTTTACGTGCAAAAACCACTATGATTATGAGGCACGCCGTAGTGGAGGACTCCGGAAATTTCGACCACCTGGGGTTCTTTAACGTGCACCTAAATCTAAGTACACGGGTGTTTTTGCATTTCGCCCCCATCGAGATGCGGCCGCCATGGCCGGGATTCGATCCCGCGACCTCGTGCTCAGCAGCCCAGCACCATAGCCACTGAGCAAGCACGGTGGGTGGACAGCAAATCTTGATGACGGACATAGTATTAATGAAAGCGGTGGGTGAAGGGTGCAAAAAGTCCGCAAGCCCCGAGCTGGGCAGTTTCTCCGAAAATCCTGGTTATAAGAACCGGACGAGAAGCTTCCTCCGTTCACCCTATTAAGCACATAAAACTGACACCACTGGACAGTTCTCATCTTGCAAGAGAGCGCCAGAAGGGCAGAAAGTAAAATAGAGAGCGTCAAATGCGCAAGCGCATAGACGATCAAGCGTAGTACGCGTGTTTCTTTTGTCGATTCCAACGCTGCGTACATGCTAATACCGACCGCAATGTCGCATCTCCGTCTCGCCTCGTCTACGAAAGATAAAATACGGTCACGCCTAACGTATGGCCTAGCCCGACACCGTTTAAAGAAAAGAAAAGAAAACAACAGCACTATAATCCTAGTCTCCAGTTGCAGCTGCTCTAGTATACCGTGGGGCCGCTTAGTGCGCTGTGCCTGCCGTTGCAAAGCCTTTAATCCGCTTATGCGAGCGGATTCGACGCCTGTGCGATCGGTGACGAACAACCAAAAGAACGCGCACGAATCCGGCGGGACGGAAAGGTAATGTAGACTCGCGTGGGGTAAAACATAATTATTTTTCGCCAGCTTACGGCCTCAGTGAAATGCGTTTCTTTTCGTCTTCTTTTTTTTCTTTTTTATTTGTTCCTCATGCTGTATGCATCCGCGTTTGTGTTTGGCCATGGCTAAGTGTAATTTTCTTTCCCGCTCCTAATGTGTAACGAAACTTGCCTGTGTCTGTTGGTTCGACTGAGTCGAAGCAGGTTTTCCTGTTTGTTAGGGTGCATGGCTACAAAAAAAAATAAAGGAAACTACACGAAAAAATTTGTAGTTCCGCCCGAAAGGCGAAGCTCCGATTGCGATAGCAAATTAATATATAGCTGTACGAAGTAAGGATATTAGCTTTATCGGCCGTATAAACTTGTAAACATTCGCTTACAAACTAAATTAACTGTGATAGAATGTGTAAGCGCGACTCAACGAGGACGTAGAAAGAAACAGACACACAGAGACAGCGCTGTCTTTGCGTGTCTGCTACTTTCTACGTACTCGTTCAGTTGCGCTTGCCAATTCTATCATGAATTCAAACCAACTAGCCCGTCAACGTGCTTTAAGTAAGTTAACGAGCATTGTGTCACCTGCGCACAGGTAACGATGAACACATCTCGCTCGATGACAGCGGAAACTGTCTGAAAACGCTGGCCTTAGGAATCACGGCAGCAGCCTGGAGCCGCTGGCCTCCGTGCATCCGTCACTTCAACGCAAACGAAATGTCGAAAGCACAGCGCATGCGAAGCTACTGGCACTACACGCAGTCTGCAAACACCGCAGATCGCTTTGAAGATGAGGCCCGCGCGGGCGCGCACTTTGGCCACGTCGAAAATCGCTTTCAAGACACACGAGCCCCGGCAACGCGTCCGTACGGCGTCCGCCGAAGGAGTCTACTACAGCGTCCGCGATTCGCCTGGCCAGCTTGGCCGCACTAGACTCCGCGGTTGCCTCCACTCTGAATGTAATGGCGGGCGAGGAGGACATCGAGGCACCGTAGCAGCCGCCTGACCCCCATGCCTCGCGCGCCACAGGAGAGGGCAACACCTAGGCGGCGTTCCTCGCTCACGCACGCGAGATGGAACCGGCTGCCCCTCACATACTTTCACTCACACGGGACTTCACGGCGACGGCGACGGCAGAAATGCGCCTGGAGTGTGCATATAACTGCGATTGCAATTAAAAAAAAAAGACATTAATTCTGTACCTATGTGCATATACTCAGCGGAAGATTCCTTGTGCAACCACCCATGTAATCGCTGAGGCGATGTGAAACGTTTCTTACATACCGGCGACTCGCCTCTATAGCAAAATCTTTGGAGAAATATGTGCAGTTTTTATGTCGGGCACTGCATTGTCGGTCATGGAGCGTCACTCGCGTGCCTATTATGCAAGTAACTGCAAAATGACGACCACGCTGAACCGCGGTGAGGTCATCAAAGAAAGCTTAGCCTTGAAATGCGAGCGCAAAGAAGCTGTTGCAAAGTTGCGTGAAGATTCGATGCCGTTACCACAAAATGTAAGGGCGGCTCATGTTGAACAGCCAGACAATGTTTTTGCCATTTTGTCAGTGTCACATCAGGACGCGGAGCAGGGCCCTGACGCTTGTGAAGACTCTTGTAATGCCGATTTTGATATCAAAATGTGTTCGCACTGTTGTTGAAGTTTGCATCGTTTCTTTATCGGTCGCAGGCGGCTTTCCGTGGTAGAAAACTCGAGAAAGTAGCGGATGGAGCTTGATATCGGGATGGATACCATTACTGCCCACAATTCGAATGCGCATTCCAAATAACGCTTCTCAATTGAAATGAAACTGTATTTCTTTCGAGATGCAGGTAGAAATTAACAAAGAGTCACTGAGTTCGGCTTAGCTGAAAGGCGACACTATGACACAGCCCTTTCGGACCCCGATACTCTCGCGTGAACAAGTCTCACTTCAGTTGGTGTTAATCTTGATTCTTTGAATCTCGGCGTCATGTTATTTATCCTCCAATCTCATGATACCTCGCCACAGTCTCTGCAGGCCCCAGCATCTTCTCGGTGTGACGGTAACATGGCAGGGTCATTAAGCATGCAATGAGCCATTGCATCCTAACGCTGTTCCTTGTGTTCTGCTATAGCAGCGCCAAAAAGGTCCCTCTAGGGCTTAACGTAACATTGTTTATGGGATCGTAAACATCCTCAATGGCGTGCGTTTTTCTTTTCCTCGTTCAATAAATCTTCTGCACCGCTCGTACAAACAAGTCCTCAGAAAGACAAGGAGAGAAGAAATAGTGCCGGAAATCCAGGTACAAAAGCCACCAAATTACGCACATTTATTTCTGTGCATTGTCCTAATAGTTGTTTTAAGTAATAGCTCGTGGTAGCTGTCTTCACAGAAAAATAACTCAGTGTGATAGCCTCCGCCAATAATGTACATTCAGAAGAGTCATTCACTTCCGCTGTCTGGCATCACCACTGATTTTGCCATTCAAATCGTTTTAGTGAGCATTTTTCACTCGAACCTGTTTGCAACATTAACATTGTAATTGTTGCAAAACGTTGCGTTTCTTGTTGCTGATTGCTTGTTGCTGATTGCTGATTGTCACTACTACTAATACTGCTACTGTTACTATTCACTATCACTTACGGATACAATACTACTACAACTACTACAATTACAACTACTACAACTATTAACTGTTGTTATTTCTGCTATAGGAAAAGGAGTAGCCGTCACCATTAAAGGGTGACTACATCTCTTTCTTTTATTTTCATTTCAATAAAAGAAATCTACAACCACTACTACTCTTGCTACTGCTATACTTTTTGACCACAAAAGAAGAAGAACCTGGTTGAAGGAGCGGACTGTCACAATTCTTGCTTACGAGTTGCTGAAGGATAGAAGTCCGTGTTCTTGCATTTCTTCAACGTTAAGCCTTTTTTTTTCTTTAATCTTGATGTACAATCACAGGAAGGTAGGCTACGTCAAAGCCGGCTATTCAAAAATGTCATATTTGTTCTGAATTCTTTCAGTACTTTCTCAAGAGTACAAAGAGGGGGGTTAATGAATTGTGTACGATGGTGCCCGTCGTACACAATGAAGAAACGGAACTAGACCGAAGTCTGAAATCCACCGCCTCAAAACTGAACAATGTGCCATTGTGGTTCATGGTCGAAACTACCACTGGAAGAAGCATGCACAAACAAGAACAGCAGCCACAACAAATGTCTTCTTGCAATGCCAATGGTTCAAAGGCTTTTGCCTCCGACCATACGCATAAAAATGGCGCTGACTGCATACAGCGTCAATCTCGCGAATTTTTGCGACTCATTCGTTGCCGACCGCAGCTCACTCTGACGATTTGCTGTACGTGTGTGTGGCTTGTACCATGACGGCGCCAACAAGGTGCTATTGTGAGACTCCTCCCCCACTGTCCTTTTTTATTAACATTGAACGAAGGGTGGGCACTGCGTAGCGCTTATAAATTTTCTCTTCTCAAGCTTTAAGGGGTGACAAACTGCAACCAATGGTCCTCGATGGTCAAAAGCTTCAATTTGTTCTAACCTTTTCACACTGCTAGCCTGGACACGTGACCACGACTTTCCTTCGCGGACCACTCTCTCTCTCTCTAACAAATGGCACGGCACCCACAAATGACACGGTATAGCGGGGGAATGGTGGGGTGTTAACGCCATTCGATCGATACCGGCCGAGCCAACGTGGCCTCTCAAGCGTCTCAAGCACCGACAGCCTCGCACATCTGCCTTCCCGTTCTTCTGCACGCGCCCTTGATCTCCACTCACGGTCCCTGTTCGCTGAAACATCCTTATTTGGGCTTATCATTTCTGAGGGCGCTTCGCCCCGCGTAGTAAGTAACTGGGATTGTCTTCCTGTCCTTATGTCCCGTCTTCGTCGTTTCTTCGCAAATTGTGGGTTCAGGCTTCTAGGAGCACTTTGTCGCAATCCACAACGAAGATTCATGGCGCGCACAGAAAACAGAAAAAGGGAGAAATGCGCGGAAGCAAATAGAAAAAAAAAGAAGCTGCCCTACAAACCTGAAATGGTCACTAACGCGGGCACATATTTGCATACCTTGATAGCTGTTCCCGGTATAGAAGAACGCCCACATGACTCGAGCTGGTATCAGTTGAAATTTTTTTTAGATGTTTATTTTAATTCGAAAGCGCTCGACGACGTTCTCTTTCTAGCGCCTACCATCGCAATAAATCTTCCAACAGCTTCACAAACAAAAACACAACGGGAAAAATAATTCCTTTAGACGTATGAAGATGGGGAAAGAATATGTGCTACCGGCGAACTTCATACCTAAATTTATTGCAATAATTCTACTGCGTCTTCCGCTTCTAAAACGTTGCAGATTGCCTATGAATCCGCTCTAACAGCCAAACGTGTCGATATCTCGTGCTCTCCCCGAAACTGCCCTAGCGATACCTCGCCATGAACGACTAATATAATAAAAAAATTCCAACTCCTGACGAAGGGCACTGTAAGATTTATGCAAGGTGATTATGATTGTCGTGTTCCAAACAACTTTACAAATTCTTGGGCGAATGAAGAGCTATGCTATAGGGTATAAGCACATCGTTTTTCGGACATTCCCCTCCATGGTGGCTCAACCAAAAAATAAAAAAAATAACTTGTAGGCAAAATAGGTGTGTAATGCTTCACTACTTGATAAGCCTTCGACATTGAGCAACTGTTTCGGTCACCGTAAGGCATGAAGCCATCGTGAGAATACTTCCCGTTCCAGTTCCTATAGGTCTTTGTAACCCAAGGCCAAATGACCAACAAAATGGCTCAAGTTGACTTAAATGGAGGTCTTGAGTAGCACGGAAATTACAACAGCTGCCCTTCAATAGCACGAAAGACGAAACCAGTGCTAAGATGATGACAAAATAACACAAAAAAGAATTGAAGAGGTTCAAGTTACCGAAACCAGACAGATCAATACGAACCACCGCAATCGCGGACTTGGGAATATTTTTGATCGCCCGGAATCATTAAAGTGAGCCTCACGGGTGGCTCACGGGTTTCTTGTATACTCCCTTCCTTTGTAGGCATTTCCCTGCATAATATAGTCACGTTCTTTCGACGAATTGCCACACCAAAAACGATGCCTGTGTTGACCTTCCTTGCTGGTCTCCACGTCGTTTTCTCGACGCAAAAAATTTGGGCCCCTTTCCGACTGACTTAGCTCTTCTTTCTTGGAACGATCCATAGCGAACTCTGTTCCCCTTCTCTGCACGGTAGGCAATGACGATCTCAAAAGAAAAGAATCATACTAGGGGTTCGGGTGCAATAAAAGTTGTTCCTTTCTTTTTCTATCTGCCTTCCTCTGCAGGCCTGCTGAAGCTGCAGCAGATATTCCACATGACGGCGAACAAAAAGCTCGTGGTGCGCGTCGTGAGACGCTTCTTCAACGTATCCGACGCCAACTCTTTCCTGCACCAGATGGAGCTGAACGACCGCGAGTCGCGCAAGTACGTCGTTCTGGACAGCACTGCCGACGTGGCACGAGACATCATCATCAACCACGTGCGCGACCTGTACACTGGCCGGAGGAACTTCCACTTCCTCCTCACCAGCCTCGTGAGTAGCAGTGCATCCTACACTTCCCTGCGTTTCCTTCGGATTCCTTCTCTTTTTCTTTTGCGTATTAAACATGGGTTTAACATAATCATTGCCCTTTACCTCCCGAAACTTCGCAACGGGTTGGCGAATTCCTACATAGTAGCAGTTTGATCCGCTTAATATTGCTTTACATTCGATCAGTGACACAATAGACTGTATCATTTTCGTAGTGGTCTTAGGGGCTGCTGATTAATTCAGGATACCTAGAGTTCTTTACCATGCAAAATAAATCGACCTAAATCTAGAAAATTTGGTATATTATTACTCAAAGGTCGTACTTTGCCATGATTCCTTTGATATTGTATTATTTTAGGCATTAATCGCTGCTGCTCAAGAAGCCACACTCCCGCCATCACCATGATCAGCTGCTGAATGGAAAGAATTATGAGAAACAAAGAATTAAAAGAAAAAGAAATTACGAAATACTGCCCAGGTTCATAAAGAAACATGTGTGCTTTGTAAGGACGGCAGCTTTTAAAGAATGCGCGTTTACGCATGTTTATAGTTAAGCGGCGCTTTTTACTCTCAACAACGGTGAGAGCAACAATGGTTTGGATATTATCGTTATATTTCGTTAGATGTGAACTTAGTATCAATATAAACTGAAATTCAGCTCCACACTTCAAAATTTGCGTGTGGTGGCATGAAACCTGCTTGTGCATTTACGTATTGTTGGCTACAGTAAGGTTTATTTCGACCGATGTAGACCTTTGATCTCACATTACTATTTTTGAGAACGAGTAGCACAGTTTTCCTATAAAAATGTGAAAATAAGTAGGTCGTGGCGGGCACAAATACTCAAGCCATAGGGTGACTTATGAAGCGTAAAAAATATTAAGCCCACCATACTGAGCTGAAATATTAATCTGACATGGAAAATGAACCCGCCGTAGTCTTCTGCCTTTCGCAAACATCTCTAATTTTAGATGTGGCATCAATTATTCTTCGAAGGAGCGTACGAAAACAATACTGACTAGTACGACGTAGGAGGTATTCAAACAAGCATTAAAATTTTTTCAGTGCTTGACACTGATCTCACCAGAAACCTGTTTTCGATTACCTGCTTACTATCTATATTCTCAACTAGGATTAACAAATCCCACTGTCACAGACTCGTGGGACAACGCGGAATCGCCGCCCAAGTTTCTGCGAACCTAACGCTTTTTTTTCTTTTCGAGCAGGCACACTAATAATTTGAATTACCTGTAAATAAGACGCAGACGCAAAATTTAATAATTAGCCCGCATGTAACTCGGGACCCCGACCCAAATTTCTAATAACGTAAGCTCGGTGCAACATTTCGTTTTCGAAAGAGACCAGGAAACTGTGCGTATACCGCTTAATGCCACAATTATTTTACACAGATTACTTTGTGCCCGCACATCAGCCAGTTATACTTCTTCGAGGACAGCATTAATATTTGACGTGGTTTTCCGCGCGCACTTATAACGCTGGGGAACGCTTTCTGAAGTACCTTATTGCAAAGGCCGTCATTAAACCACAGACTTGAAACTTCCTCGAAAAATCAGCAACAGCGAAAAACTGCCTCCTTGCGCCAAGAATATTAACAAGATCCCTCGTTTAGTTCCCAGATAGCACTGTGGAATCTTTCTTGCACCTTGGAATATGCATGAAAATAAGAACATTGGCTTCAGTAATCATCTGCAAAGATGAATTCATAAACTACAGGAACTTTGGCTTCACATTATCCCTAGCATGCCTCGGATTCCCATTAAATGTCAACTTGGTGCTGGATTCATATATCCCAGGACACTGGGTAACAGTGCACATAACACTCGCATAAGGCTTAAATGTCAACTTGGTGCTGGATTCATATATCCCAGGACACTGGGTAACAGTGCACATAACACTCGCATAAGGCTTTCGAGAACTTGCTTAAGTAATTTATTGCTAAGACTGTATTCACGTGATGATATTCACACTTTTCCCACAGACTCGATGTTTCCTACCCCATTTTCTCAAAACGTAAACTCTGTAACACGCTCATTTCTTTCAGGACTTCGGGCCGCCATCCCGCGCGCATTCATAAAACACACTACTAACAGCTGAAGCACTTCTATGTGTCATTTCCGAGAAAAATGGTAATTAACCTACGCAGTTCAAACTTCGAATGTGCATCACCCACAACATACTACCCCAACATGCCAATTGAAGCTAACGTTTAGTTCTGGATAGCGGGCACCATGCCCAGGCAGTTTGTGGCGCTCCGGCCATCTGTCGAAGCAATGCACCTACGGAGGAATGGCAGCATTTTCATTAAAAAAAAGAAAAATCGTTATTCCAAAGATCGGCAAAGTTTCAACAACTTTCAATCGGGAACGCGGAACGGTACTCACTTCTAATAATATATGCATTTACGGTACTTTGTCATTACTTCCCTGCTGCGTTCGAGCAGTGTTTTGAAAAGCAGCAGATCTTCTGAAATATCATAATTACAGCGAAGTTGCATATGGCTTGCCGATTCGTTCGTCCGTCTGTCGGTCGCCTGTAGGCTGGAAACTCTTCCGGCGCAAACGCATGCGTATGCGCGATAGAAAAGAAGAGAGAGAGGCGCGCGATTAGCCAACAAAACCTAGATAGCACAAGACCTGTTTACTCCGATGCATGACCTCACGCTACCTGCCCTGAAATTTCCGTTGACAAGGCTGGCCTGATGAAAGCGGTGACGTCGAAATCACTCTTACCTATTAAGGAGTATCCCCATTAGATTCTATGGCAGTCGGACCAGGTAACATGACGTCAGAGATCAGAGTGAACAGGCCTTGTGCTATCAGGTGGTGTTGGATTAGCTGGGCTAGTAGTGACGTCGTTGCTCTCCGTCGCCACAAGACACGCTCGCAGCAGGTTCTCTCCGGCTCCGAAATGGGTAGGACACGCGTCATACGTATTCCTTCGGAGCAGGCAGCTTTCGATCAGCAATGCCGAGAGCAGAAATGGGCACGAGCTCGCCTACGGTGTGCCGATGTTGCAGCAAGGGCACAAAAACAGGCTCGTGCAGCCGAGCACAAGCAGG
This sequence comes from Dermacentor albipictus, assembly GCF_038994185.2. Taxonomy (NCBI): domain Eukaryota; kingdom Metazoa; phylum Arthropoda; class Arachnida; order Ixodida; family Ixodidae; genus Dermacentor; species Dermacentor albipictus. Next base: position 47,646,396 of record NC_091823.1, on the reverse strand, counting down.
AAATGCGTACCGAGGATCCAGCGGCCTACCTAGCCGTCGTTTAATGAACCGCCGGGTTTAATCCAGTGATAAACACCGGGGCAGCACGTTCCAGCTTCGCTGGTACGCATCTGCGCGAAGTGCTTGGGCGGTGATATTCTTTAAATGCTACTGACCACGCGGTTGCATTGAGGCGAAGTTTGAGAGATGGCAGAAGGACCGATGTCCAATATTCCTGCGGAAGAACATTGTAGGCACTTCGTATAACATCTCTACTGAAGAGAACAAGCATCTAATAATTATTTGGAATTTTATCATATCCTAAATACTTCGAACCTTGAGTGCGCATTACCCCATAACGTGCCCCCTCCCCTTCCCCGCTATAGTATCAAAATATGAAAGTGGCGCCACATTTGGTTCCCGCAGAACAGCAGCCTCTTTGCAAGCGCTCCCTACAGCGCTTCTACATCTAAACAGACACGAACGCCTCTAAATAGGCTTTTCGGTAAGCGCTGTTGCATCATCTGCTCTTGTTTTACACGTGGTGTGTTTCCTTTTCACAATGCAGGTAATGGACGAGTACTTTAACAACCAAATCCTCGAACTCGGCGTTGTCAACGTCACCGGCTTTAGGATCATCCAGGTCAACAAAGACGAGTTCAAACAGTTTCACAAGCCTTGGGAAAAGCTAGACCACAGCAAATGGCCTGGAGCTGGAACACCCCATGTATCCGTAAGCATTGCGTTTTCTTGCTTAGTGGCTCCGGAAAAAAAAAACACCCCTCTTGCAAAGGTTTGATTCATTAGGATGGATTACCGTACGTTGGATTTCTTAGAGTGTGTGCCGCTATAATGCCGTCGTGTGGGCTGCCTGCCGCCATTACTGAGCAAGCACTTTGTGGCAACCCATTATTGCACTTCACCTGTCGTTTTTGGTTTCGCCACATAACAAAGACAACAAGGTATCTAATCTACTATCTCAGGCGCACCAGAATCTAAACCCGGGAACACATCGTCTTCTTACCTTAGTATATCTATGTGGGGCTAACTTTACGTTCGAGCACGTTTCATGTGTGACCAGTGTTGTGAGCTGTCTTTAGTGTATCTGCGTGGCCTTGCTTTATATTCCAGTGTGTCATGTGACCTATGTTGTGAGCACTTTAGTGCCCTTATGTAAACTTACTTCAAGTTCGACTTTTTTATTCTTCTTCATTTCCATTTTACAGTGCTGACTTCTCTCCTTTTTAGAACGCATCCATTTTTAGGTCAGAAGATAGTAGCGCAAGAGAACAGAAAATTGTGTGAGTTGGTGTTTTTCGCGGGGACCGCAAGCGCGAACGACGAAGACGAAGGAAGAACCACACAGTACGAGCGCTGAACTTCAACTGAAGCACAGTGTAAAATAATTTACACCCTTATTCACTGTTATGTGTGTAAGTTATTTTACAGTGCACTGTAGTCGAAGTTCAGCGCTCATCCTGAGTGGTTCTTCCTTGGTCCTCGTCGTTGGCGCTGCCGTTTACCACGAAGTAGGCGACGCCGCTATTAGACGCCGACATCTCCTAGACGTCAAAAAACGAAGAAAAAGAGCAAAAGAGATTGCCGTTCTAATGGCTCAACACAAACACGTGATAGTGCCTTCGCGTGTTCTTGCTAATGGACATTCACTAACATCGTTAATATCATTATTATTATGAATATTCTTATTTAGTTCCTGAATTCGTTGTCATGTAGCATTTTTTTGTGTGTGTATTTGTCGAAATTAATAAAATTGCCGAAAAAAACGTCTCTATTATGTGCGACGCTGAACTAAGAAGCGACAGAATTGGTTGATGTGGAGCCTTTCCCTGCGTTTTGGAGCGTCTGCATGATGCCTCGTACTGGTACTTTTCGACGTTCTTTGGTACATGTAAAGCTTTCTCGTAAATAACATCAAGATATGTGCGCCTCCAAAAGAAACCTAAGACGGTGAGCACATCTACGGTGAGCACATACTTCTGTGAAACTGGACGTTTTATCAAGGAAGTCACCACCGATTTTATTGAGAAGCATTACTGACAATAAAGAGTAGGACATGTAGTCGTACTACCTGGTTGAGGTTCGGAGGTACGCAGTTGCCAGAGCATAACAATCTAGCGTGAAGCAGAGAGAGAGAGAGAGAGAGAGAGAGAGATGAAGACGAAAGGCAGGGAAGGTAACCAGATATTAGCCTCCGGTTTGCTACTCTACACTGGGGTTGGGAGATAGGGGTTAGAAAGAGGACCGATAGGCAAGGGCTAAAAAAATGCACACACAGAGACACACATACAAAGGGCGTTCCAGTTAGAGACGCTCATAGCGTGAAACAAATAAGCATTACACAAACGCACAAAAAAGTAGCGAGACGAGTGCTAACTGACAACTGGGCAGCATGTTTTTATTGCACTGCTTCAGCCTTCCTCGACACGCATCCTAATATAAGTGCACAAGCGCTTCTCCAAACCAATCTGTCGGAATGCGGCTGGCAGCGGCGTACAGTCGAGCACGTGAACATGTCTTGAGTCGTAAAGTGCCGTCGCCGCGGGGACACAGTGTCTTGCGGGAAAAAAAAATAATTATTACAAATCGAGCGGCTGTCTCAAAAATGTTCGAATTCCACAGAGAACAATATCGCCGTCTATCTCGAAGCCGGAAATAGTTGCAACGATGAAATTCTGCGCACTAAGTCAGCCGCACTCACTGCAATCTTTCTCATTCGTACTGGGTACCTACTATTTTTATCGTCCTTCATTTCTATCCATGACGTTGATGCGTTGGCTAGGTCTGAAAAGCGAATGTCCCCTTTAGAGAGCGGAATCGGTACAGGATGAGGAGGTGAAGAAGCCAAAAGATAGACAAAAATTAATACGGCAAGTCGTCATGGCCGTCCAAGCTGACTAACACCCACTTCCACCAATCCACACTGCAACGATAGGATACAACGGAGATTCCGGAGATCTCGTTGCTCTTATTTGAGCAATGGGCATTACGAAAACTGCACCAACGCAGCAGTAGTATCTGTTGTGATAACGACCATGAGCATAATAAAGTAAAAAAACATTTGTATCACTGCTTAGTGACAGTGGCTATGATCAAATACGTCTTTATGTTTGTTGCGTTTGCAGTAGATTTATCCCCAGCTGTTATCAACTCGATTCCCTCACTGTAGTTTCTGCGAGGGACGACTGTACAACGCTTTCTGGGCTGCCGCCATAAAAGGGGTTCAGCGAAGGAGAAAATCCACTTGCTTCAGACAGAAATTCCAGTACAAGACAATGACCCGGGTAGCATTGGAGAAATTCTTCAAGCGTTCTAACATCCTGATTTCTGCTCAGCGATTCGCGCTTCTAGCACAGCCCGCCCAATTACAGTGCCAGTCTCCAGCATCAGCTCTGCTCATATTACCAATTTGTGCTCATTTTTCTTTTGTTTGACTCGTTTATTTCATTTAGAGCTTCAAAATTTATTGCGTGTCTTTCTGGATAACGTTTACTATTGTATAGAAGTGTCCCACAAATGAAAGTTACAATTATTGCGGTAGTATTTTCTTTTTTTTCGTTCCCATTGATACCTGAAGCTGCTAAAGAGACAACCGTCACACAGAAGGCGAAAGACAATCTACTCACAACAGCTGTGCATCAGAAGAGCTTAGCAAGTGTGATTTACTCCACAGTTCATCCCTTATGTCAACGTGTTTTCTGCGCTTTCATTTCGCGTTTCGTTACATAGCGAGATCGGGTACTTTAGATCTTTTTTGAACAGTATTAACTTTTCTAGCGCGCATTCTCCGATTCTTGTTGAAGCTATTCAGAGAAAGAATGTAGCGGACAAATATAACATCTAAACCTACATTCAACATCGGTTTAGAAAAAGAAAAGCGCATAAGTAAACGGTGCAAATACAAGCACGTAATTAAAAAGAATTGGCTGCGGCTTAGCTCAGCTAACCGGGGATATGCAAAGCAAAAGCTCGGTTTAGCCTTGTTAAGCCTTGGTTTCACATGGTTCACCTTTCATTTAGCTGTAATTATCATACTTCGGTATACAATTATCGTTAAGCCAGGTATGACGGCTGTGCCTAGGTCGGTGGTTAGGCATGACTGATTAGGCTTGGGTAGACACGCATCGTTCGGTGGTACGACACCTGTTGTACCACAGGGAAAGCGCATGTGCTAGACTTATAAAGAGACACCGCGAACATGCGCAACATCGAAGCACAGACGGACAGGGCACGAATGCGGTCTCTACATTGATCTCGATGGTGCGACGCCTGTTGAATTCCGGACCATCTCCGGTGAAGCTGCTCGCCGGGCGATATCCGCGGGGTGGTCAGACCCCGCTTGGCGACGACGGCTCAAAGCCTCCCGCTCCCGCGCAACGCTCAGGGACGACGGCCCAGCCTCGCTCTCATCCATGGCCAAGCTCGCACTGACTAGGCGAGCGCGGCGTTCCTCTTAAGCGGGAGACACACGGTCCGATTTGGTGTCCGATCCGGCAGCCGACGCGCCGGAACGGCAGCCGGAATCGAGGTGTTTTGCCGTGCCGGAGCGCCGGATCGGACGTCCGGCGTGCGCCAAACCGGGCAGATTTTCATCGTCTGACGCGTCCGACAACCGCACCGTCGTCTGGCCGCAGCCTATGACAGCGCGGCTGGCATGTGACGTTCCCTCCACGGAGGCGGCGCTGGCTGGCCGGTTTCTCGCAGTGTTTTTTTTTTTTTCCTTGCCTGCTGCAGTTTGTTTCCGACACGAAATAGTTACTAGTTCAGTAAAATTATCTCGACGTGTGCCTGTTATTCAAAGCAACGCCTAGTACACTAGGACTAGGCTACTGGCGAGATGAGGAGACGCGACGCGAGGGCATTTCGCGGGCAGACAGCCCACACCGACCGTCTGAGCGAGGCTGCTCGCTTTGCTTGCACGTTTGCCCTTCGCAACGACTGCGTCGAGTGAACCAATTGTATTTAATTACGGGCGACCTAAGTGTACAGTGTTAATTGTTTTGGCAAACATAAGCGCTCTTCGACGAGCTCGGGTTGGATCGTAAGCGCTGTCGGCCGCGCCGTCTGCCTAGCTAGGCCTACCGGCCCTATCGCTGGCTGTTAGCGGAGTCGTCAGTGGACGACGCGCCGTCGTGAAGTGTTCTGTCACTCGCAGGGGCATAACGTTATTGGCAGTGTTCGCGTAAAGCGGCGCAGTGTTGTGGAGAGTTGTTTATATTGCGTTTCTCGACGTGGCTCTGAAGTCCAGCTGGAGGGCTGGATCTGGGCGGAGCTTACGCGCCGCTCAATCTTTCGGATGCACGCACCGTGTGTCCCGAATCATCGTATGCCGCATGCCGGAGCATGCGGCGCCGCACGTCGGATCGGACGCCGAATCGTACCGTGTGTCTCCTGCTTTAGCCAGTAGCGCGGTGAGTCACGTGGTCAGGCGGCGACCCAGCTGCGGAGAGCGCATGCGCCAATCCGGCAGCGGTGGCATGGAGCTCAGCGCGGCGAGTCACGTGGTGCATTGCCAAATGAAGGTCAAATGAAGGTCAAATGAAGGTCAAATGAACGTAAAATTGCTGGCGACGGTGAAGCTCGGCTCGACGCGGTTAGTAAAGCTTCCGCATTAAAAAAAATCGGCAATTAAGTAGCCCTTCCTGTAACTGCTATGGTAACGTTACAAATGGACCTTGCCAATGCACTGCAAGAGTTTGAAATGGAGAAACGTGAAGTCATTGCTGAGTTCTCTGCAGCACTACAGCAGTGAGAATCGAGTGAACGGGGAACCGTCAACCTAACACGATGATACTTCTCATGCTACAGTATATACAGCCGGAATTCACACATTTCCATCGTCTCGCACTGTCGTTACCACTGCTTTCACAGCCACGAACCAATTTTGCATTCATCTGCACTGGCGCTGTACATTCAGAACTGCTGCTTCACGGAAAACACTTAGACCACCACTTATCATTCACTCGCCGATGCGCATGTCGCCTGTAAAATGAGGACAGTGGAAAGTGAACACTGTTGACCTTGGCCATAAAACGATGGTGGCCTTGTGACGACTTCGAAGCAGGACGCGAATGAGTGGCGACGCTGTGGTGCACACTTTGCCCGAGAAAATAGGTTACACGATTATTTCGTACAAAGCCGCACTTGAATAGGTTTGATTACATTCTGACATCCGTTACGACACATAACGTCTATAATCCGAAGAGCAGGAGCGTCCTTGCATACCTCACAACCAACGGCGTTCCCGAACGTGCTAGCTTCCATACCTATGATATATTAGACCGAAAATGGCATGTTTCTCAACTGCGGTCATGTTTCCATATTGCCCTGAACGCTCCTGGCTGCCCCAAAATATCTTCTACAGGCAAGATAAAAAAGCATCTTATACAGCAACAACACAAGCTGATCTAAGCACCTTTCATGCCCAATAAGGTATGGGACAAGTGACGTAAATAAGCAAGCGCCGAAGAAAATTCGCAAGTATGCTAATATATGCCCGGTTCGCACCTCCTCAGACGTGAAATACGAGTGCATGTGCCGCGAAGAAAAAAAGAAGAGCACACGCGAACGTCTTTTTGCTAACAGAAGATGTACTCGCTCATATATTATCGTTGCGCCCTTGATCACACCTGCCAAAGGAGGGCGCATTTACATGTAAATCCATCGCCTTCTGATAACGCCCACTTGCGCGTTACGAGAAAAATATGCCCAAAAAAGAAGGGTCTCGAATGCGTGTGATCCATTCCGCGCACCGCTGATGTATTGGGTGAATTTCCATTCAGAATATTTGCAGACACGTGCTTGTTTGAAGCCGCGGTACATCTCTTTGAAGTTTTGAGTAAAAGAAACAACGCTCGAGAGATGCGTACTTTATTGCGGTAGCGTTTCTGCACGTCTTTTTTGGGAGCTTCTAATGGACGGAAGCCTCGATGGACACGTCTGTGTGTCTTTGGGTATGAAGTACGCATACTGAATATGCATTATGGTCTGACTCAAACAGAATACTGCAGATACGTCAACATTCGAAAATGGCGCGACCTCCAATTTGAATATCCTTGGGATGTTGGGAAGGTATATGGACGAGCTTTGTGCATAGTTACCTTGGGAGCTTTTTTAGCAATTTTTTTATTATTAGGATTTTATTGAGATTTTTTTATCTGAATAGACTTCATATGTGCCACTGATGAGGTGAGTTCTGTAACTACCGTAGCCGTGACTGTCAGCTAGCTAACTACTACATATACTAACAGAACTGCAAGCACAGAAAGTTTCGAGCCAATTTGTTATACTCCAGCAGAATTTTATTGGGAGTTATAAATCTCGATGGTGGCGTATAGAATAAAAAAAATCAGAGTCATTCTAGGCTATGAAGGTGGATGACCAGCGGAGCTGTATATATGATGATAAATATGTAGGTAATGAAAGTGTAATGAAGACACATCACAATAAATTTCGTTCTCTCACGACTTTTTGTTGTTTCACTTAATTGCATACTCAATGCATTTTTTAGTTCTTAACCTTCTTTTGTTTGCTTTTTAGGATTTATTAGTTGGTCACCAAGGGGTCTATTGCTTTCTGATCGCTATGATACAAGGCCAGTGGCTCTGTAGCAACACTGGAAAGGTTCTAGGCCAATGTGAAGTCTACATACAACTGATGAAGCGTCCTGGGCGCACTGATGTTTGTTTAACATTCTATGCCGAACCTTCTCAAGAGAAACGCCACGAACCACTTTCCGTCTGGCCGAGACACGTTAATGTTCAAATCACCTACAATCACTAAAGAAGTGGATTCGGTAGGGCTCCTACAATCAAAGGTGCATACACGATTGGCGTTTGCGGCGCGATCTTCGTCCAAATTATGTGCCACCCGCTGCTACCACGCACATTCCCGCTTTTGTTCATGACGCGCTGTTCTTCCACAGTCCTCGCCGCACGCGGCCTACCCATTGCACGGGTGGAAGGGAATTGAGAAAGGTTACGTGGTTTGCCTACAGAGCCCGTGATGTAAAACAACAATCCATACTAAACAGTAGCTATTCCGGTTTTACTTCTTTCAGTACGATATCTTTTTTTTTATCAGAATACGTTTTGACACTTCTCGCGATTAAACACAGCTGGAGCATACCCAACGATACGCTTTTTGCTTTATGCTTTAGCTCTTTTATCTCTGCGGTGGCTACCATCTTTTATGGCTGCGCACACAAACGGCTAGAACCTAGCATAAAACAACTCTGCTGTAAAAAATCTAGAGATATCTATCCTATTTTCAGTAGCCACACGCTTACATAGTGATGATTTTATAGTGCTGTTATGATGCATATTTATTTATATAGAGGATTAATGTACGGGGAGTCAACATGATGACAACATACGCCACTGCCGCCGCGATGTGCGAAGTTGGCGCCATTCATCGCCGTGCCGTGGCGTGGCGAGGAAGCGAAGACGAGGCGAAGGGGAGAGGCAGCCATGGCGTGTAAGCGATGGCAAGTAAGGGTAGACAGTGGTTACAGGGGTATCGGCGTGGACACCGAAATAACAGTCATGGTTTGCAGCTTTTAATTAGAGCTGCTTACGCACACTTACTTGAGACAGCTGTTAGAGCAACAAAGTAATGGCTTCGCTTAAATTGCATACCTTTCTTGCAGGCGGACGTGGCGCTGATGCATGACGCAACAAAAGTGATCCTGGACACGTACAGCCGCTTGCTGAAGAACAAGTCGGACATCTTCCGCAACAACTTTCGCAGAGGGGAAGTGTACAACCGTGGAATGAAAGGCATCGACTGCCAAAGCTGGCCGGCCGTCACATGGGAGCACGGGAAGGCTATCGCCGAATTTCTGAGACAGGTGAGAGGCAACCGGTGACTTGACCTGCGGACGGCAGCAATGCGGAAGGAGCTATAGTTAGCTCGTCCTGCAGGCAAAATTCCCTAATCAGCCATATTGTCGGAGTCCGGTGCACTAACCTAGCTCCAAAACGCGTAACCTCTGCCTTTCCATAACTGCAAAAGAATTTACTTCGTCCAATAGTTCCTAGGTCGGCGTTACATTCCGAAAATGCTTTGTTGATTAAATTGAAACTCACAGTTATTACCCGTTATTGAATAAATCATGAACCGTAAACCATCAAACATTAGGGCTCTCTTCAGTGCAATTTTAGACACGAGCAATAGGGTTTTAAAATATAAATGTAATCCACTACGGTCTTTTAGGCTAGATATCTCAATTACGTACTGTACCCCGTGGCTGCAGGTGAGACATGGCGCTTACTGAAGACTTTCAAGCACTGGATTAAGAGCATTCATCCCTTGCCTCCTATTCGCGCAACGACCACTGGCAATTTGATTTTCCCAGATATCATAAACGCAGATCACCAGCTGTAGAGCTTGTCTTTGGTATCACGGCGCTTCACTGCACACACAGTGATCACTTTCTTCCTCTTTTCCTTTTTTCTATTTCCCCTTTCCCTTAACTCCAGTGTAGGGTAGCAAACAGGACGCTCGTCTGGTTGACCTCCCTGCCTTTGCTTTTTCTGCTATCTCTCTCTCTCTTTCTCTCTCTCTCTATGTATAGTTTAAGATTTACTTTAGCGCTCCGTGAGGTAAAATATATGTTCAGGGATGAATGAATATAAAATTTTATGGAGAGCACACCACAAATGGTTCAATGAGACTAGGAAAAGAAAAATTAGAAAAATTGGTATGCTTCTTCGACCATGTTCAGAAGTTTCCCTCAGGCTTTCATTTTCCTTCTTTAAAAAAAAGAAACTATGATATCGGTGTGTAGAAAATAACGACCTTCGTATCACTTTGGACTCTCAGCATGTCTTCGATAGGGCAAGTTAAACGCAGTTCTTCAAGAACCACGACAACTTCGCGTTTTCGTTTTCGTTTCGTTATTTAATTTGACAATTTGTCTCTGTGAATCGGCTGTAGACCTTCAAATTCACACTGTGCAATGTAAATCTGACAGAAAAAGAAGAAAATCACCGACGCCTTAAATCGCAAATTGCCATTATTTTCCTGGATCAGAACAGGATATAAATCTTGACAAAATGCTATTAAATATTGCGCGACGACTGAGTCTCTGAGGGTCAGTAACTGTTACCGTTAGTCACGCCCTCCCCTCCACGTTATATGCCCGTTGAAGTAATCACCTGTTAATTTAAAGTATGGGAGAGACATTTGCCCTACAGTGGGCGTAACCAGGCTGATGATGATGATGATGACAACGACGACGACGACGGCGACGATGATGACGATCATGACCATGATGATGAATTTGAACCGCCTCTCATACAGCCTTGCGTTGTAGCTGCATCTGTGCAACCTATCTCAATCTGCTGCCCGAAGCAGGCAAAATACATATAGCCCGATCTCTATCAGGAACAAGTTGAACAGAACATAAGATTAATGAAAACACGTACTACACTCGTTCATACACAGGGACCAAAATTCTCATGGCTTGCAATGATCTGACTTGGCCATGATTCTGCTTTTCTTTACCGGTGCTCTCATTTGGTGCTTCAGCGTATCTGCATCGGGAGAGAAATTGAAGTTTTTCTATTTTTTTCTTTTTTTGGCAACGTAAGAGCTTGCACGGCGTCATACCAGAGTAGCAAAAACACTAAACAAATTCTCGTTCAATATTTTTCTATCATTTATGGGTCTGCACAGCGAATATCGATAGGCATGCGACTAAACTTCGCCGCACACTACTATATAACTTCATTTGCAAATTGTTTATAACTATGTTTTTTTCTACTACGTTCACTTGCTCCGCCATGTACAAGCTGGCTATGGTATTTGAATTTAAGCATAAATAATAATAATAATATTTGGGGTTTTACGTGCCAAAACCACTTTCTGATTATGAGGCACGCCGTAGTGGAGGACTCCGGAAATTTTGACCACCTGGGGTTCTTTAACGTGCACCTAAATCTAAGCACACGGGTGTTTTCGCATTTCGCCCCCATCGAAATGCGGCCGCCGTGGCCGGGATTCGATCCCGCGACCTCGTGCTCAGCAGCCCAACACCATAGCCACTGAGAAACCACGGCGGGTAATTTAAACAAATAAATATACACTCTCTCTATTTTCCAGAAATGGTTGGTTCCTAAATAAAGGCATATGAACGCAAAAGCTGCTGAGAAGATGTTACTATGTCGCCTGGAAACGAGTCTTCCGTACGTAGGTAAAGTGAGACGGCCATTCAAAGTTGGGTGGGGAGAATTGCATGACTAAGCCTTGTATAATGAGAGCCGGAACGGTGTTTACCCTACACAAATGATTGCTGAGAGACTTCTGTCGTGTTTACTAACATTCACAAATGCTCTCAGACTGGAAGCTCCAGCTCTACAAATAGGCCAATAGAGAAGGAGAGAGAAATAGTAGAGAGGAGAGGCAAGGAGGTTAACAACCTACCCAATCTTGCATTGGGGGAAAGGGCATAGATGGATGAAAAGAGAGAGAAAGGGGAGAAAAGCATTGCGAATTAGGCCCCTGCGGCCGAATTACGAAGCGCTTTGTTCTTAAGTGCTTTTTCCCATTGGCTGGCATTGTTCGTTATTAACATGCCGTCACTACGATTGGCTGGCTTATGCTCGAATGAAGAGTTCTACCTCAGGTATTTTTTTGTGGAAAGGGGTGGCGCTGCTCCGAAAGTACTGCCTTCATGAAGATTCCTTTGTTGTTGTTTTCTTACTTTTTTGTTTTCATTGACATTTGTCGTGCCCCTTATTATAGGAACATATTATTATATTCGCGTTTCTTTCTCCTGAAACAATTCACCATTATTAAAGAAAGGTACCAGGGCTATTTGCAGTTATATGAGTCCCTGAAGATCAACGTTTTTGTATTCCTTTGCAGACGCACATAATTGGCCTTACAGGAAACATATCATTTGATGCACAAGGAAATCGTGTGAATTTTACTATCGACGTAGTTGAAATGACGATGAACAGTGAAATGGTGAAGGTAAGCCCATGTTTCTGTATTTTAAGCACCGTTCAAGTTTTCCGGTTTTTTTTTTCATATTAAAAAGCACACTTGTAGACTCATGATTTACTCATAAAAGGAGATGCTTAAAATGATCATATTGTATTATTACATGTTTATTTCATGTAGTTTTATTTCTTGTGTATACTTCATGTTTGTGCCCCCCCCCCCCCCCTATGCAGTACAGTCGCGTGAGGGCCCTTAGGGGTAATGTAAATAAAAATTAAAAAATAAAATACCATAGCCATACATGAGATTACATTTGAGTTAATATATTTGATAATATAGAAAACGCTGTACAACATGTGATTGTTTATTTAATATGCAGGAACAACATGAAGAAATCCGCAAATAAGAACAGTGTACATTAACACACACACAATAATGAACACTATCAGTGTGCTTGAATCGATGAGCAATGTAGTGGGCGCAACAAGGCATTTGGTACGATGTGCACATAAGCCTTCAGTCAAAAAGAAACAAGCGATTGAAGAAAACAATAGAATAAGCAAAGCATGAGCCAGTCACGAATGTCGGGACACTTGTACAACCAGTACACATATGGTGAGCAGGTATGCGCGGCAAATGTGAGGTAAATGAACTTTTATGTTAACCATGAACAGGAGGTCCCAATTCAGTTTTAACTATGGGACCTCCTTCTGTATACCACTATCTGTACATTATTTTTATGTAATAATACAAATTGATTGATTGATTGATTGATTGATTGATTGATTGATTGATTGATTGATTGATTGATTGATTGATTGATTGATTGATTGATTGATTGATTGATTGATTGATTGACAGGGCGTCCGTTTGTGACCTCTGCTTGGCGACCACCACCTCTAATGCGCTGATGATTATGAGGACATCTTTCTCTCCCTAGATTGCGGAGTGGAGTGACTCCTCTGGTTTACATCCTCATCCACCAAAGTACAAACGAGTAAAACAAGACAGTGAACTAGAAAACAAAACATATATTGTGACTAGCATTTTGGTAAGTCACGCTGTTCGTGTATTTTTTTTTATTTCCCAATTTACTTCAAAGCATATTCACGTTTTACAAATTCCACCACTTACTAAAGTGCACTGACAGCTGGCGAGATGGAAACAATCATTTAGCAGTAAGTTCTTGCGGTTTTCTTCAGGCACACCACACGTTGCTTTCGCCGCATTACTTAATGTACATATCTCTGTAGCTTTGAATAACGTCACCGGTGCATGCCTTAGTGCAGCAGAAAACTCGCAGTACAAGAGCAGTACAGTGAGAACGTGATGCGACGGTTTCACCTTCGAACTCAGGGCGAAGGCAGTGCTGTTTTAGGCGTGTAAATGGGCGAATAATAACCACATTGAATGAGCTTGATTACCAATTTTCATTTATAGTGCAAGAATAATTGCTATAATAAGATATCTGTAATATTCACGTAATTTCAATTCAGTTGTAAATAGCAGCGCTGCGGTGCTCAAAGTCTCGAATATATTCAAATAACGAGATAAAGACTGCAGATTGCATTTCCCCGAATAGGTGGCATTGTTTCCTGTCTTATAAACCGCAAGAAAAGAGCATCAACAAATACAGAAAAAAACATTTCGGCACCTGATATTGCCTGATAGCTTTTTTCAAACTATCATGATGGCAAGATCGCTCAAGAAGCATATCTTAGGCCGAATTTACTTTCACACTCATTGTATCAGAAAAAAAAACCTTGCTCATGCCACCAGACCATTTCAATATATATGGAGGCAGAATTAGCGTGTTTTTACTTTGGCGAATCAGACAAATGCATTCTTGTGAGTGCGTATTATTACAACCTAGAAACTAAACACAGCTTTTTTTTTTTTCGTCTGTAGGAGGAGCCGTACCTGATGTTCAAGAAGCCAGAACCAGGGCAAGTTTTAGTTGGGAACGATCAGTTTGAAGGATACTGCAAAGATCTGGCCGATCTAATAGCTGACCAAGTCAAAGTCAACTACATCCTGAAGCTTGTCAACGACTCCAAGTACGGGGGTCGCGATGTCAACTCTCCTGCCGGATGGAATGGGATGGTCGGCGAGCTTATCCGCCAGGTGAGAAGTGCGTGGGATAAAGTTTAGAGGAATCCACAAACAAAGAAACAAAGATAAGTTGTCTCGCATGTCCGCCATATACCAGAAACATTTCAACCTAAACTTTATGGTCCCCTGCAGCAGTGCTCAGACAAACTGCTCTCACTACTAAAATACACTGTAGATCAGCTCGCAACCATTCTGACTGATAATGTGGAAAACTCCTTGTTCCACATAACACAAATATTGAATGATCTCACGTGATCGCAGATGTTTTGCAAGTAAACGTTAATCATACAACATTATCGGGTATACGAGTTATGTGGCAGGTAATGATCTGTACCGAAGTTGCCCGGAACAGGCGAACGTACACGTGCCTGGACGCACCAAACCTCTTTCGCTGCGACGCGCAGGCACACCTTATATATTCCCGTGTCCTCCATAATAATAATATTCGTATATATAATAAGCACAAAAGCAAAAAGTGAGGTGGAAACAGAAATATTTGCTCCTATCTATCTGGGAGACTGCCTATAAGCTTTGTGAATGTGGCCCAACGTATTTAGATATCGTGCGCAAATGTACACATGTTAGGCGGCTACATACTAAAACTAACTTAATCTATATTATTACATTAACTGGAACGTAAAGAGCATGAACCTTAAGTTGCTCGCGGCAGTTAGCGTACCATCTAGACATCGTTCGAATCGATTCGTTAATTAGCTGCTCCAAAGAAAGCAGCCCTATTATCAGCAACGCGTTAGGGCGCTCGTCGAGTGCCTTAATCACGAATGCAATTTATTCTACTCTCTCAGTACATACGTTTTTCAATCTGAAATAAAGAATATTAAGAGGCACGTGCATGAGTTATTGGCGGGAAATGTTTTTCTTGCAGAAATTTTTGATTACGAACACCCACGGCCTTTCTGGGGCTGAAAAAAAAATGCGCAAATTTTTTTCATGACTTTCGGAAACTGCATTCCCAAAAGCGTTAAAGCGAGATCACTTCAGCGGAAACGAATAATTACCACCAATGCGCAGACTATCAAAGACGCTCACCGAGAACTAAGCTGATTGTTTGAAATGACCGTCCATTTTAGTTCGTAGCCATACGCTTAGATGAAGTTCTGTTTACTTCTTGCATTTTGGGGGATGCAAAAGTATCACCGCTATAACGTAATGAACACATTTGCGTCTCAATGTTGTATAAGCATACAGTATACACTAAAAAAAAGAAATAAAAATGTTTCTGCCTCTGTGATTGATAACTCTGTGACTGAAACTACTGAAGGGTTTTCTTGGTCTATTAAGAACTGCACGCGCATGTATTGGTGCTGTTTAGCGCAAATTATCTACATAAGAATACCACCTGCTTCTTATTACTCTCCTAGGGGACACACAGTTTTATGCGAGGGGTCTTCCTCTTTCACTCCCCATTCCCCTTCCCACGTGTAGGGTAGCAAGCTGGACTCAGTCTGGTTAACCTTCCTACCTTTCTGTCTTCCCTTCTCTCTCTCTCTCTCTCTCTCTCTCTCTATGCGAGGGGTAAAAAACATTAGTGGACTTGTACGACAGCGCAGAAGCACAGCGCCTGTCTATCCAGCGAAGCTCTTAAGTTAATGTTTCGGAACTTCCCCATCAAGATAACGCAAGCCAAAATGAGCAGAGGGTTATAACGATGCGTGTGCGATGTATCTGTGTGAAAATTTCGCACGTTCATTTACACCAAAAACTTTAAAATACTTCACTACTTAAAATTGCGTTCTCCGCGACTTTCGCTCAGCTTCGTAGTCCGACGTGGGCTCTGAGAATTGCTCTCCGAATTTGATAGCTTGCCCAAATTTTTTACAAGCACACTTTCCAGCTTCCTGAGCTGACTACCCAATATGCTCGGCAGTTATTTCACGATAATCGTTTTTAATTCTCTGCAAGCCACGAAGCGTACAGGAATTAGTACACTTCTGGCACTATTTGTAGCTATATCACGTGCGCAAGAAAATTTAAGCTGAGCTGGCACGTTTCCTGAAATCCATACTCTAATCGTATAAGATTAAAACCTGACGCATCCAGTGTTTTCCGCTAGAAGATACTATAGGCCCCGAAGTGGGCCTGGACATGCAGTTGCCGAAGCTAGAAGAAATTGCCACAGCGTACTTAGATTGTCGCCAGGCCGTGTTACTTTCCCGTGCACCCTCCTTTTCGATTCCGACGTTGCCACCAATTATAAGCTGGCGAAGTTTCGCTGCTTAAATGGATGCATATCTGCAATTTATGCGGCTTCGTTTATATTTAAGAGACTTCGTTTACCTTTACGTGTGTGGTAGCGTGCGGCAACCGAGAAGCCGTACTCCAGAAAACGACAGTGGCCGGTGCAGAACAAGAAATCGGCGTTTATTCATTAGCACACGCTTTTTATAGGCAGCGGTTACTTATCCGCTGCTGATATCAGTGCCCGTGATGACGAAGTGGCACGGCATGCGCTTGGCGTTACGTCATCACAACGTGTTTGAGTGATTCTAGTATAAAGTGATGGTAGAACAGATTTGCCAGAAAACAGTGACACAGAGGCAGTCAATTACTATTGAATTAGTAATAGGGTGTGTTTTCTACGCAGATATTGTGGATTATGTTAAACATGTCTTAAGCCACACAATTCGTAACCAGACCTCACCTTAGGTTGGTTGCGTCGTTCTGCCATTGATCATGACGTCGTGGGATGAAACATTGCGGCGGCCGCGCTTTAATGACGCCAATGTACGTGTACGTTTAAAGTCACAGTGTACCCCTCACGTTAGTGTAATGACGCATATGATGAACCTAGCTAGTCAGAATAAATCTGGAAGCCCTGACAGCAGCGTCTCACAGCTAAATTCGAGGTTGAGGAGCTCACGGGTGTTCAATTCAATCAAGCACGTAGCTTGAATACAGTTTAGTTGTTTTGTGAGGCTATACGGAAAGTGCTACACATATAGATTTTCTACCCCTTCAACTCAACTGCAAATGGTTGCGGCCACGTGTGGTAGCGAACTGTTAAAAACAGGAAGGAATTATTTCATATTGTCGCAATATATTACCATACTTCACTCATGCTACAATATAGCCGGTTCAAACGTATTGTTAGGCTGGTTGGCCTGTCATGGCAATAAACGGCTATAGAGTATGCGAAGGACAAGTAATGAGACGAAGGCGATAACAACGATCCTTTTGGTTGTCTCGGTCTAACTTACTGGTCGTGGTGTGTTCTGGCGCCGTTTGCAGGCATTGCAATAAGGCGCTTTGAGGAGCCAGCGACGTGCTGCATATTTTGCCATCGCAATGAATAAGTGATTCAATCAAGACAGCAAGGGCTATTTGAGTCGCCAGTTGCGCAGGTGCATTTCCCCGAAAGTTTTGTCGCTTGTGTCAGGAGGTTGGTGCGGCAAGATGATACAATTCTTTCATCTCATTGAACTTTACACCGACCTTGGCCACAAAATAGCCAGATCGGGCTGACAACTAGAGATGCTTATGCCTGTTGTTCAATGTGGTTCCGTTGCAGGAGGCGGACATTGCTATCGCACCCCTGACTATCACGTCAGCCCGGGAGCGGGTTATCGACTTCACCAAGCCCTTCATGTCGTTGGGAATCAGCATCATGATCAAGAAGCCCATGAAAATGAAGCCCGGCGTGTTCTCCTTCATGAACCCGCTGTCGCGCGAGATCTGGATGTGCATCATATTCGCCTACGTTGGCGTCTCGGTGGTGCTCTTCCTCGTCAGCCGGTTCTCGCCACACGAGTGGCGCTACGAGGAGACGTTCGTGGGGCCCTCGGTGTCCAACGACTTCTCGCTCTACAACAGTCTCTGGTTCTCCCTGGGAGCCTTCATGCAACAGGGGTGCGACATCTGCCCCAGGTAGGCCACCCGGGGAGCCCGCCGTGCACTGACGGCACCATTCGCAAACCGTATCGTGTGCTGCTGCCTTACACAGAGCGCAGAAAAATCGCGTAAACGTGCTCGAGGAGAAAGTACCGAGAAGATATGGGTTCCAGAATCAACCGCGGCTCTCGAAACACAACAATGAAGCAAAATACAGAGTATCCTGAGCTTATTATATATTCTGATTAAAACTAGCCTAGCTCTGCACGCAGGTGAACCATGTAGCGTGCCAGCTGCTGTACTTCCTCAGCAGCCCCCTATTGTAGGCCGAAACAGGGATCAATCAAACTGGCGATCAGAACGATGCAAACATCTTTACAATCTTCACTCACACTTAAGTTTCTCATACATTAGTACTGCTATGCTGCCGAAATAGCTTGGGTGATGCTTAAAAAAAGAAGAACATTTAGGGAGAAAACTCATGTCCGTTTTTTTTTAAAAAGCAAGGCGCTACATCGCTTTCGATGAGGAACGATGATACCTCGTCTTTGCACAACAACGGATAAGCGGACGTGGGTCAACGAGGCTGAGCAAAACACGCCATAAGAAAGACTGTAAGGCAAGAAACCAGTTATCACCATGTTGCGCTCTGTTCGACTAATATTCCATGGCTGCTGGGTCGCGCACCAACGCTCTGACCTAAATCAGGCCTCAATGCTCTGAGCAAATTTTGCTTAGCTGACTAGCTTTAAGACACCTTGTCCGCGTACTATAGGTACACCTGTGATCTAGAAGAATGGCGTTAGGATCCCCTTCCGAACGACTGTGTCTCAGAGAAACAAGATATTAAGTAGCTAGTGCACAGCACACGACACGGCTTGCAATAAAGCTGACTTGCAGAGGAGCCATAGTGCATCCCGGTTCGGGCAGCTCCCTTCAATTCTCAGTGTGGGCACTGTTTCCACCGCTCGGCCCGCTTATGTATTTTGTTGTTTTGTGCACCGGCTTAAGAGACCGCTTATAGTATCCCTGTGCACCCCCCACGTGCATTCAGTACTCACTTTTTCCTTTTCTTCTTTCTATTCTCCTTTCCCTTACCCCCAGTGGAGGGTAGCAAACCGGGCCATCGTCCGGTCGACTTCCCTGCCGTTCCTCTCCTTGCTCTCTCTCTCTCTCTCTCTTGTTTTGTTCCGCTGACTTTCCCGTTTGAACGACGCACGCACCACAAAAAGCATGTGCACACATGTACACAAGTTCGCTATGGTCACGTGACCACGTGTCGCTCGCCGCAAGGAACGAAAAAGCCTGAAACTCGCGAAAATTCCACTGCAAATTATGGAAGCTTCGCCGCGTGTGAAACAGTCTCTGTCACCAAGAACGTCACTGACCGTGCCCCATGCTAAGCACACATAATATTCGTTCTGCACTTTTTAGGCAAGCTAGCGTCATTACTGTAGCCGACGTCGTTGTCTTATTGCATGTGTGCGGGAATGTAACTCACCAGGGTGAAGTGACATTTTGGAAGTCTTCCCAATTATGCTTTTCGAGGGTTGCAACCTTAGAGTGATAGACCGCTATTTACTAACTATCCTCCATTCGTTTCAACAGCTTCATGATTGCACATAATGTTGGTCATTACTCTATAATTTATAGTCCATTTTTTTTAATTCTTTTGCTTTGCACTTAGTCGAACGTTACTGCAAAGTGGTATTACTTCAACCTGAAGCGATTTCTTGTTCGTTAATGCACTTAGTGGCAAAAGTGCCGCGCGCCTGCATGAAGACTGCGTTAAACCACCGTGTGAAAGTTACTTAAGAAAGGTGACCTACTCAAAAACAACATGCAATTCGTCTTCGGGTCCTGACAAGGCTTGTAAAACATAACCTACAGGCGGTGACTGATATTGGTTACGTATGAGTCACATTATCATGAATTCGTAATATCTTTTTTTTTCGCATTCTCTACACCTGCATTCAAATAGATCTATCCCCTACACTAGAAGTTACAAAAACTACATTAAATTAGCACCGATAGCAAACTTGAAGCATGAACACGCGTCTGTAATGGCAAGCTTCGGACGACGAAGGAAGTGCATATTCTCTCTAAGGTCAATCTTCCACTACTGCTTTCTTAGGCGTCTCAGTTTGCTGTCTCCAACGCTCTCCTTTGAAACGTTGTCAGCGGGAGTACGCTGGTAACAAGAAATTTATTGGTTCCATTTATAGGCGGCAAAGGCCCCATGGACACGATCTCTAGTTGATCACTCAGGGAGCGTTGCCATCGCGTGATCCTGTCGTGTCGCTTCCCTCCCACTTTCTCTGCTCTTCTCCGGCGGCGAGTAATCCTCTTACTCCTCATACAAGCTGCCGTACACCATTTGTGCTTTTTTGCCTATGCCTGGTGTTAAGTTGATGGAAACCTTACCCACACTGACGACGGGCAGATGTCGTAACCTTATCGGTGGATGGCGCCCAGGACTGCGGGGCCCGGAGACGAATTGGCCCTAACGGGCAAATAACCCTAGAGCGAGGCGTTGTGTTGCCGTTCAGGGTCGTTCGAGATAAGCCTCTTTTTTTCTACTCGCTTGCATTATTTGTTGTAGCTTGTTAGCTGTATATGAGCTGACATAAAAAGCAGCTACCTTCTTCTTAGTCCAAGCGCTCCTTACCGACATCTTTTTTTTTCTTCTTCACAGATATTTCTAGACTGGGATGTTACGTGTATCTGCATTTATGCACGTAAATTGGATACACGAATACTGAGGGGATGTGCTAAACCCTTGTTTGTTGATTGGGTGTTCGAACATTGCAGAGAAGTTTATAAAGCGAATGACAAACTACGAGGAACTATTTGCGCTATGCTGGTTTGCTTTGTTTCGAAAACTGCATGATGTAACTCTGGCCTCAGTAGAAAAGGGCTCCTTCAGAAACCCTGAAGTGTATTTATTCTTTTTGCTGAGAACCCCTAATAAAAGTCAGGAGTACATGTTTCTTGGCCAAGCGTTCATAATTGCGATTGCAGTTAGCAGGAGTACAGATAAAAAGCATAAATTTGGCTTGACCGGATCTCCACTACCACATTCAGATGACTTACCGTAGAAACACGCCGAGTAACCATAAATTAGACTAACCTCGCAAGTCTCTATGGTAGTTCCAGGTAAGCAGAAAAATCCTCATCAATTGTAAACACTACCTGACCACAGCAATCTCGGCAATGCCTTGCTTTCGTTCTTTAGGTTGTGCCACGCAGTGCGGATGCCTCGTTCTAAAACATCCCGCCCTGAAGTCTGGGCCTTTCCTTCCAGATCGGTGGCTGGTCGCATCGTTGGCAGTGTGTGGTGGTTCTTCACGCTCATCATCATATCGAGCTATACTGCCAACCTGGCTGCTTTCTTGACCGTCGAGCGAATGGTCACACCCATCAATTCCGCCGACGACCTTGCTAAGCAAACGGAGGTAGAGTACGGCACGCTGTCCTTCTCTTCTACTCAAGAATTCTTCCGGGTAAGTCAACGTGTGATTCAAATGCGAAATATTGCACGATACGTGATCAGAGAGTGAAGTACGAGCTCGAAACCCAATGTGTATGTCGTCTATCGCTGTCCTTGTCCTTTGCGCTGTACGTTATTATTGATCATGAATTACCAACTAGCCCAAGCAACCACCCTAGTTCACTTCATTTCTAGTACAATGGGCCCTTTCCCTTCATCTTTCCCCTGCTCCTCAGCAAGTCCTAGTGTTTTCAGCGCTGTGTATGTCGTCTATCGCTGTCCTTGTCGTTTGCGCTGTACGTTATTTTTGATCATGAATTACCAACTAGCCCAAGCAACCACCTAATAAGAGTTTCGATGAGAGCAGTTCAGTTTTCGGTTTTGGTCGCACATGCTTCTTGTCGAAACAGTTGTCCGTGAGATGTCCATCATTGCGTCTACTTTCTTTTATTGTATTCGATTTCAAATAATTTTCCTTACTCATAGTGCCTTATCGAATATAAAAGTGAGAAAATATAGTAGCGAGCAAATGCCTCCTGATATTCCTTGTATGCCAGCAAAATGTAACCTGCCTTAAAGACAAGCTTGATACCTTATTTTTCTTAGTGACACAAGCGCTGTCAAACTTCAGTAGAGCTTGGGGCAAGTATACATTACTGCAGACATATCCTGTTTGTTCAAAAATTAAACGTAAGAAAAAAGCAAGCATTGTCGTTGAATATCAACTGAACTTTAATAATATTTGGAACGTATCCTAACTGGTTATCAGAAATATGCGCGGTAAACAATTATTTGATTGTACGTGACAGCGAAACAGCAAAATAACTAAGCTCACCGCACCTTGAACAAGGTCCAGGCATCCCGCACATCATGGTATCCAACACAAAAGGAGAACAAATGCAACGCGCCGTCGTAAAGCAATGTTAAGCAGGGGCAATGTTGGTGTGGTTGCATGTCAGGGAACCAGCACACGAACATAGAGTGTCATGTCAAGTATCGTGTGAGTGCCTTTCTTGTCTCGATCTTTTTGTTGTCCCTGCTCTGGTGTCCTACGATGCAACGCCACAAACTGACCGCACTATGTACTGTGCTAAAGCTACGCCTACTGCAATCGTTTCGATACATGTTATTACGGCGAAGCTGTATATGACTAGCCAATTCGTCCGTCTGTCCGTCTGTCCGTCCGTCCGTCCGTCCGTCCGTCCGTCCGTCTGTCGCGTGTACTCAGAAATCTCTTCTGGCACGATCCCATGCCCACGCGCAAAAAAAAAAAGGAATTGCGGCAGTCGGTCTGAATGTTACCATCTTCCGTCTACGTATAAAGTGCATTACTATTTCCACGTGATGTTGTCAGTCGCGGTGGTCGCTCGAAATGTCATCATCTTATCGACCATGTTATGACGCATGAACTTCACGGCGATGTAGAAAACGTGGGATGGCGATGCTCCTTCGCTCCCATTGGAGGGTCGAAGAGCATAATAAAACGCAATAGTGTTTCCACCAATCGTCGACTTGAACGTCGACCTCGGGCGCCCCGACGGCGAGTGGATTGTATACTTCCTGTTGGAACGGTCTGGAATTTAGTGCTACACAGACGTCAATGTGCCGACCGCGCGTCGCCGGTCGTGTATAGATTTAACATTTGGTAAGAACGTGTGTAACACAGCAGTACAACTGATCGCGGTGTGCCACAACGACCACAAAGTTATGGTAACTGTGGTAACAAGTGAGACAAAATAAAGACGATAAAAATCACGAAGTTACATGTATGTGTATTTATTCAATCAATATAGCAATAACCATATAAATCAATATAGTTGTCAATATAGTCACCCCCATACAGCTTCGCTGGTTATCCTTCGCAGAGTGGAAGAGCACTACATCTTTTATGCCGTTACACAACAGGCACATTAGAGTTATATTACGCAACTGCGAGCTACAAAAGCACAAGAAAGATGGCTTCGTTAGCATGCAGCTCTGTTGTGCAGGTGTGTTTAGCCTCAATTTACCGGAGCGAAGTAGTGAATGTTTTTCGTTAATGATTTTTAACCGTACTTTGTGTATTATCAGTCAACATTGTCTAACTTACTACTGCTCGCAGTCGTCGTTGTATATAATCACAGTATATGACCACATTCGTTGACTTTTTATAGTCAGGAAAGGTCAGTCGGAAAAAAAAGTAATGTTCGCGCTAGTTGTTTATCCAATTCCTGTGCCAACTGTGGCAAGAATATCCGAGTTCTGAAGAGGCGAGCCCGGTAGCTTTCTCATAGCAACGGAATGAAACCTCGTATGCTTTCACGCTACTGAAGCCCATATCTTCAATGTCAAACGAAAATAAGAAAGCTGTTTGCCTTAGTCAACGTCTTAAGATACTATACGTTTGTTCTAGAAACAATGTTGCTGATCTCTCTAAGGAGTTGCAGGAACTTGGATTATATCAAGAGAGAGAGAGAGAAAAAAGGAATAAGAGGCGAAATCCAGGAATGTTAACCATAGTGATTTTGCAGTTCGCTAGTCTGCACCAGGGCAAGGGGAAATGCTAAAAATATGAGGGCAAAAATGGCATGGAGATCAAACGCAATGCTGGAATATAAATGACACGAAGCTTGTTTGAGTTAGTGAGGTAGCAGCACTAGCACATGATGTGTGCACAGCCTCGTCGCTTGTAGCTGTCTGCGCTACAAGGACAAAGTCAATGTAAGATGCTCGTCGAGGAAAGAATGTTGATTAAAGGTGTAATTACAAAAGAAATGGGACAAAGGCTTCATACCCCTCGTATCCCACTGGGAAATCCATTCTGAGAAATCGGCCAAGAATAGACCCAGAGCCTATAAAGGGGGTGACCCAAGTTGCGTATGTGTGTGTGTGTATATATGTATATATATATATATAGATATATATATATATATATATATATATATATATATATATATATATATATATATATATATATATATATATATATTGTAGTACACACCGAGGCACTATCGGAAGAAGCATGAATAGCTTACGCATTTTCTGCTTTGCTACGCAGTTCTTCGGTGTAGTCGTGGTTGTCCTGCAGAACTGCGCTCCTGCGCCTGATGAACGTGGTGACTTCCTCAGCAATTTTTCTGCCGACAACGGAGACTGCGAAGCGGCACCGACGACATCTGTCATCCTGCTGGCGTCAACGAAGCGCAAGCACATCACGTGGACTATGCATCATGTGGCAGACTTTCCTCACTGCACAGCCTCCACATCATCGACGTCACCAGGCTCAGAACAAGTAATACCCGGCAGCGAGCAGTCCCTCGTCAATGGGCACATAGGCATAATTGGAACAAGCATGAAAAGCTAACGCATTTTCTCCTTTGCTACGCAGCTCTTCAGTGTAGTCGTGGTTCGCCTGCAGAATTGCATATCCGCGCCTGATAAACGTGGTCACTTCCTCGGCAATCTTTCTGCCAACAAAGACGTTTACTGAAATCCAATCCTAAGCGTTTCTGGAATATTGTAAGAGTAAACAGTGAAAAAATATTACTATGAACATCATCTGGGGATTCTGTGGACAGCGACGTCTGCACCAGCATGCTAAATGATTTGTTTGTTAATTCTTTAACTTCGTCAGTCTTCAGCGGTGAACTTCCTGTGCTATGTCCTTTTCACTATTATCTAATGGATCCTATTGTATTTAGCGCGATGGGAATAAAGGCAATCATCCAGAATTTAAAACCAATGTCTACTTATGGTGTTAACCTAATAAATACTAAATTCTTGCGTAACATGGCTGAATACTGTTCCATCATTCTTGTAGGTATATTCTTGCAGTCGTATTATTCTGGAACCCATTCCACAGACTGGAAGACAAGCAACGTAATTCCGATCCACAAGTCCAGCGAAACTCAATATCCTAACAATTACAAGGCAGTGTGCCTAACATCACTACCCTGCAAAATGATGGAGCACATTATCTTCACACATCTGATTTAATTTTTTGAGGCCAACAATTTTTTCGCTTCCCACACAACACGGACCCCGCAAACGTTTTTCATGTGATACTCAGCTCCTGTCATTCACTAACGATTTTCATGTATATTTAGACATTGGTTATGTAGCTCACTGCATATTTTTACACTTTGCTAAAGCATTTGGCAAGGCAGGCCATTCGCTGCTATTTCATAAACTTTGTGTACTTCATACTGGTCCCGCCATAAGTACCTGAATACGCGGTTTCCTGACGTTTCGTATTCAGTTAGCCTTTGCTAACGATGTCTGCTCCCCTTGCGCACCAGGTAGTTCAGGTGTGCCTCAAGGATCAGTGCTGGGCCCCTTGTTATCTCTTATATATGCACAAATGACTTACCTACTTACGTTTCGTCTAATATATGGCTGTTTGTCGATGATTGTGTGCTGTACCGTAATTTTTCTAATGATGCCGACAGTAAAGCCCTTCAAACTGACCTTGATAGTATCACTAATTGGTGTCATATTTGGAAGAAGGAATTAAATACAAGTGCAAATCAATGACAGTTTCTCGTAATGACTTGACCTGCTCTACTTGTTATCTTAACAATGACCCATTTCAAACTGTTACTTCTTATCGTGAGCTTAGTGTTCACATTACTAATGACCTTTCTTGGAAATTACACATAGAACATATAACATCGAAAGCTTTTCGTAGACTCAGGTACCTTTGCCGGAACTTCTCTTTAGCGCCCTCAACGTTGAAATTGCTTTTTTACACCCCCTATGTTCGCCCACACCTTTAATTTGCAGCATCCTCCTGGGACCCTAATAATTTAGTTCAATGCCTTGAGACCGTGCAAAATTGTTCAGTTAGATTCATCCTAAATAACTATCACAGGAGGGCCAGTGCAACCGAAATGAAGCGAATTTCGCATCTCCCATCGTTAGCCTCGCGAAAAAAAATCTATCCCGTCTTTCACTTTTTCATAAACTTTTCTGCCACAACAGCACCCCGAGTTCACGTTGGATTCAGCCGGTGTCACTTCTTTCTTATCGCTTGAACCATCCGCAAAAAGTCGCCATACCTCATAATAACACAGTGTCGTACTCACAATTGTCTTAATCATGTCGCTTCTCAACAGATTTCATCAATTTAGCCATAGATCATAATTTATCCCAGATTGTTCATCAACCGACTCTAGGCGTTAAACTGTTAGACCTCATTCTCACGAACGCCCCAGAGACTACGGGAGAGGCTACGCATTTAGACGCTTTTATTGACTACAATTCACTCCAAATAACCATGAATGTTCCTTTACAATTTGCGGGAGTTACAACAAAGACAATACGCGATTACGACAAGGCCAATCCTGCCGAAATTAACCGAGAACTTTATTCCTCCTTTAACAACACACTTTTTCCTTCGTTCTACACAAAGCCTATTAAAGATAACCGGTTAACGTTCAAAGACAAGCTATGTGCGTTGGTTGAACAGCACGTGCCTCTAGTAAATATAAGAGCAGACAAAAACAATCCATGGTTTACCAGAAGTCTTCGTAAGCTCCGAAATAAGAAGACGTGTTTATATAGAGCCGTAAAACACTTGTGCAACCTGTCAGCTTGGTTAGAATATAATTGCTCAAAAAACTACTGGCAAGCTCTTTCTGTTGCTAAAGATAAATATTGTTCTCAAGAACTTCCTTCGCTGCTCAAATCTAACCCCAACAAATTCTAACCCCAAGCAATTTTGTCTCCTAATGGTCATGATAATCACATCACCTTGCACACTGATAACGGTGCTCATCTTCCAAAAAACTAGTGTCCCTCAGTTTTCAATAGTTTTTGTTTTCATCCCTTTTCACGATGGAAGGTTTAGATGATCTGCCAGAGGTTACCGATTTAGAATCCCAGTATATGACTCGCATAGACATGACAATTGATAGTATCACGCACATAATTAATAACCTCCAACTATCCACTTCAGTAGGTATCGATAGCATTAATTCGAAGATACTAAAAAATACATTTTTGTTTTAAGCAAGATTCTATTTCATGTTTTGTAGCAGTCAAGAACCACTGATCAGATTCCTACTGATTGGAAGACCGTCAAAGAATTACCTACATTTAAAAATGGCAACATAAACCTACTTGGAAACTATCGACACATATCACTAACGTGCATTTGTTGTAAAATGATGGAACACATTACCGCGTCCCACGTTTATCATCACCTCGAATTGAATAACTTTTTTTCACTAAGCAGCGTGGGTTCGAAAGAGATTTGTCATGTGGGACGCAACTACTAAAATTAACGACATATCTGCACTTCTCCATGGACTCAAACTTACAACTTGACTGCATCTTTCTTGATTTTTCAAAATCATTTGACCAACGTAGCCCATTGTCACCACTTTATAAAATTATCCTCAATAAAACTGGATTCACTGACTATCTTGGCTCCGAAATTTTCTGTCTAACACGCAGCAATTCACTGTCGTTAACAATTCCTTTTCGTCCCTTTCCAATGTTTCCTAAGGTGTACCATAGGGGAGCGTACCTGGTTCCCTACTGTATCATATATCTTAACGACCTCCCCAACAACATATCATCCTCCATACGCATATTTGCCGATGATTGCATTATATATCGTCCCATTACTAGTTCTACACACCACTAGACTTTTCAACATGATCTCAGCCGAAAACCAATTGGTATCACAAATGGCCAATGAATTTAAACACAGCTAGATACAAAGTAAACTGTTTTAGCAGAAAGCGTCCAAATTCTAACTTCTCCTACAGTATAACAAGCAACAGATTATCTGAAGCCTCGTCATTTAAATGTCTCTGCATCACCTCCATTCCAAACATCACCTGGACCCCCTATATCACTAATGTGTGCGCCAAAGCAGCCAGGCCATTGGGGTATTTACGCCGAAACCTCCGATACTTGCCTTCTCCCGTTCCTTAGCTTGCTTTCCAAACGTTGGTTTGCCTACAAGTCAAATTTTCCTCTTAGATCTGGTTCTCTTATCTAAGCTGTTTAACTACCGTGTTAGAAACTATACAAAACAGAGCTGCTCGCTCAATTTTTCAAAATTATAACCACCACTCAAGCGTAAAATTCTCTCTTTCTCTACCACAGTTAAGCAATCGCCGCGACACAGCCCTCTTGTGCTTATTTGATAAATACGTGTATCAGTTTAGTCAAAATCATTTAGGCATTGAAATCTCATCGCACACGTCAGATATACTACACAATAACCTGAGCTTCACACGCGTTTATGGTAACACTGATGTAATTAACTCATTGGCACTTCCACGTGATATACGGCTATGGAATAGCCTTTAGATTAGCATAGTCGCTGAAGCTAACCCTGTGAAATTTCGACAGGCACTTATTGCTCATATCACCAGCTAACCCTTGATCATCCTAAATCATCATGTGTAGTGAATTGTTCTCTGGGGTTGTTCGGTTGTCTGCGGATCTTCACATGTGCACATGCTGTTCCTGTAGTAAATTTTTTACCAGTATTAACTTTTCAGTTTGTTTTCACGATTCACATTTTCATTGTAGGCTATATGTAGGCTTTTGATGTTATCTTTTGTCTTATATGTTACTAATTTATTCAGCGCTACAACACCCCCTACACCCACCCCCCTCCCACATGTATCGTATTTTCCCTTGTGTTCCTACTGCTCAGTTGTGGCATGCTTTGCTTGTTTACTATTTCTTTGTATGCCTTTATGGAATTTTGCGACCTATTGTTTATATAATTTCCACTAAGCCACTCCTTACACAATGCCCCATGGGGCCCTGTAAGGTACGTTCAAATATATAAACAAAAAAAACTATCCCGTCTTACACTTTTGCATAAACATTTCTACCGCAACAGCACCCTCCGTCCGCGTTGGATTCAGCCGGCGTCATTTATTTCTCGCTTGAACCATCCCTAAAAAGTCACCGTGCCTCATTGTAACACAGTCACGTACTCACATTTATTTTTTTCCTAAAACATGCAAAGAATGGAATAAGTTGTAACCATAGCTAGTGGCCATAACAGGTCCTGTCTTTTTAGGTTCACAATAGAAAACACAATTTAGTTATTATGCCCCAACAAGTCGATGTTGCGATTCCTATTATGGTGCGTTTATGTTTAGATTTTTATATTTGTATGTGCCTGCTGAGTTCCCTTACTCTTTCTATTTATTTTGAAGTGTCTGTTTTGTTTTGCATTGTAATGCCATAAGTGTTATTTTTTGTTTTGCTTATGCCCCTCCCCTCTGTAATGTACAATGTACCTTGATGGTATAATAAATAAATAAATAAATAAATAAATAAATAAATAAATAAATAAATAAATAAATCTGCATCAGTATTAGACGACGAACATAAAACTCCTAGGAAGAGCAAAGAAAGCTTTGCTCTAAATGAAAGGAAGACATGAAGAGAATCTCTCCGCACAAGCACAAGGACGGCAGCTGACAACTACTACAGTTTTTAATTCGGTTTCGATGCTTTTAAAAGCTAGACTACTGCTTTTACATTAACTCGGCATGATACGCTGAAACCAGCCACCAGGAGACCAAGAACTGTGTTTTCCGCAAAGTATGGCTGTCATGCTTGTTGAGCGTAGTGTAGAGAGCTTTTCTTTGTGCACTGAAACGTGAACAGCCACGCAGAACATGCGCAATCGTCTATTTGCTCCCATAAACTTGAACCTAGGGACTTCCACTCATTCCAATGAGGAAGAAGTAGGCATTTGTGAGTGTCACTTCAAGCCATAGACGATTATTATATTGTACAAAATAATAGCGCCCAATTAATGAAGATCAGTTTGCGCTCAACCGACGATACAGCACACTCCTACTACGCTCCTATTGAAGATGTCGTCACTTCCATTATATTTGCCTCTCCTAAGAAAAATTTACTTTGGCCGTCCTTGGGCTCTCTATAGAAATCACAAACATTGCTTTGCGTGCCCATAGGTTGTCACCTGCTCTGAGAAGAAATAGTTAATATTGATTATGAGCATCAGCTTGCTGTCTTATACGTATAAATATTATATTGTTACAGAACGGTCGATACATGGATGATCGCGAGGTTTGGGAGAACTATGAAGACGACGAGATCCCTTGCACGTGGACAGGATCAGACACCTTCTCTTGCCCATCTATCTTTGTAAATATTTTGTGAATATATTCTTCGCCTACATCTCGCCTCCGTCACAATATCAAGGCTGTCTGTCATCGATGAACTTTGATGGTTTATACTCTGCACATTCTTTCACTTTGTTGACAAATGTTGGTGAGCGCGCTATGCTTGGTAATGTAAATCCTATCCCCCATCCCCAGCGTAGGGTAGCAAACCGGAGACTCATATCTGGTTAACCTCTCTGTCTTTTCTCTTCATTCTCTCTCTCTCTCTCTTTTTCTTCTTACGTCGCAGCGCAGAGCTCTAATGACTGCTGTTATGTCATTAAATGAATGGAATCCTGCTCATTATTGGCACTTCTCCGCCTACAGTCTCGACCGAAATGTTCACCAGAAGAAAAGTATGGTAGTGATCAGAAAAAGAAAAGCTCTCTTACTATATTACTCTTGTTGTACTCTAGGTCAGTCTGAGATTGGCCAAGAAGATCTCTGTTTTCGTGCACCACTTTTATTTTTACTTTTTTTATGCATATTTGCCTACACCATCATTTCCTTTCTATCGTCACTTCAAACGGACTGAAACTCCTGCTTCATGTTGTGGCTATAGACGCACCACGTGTTCATGTAGGCGTCTTATTTCTTTCTCTATGTATTTGGTGGTGGCACGTGCACGCTTGGAAAGGAGATGGTAAGCTGCAGTAACACGGCTGCCGCAGTAACGCGTGCTTCGCGTTTATTTCAGCGCTCCAAAATCGCCGTGTACGCACGGATGTGGGAGTTCATGAACACCCGCAAGCATGTCTTCACGTCCACGTACGAGGAAGGCATTCGGCGCGTGCGCGAGTCCAAGGGCAAGTACGCGTTCCTCATGGAGTCCACCAAGAACGACTACATCAACGAGAGACATCCATGCGACACCATGAAGGTGGGGAGGAACCTCGACGCCAAGGGATATGGCGTGGCAACGCCGCTTGGTTCTAATCTGAGGTATGGAGACGATTCTCATGTGTGGCTGCTTTTTCGATGGCACCGGGTTTTGTTATAATGGAAACCAACCGAAAGCATCCCAAGTATACGAACAGGACACACGCGCAAGGTAAAATAATAATTTCTGACCCTGTCGCCTCTTCAGCCGTTGCGTGCTTGCGGTATAATTTCGTCATAGTCATTCGTGAAGTGCTCAGCAGTCCACGGCTATAAAGTTTAAGGTTATTTTTAATTGGGAAGCAAAAGACAAGTAGCTGGAGAGGAATAACAATGGTTTATTTATAAACGGGGAGCTGGTTCACCCCACAACGGTTTTCATTTGACGGTTTACCACAAAGAGCCGAATATTTTATTGCCACCCTCGCAAAAATATGATGAAGGAGAACAGAAAAGAGTTTAAAAATATTATCAGCCCAGTATACAAGCCCTCCCCGCCCCCCTTTTATATAGCGTAGATCTATGTACTACCCCCTGTCCCATGAATGTCGAAGCCTACATTCCCCAGCGGCTTGTAAGTGCACGCGTTTGTTATGCAGCACAGCGATTACCCAGTTCATGATGCTGTCTTCAAGTTTTGACTACGCAATTAGGTTCCCAGGAAATCAGCTTTGCCAGGACTTGGCCGTTCTGAAATGTTATTTGAACACCTGTGCTTGTACATACGCAATATTTTTTTCTGTGTGCACGTAGTGCGTCAAGTGCATACTCTGTAGCTTTATCCACAGCCTATAGCTTGTACGTTTTGAGGGCACTGGAACGGTGCTGGGCGTCTAATGTAACGCAAGTACGAGATGTCTCGTGTGACCAGCATGTGTTCAACCTGTAAGTGGTAGTTCATAAAACGGCAGTTTTGGCCATCAGATGGGACGAAGAAAAATATTTGCAGATGCGACAACTATAACTGCGTAAGTACGTGACCAGACCGCGTTATAGAGCCCCCGCAACACCTTTTGAACACGATAATGGACCTGCCTAGCATGATAATACTCTCACTAACACATTTGCTCACTATTGCTCCTGTACTCATAGTAGGTAGCCATCAATTTTCGCAGAAGATCGCCTGCTGCTTCTCTCAACTTCCAGAAATCCACGCTACTTTTCGTGAATAACCTAACAAACGTTTAGACAAGATTGATTGGCAGATACTCTTTATGGAGCAGTACCTCTTGCTGAAGCGAAGGCGGAGAAACCTCGCCATGAGGACACTGGTCCGTGACCACTTCCTTCGTAGCTGGAGGATGGTCTGCTACCCGGTTCTAAATATGTTAATCAATAAATCATTAAATAAATCTAGTAGGGTTATGGCATCGCCGGCTGACGGAGAATGATTCTGCTGCGTCAGTATTGTGGCCTCCGAGGTTCGCCGGCGTTAATTTAGAATTTGTTCAGTTCGTGCCAAAAGGCACGCAAAACCGCAGAAGAAAGACACGTATTGTGAGGCACGTTGTACTGGAGAACTCCGGAATAATTTAGACGACCTGGGTTTTCTTTTCTTTTTTTTTTGTACAGCGAAATCTGTATATGACTAACCTTCCGTAGTTTTTTCGGCGTCCGGCAAGGGAAACGGACTTAGCGATTTCTAACAAACCCGCACGGGTGCAGTCAAAAATGTCAAAGTGCGGAACAGATTAGAACGCTCGCTGTGAACAATAGCGTGACGTCAAGGTTATCGAAGTATATAAGCAGGAGAGATATCGGCGCTAAAAACAGCTGCGTTATCGATGAGGCGGACACGTATATATATATATATATATATATATATATATATATATATATATATATATATATATATATATATATATATATATATATTCAAATGAATGTATCTCATAATGACAGAATTGTGAAGCAAAATGCTGCCACTGCCACGACCCCCCCCCATCGCGACGTTTCCTTCCTTTTCTTGGGGTATAAACTGTGCGGCAAGGATTAATCTCTCAAATCGGGAAATATGCATCATGAATGAGAAAACACAGCTTTTTAAGTGGAAAAGCGAAGGAAAATCACTATATGACTTAAGAAATGAACAAATTCAGCCACTTTCGAACACTAACTCGGGCACCCGAGGTAAATGGACTAGCTAGCAGCTTTCTTTTCTATTCAGGCTCAGGTCACTGCCGTTGCATTCCGCGCCTAAGTGCTTTCTGCACTCCTAGCAACGAAATTTTTCACAACATTCGTTTTAGTTTGCTTTCTCATCAGTCACACAACTTACTGCGGATCTCATTGAGGAATCGCATACTTTGTGTTGCCAGAACAATAAGAGTTCATTGTTTATTTAAGGATGCGAAAGGGCTCAAACACTATCCAGATAGTCATTCAGTATCCATCCACAACAGGTATTAGAGGGCATACTGCATTACGTACACTATCGAGTGCCCGGAGTGCGAAAATCGTGTGTATAAAATGACAGCAACAAGCAACCGCCTGTGGACAAATCCTGTAATGAAACCGACTTCCATCAGTCATTGATCAGGATATAAAAGGATTGCCGGTGTTAATTCTCACGGATTGCACTGCACACCCCTATAGGAACATGTTGATTCTTCCCAAGATGAACGACCGATCAGTTATTTATGGCGATATTATTGACGCGCAGTACTTGTGTCAGAAAATACGCCTGTGCAACAGTACCACTGGCGCAACAGAATAATGGAAAAGACCTCGCAGAACTATACAGAAGAGAGTTCTGTGCAACAACTGAAAAAAATCATCTGCATTCTATCGCAAGCCTGGCTTACTGCAGACATAAATGAAGTAAAACATGTACTGAAGGAACGGGTCATGAACTATTGAGACATTGGCAATGAATTAATCATGCCATTGCCGTTAAGGTCAACTTATGACATTAATTATAGATGAGCTGGAAAACACGCATATGTGATAATTGACTGCTTAAACTAGTCACACTGCTCACAATTCGCAACGTCTTGGCGCTCAGGTTGACTTGTATACCCGGCAAGATAAGAACTTCATTACTTAGTTAGCGTTAACAAAGCGTCAATGCTTCTTCACAGCGGAGAGGTGACAGCTATTCTTAAAATCTACAATTATGCAACGATAAAGAATTGCACAAATTCAAGAACTAAAGTCTTCGCACATGACGAACAGATAAAAACATGTACGGATTCTTAGCATCAAGTAGGAATAAAGCAGAATCAAGTAGGAATATTTAACAATGCGGTTTCATTTATTTAGATAGTCCCACCACTTGTAAACAAGCAAGAATATGCGTTTGTATAGTGTACGCGAAACAGAATCGTTGCGAATATAATGCACACAGTTGCTGTTCTATATTTGCTTTTTTTTTACCTTTCCTTTCTTTGCCACTACTAATGCTGCTGTTTTTGAATTGCAAGGAAGTAAAAGGAATACCGCAGAAACTCAGTACTGTCCCGAAAACGACACACGCTCTTTTATTTATTTTTTTGTTCACAGGGATCGGCTGAATCTCGCTGTGCTGAGCATGAAGGAAAACGGAGATTTGGCTCGCCTAGAGAACAAATGGTGGTATGATCGCAGTGAATGCAGAAGCGGTGACAGCAAGGTGAGTACGACAAGCAGCATTTCTTATTGACCCACTCTTTTACGTATCACGGCCCGTATTCACAAAGAGCTATTAACCTAAAATTTTCGTAATAAAAAATTCCAGCCAATCCTGATGCTACACATATTATTAGGCTCTTGAATTGTATCAGTAGACGGCTGCGGCTTGTTTACGTCACGAAATATTCGCGCTGCTTTGGCTCAGCGGTACTTCTTTTGGCGAGAGCACTAGAAGATTGGCTGGATATGTCAAATATTTACATTAATTGGAGTTCTCTACTCGTGGTCGCATGTTTCACTTTAGAAGTTTCTTGCAGGGGAATACTCAAAGCCATGAAATAACCACACTTGCTATTATTTGTTTAAAGGGACTACTGTTTTACAGTATGATGACACTGCCCCTTCTGAAAAAGAAAACCATTGCCCCCTATAGCTTAATCACATCTGAACATATAGGAGTCCCATATAAAACCTCTGTGTTCCCATATATCACACAGGGCATGTCCCATAGGATTATATGAATGTGTGGGGATTCCGTATAAAAATGACCATAGCATTCTTGTGTGTTAATTATGGAGTGTTACCTGCCAGAACCAGATCTGACCATCAGGCACGCCGTAGTCGAGGACTCCAGATTGTCACTCCCTGGAGTTCTTTGACGCGCACGTAAATTTAGGTACACGATTGCTTTGGAATTTATCCCCTGTCGATATGCGGACACCGCCAGCGAAATCGAACCTGCGACATCAAGCTTAGCAGCGAAACTCCATAGCCACTAAGCTGCCGTGGCAGGTCATAAAAACTTTATGTGGAATCCCCGTATGTTCATTTGCGTTTAGCAGACAAGCGCCTTATGGGCATCTTCAATAGGGATATTTTAAGCCAATTCTTCAGCTCCTCTCGACCAAAACTTTTCTGCGAACATTATGATATGCAATGACGCGGAGAAATCTCTCGCGAAAAATTTAAACATCGCGGGGCTTTGTAACATGCCTGGCGTAAACTGATATACCAGGTGTGAATTCTATACAACAAGGATTAATCAAGGAAACGTGCCGTAAAATAGCGACGATTTCACACCCATCATTGCCTTGGCTAATGCTCTCGAATTTTTGTGCAGCTGTACAAAACGGAAAATCTTACCGAATTTGTTACGAGGTTCATAGCTGTACTAGTATGTCTGTAATGAGCTTGAGATGTGAGCTATAATGTCTATGTACTCAAAATACTGCGTTTCGTAGTTGGAGTTCAGCCAGTAATGTGTACCGGTTAATCTGCAAAGGCTTTATGGCTCTGTTCGGGTTGTGATTCGGCACGAGCAGCGAAACAAAGCTTAACGAGAGCTTCAAGAGGCTTAGCAACCATTTAAATGTGTGCCGTCTCAATGTTACATTACATATCATCACATGTACACATATAATTAGACACACAACTCTTGCTTTTAAATAAAATTTTCTCCCCGTAAAAATGTTTTTTTATAATGCTGCTTTAAGTTTAGGCTGCGTACTTTCCAGGACTTTTTCTGAGTCTCTGAGGCAATAATCATTGCAAACACTTTTTAACCTGAAATAAAAAAAAATGTTCCAAATTACAACAACACGCGGTCTCCTCTCTGGCGTACATCCAACGCGCACTCGCTTTTATTACCTCCCGCCACTTTGTTAAGAAGGCGGCATTTATCGCGTTCTCTTCATGGAATCTTCGCAGTAGCAGTGCAGCAACCTTACTACATCCCAATTGGTCACAAGATCTAAAAGCGTACACTTCTGGTATCATCCAGAAAGCAAAAAAAAAAAATATATTAGGTGGGACGAAATCAGTAGCCCAAATCTAACTCTCGGACGTAGTCAGACCAGGAGGGCCCTTTACGTAAAGGTGTCTTGCTATGTGTGGAAATTAACATAACCACGTTTACGTGAACACGACGGCGGCACATAGCATTGCATTTCTAGTACACCGCGTGGCCGCAATGAGCTAGGAAGACGAATCACATAAACGAGCCAGAAGTGGTGATTCGAGAGGGGGTTAAGTTGCCTCACTCGGTGGATCTAAAAGGTGGCGCATCGCACCGGGGCAGAAAGGGAAAGTGTAACAGCTGTTGTCGTGTGCTCGACTCCCCTCACCGGTGAAACGCACTCGCTGAAAGACAGGTTCCAACATGTCCCGAACAAAGGAGGATGGGCCACACCAACACGTTGTCGCATAGTATTACAATGATGCCCTGAATAATGCGATAGGCTACAGTCGCATCCATGTAAACGTGGCCTGCGATGAGCATTACGTCTCAGCAATGAAGTGGCCAGTTAATTCTCAGCAGGCGCTCTACACAGTCACTGGCACGGCGAGTAAATGTTGCTCGACTCTCTGTGCCCTTCCCTTTTAGTACAATTCACTGCTTTGGTTGTGCTCGCAGGAGTCCACTCAGAACGAGTTGACACTGAGCAACGTCGCCGGCTGCTTTTACATCCTTATCGGGGGACTCGTGCTGGCCATGGTGGTGGCCTTGCTAGAATTTTGCTACAAATCTCGCATGGAAGCAGCGCGCTCAAAGGTAAGGAGCCCATTTATATGGGATGCCAATAGGCGTGTTTCTTAATGTATGAAGGACGTTCTGAAAGTAGGCTTCGTGATTTCTTTTCACACGGGAACTTTACTGTCAAAAAGCAAAGAAGTACACCATGGTCTTTTTCCACATGGTCGCCACCGACATTGAGACATTTGTCGTAGCATGCAATTAGTTTGAAGAAACCCTTCTGGTAAAACTTGGCGCCCTGCGATGAAAGACCTGAGACATGACCTCTTCACCGTACACAGTGTGTAGACGTTCAAGAATGACGGACTGTTGTGCCATTACCACAAGCCCGGATCCCGAATCTGCAAGATGCAGAATCTATCCTGCGAGCGCCATAATTCTCCCTTCACAAGTCAAGATGCTGCGCCTTCGTGCGGGAGAAGCCTCGGCGAAGCAGCGTGTTTAAACGTGTCCGCGTGTGCCCGACAGCCCGGCGCCGCACCTCCCTTGCCTGGAGGTCACCGCGCGCGCGAACTTTGAACCGGGTGGCCAGCGCGGTCGCTGGTTGGACCCCTCGGACGACCGTCGTGTGCTGACTTTGTATTGGGCCGGTTGAGTGACAATGGGCCTCGGGGATTATAAAAGCAGAGACACGCCGCTCGAAAACAGGATCCGCCGACCCCACCTGGAGAGAGGGTCGCTCCCGACTGGGGTGAGATGTGTCACGCGTTTTCGCCGGACGCCGTCGTGCGAGAACAGTCGCGTTTGTGTGAGCTCTCGGCCCCAGTGCCGATCCGTTCATGTCCTGTATGATAACCTGTATATAATGTATAAAGTCCCTTTTGTTATTCTCATCGACGCCGGGCTCGGAGTCTTCGCTACCAACGCTCTGTCACGAAACGGGTGACGAGCGCTACGGGACCACAAAGCCGTAATCGTGGTGCAGCGGTACAAGTTCGTAACACTGGCGGCACCGGTTGGATGTCGTAACACTGGCGGCACCGGTTGGAAGTTCGTAACACTGGATGGCAGCTACGGGATTGACCGGCATCAGCTACCTCGGCGCGGTGAGTGCCTGAAGTTTACCTCAAACACCAGACTTTCTCTGACACAGGTTATAGTAGCTTAGGGAAGGATTTGGTGTTGCATTGTGATAACCTTGTGTGTTTCAAGCCTAGTAAGAGTGTTTTGAAAACCAGGGGATGCTGAGGGGGTAAACAGGGCAGTGTGTGAAATACTTGCATATGTCTCACTAGTAGTGTTATAGTAGCGTACGGCAGGTATTTTCAAAAAGGGTAAACAGCAGGAGGACAGTGTGAACGATGGAGAAGTACAAGGTGAAGGAACTTCTCGAAATTTGTGAGGAGTTGGGCATTGAGTTGGGCTCAACCAAAAGAAAGAATGCGATCCTTGAGGACTGGGGACGTAACGGCTGAGGAAGCCGCTGAGGCCTGGGCGGATATCAAGGAACGTCGGGAAAGGGAGGAAAGGGAGAAGGAACGTTGCGAGCAGGAAAGGAGAGAACAGGAACGTCGCGAAGAGGAAAGGGAGGAAAGGAAAGAACAGCAACGTCGCGAGGAGGAAAAGGAGGAAAGGAGAGAGATTCGTGAGCACGAGCTTAAAATGAAAGAGTTGGAGACCCGAAATAGCTCGCCAGCGCCTAGTCTCACTTCTAATGTTCCAAGAATACGCGATCAACTTCCACCCTTTGTCGTCGGAGAGGATATGGCCAAATACCTCGTGAAATTTGAGCACGTGTGTGAACGGAATAGCATTGAGCGATCCCTTTGGGCACAGAATCTGTTAGCCTTGCTTCCTGGGGAGGCATCAGACGTAATAACTTGCTTATCGAAAGAGGCGTTTGAGAGCTACAGTGATGTGAAGGAAGCGCTACTGCGGAAGTACAAATTGTCGCCCGAAGCTTTCCGGCAGAGGTTCCGGTATGCAAAAAAGGGCAAGGAGTCGAATGTTGACTTCGCGTTTCGTCTAAAAGCCGACCTGGTGGAATGGCTGAAGGGCGAAGAGGTTTACGACGACCGCGACAAAATTGTCGAATGCATCGCGTTGGAGCAGTTCTACCGTTGCATTGATGAGGATGTCCGGCTCTGGCTGCAAGATAGGCTAAAGGAGGTTAAGCTAAACAAGGCAGCAGAGTTAGCGGAAGAGTATTACACACGCCGCAGCTTGCACAGCAAGGCAGTGCGCATAGAAAAAGCAGATAGAAGAGATGGGTTTTCCGGGAAGCCCGACGAACGGAAGCAAATCACGCGTCGCGAGTTTCGGGACGACGAGTCCCTTCCCAAAGAAACTATAAGGGATGGACAGAATGCATCTCAGAATGATGACGATGGTCCGAAACAGCGAAACGAAATGACGCGTTCTTTTGAAAAACGGAGACCGTTAACCTGCTACAATTGCAAAAAGCAAGGGCACATCGCTGCAAGCTGCCCAGAGAGAATTGCTTTTGCAACGATACAGGAAACTCACAAAAACATACGTCTATTGGAGCCCTATGTGCAGGAAATTAAGGTAAACGGCAAGAAGTGCCGAGCACTGCGGGACTCTGCAGCAACTATGGACGTTGTTCACCCGTCTTTCGTCTCCTCGAGTGATTTTACGGGAGAGTGCGTTAGGATACGGCAAGTGGCCGAGAAGGAGAGTGTCTGTTTACCGATCGCAACGGTTAGCATTGAAGGAGAATTTGGGAAACTTAACACCGAAGCCGCTGTGTCAGCCGCCCTCCCGGAGCAATTTTCCTACCTCTTCTCAAATAGCTCGGAGCAGCTGCTGAGGGATCAGGGCAAATCATTCTTTGCCGACGTGGCGTACATGGCCCCCACGCGATCCAAAGCGCGCCCGCTGTCGAGGGAACTTGACTTAGCGTCGGGAAGCGAAAGGCGGTGCGGCACACGGACCGATCACGGTAACTTGAGTGGCGAGCAGTCACGGGAGAGGCAGAGCTCGGAGGCTGGCCTAGACGAGCGGGTCCTGGAAGTGAGTGGGAGTGACGCGTGCAGTGCTAGCCGCGATATAGACTCGACGCCGCAATTAGGCGACGCGGGCTCCGCACTCGCTCCGGTTTCCGCCAGCTGGCAGGAGCAGGCTGCAGTTGAAAGAAAAAGTCTGATTCGCGAGCAACAGGAAGATTGTTCATTAGCCGATCTGAGGAAGAGCGTCAAACGGGGAGTGGGAAAAAAGGGGGTTTCATTTGGCAAGGAACCTGGCTTATTGTACCGCCGCTACACGGATAAGCAGGGTCGCAAATATAAGCAGCTTCAGATTCCGCGAAAATATCGCCGGGAAAAATGAATGACCTCATTTGCTTCCTCAGAAGTATGTTTTCGGTCCAAAGCGATTTCAAGGGGACCATTCTATTTGTAATTATTATTGCTGATTAATAATTGTTTCTATTTCGTTGTGTTGATGATTTGAAAACTGATTGTTTGAGCCTTGTGTGCTAGATCGTACACCTGCCTCTTGTTGCAGCGGGAGAAAAAAGGGGAAAACAATTTAGTTAGGTTGATTTGAATTATGGCCTTGTCTGGTGTTTGACGGGAGACAGAGGGCACTTGTTCGTATTGGGTGTTGCCTTTTGCCGGTCGGTTTTGCAAGCTGCAGAACGACCAAGCGGGACCAGTGGCGAGAAGCAAGGTCTTAGGAACGACCCGAGCGGAGCTGGTCAAGGTGCCTTGGCGACAACGTGGTGAGCAGAGCTCCTGTCCTGGCGAGTCGGACCTGGGCACGTGAGGTTACCTGGCGTCCCGACACTGGACGTGAACTTGGACGAGCCTGACGAACGTGCGCGCCTGGCATCCGAGCCACGTGGAGGCAGCTCGTCTTCCCGGCGCCTTATCTGAGGGCGGGGATGCTGTTGTGCCATTACCACAAGCCCGGATCCCGAATCTGCAAGATGCAGAATCTATCCTGCGAGCGCCATAATTCTCCCTTCACAAGTCAAGATGCTGCGCCTTCGTGCGGGAGAAGCCTCGGCGAAGCAGCGTGTTTAAACGTGTCCGCGTGTGCCCGACAGCCCGGCGCCGCACCTCCCTTGCCTGGAGGTCACCGCGCGCGCGAACTTTGAACCGGGTGGCCAGCGCGGTCGCTGGTTGGACCCCTCGGACGACCGTCGTGTGCTGACTTTGTATTGGGCCGGTTGAGTGACAATGGGCCTCGGGGATTATAAAAGCAGAGACACGCCGCTCGAAAACAGGATCCGCCGACCCCACCTGGAGAGAGGGTCGCTCCCGACTGGGGTGAGATGTGTCACGCGTTTTCGCCGGACGCCGTCGTGCGAGAACAGTCGCGTTTGTGTGAGCTCTCGGCCCCAGTGCCGATCCGTTCATGTCCTGTATGATAACCTGTATATAATGTATAAAGTCCCTTTTGTTATTCTCATCGACGCCGGGCTCGGAGTCTTCGCTACCAACGCTCTGTCACGAAACGGGTGACGAGCGCTACGGGACCACAAAGCCGTAATCGTGGTGCAGCGGTACAAGTTCGTAACACTGGCGGCACCGGTTGGATGTCGTAACACTGGCGGCACCGGTTGGAAGTTCGTAACAGGACACACTAGTCCCACGCGCCAATTCATACCGGGTAACAGTACACGCTTCCATTGGCGACCACGTTGTGAGCACACGCCTGTCTGTCATCGTGATTTGCACGCAAATAACCTCGGGCACGCCAGACTGCTGCTGCTCTCTCTTCTACGGCGCTCTGCGCATGCGTCATTCCTTCTCCGCTGACGCTCGTTCCTTCGTTGAACCAGCAGCGGGCTTCTATTCTTATGGCGATTGTTTGTTTCGCCATGATGTACCATATTTTTTTTTCACAAAATGACGAAACTTACTTTCAGAACGTCCCTCGTATATGTGAATAATGCACAATGCTACCTTACATATGTTTCCAGTAGAACATACATGGAATATCCAAACAAGACGATGTTTTTACGAGATTATGCAGACTTGAATAAGTCGGAGTGACTGTTGCCTCTGAATAACAGAAGCCGATTTCGAAGGTTATGATTTTGCGTGCTGGAGGAGCCGGTAGTGAGCAGCAAAACCGAGCAGCAAAACACGTCATGGCCACCATGTTTTAGGGCAAGACCTCTTGATTCACAGTGACGAACGAAGAATGCCTCAGCAAGAAACCAGCGTTTCGTCAGAGAGTCTGTTCTTTGTAATGGCGGAGACGAGAAGACGAGGAGGAGGAGAAAAGAGATAGAGAGGGCAGGGATGTTCACCAGAAATGCGTCTGGTTGGCTACCCGACTCTGGGGACAGCAAAGAGGTAATAGAAAGATGATATAGAGAGAAGGAGGTGCAGGAATTGTTTGTTCCAGCTTGGAGCAAATATTTCACCGGTGTTCGCCCGGTGTTGACTACCACACATGCAACACGTGAATAAACGTAGCAAACGTTTAGAAACCTAGAGTTTCTGAATATACTTGTTTTCTATGCAACACGTTTAC
Source organism: Dermacentor albipictus (assembly GCF_038994185.2). Taxonomy (NCBI): domain Eukaryota; kingdom Metazoa; phylum Arthropoda; class Arachnida; order Ixodida; family Ixodidae; genus Dermacentor; species Dermacentor albipictus. The sequence goes on along the minus strand of NC_091823.1, from coordinate 47,603,384 downwards.
TGATATAACGCGCACTAACAGCAAACATGAAAATCAGCTGCATTTGTTTGCTGAATTCCGGAGGGCTTACTGTGTGATTGACTGCTTGGCGTGGTTGCAATTGTTCCAGCAGCACATCTTTAAACTGGTGCTGTCTGTCCTCCATTTCTTGTCACAGAAATCACGGCCATTATGGTCCGACACAGTTTAGTGAGAGTGTCAAGTGCGGCTGTCACATTTCCCGAGCCAAATGCTATGTGTGCTGTAAAGGTCAAACGACAAGGAAAGAATAGCAGATGTGTCTTCGGCGTGGATGCACGGCAAATTTCACTTACGACTACGAATAGCTACATGCGATCTGTCTTGCCGTGTTTTGAGCACGGTGTAGCGTAGTAAGGCATACACTTACAAACAAAGAAGTTCTTAGCTAGAACGTAGATGCCAGCCAACCATGATGTCGTGCATGTTGTAAGCGAAGGCGGACGGCCAATGGCGCATCGCACTTACTAACAAAACGTTTCGTGAATTTGGCCCCAGTCCTTTCCATCTTCATCTTCCAAATCTATCCCGATTTTGTCGCACGATGGCGTGTCCTTTGTAACGTTCGATCATGAAGGAAACGATGAAGGCATTCTAGTCGTGAGGAAGACCCTTTCCAGCGTGATGCCCCGTCTCCTTCGTGTTATTCCTTTGCCTTTTGCTTCTAGAACCAGTTCTAGCATCGGCTCTGGTATGTGGCACGGGCATGCTTGGGCGGCCAACTAACGCAACCAAGCGCATCATTGTTCATGACGTAGGTACAAATACGCCCGTTGACGAAGGCCAACATACACAGCGAAAGTGCGTTGGAAATTTGCCCCATGTGAAGATGGCATGTCTTGTCCACACAAGTGTTTGACTGCGCAACACGATAATCATAGGTGCGCCCTGTATTTAACAAATTTCCAAATTTCAATCATGCTTCAACGGACGGATGGCTCTAAAGAAATGGCATGTCATTTTGCGAAAAGCAGAATCAGATTGCAGGATTTCTGCTTGGTTTCAGAAAGCGCTGCTCAGCGAAGTTAGCCCTATTAACATGTAAAATGCTGATTCTGCATAAATTTGAAGTTGAGTTAACAAATATGGGTAATATTACAAATTAACAAAGGTGTTTGACACACTTCTAAACCTGCTGCTAACACACTACAACCATGACTTCAATGCAAAATTTTCAAGTTGGTGCAAACTTAGCTACAGAATATTCATCGCAGGGCAGCCAAGTTAGTGTTAGTAATTTCTGAGCCCACCACCTGCACTGATTATGGGTACAAAATAAACAAAATACTTTTGTGGGGGTCATTCCCTATCCTTAAGCTTCTTACATTGGTCCTAAGGTCATAACATGCTGAATCGGAACATTTCCTTTTGTCAAGACACTATATATATATATATTTTTTTTTCAGAACCATTACATGAGTAGTGCGGTTCTATAAATGAGTTTTGACAGAAAACCACTTCAACAGCAAGAGCGAAATTTGAATTAGTTGCAACCAACAGCACATTTCAGACTATACAGTGCATTTAGCAGTTGTAGACGGATTGTAACTAACCTAAAAATGAAAATCTCATCGCTTGAATAATGCGGGAGGGAGAATAATCAATATTCTTATGATGCTCGCATTTTGTCGCACGGCTTCTCAACACAACACGCCTCACACGCCTTCACACCTCTCACTTCATAACACCCTGATAAGTGGCTCACTATAATAACTTCATTTAAAGACCAAATATATACGTTGTGCTCTTCATCAGCGGTGTGCTGAAAGACGCTGCAGGCCAATCAACTCAGGAGTTTGACTTCCCAGTCTCCTCTATTGCCAATAAAGATTTTTGTTTTGTTTTTTAAGGGAACCACTCCGCGGTTAGACGTGTCGTTAGTGTGATAGTCGTCGTCGGAAGTATTTGCGTGCAGAAGCTACCGGTGCTCAAGCCGCAAGAACAGTCGTGCAGCGATGCCGCGTGCGCTTCTGACTCGAAGGTCAGATCCCTGCAACTCCACCAGTTGGTGTTGCCCTCTGTGCATCGGGGATTGCGGCGCACACCGATTGTACCCGCAGTATCGTGGAAGCTTTGACGCGGTGCGGTTACGCCTTGCCGTCCCCTTCACGCGGATGCATTCGCGTCGGTGGCGGCGCGAGCGCCTTGCAGCCGCGTCACTTTCCGCGTCGCGACAAACGCGCCATGCGGATTTAGCTGACGGCGGTTCTGGCGCTGGGTCAGGAACGCGGTCGTCTACTTCGACGCGTCTATTGCAGAAACACGCGGAATCTCACAAACAGTTTCACCGTGAATGATCGCTCGAGAATATGGCCCCTGAATACAACTTACATTTGATAGTCATCGCGGCTGATGACTGTTGCGGTTCAGTTGGAGGACGCATTCGTCGGCAGGAAACCGCTACGCGTTTCTTATCGGGATGCACCGCTGTGCCTTACAGCTCATCAAATCTTCGCTTGTACACATTTCCAGTGCGAGAAATCTGCAATTGTTTCATCTCTCTCTCTCTCTCTCTCTCTCTCTCTCTCTTGTATAATAACACCACGCCAGCAAATAAAATGCTGGCTCTCCTGTAATCGAGATTCGATTCAAGCAGGAAACGGCTACCGGCAAAGGAGATTGGTTGGAGATGACAAACTGACAAAATGACAAAATGGGTGTCATGCATGTTCGCAACGGCACAACCTGCCACACCACACTCCACCGCGCCATACTGTGCACTGGTCGGTATGGACGCAACAGTTTCACGTCACAGGCAGAACCTCATTTCAAGTCTCTTCTCGGTCAAACTGCCATCCGTAATGCGCCGTACCAGCGGTGGTCGTAGGCTACCGATTTGGACACTGCCGGTGCGCCAGACGCGCAACGGACCTCGAGGATCGCTGGCGTTGAAAAGTGTACCGACAACTCTGTCTCAGCGCTAAAGATGACAATCAAGTGTATAGTGTCCTATATCTACCTTTTGAACGTCGCTATTGGAAATGACAAATAAAACTTCAGCGTGATATAAGTTACAGCTTGAGGGACATCGTTACCAGGCATTTGGAAGAACTCTGAAGCAATATTTTGTGTAACTTGTTTGGGACGTAACTAGCATATGTAATACGGTCATGACTCTTTGCCCGGATGTTCTCGTTTGAGTGCCCAGATATCATCATTGTACATAATCATTGTGTACACTGTATATATGGAACATCATTTTTTACATGTGACGATTACCTTATGTGGAACTGTGCCTTTCCGTAGGCCTATGTGATTATATGTTGTTGAGTGGGAACTCGGACCCTACTTTGAAAACGTGCTGTGTATACAATCCTTCGTTTCTAGTCTATGTCATCATCCTGGTGGAATTGCGCCGTGATTGTGACTCAGTTTTCGTATCGTCCCTTGTTTAAATAAACTTTTTCTAAATACGCGGCATAGGAGAAGCCCTGACATCAAGTTTTTGAAGCCGGAAACCCAGCCATGTTGGTGTGTCATCTCCCTTTGCGCCTCCAATCAGCTCGCCTTAGCAGATAGGCGCGAGCTTTTAACTTGCATTGCTACGAGCTACCGGAAGGGCGTGTTGCCGACGCGCGTCAGAACAAAGCCTACGAAACTTGCGTAACTGTTTTAGCGAAGCAGCCGTGCTCCTGTGTTTTTCCGTGGCACGTATAGACATTTCTTACGTGATCATACTTTCCTTTGTCTGTATGTCTGTCATTTATTTCCGATTTTCTTTCCTATTTATTTGTTCCCCATCTTCTGCTCTTCTCCTCTTTTCATTCCCTCCTCCCGAAAGACTAAGCAGGCATTGTGCCCCTCTCGGTGGCATTTGTCAGCTAGCTCCCTCCGTTTCCTTTGTGTGCTAGTATGTTTCCATATAATAATAATAATAATAATAATAATAATAATAATAATAATAATAATAATAATAATAATAATAATAATAATAATAATAATAACAATAATAATAATAATAATAAAGAAGATGGCGTAGACTCGCGCCGTGATTGCTTGAGTGTCTCTATTGCCGGTTGACACGCACACAAACCATAAATACAGCTTTCAAGCTTACAAACCAGCCTTCAAAGTCGGTTTGCATCGCGAACATAATGCGCTCCGCGAAAGACGCGGGCCGAAAAAGTTTATCTCGCTTTTCGGAGGCCTAGAGCAGCAGCAAGGGCCTCAGGAGCGCGGTTGCTATGGCAACGTTGACTTCCACTTGCGCCATACTTTCTCCAACATGTCCGTGCTCCTACGCTTTCCTTCCTCCATGTTTTTGACTCAAGGACACTTGATGGTCGCCGACAACGGGAGCTGAAAGCATTTCAGGCTTAACAGAGTGTTTTAGAACAAATGTACTTATTGAACATGCATTCGCCGGGTGTGTGTATGCATGTGTGCTCATGTCCCGTCCTCTATTGAGATCACAGTTGTTTTCTCATCCTACCTCACTTAGTCTTTGGTCTCTCTTTTCAGATGACAATGTATGAGGCAATGAAGGCCAAAGTACGAATGTCCATCACAGGGACACAACATGGCGATCGTGGAAGGGTACGGCAAGGCTCTCTCTAGTTGGGTACTTAACCTTATTCTGCGCTCTTGACGTGTTGAAACCCTAGTTCCCTCACTTCCCAACGCACCTTTGTTTGCTTGAGAGCACACTGGCAGCAAAAGCGAAAACTCACGTTTCGCTTGCACTGTTTGTTTAGTAGCCTTTTGCACTTCTGCGACCAAAAGGCAATTTCTATGGCTTGTGTTGATTTAAATGTACTAGAGGAATCTTATATGCTAGAAAAATAAGATAATCGGAAATTAACCATATCTAAATATTTACGCATGTTAAGACCAGCTACGCAATGTTGAGTGGTTGTGTGTCTCTAATAATGAAGTGTTGAAAAGCCCAGCCATTCTGTTCTAAGTTCTTTACTCTGTCACGGACGCTTCATCAACACACACCTTGCGCGTTTTGATCGAGCTGCCGCCATGGACTCTGTGCAGTTGGAGACCTCACGTGACTTTTGCTACGCTCCTGTGAGTTTTAAATCGCATAGCAAAATAAGAAGGAAAAATGTAATTTAGCGTCGTTTGTTACGACACAGGTATACTATCCACATTAGAAAAGTTCATCCTAATTAATGTAGACAGATTTGCAGCAGTGATGTCAACATGTGCAGTTACCTGCGAAATCCCATGTCATGTACGTAAGCGCGCAAGGTCCCACACAGCCAGTATAGCACAGCTGACCTATATATATATATATATATATATATATATATATATATATATATATATATATATATATATATATATATATATATATATATATATATATATTACCGCTGAAGGGTTTCACCATATGTCCATCAAACCGGTCTCTCTTAAGAAATCGATGAGGAGACGTGAAGTTTCTTTGCGGGGTATTGTGCGAGACGCTCGGGCGGAGCAATTGCCGGCCTTGTTCGCCAGGCTAAACCCGCATGTTGCCACAATTCACCACCACCCCCACCACATATATATATTACAAATATTATTTGGCGATTTATTTATATCAACTGAGCGTGAAATATGTACTATTTTTACCGTTCATCACGAGCGTTCTAGACACTTGCAAATTAGTAGTTGCATAGTCTCTGTATCTTCCTGAACTTTTGTCGAACGCAAATTTGTAGGTAGGTCGTTATAAAACGTACTGCCCTGGCATGAATGTTCAAAGAAAAGAAGGCTCTTTTACCTGCGTTTTCTTAACTCGTTTCGCTAGCTGACGCATGTAAACAATGCAGAAGTAAAACGGAAGCACACGTGCCAGTAGGAATTCACCGCGCACGCCTAGATGCCGGAGGCCCAATATTGTACTCACACGTGGTGACAATGGCGTGTTATCTCAATCAGCACACGTGCAATGCAAGTCGGTAAATTCTTGCAAAGAAAGAAGACTCAAAGAAGCCGCTGCGACAAAGTGAAATAAAGGCAAGTGCAGTGATCGCGCGAGTTGCTTGGTTTACGTGAAGACCAAAATCAAGTAGATAGCGTGTTTCAATGCATTCAATCTCTCAACTCAGTTAATTCCCTCATCTCTAGCTCAAGCTCTTGACCCTGATTCCCATCGTTTCCGTTCTCTTCTCAGGTCCAGCAGATGTACAGCCCCACGGCGAACATGGTCGGAGCAGACCACGGTAGTCTCGAACACTATGCTGTCGCCGGAGACAACACCCACACCCAGGTCTGACCACGGTTAAGCCTCTCGCTCATACAAGCTGCACACCAGTGAGAGACACTCCAAGCGCAGAAGACCGGACACTCATGTGAACGCTGTGTGATGGAGTTTTGAAGGAGCCCGGGCGCACAGGCTGCTACATCGAATCTGGGCTCTCAAAAGTGTTAACGGTGTTGTGCATTCACGGTGCCGACATCGAAGAATCCGAGTGTGCGCGGAGCTCTACAGAGTATCTATCAACATTTTTATGCAGATTCTCTTCAGGTTGAGCCTATCGATTTACTGTAGCGGGTACTTGTGCAGCGCAATGCCGTTTCAGTTCGTACAGACACAATTTTCACGAGTTAAGAGCACTGTTACCTAATTCCCTGTCGTGTTCAGCTCAATTCTGAACTGAAAAAGGTAGAGTTCAAGAAGTGTGTTCTCGTCACCTGACTGCAAGTGGATGAGGAAGATCATGAGAACTGTCTTCTTTCTTTAAGTTTAAATTTGAACGCTTTCCCGCTATATAGTACTCTGTGACCCGCGTTCAGCCATTTTCGGCGCTCACATGGTGTTCTACTGCGGTTAGCAAGGACTCCATGCGAAGCTGGAGTTGAATCAAGTTGAGGAAACGTCAGGCGACAATGCGTTGTAGTTAATTTCGCGCCGCACGTCTGCTTCTGTACGAACGCGAGGTCGTTAATATAGCGAATTGGAGTCCCAATATGTTTCCAGTGGGGCGAAAACAAGCGACGTAGTCTCTTCTTTGAGGAAGCTTCCACCACAACGGCCTGCAAGTTTTTATATGTATAAAAAGCAGGCCTTACTCTTGCACCGATACATCATTTTACAGCACAGAACTGACGACGACGAGTCAGTATGATCTCTTTGTACATGAACAAATTTTGGGGACTTCAACGAGTTCAAAGCACAGCTCTTTTCAAGACAGTAGAGAAAGTGATAGGCATAAAATATTGCTTAGATTTCAAAATTAGTGATCGTTATATTACTCCTCGTGATTAGCCCACGCTTAAACGTAGAAAAAAAAGATGGCACCTGAAACAAAACAAATAACGTTATCATTAAAGTGCATCATACCGATTATGTGACAGCTACAAGTAAGTACCACATAAACTCGACTTATACATTTTTACAGAGTGTTCCTTTAGTCTAGGTGGACGTTGCAGAAACTTCGTTTGAAATCACACAGATATAACAAAGCTGTTGACGTATTGTAGATATGTCCTCCCAACTGTTCGGGAACTCCTTAGGAAGCGACTTGTATCATTTTAATTTTCAATCATTTTATGATGTTTAAAAGGCAATAAGCAAGCCTCTACAATTATTTCGTGGAATAGAAACTTAAGACATTATTGTTGTTACCTCACGATAACGCCGTGCTTGTTCGCAGCGTTTCCTCATAAAAGCACAAATGCTTTCGGCAGTTAAACCATGCTTGTACATACTTAATTCGCTTGGATACCTTCAAGGCCGACACGGTGCTAGTTAAGTTTAGAAGCATCTGTTTCATTTTGGTCGACTGGAGTCCCTTTCAATGGTGTCCGTAGTAGGATGCTCACAAGACAAAAAATGATTGCAGCGCTTTGGTAACCGTCAAGCAGTTTGAGTAATCTAAAGTTAGCGCATGTATACCATTAAATTACTAGCTGTTGTATTTGTTGACTGACTGAGACTATCATTTTTTTTAAAGTCGATTGAACAGTGGTTGACATCGCAGAAAGACAAGGTCTTCTTGCGCGTATTCAGATACCACGAGGTTTGCTGTTTGGACAGCACATACCTTCGGGATCGGCCCATACTTTTTTCGTTGAGTAAAACAACACTTCCGGTTTGGGGGCTCGCAGTTTGAACGAGCGCATCCTGGACTAATTTTGGCCGTTTAGCTCTAATTACGCTTTATTGCTGCTTCATGCATATATCTCTATGCTAACTTGGTGCATCTCTTTTGTCTCAAGCTTCATTCTGGCGCTTTTTCCGTTGTCTTACGTGCACTCGAAGACATCAAATAGCCTTATTCTGACAAACATGACCACAAGGTGGCAGGGAAATACCCAAGTCCCACGAACCCCAATTCGACCTGAGGTCTGCTCAGAAGATCTTGTCTTCGAAATTATTAAAATAGATAGGCTATCTTACCATCACTTATTAGCTGTTTTTTGTTCCCAATTGTCGATTTACCTGCAAAGCTGTGAAGCACTTGTGCCTCGTTTCGCCTTTGTTATGCTCGCATCTTGTAAAGAGCTCGCCCTGACGAAATGCTGAGTGAACCCCGCTTTCTAGTTTAGCGATTAATAGGTGTTCTTGCGCGAATGCTTTAGCGCTGTGTATTCCTTGCTGTTAAGTACTCGCGGTGGGCACTTGGCTCTTTTACATTTGTTCTGTCTGTCTCTTATGGGGTTTCAGCATCGTTCCAAACACATTCCCATGAGATTCACATCTAAAACGAAGAGTATCTAGACAAATATTATTGTGTACAATAAAGTTTCTTTATTCCTGTTTCGTACCTTTTGTCCTCACACGACTTTGTCGACTTACTTTTGTCGACACACAGCACTTCCACTGCTACATAGGCAATGCATGACTGAACTCGTTTACGTAACGAATATTATGGAGTGAAAAGTATTTTACTCCGTCTCCGGACTTGACGATGTTGCTTCTGAGAGAGTCAATGCGTGATTCTGGTAAATCTTTCTTTTTCAATTTTTTTACCGGTGAGCTTCTCGTAGATTCCTCTTCGGAAGGATAAATGGCGCTCGCGCGAAAGAGCTTCGCATGACACACAAACAAACAAACACACACACACACAAACACACAAACACACACACACAAACACACACAAACACACACAAACACACATACACACACGCACAAACACACACACACACACACACTAACACGCACGCACGCACACACACACACACGCACACGCACGAACTAGCTAGCTGATTCCTAACTAGCTGCGGAGTTGCACTGCTAAGCACAAAGTCACGTGATCAAGTCACGTAATCAAAGTCACCCCGGCCGCATTAGGCGTATTAGGCGCGTTAGGCGTACATTAAATAAACGCAGGTGGCCGAAATTAATCCGCCGGAGGCCCCCGCTACTGCGTGCCTCATAACCCTATCTTGGCCATGGCGCGTAAAACACCACAATTTAATTTTAATACAGTAACACATATTAAACACAAATTCACTAACCCAAAAGCTACTTACACAGTCTAACCGAGGCCATTTTACCGCAGGAATGCTACAAGCGCTTTGGTGGAACAACTTCAACATCTTTAATAAAGTTATAATTATGCCAATGTGAGCACTCATTATTTAAAAAGAACACGTATAAGTGTCACGTCACTGCACCACAAGCTTCAAGCCCACAACTTATACGTAAGTATGAAAATTCATCGAATAGTTTATGCCTTGACAGCATGTATGATATCGGCTCTATCTGAAAAAAAAATTATTGTTTCCGAAGCACACCAAAGCCACCATAATAAACGGCCCCAATATTTGCAACTAAAGCAAATGAAGGGTAACAAAGGCGCTAGTACGCACAATTTGGTCTTTTGTGGCGTTAGTTTTTCGCAATAAATTTACATTTCTGTAAGCCATGAAGGTGGTTTGGTCACGCTAAATGACTTAAGTGGAGGCCACGATTTCGTGTTCAATTGGTTAGAATGTGATCACTTTATTCCAATAGAGTACTCCAACCCCGTATGCCATGCCTTCTAAGTGAGTTAGCATTATCTCGTTGTGTTTACAGCTAACGCATAAAAGAAATGTGAGGATTTGTTACTGCGTAATGAAACTTTTAAGGCTGGTTTTGAAACATCATTTTTTTATATTAGTGAGTTTACACGAATGTCTAGAATGGTATGAATGTGGATATGTTACTTTTCCATACAAGAGGTCTATGTCACAATCTTATGGTTCATCTCATAGTCATATTGCTTGCAGCTCAAGCAGCTCACTACAACGTGAGCTGAATTTCAGAATTTCAGAGTTTTGAGCTGAATTTCAGAATTTTAGTGTTTCATGTGGGAGCCGCCAAGTGTGTTGGGACCAAGAAAACATCCCGTAAAAGGTATTTAAATTTCACCCAGCCACAACCTTCAAGTATACACTATTTATTTCGGGAATAGTAATGTTTTACAAAAGCTCAATTTTTTACTAGTGGCGTATCAGCCTTTCAAATACACAGTTAAGTAAATATACCAATAAATTTACACGGTTAAATAGTACAATACTACAGTAAAATTTAAAAGAACCTTCCCGAAGTCGTCCCGATAACTAAAATTGTTCTCGCACCCAGATTGCTGTAAAATAGATTCTGTTTCAACATAAACGGCAGCTCAGCGTAAATCACAAGCGGACAAACTTTTTTCATCTGAGTGCGATTTCGCAGTAGCATGACAGTCATCTTGGTATTAGAAATTGTCCTTTCAGAAACCAGTCATTTGTTACAATCAGCAACAGAGTTTGATGTGAATTATGACATGTTCAGTTTACTTCATTCTCGAACTAAACGAGTGCCTTACATGGAACATTTGAGACGCATTTTGCATTACTTAGATCCAAAGAAATACCTTCTTGCTGAAGACGCAACTATCAAAATCAGTATTTTATGGCACGAACGCAAGTATATATTTGTTGCTGAAGATTATAGTATGGACAATAACAGCGTTCTAATGACGCAATTTAACGCGTGATCACTGTACGACAAGTGAGTTTCTCAGTTATTGCCCATATATACAAAACGATAGCATGACGGTAACTCTAGTAAACCGTGCTTTGGTGGTAACGGGCTGATCAGTGTTTAGTGTACTTAGGGCGCTTTGGTATTAGATTCGCTTGTAGTTTTCTGAATGGCGTAAGTAAACATCTACAGCCAAACTAGCCAGGGAAAATTAAACCATCAGTAATCACTGTTGCGAACACTGTTAGTTATAGTAGAAAATTATTTTGAATAAGATTATGGCCGAGCGAAGTTCATAAGCTTTGTGACGTTCTCTGTAAGGGATTCTAATTCAATGGCTTACTTACTTACTTACATTACAAATTAACAAGTTTACTTCCTCCAATGCATTTAAGAATGCAGGATAATCAGCTCAATGGTACGAGCAACGTTTCAACGATAAAGTGGTCGAATGTCGTTATCTATTAAAAAAAAGAGCGCATGGTGATGTACAATTGTTCGAGGATCTTGATGTCGAAAGTGGCATCGCAATTATTTTAGTAATACTGTTGTTCCTTCTTCAAGGCCTTGTTTCTTCGACAATGCGAAACTGTAACTATAATTTCAGGAAAAAGAAACTGATTTCCTGCTCTTACATTAAACCAAATTTAGCCAAAAAAGATATTTCCAGACTCACACGTCCACCTTCGCTCCCTTCTAACAGATGGCGCACCACTCCTAGGCGCATCAGGCAAAGGCCCGTAAAATCAATTTTGCTTTCTAACCAATTCGCCAACGTTGTGAATCATTTTTATGCAACAACGGGAAAGAAAGCTCATTGATAAAAAAAGGAGAGAGTCGGATCGGTGAAAATAAAACCGTACAGATGCTCCTCTGCGAATTAAGAGACCACGAAAAGAACATTTTTAGGAAGGAGGACAAGGTTGAGCGCGGGAAAACGAAGTAAATTAAGGGCGAAATAATGTGTGTATATGCATGGTATACGCGAGGCAAGACAAAAATGATTCTGCAGATGGACACGTTCTAAAATCAGTCACTTGAGCCAGTGTTTCGAAGTAACGATAACAGAAAATCAAACGTGCCACGCTGTTTTGAGAACAAGTCATGGGAACTAGCATAATTTATATCCGTAGTTGTCTTCTCGTTATATTGAGTCAAGAAGTTCATCATCAGGAACACAAGAATATGAAGATAAAACGAGGCATTACGCATTAACCCGTCAGTCTTATAATTTCAAAAATGTTTTTAGTATAGCTATTAGTTAGAAGAACGATGCTTTGACGTCCGTATACGTTTCTTGGCGGACTTACCAGTGCGGAAGAACCACCTTCATTTTGCTTAGCTTTAACAAAAATACACTAATTAATTTTAACTTGTGGTTTTAGCACATTGTTTATGACTGAAATTGAAGAATTGAGCCCATTGAGGTGTTCCAGGCCTGTACCCTCAATTGGAAGCCTAAAAGCAACAATTTAAGCATACGCATCACCTAAAATAACGTGAGTTCCTAAGATATTTTTTCCCACCACGCTAATGGAAGACCTTGAAGAACATGTTTTCACAAAACACGAGTGCATTTGTATTCCACTTGGGCTAGGAGGGTCCCAAATTGGCGCTAATGTGAAGATTTTCGCCAGATGGATGCACCTTGAGCATCCTACGGCTTAGGGCCCAAAATACTTCTGTAATATGTCTCGAATATTTGGTCTCCCTATGGTCATGTTTTACTGACGATGAAGAAAACAGTCGCAAAACTGACCGATGAAACTAACTTTTTATTGGGCGAATGTGTGCCCACAAGGGCAAGTTACATTCAAAGCACAACGATAGAGGCGAACGCGATAAGGGCGATCGGCGATCGTCGAAATCTGACCTGTGGGGCAAGCGCGTTGGCTTGTATGCATGAGTAATCAAAGGTTCCAGAACAATCGCTGGTTCCCTCGTATCTTCCAGAAAGTATGACACAATTCGCGTCGGGCATACAATTAAATGACCCAAGGTTCGATGACAACAGACAACGGATCGAACCATCGATAACGTTCGAGAAACATACGATACACTCAGCTGCGTACCGCGTTGAGCGATAACGTTTAACTTTTGTTAGCGGGTGAAAAAGCGGTTACCCGAGAAATATCAACAAGTAGACGTGTCACTATCTGACGAACTGAGAAAGTTGACAGAAATGCAAAGATTGTTTAAATTCGTAATTCATTTTGCAAACACGTACGAGGAACACAGAAAGCGTCACCGCATTGTAACGGTCAATGATCCGGAACAGCTCTTAAGTATTCTAAATTCATTACATCTGAACAAATCATTTTTTTCGAAGGGACATTTAGTTTTCTACGGCCCATATTTCACAACGGCATGCTACTTATTTCGGCTTGTTTTCGGACTGCTACCTGCTTGTCTATCTGACTTAATTCTTGAGGAACTCATATTCATCAACCCTTCGGTCCTGCCGCAGTATTTTGTCCCCAATGCAGCTACAAAAGAGAAGAGCTCCATTCACAATGAGATTAAAATGTCGGCGTCACTGAAGTGAGTACGACGAGCAGCAAACGCACGGAGCCTCATAGAACGTGTTTGGTGTTTGTCGCGGCCAGAACGAGAGATACAGTGAGAGAGAGAAATTTATTTGCAGAAAGGCAGAGATCGGCCTGAGTTATAACATGCTCTGGCCTGAGCATGTAATAGATTGCACAATTCACATCATTGTGCAATCTCTAAAGCCATGCGTCCAGTCAGGTGGCTTGGAGAAAGGCTATAGCGGCATTTGTTACCAGGGCTGCGCTGTTTGCATTAGACCAAGGACCTGAAATAAATTTGTCTGACGACGGCCTCTTATCGACGTTCGCAATGGAAGAGACCAGTTTCTTTCGTTCTTGCGCGTACGTGGGATAAACGCAGAATATATGATCAAGTCTTTCTGGCAGCTGACAGTATTCACAATTTGGGCTAGTGTCACCGCATCCTATCACATGTCTATAACGCTGGGCAAACGCGACACCAAGGCGAATCCGGTGCACCGTGCGTGTTTGGCGTCTTTCGAGCTTGTGAGGCATACGGGAATTTCATTTCTGGGTCCCATTTATGCACTCGCTTGTGTCGTCGATCTGGCTGGGTCCAGTGCTACAACGTATGATAGCGTATTGAAGCATTAAATGCGTATCTCAGAAGCATTATTTAAGGCAGCTTTCGCTTCAGAGTCTGCCTGCTCTTTCCTTATCACGCTACAATGTGAATGTATCCAATGAAAGGGGATATTATGGCCATTTCTATTGGCATAACCGAGATACAATGTAATTTCTATGGCCATTGAGTACTGCGGGCCCCGTCTGAGGACACAGTCAATGGTTTCAAGAGCTGGCTTTGAATCGCAGAATATCGTCCATGGACGAGGAGGCTTTTCCGAGAGAAATCGAAGTGCCTCGAGGATAGCAACAAGTCCCGCGGCAGTTCATGTTGGTCTATGGTCTAGTTTAAACCACCGCGCGAGGATCATATGTGGGATAACAAAGGCTGTAGAGAAGGCATATGGTGTGACAGAGCCATCGATATACACGTGCACAAAATCTCCGTACACGGCATAAATGTGAAACAAAGTACGTGGCCAATGGATGCGAAGAATGACTTTTTTTGTAATTCCAGGCATCTGTAGATAAAGGAAAGGTTTAGGACAGAACAAGTGAGCTGCAAAACTGAGTCCACTCGCTTCCTGCAAGAAATGTAGGACGTGCGTTATGTCCAGGTCAAACGGTGTGTACGTTAGGCGCTCCCTACTTTTTCTGCAACCCCTGAGGGAGCCGAGACTTTGCCACAAAGAGCGTGACCGCGTCCATCTCGACATGGCCGCCGTTACCGCCACAGCCGCAGCGCCGCTTACACGGCGGTAGGAAAGAAAGCTCCCCATTGTTCCTGTACTCGCCGGACCGGTTGGTCACGTGGGTCGCCAGAGCGTGACGAGGGACCAGGTAGCCACGGCGAGCGGGCAAAGTAGTTTTGAAGACAGAGCGGCGTGGTCGTGCACCGACCATCACCATCACGTGCCTATGTACACACACACACACACACACATATATATATATATATATATATATATATATATATATATATATATATATATATATATATATATATATATATATATATATATATATATATATATATATATAAAGAACTTGAGTGGTAGCCTGAAGAATCCCTCTTTGCCTACTATATATATATATATATATATATATATATATATATATATATATATATATATATATATATATATATATATATATATGCAAGGCAAAAACTGTTATTCATCCGAATGTCGCACGATAGCACGAAGCGTACAAAGGAAATCCATAGGGATTTCTCAGAAAGCAAGCTTCGCAGTTGAGGAAAAATTCGTCCTGGGACCAACGCCTTTCCAGAGCGGTCACTCTGCTATCTGAGCTAACCAGGAGGCTAGCAGATCGCACCTTGAGGGCGAATAAATCGACAACTCAAAGCGCAGGGACACAGAATATGGAAAATCAGTTCTGCGGAATCCCGCAAGGTGGAGGAAATGTCGTGTCAGTTACATCTCAATATACGCTTGACACTGGAAGCAAATGGAGAATTATTTAAAAGTATACGCTCATTACAGCGTGCTAATCCTCAAGATGGAACCACACGGGACTAAATGCACTCGTAATATTCTGCCGTTGACCTATGCTTATGTCCGGGTCAAAATGACTACTTATATACCCGGTGTTTCGCCGAACACTTAAGAAAAAGTTTGTTGATTATCTGGGGCAGATAGCCCAATTCTAGTCCACGAGCTCGTCTACTTGAATAGGCGGGCATCACTTGCACAAAAATTGAGATACATAATCGGCCAATTACCAAAAATATAATAATTAAAATTGTTAATTAATTACCTCATGGCACATATTTCAATTAAAAATTGTAGCCAGGGAGTTCGCTTGACAGATCCCCTTGGAACGAATTCTCAGAATGACACCGGTTTCGAGTTGTTAGAGAGTTTTAAAATTTGGGACGCAAGAGTCTTGGGTTTAGAGGAGCAGCAGAGTTTGAGAATTGGGTCAAACGCAGACATCGCTGGGTCGAGCGCTCGAGACGCCGCAATGGGGAAAATGAAAAAGGTGCTTGAAAGCAAAAGAAGAACAGCTTTTCTTAGAAGTGAAAACAAACAGAATGTATTCTTGAGCAAAAATGGCAAACAATAGGATGTAATAAACGTTATTACTGCGTTAGTACTACGACCTGAGTGTGCTGTTGTAAGACCCAAGACGGCACGGCGACCCACGCTAGTTTTTTATTTCTGTGTCTTGGGTCAACGCGAACCCAAGATTGGCTCGGATTCTGCGCATGCTCACTTGCGGCCAGCAATTTTCTTGGGTCCCCAAGCCGCTTGGGACCCCAATTCTAAAACTCTCTATTAGTTTCCGAACTTTGCGACGAAACGCATTGGCGTTCCAGATAGTTTTGTGCTTCAATGCATAAAACGACGTTTTGTTCAGAAAGTATGTGGAATGACAGCGCATTTTTACCTAGTTTGACGGTGCATGTCTCGTAAATGGTGTCATCCACGCAATTCTTTTTAAGTGGATATGCATTGCAGTCTTGCCTGCTACAAATTATACATTGCAATATGTGCCATAAAATAGATAGAGACCCAATTAGTGGCATTTTGTTAATTAGTCTATTACGCATTTCAATTTTTGGGGGGAGTAATGACCGCCTCTTCGAGTAGACTAGCCCATGGGCTAGAATTGCGCTACCTGACACAGGCAATTAAAAACAATTGAAAGTGCTTGCTGAAACACCCTCTATGAAGCCCTGAGGTGAGAAATTGACATAGTGCATTACAGAATGATGCAAACATGGTGATATCCATTAAGAAAACACAGCTTCATTTATAATAATTGAAAAATATGTAGATACTTTTTTGCTGTTTTACTTCGTTAGTTCATGCAGACATCCTGCCTTGATGCTCGTTATGAGCTGCTTTATCGAAGTTAATGAGGGTCATCTAAACCTGCTGTTGAGATTGTACATTCTCTGACCTTTATCATCTTTTCCCATAAGTAAAAGAATTGTGAGTTTCCCGTCCAAGATCCAAGCACTTTTAATTCAACATAATATATCTTCTTGCAGCTCGTAGTCCCCAAAGTTTCAAAACTCTTTACAGTGTATCATATCACCCCAATTTATCGCCTCTCTTGGAGTCCTGAATGTCGCGTATCTTCCTGCTGATAGAAATAAAGTGCGTGATTTCCAATGCTTCTGTTTTCTTTTTTTTGTTTTTTTACATACATGTGAGATGGATTATTGCTCCTAAACCTTACCCACGACGTCCAAGAATACGCTGAAACACCTCAGAATTCACTACATTTTACGCTTTTATGTACATATCGTTTTGCACAAAGGCACCAGGCTTTCTATCGTGACTAGTGAAATCGCAACGCTTGTACTCATTAGCACTTTTACATGTAATAAATCTCGAAATCCATTCTCAACGCACCTCCGCGCATTCTTTCTTCTGGAAATATTGCAAAGGATAGTGCTCTCATTTATCTTTCACTTCATGCGAGTTTCTCGGCCGCCAACTCCTCTAATCCCATAAGTATGGTTGATTCCCTGCTCTGCCTTTCTCCACCTTTGAATTGTATGGCGTTTTCTTCTTTTGGCTTTCTTTCTCATAAGCTTTTAATCCTTTCGTATACACTTTCTTTCGCTTGCGAAACCTTCCTGCGTTCATATTGTAAAGCTTCAGGTGGTCAGGCGGATGGGTACAGTATTCTCCTTTAGCAATTTGCCTCCCTTGATCGCTCGTTGCACCTTTAATCCGATCATAGAACTACTTCATATCCTGAAGCGCTTGTGGTAAATATCTCACGAATCTTCAGCGGCGATGACTTTAGGCAGTCTCAAGCCGAGGTTCATCGAATTCGTTGGCCCTTTTGCATGGTACAGTTTTCTTCACCGCTAAAATACAACTCTAGTGGCTGTGCCCGCTTTACAGAAGTGAAATTGCAGCAACGTCTTTCTCCGAGTGCGTGGCTGCCCAAATCAAACCAGCAAACGCGATGAGAACATAAAGTATTAGAAACTCGACAGCCTATAGAGTATGACGCGACGAGCCACTCACATTAAAAATGTGTGCGCAAGGCGACTGTGAGTTTACAGAGCTGCACGCAGTGCACGTGGCCATGGCGATGCGCTGCTGAGCACAAGACGGCGGGCTTGACTCCAGGCCACGGCGACCCTATTTCCACGCGGGTAAAAATGTAAAGAAAAACGCTCACGAACTTAGATTTAGGTGTATGCTTGTGCCCACACACACGCTGCTAAGTGCATGTCAGGAGATGCAAACGCGCAATTGTGTGCAAGGTACACACGAGAATGGGCTGATGGCCTCGCCTTTCGTGAAGCTCGCGCACTAACGCTGCACTGAATTAGAAAGGCTATACCACAGTCGTAATGCTTCTGAAGAAAGCTTCCTCCACATTGTGAGGTTAACCATCAATTTTGCTTGCGGCTATCTCCCATCCTCTGTATCCCTTCATGATTTGATATATCATAGGAAGCCAACAAAAGCGTCTTTGCTTTTCTAAGGTGCAGGATGTGTGTCAATTGAGCTCCTGAACAACACCGCTTTACAATGTGACCAGCATGGTTTAAGTCATCGATCCGAGACCTCCACGATGTGCTACGTAATGCTAACGGATTTCTCTCGAATGTGCCTCTAAATCGCTACGTATGTCACAGCGTTTATGATAAGTGCAGTTGCCTGAGTTATTGCACGCTCTTCGCTTTCAGTGCTCGCCAGTGCCCTGACGTCGCAGCTCGTTTAGCATCAATAATCAGGGGGCGCCTCAAAAGGTCACAGCAGATTGAGACTATTGATGCGGAGAATTTTTTTTCTTTTAAGATTCGCTTTACGGTAGGTAGATTCCTTCTTCACCTCCTTCGGGGCCTCCTGAATAGGAAGGTTGCGAGTCCGACGGTGGTATTTGAATCAAGGTACTCCAGCTCAATAGCCCATTAGGCCATAGACCCACGCATGGCACGTGTGAATAACACCCTTACCATTCCCCTTCACGCAAGTTAACGTTTTAGAACGAAGCTGTTAAAGGGAGTGAAGCAACATTTTCGTGTGGCGCTCAAGGCCGGCGGGTGATGGCGTGGTCGGTATGAAGTGTAAATGCAATGCAACATGTGTCGGAGCTCTGAATTTGCTTTGAGACATAATACTATATTATTATGTAAAAGTTACCCTATATATAGCCTATTCAAATAGACAACACTGTACATTCGTGCTTTTCCTAACAAGCAATCTGATATTTTTGTTTCTCGCGTCTAGAATTATCGTCTCGCAGTGGAGGTCAGCTATGAGTTTGTACCGGTGCGGTGGTGAAAGGATGACGCCATGATCTTGCAGTTTAGTCTGCATGGGAGCCCAAAAGCGCCTATGTGACCAGCGTGTTGGGAATGAATCATCATAAGAACCGCCAGCAAACAGGTGCAATTAGTAATTGCGGAGACTGCAAGAAGTCTCTTGTACAGATTCGTTTTGTCGTAGCATCAGTTGCTCGAATTCACATACATCTTCTAATCATACTTTTAGGAGGTTGGCATGGGCGTGATGGTTCACAGCAAAAATTTGCTTAATGGAGGGACAGCGCACCAGTTTTCCCCATCCCTTCTCGGTGGCAGCTAGCGCTTTTAAACAATATGTCACATTGCACAGCCTTCGGGATCAGCCTTCGTTTTCCGAACCTTCGGAATCAACCCAAGTCGTTTCTTCGGGCTTAGCATGTGGGAACGCGTCTTCACTAGAGTAAATCAAATCAGTATTCAAGTCATCACCGTCGCTATCATTATCGCCGTCATAGTATCCCCGCCAAGCCAATGACGTGGCTATAGCTGTTGTCCGGTCGCATTGCCGTTGTCACAGAAACGCCCGCGTCACACACGTGATTACTCGCGTTACGCAGACATCTTGCGCCATCTGGTAATACTTTACGGAACCGGAAAGGAAGGTACACAGCTAACTACAAGCGAAATGCCCAATGTTTACTCCCAGAGGGCGTGGGTCCTGCGATATTCGTTTTCTTTATTATTATTTTTTATTACTTTTTAGAGGCCGATTAGGTTCTATATTCGTAATGACTACATGATGATAGCTATTACTGGGAAGCCATTACTGTAACTACGTGGGATAACCTTCATGTTATGCTGTGTTGCCTCGAGCAGAGCTTGCATTGTGAAGCTCATGTACTAAAGAAAGCGTATAAACGCAAATGAACATTCAAGTCAGAAGAACAAAATCAGGCGTCAGTAGTTGAGGCACGCAACATATTTTCTTGTTTGATATGGCTCCCGTAAAATCTTGTGCACATTTTTTTGTGAGAAAGCACCGATTCATTGTTAGTGACATCTATGGACGAGAATGTTCCACTTATCGTAGACACCCATAGGCCCTGCTCTTTCTCCATTTTCATACACTAAAACAGCTGAATTTGACTTCAGCATTGCGCCGCGTAAGTGATGGAACATTAATGGTTCGTTTCTCGCTTTTTTCGACACAACTCAACTATCACCAGGTTATTAAAACATAATATAGAGCCCAGCTGAGACAGACGTCTGTGTGTTCCTGCCAATAAACTTTATCTCCATCCAGCAATATCTGTCCTGCCTTAAAAAGACGAATGAGCGCAGTACTATGTTTGGAAGAGCAGGAGAAAACAAGGATATAGTGAAGAGAGTTTGCCTACGAGTAACGAGCGCCGTGTCTCCATAGCACCATGTGTTTAGACTCGCATCAGCAAACAGGTAACATTAACGAAGGATTTCAGTTTGAGCTAACGCGACGTCCTGAAGTTCAAGTATTCTTTGCGAATGAATTCAAAGCCGGCAACGTCTTAACTCGCCCGTTAATATTGATTCCCAATGCGTTCATTAATCAGACAGAGTTGGGGCCTAATAAGTTAACGAGCAGCCTTTGTGCAGGAGCGAAGAGGAGTGCAAGAAAGGCGGCTCTCTATACAACCTCCGCTCGAAAAAAAAGATATGATAGAAAATAAATCTGCAGCGCTGAGAGTATTCCCAGGCACTTCGACGAAGAAGACATCGGGCTACGGAAACACCTGCGGCTCATCAGAACCATTCATTCCAGACGAGGCAAAAACAAACGCGCAGTCGTAACTTGGGCCCATCCCGCGCGCACTTATCGACCCGTCGTAACGCGCGTGCCCCAGATGATGACGAAGATAGCATTTCATTTGCAGCTGGCGGCGGCACCGCCCACTGCAGGGACCCGTGCAACAACCGATGTGTTTACTACCCTTCGTCGTCTTCGCTCGTATACTGTTTCACGCCTTTCCCTTTTCCCGTTGTACGCCGCTTCCGGCCCGCGTTGGGTGGCGATGGCTGCAACGGGCGAGGCGGTCGCGCCGGCGAGGACGCAACCGTTATTTATGTATGCCACCACAAGGCCGCGCGTTCGTAGAACCGCCCCCCGCCTCCAAAAAAAAAATAAAAGATGGGAAAAGATGTACAGAAAAGAACTCGGCTCAACGCGAAAATGAGGTAACGCAGGAAAGAGGTCCCTTCTGTCGTGCTGCCGCGTTGTTTCCGGTCACCCATCAACATTGCAAGCGGTTCGGAGTAGGCGTGCTTCTTTCTTTTGCTCTCACCTTGTTGTATCTACTTTTGGTTCGCGGCCGAAATGCGTTGTGGGAAAGCGCGCTACAGCGGGAGGCAGTGGGTCAGGTTGTACAGGCTTCGTTCTTTGCGGTCTTCGCTCGCCGCGAAGCCGCCGGGGCGGCTCGGCGGTATACGGTGGTGAGAGTTGATGAATGGCCTCCATTCTGACTGCACTCCCTGAGGCGCCAGAGGTGGCGCGGTACCTGGGGAGCTCGCAGACCGGCACGCCCGGAAGCACTCTACCTGCCTAAGGTCATCAGCCGGTTTCAATCTAAGGGAAAGCAGACACCGGTTCCCACCCATTCGTACCTTTACTTTCCCGAGGCATCATTTGCTGCACTTTTGCGGCGCCATCTGTTTCGGGAGTGTTGCTCGCAATCCTTAGATCTTGCCTTTTGGGATTCGCCTCCTTTTTTTTTTGGAGGGGGGGGGGGGGGGGGGAGGCAAGCAGTGCAGGTTACGTGACGGAGACATATTGATGTCTCGACGCGTGCGAAAGCTTCGACCTCTTACTGGATGAGGATATTAGGAACCTGTCCACAGTACACAGAGTTGCGCGCGCGTCTTCTTTTCGACAAATAGTCCCGGCCCAGCCAGTTTCTGATATAAAAGCGTCCTACCTAGAAGAAAATGCCTGTATGCGTGACATCTCGCTTGTTTCTCGTTTCGTTATTGCTATTATTTTCTTGTTTCTCTTTCGCGGCGGTGTTGCAGGAAATAAAACAAGCAGGAAGCAGGATATGAAAGCGTTCTCAACTTTTTGGTAGCACGGAAGCCATGGGAAAATAAACGACAGCAAGAAGACATATTTGGCCCGTGTTTAGGGGCTTTTTTTCATTTTTTCTCTTTATGTTTCGTTTCCGACGTTCCGGCTTGTTTTTAACCTCTATCTTTCGCCAACGTTAACAACTATTACAAATGATCCTTCACGACATCCTTTCAGGAAAAAGAGTGCTACTTTACAAAGAGTAGCGAGACAGTAAGAGGTATGCGGACAGAGAAAGCGCACAAAAAAAAATGTAGCGCGGCGCTTTCAACAGCCCGAGCGATTAATCAACAAAATGTAATAAAGAGGCCGATTGCTTTTGTTCTTTTTTTTTGTGGACTATCATTAGGTGGCGAGGCATAAAAGCATATTCTTAAAGCAATACCAGTCCCTCCTTCTTACGATGTGCTATAAGATAAAACCACCTACCCTAGTGTATCCACACTGTGGCAAGTAAAAATTCATTTTAGAAGCCGAGGGCCGTAAAACAATGAATGTGTAAAGGAGCAGGAACATAACGACTATCGTTGAAATAAGTGGCTGAAGAGGTTTATACACGAAATGAACTACTCACTATAAGACGGTGAATTTTCTCGATGGAAGATTATCCGAGATGCTTTCGGATCTGTTTGGCCCCCGTTAAGTTTATGAAAGAGTAAAGGGCGAGAGATTTAACGACTGCGTGTGCGATGCCCAAGCTCCACCGATGTATTTGTTGCTCCTGCGCTTGTGCATCTTGAATATAATCAGAAGAAGAGCCGGATCACATGGTTTTCGTAGGGATTAAATCTCATCAATTACACTTACCCGGGGTCAAGATCCAAAGTAGCTGTCGCATATTTGATGTTGCGGCGTAATAGGGTAACATATGCTTGTCAAATCATAAGCCGACTGGACAGGTCGCTGAAGCTAGAACGTGGTACATATTAAATTTCAATAAAACTGGGTGCTAGGCTAGTTGGTGATGCATTCTTTAAAAGTGATGGTAGCGCTAAGAGGCGCTTTGTGTGGCCTCGTCGTCTTGTCCTCTTTTCACCGTGCGTTCGTCCCTTTTAGCGCTACCATCACTTTTAAAGAATGGTAAACATTAGTTTTTCATGTTAATGTTAAACTCAAGCGAACGCCGACGTATGTTCTGATATCATTTGGTGCTGATTGGGTATGTCGTTAGAACGGAATGAGGTCGATTCATGATTATATTGCGCTTAGTATTACACTGGCGAACATAAGGGACAGTGTAACACTAAGCGCAACGTAATCACGAACTTCCACTAAATAGCCCCGTTCATTGCTTTACTGGAGGTCAATTAGTGAAATAGATAACTTTCGTTTTAAAAAAAGCTTAGGTGCCACTACTCATGTCGAGCACCGCAAGCTTATTGCGTCATAGGCAGACTAACCGACATCATTATCAGAGTCGCACAGCGTTTTGCGATTGCATGCGTTATCGCCAGCAAAACATCAGATTTTTTAAAGAAAATAAATATAGATGATCAATAGAGGTTAAAAAGAGCTAGAATAGCATATTGCCGGTCGCCCACCCTTACGAAAAACGCTGTTTAAGGCAATTTAGCTTGAAAACTTCCTACTTCTGAGACAAATTGAGAAACAACTTTGCCGTCCTCCATCCTCATTTCAGCTCCTACGACCACATAAATGAAAATTAAGTTGCGCCCTTAAGAGAGGACAAGCCCTGCACCCTGTTCACACACTGTCGGCAACCATTCAAACACAAGACGACAAGGAAATACAATCTTCTCAGTAAATCAGAGAGTCTGTGCTCGAAAAGATGATCGATGGTCCCATCGCAACCGCGGACGGTCGTAGTCAGCGTGAACAGCCAGAGCCATGATGATGAAATAGGCTTCTGCGGCACCTAGATGAACACGTTGTTCACGTGTTCGCTCATGAAACTAAGAGAACGCTGTGTGAGATAACCGAGGATTTTAGCTTTTTGTGGAGAGAAAGAAAAAAAAAGGAAGGAAAGACAGGGGGGTTAGCCAGTGTAAGTACCTTGTGCTGGGGAAAGGGCTAAAGGGAATAAAAGGTGATACAAAAAACACATTAAAAAATAAAAAAGCGAGATAAATTAACACAATAATGCGATGCTACGTGCTACTTTCAAAGTCGGTCGCACAATTCACAAGTCGTTAAAATCGTTAGCGCGAATTATTAGGCGGGTGCTCTTTCTACGGTAAACTGAAGACATGGTAGCAAGAATTTCACGCAGTTCTTACAGGCACACACGCATAGTTCCAAAGCAAATTAGGCTTTTGTCCCTTTTGTGGCCGTAGACTCTGGCAAGTCCCTACTGTTGGCGTACTCCGCCAGAATCCTCGAGGTTTCCGAAGCACG
Organism: Dermacentor albipictus; assembly: GCF_038994185.2. Taxonomy (NCBI): domain Eukaryota; kingdom Metazoa; phylum Arthropoda; class Arachnida; order Ixodida; family Ixodidae; genus Dermacentor; species Dermacentor albipictus. The sequence goes on along the minus strand of NC_091823.1, from coordinate 47,578,644 downwards.
TGGGCTGGTAGATAAGTAAGCCTAATTGAACGGGCCGATGGCTACGCCTAACCGTAAAGTTGCGCCACCAGGATAGCGGCGTTACAGTTTGAGAAATATTTCAGTCCAATACGGAAGCGGTAGATGAGTGTCATGTTAGTCACTGCGTGCTGTTATGCACAAGCCTGTTTTTGCACACTTCACAATGTGAAACACGCAAAACAAAAAAAAGAAGGAAAAGTAGCCATTACTTTACTAAAAGCATTCCTTCTAAGCCACATTGGCTCTTCTGGCGGAAACTGCGACATTAGAGTCGTAAAAAGTTTTTCCCGGCGCACAGTGCCCGGCGTTTGCCCGGCGCACAGTGCAACTGATACTGGTGATACGCCATAACGCTATCTTCGATGATCCAGGGAATTTCGACCGAACACAGCACATTACGTTGTGAGCCAATGCCGAATCCTCCGTATACTAGCATACGCAGTATCAGGAGGACATAAATGCCGTTCAGTATTGCAACGGCAGAAGCTTCTCTCATGAAGTTTCATTGCGCGGAAGAAATAAAATGGTTTCTCCGTTATTGCGTTCGGGTAAGTCAAAGGGACGTTAAAATTTTTATCGTAAGAATCTTTGACCACCCGGTACAGATGTCATCAGTGTGATGACCTGGCCCTACCACTAATCTAGGCGCATTGCTATTTGGACCTTACAGAACCGGCTGAACTGCCTGCCATCCTGTCAAGTCGTGTGGGCTACGAAAGCGTAAATAAGCCTTAAATTCGTTCTTCAAGACTATCCGTAGTGATTATTTTCGAAGAAAAAAGACGACCGATAGCGAATAATCCGCAGAATGTTTTTGACGTTGGTGGTCAGCTCTGGCACCAGTCATTCATCTTCCTTTATCTGGTCTTAGAAATGACCAGAGCCGGGAACAACCCAAAAGCGCGCGGTTGCATCTCTATTTCACATATATTGTTTTTTTATAAGGAGTACAAAATCACGGTTTGAAGTGAATGATGACGGTTATTGAAGAGGGAGAAAGAATTACGGCTGGAAAGAGGTATAGTTAAATTATTTAAATAATTTCCGGGGTTTACATTACAAAAGAACGACATGTTTTTAAGGCGCACCATGGTCCCGCGGAGACTCCGGTTTAATCTTGGCCACCTGGGGCTATTTGACCCGCACCCTATGCACGGCACGCGGGTGTTTATACATTTGGACCCTCTCCAAACGCGTCCGCCGTGGTCAGAAATCGAACAAGCTACCTCGTACTTAGCAGCGCAGTGCCATAGCCGCTAAGCCACCCCGACCGGTCTAGAGAAAAGTAGAGTGATGACATCGATAACTTACCTCGCACAATGCCACAACGAATGACCGCAATAATGAGATCCTCTGAAAGGAAAGGGCGCAAATGCTGGACCTGACTCGAAAGACAACTTCATTTAGGGCCACTAATGTGTCTGAAAACGAGACTCAGTCATCAGAAGAAGTCGTGGCGTGTTTATGGGAAACAGTTTGATTTTGTTTGAAGATAAGTAGGAGCATTACGGTCTTGGTATTACAGCCCCGAGCATTATATAAAATGGGTACACCAATAAGCAGCGCGTAAGAACGACGCATAATAGGAATAACGGTAATTGCTCACTCGTTCGTTACTCAGACTGTAAACTGTGTCGCTCAGTTTCTGGCCCATCACTACAAAGGTCCACTTGTTATTTATGCATGTGTTGCGTCGCTTTCCTGCCTTGTCCCCGTCTGCGAACATTGGCGTCGCATCGTGTCAAACAAACAAGACCAACGCAGTGTGTTACAGAAGATTTGCCCTCATTTGATTTCCACTCATATTTGTCATTACGTCTCCTAGACATGTCTCTACTGCCCGTAAAGGACGTTCTGCCCGTCTAAAGTGTCTTATTCTTAAGACTCCATTTGATATAAAACGTTCAGCCTTCGCGTACCACTCCCGAGAAAAATCCTGCTTCCTGCTCTTTTCTACCTCCTTACGGGAGCTTCAAACAAGTCACTCAAACGACAATGGAAAATAAATAAAGAATGCCCGTTGCCGCTTCGCCTAGCATGGCGAAGCCCAGGTCATTTAGACGCAATCGTAGGAAGTCACGTCTTGGGGCTGAGCTTACTGCCACTGTTCGGAGATCCCGCGGCAGCTGTCCGGCTGTAGAGGCGCTTTACGAACTCGGCAAGATAAAGCCTGCCTCCGTGTCCTCTGCAGTGGCTTGAATTATTTACACGCTTACTTTGGGCCAATTTCGTCCCCAGAAGAGAACGCCTTCCGTCGCAGCGGAGCAAAGGAAGGCAACGACTAAGATCTTGAGAATCTATCGTGGGTTCAAATCCGAGTACGACCCCGGTTCTTTCTTTATTTCGAGCGCTCATGTTAAGCCCTCAACAAAACAACTCTGTCTGTTTCTGCGCGTGTTTCATTCGGTGCTCTCTTTGTACTAAACAATGCGAAGGAATACGAGGGTCTAGAAAAAGCATCAAGTTAATCCTCCTACAAAGACCGCATCGCATTCTTGTATCTTTCGTTGCTCTAGCTCAATTATTTTTCACGTTTTGCTGCCCAAGCGCATTGAACGAACAAGCCGTCCAAGCTTGTTTTGAGGAAATTAGCTAGTTCAGCCGCATTGGATGACTGTGATTCCTTTCTCGCTGCCTCATTGTCAACAACCTTACATCAGCACAGCTAATTTCACTCAGCATAACAAAAAGCAAGAGCACAAAATTAAAAGTCAACTACAAGAAACTTTTAGGCGGCATAAGAAGCCTTGTGTCAGATTGCGCTTGCAATACGAGTGGATGCGTCACAAAAAGCTCACTAAAGTAGACAATTTTGATACCGCAACTGAAAAAAAAAACGCCATTACAGCGCGCCGGAAGTGACACATGACTCAGAACGTTCGGCTTCCCCGCATGAGCTCTGGGATAAGGCAGCGCCCTTCGCTACCCTGTGTCCTCTTAGAAATTTCAGAGGCGGCGTGCTGGTATTTTCGTCATATCTGCTAACCAATAGGTATACACCGTGTTGTCGGCAAAGGTGACTATGTAAAGGCTGCTAATAAGAAAGCTAAACAATTACCAGCCCTGCAGCTCTGGCAAGATTGCCTCGGTAGTACAACTACTTACTTATGACCAAATTAGCCACGGATGAAATAGTATTGCAGTTGGCATTTAAATTACATACATCGTCACTCATCGCTCTTTTCACACACCACGTTCAACACGAAAAGATCCTCAACCCACCATCCGTTCACTTCTTTCGAATCCAGTTGTGGCGGACTAAGCAGGAGTTGGTCGGCGGGAAAGTAGGATAAATGACAGATCATTGCCCTAATGCATACAGAGTAGTTATTAGGGTGAGTAGTGAGCTGATCCCTCTTATTACTAATGGATACGTAAACGACACAGAACAAGGACGAAGACAAGAGTCAGTACACATTAACACAAACACATGGACGCCGTGTGTGCGTCTAATGCGTCTTTACTCCTGCCCTCGCCCTTGTTCCGAGCCATGTGTGCATCCATTACGGCAACGAAAAAAGCTAGCAAACACGTGAGAAGACATGCAAGGTACTTAGAGTATCCGGTCTAGACCTTCCACAAGGCTCCGAACTCCTCTCACCCACAACTCTCGGCGCATGCGTCTAAGAGTTAAACGCATTACACCACCCATAACTTCGAGCAGAGAGACCAAATCGTCCATCTCACTTTCCTCGCGATCGCCCGCGTTTTGTGACCCAAGTAGGATTTTTTCTGCTTACAGCGCTTGTTTCTCCGACGCTTAATTAATTTGTCGTCGAAGCCCATCTCCGTTTGAAAGAAATCCGGCCCACGCAACCGACGAGCGAGAACGAACCCGGCACCCGATCTCGCCAAGCCAAACAGAAGAGGGTGGCCACGCGATGGCCCGCTGTTATACGGCCGTCGTCTCCGAGCAACGCACAGCGAGCCCCCTTTGCTTGCTTGCCTCCTCGGCGCCCGTTGTGCCATGACTACGTGACCAAGAGCGACGCACCCAGCCGAACAAGACATCGTTCGCGGCTCCCTCCCGGCGTGTTTACCCCGCCGAGATCGCGGCGCCGGGCCCGAGAAATGTTTTCCTTCCTGAGCAAACCTCGTCCTTGGCAGTTCGGCTTTTCCTTCGGTGGAGGAGGAGGCGCCCAAGAAGAAGACACGATGCGGGAGCACGTGGGCCTTAGGCCGAGCTCAGGTGCCTTTGCTGTTTATTCGAAGCTAAGGCTACCCGCTCTGCAGGAAATGGCGTGGCCGGCGACACGTTAATGTCTTTCGAAGGAGGAGTTCTTTTTTTTCTATCTTCTCTGCCGTATCAATGAAGTTCTCTGCGCAAATAGAAATTTACTGCGCAAGGGCATAGCTGGATCGCGAATATCCAGGTTGCTATTTGTACTCTATCATATCGTGCACAGGCAATGCATGCCTTAGTAAAACACATACTTATGAGTATCACGAAACGACATCGATAGGGCACTCCATATCATCACCGTCGTCCTGATTGCCATTCATTTATTTATAGGTGTGTACTTCGGGCGTGCGTTTGGCTGACGTCCCGGCCCTTTATTTCCCTCTTCAATCTCTCGGTGTATACTTGCCGAAAACGACCTTGGCCTGGGATTTCCAATCACGACTGTGGTGTGTGAACGCAGCCGACCTTACGACATCTGTTGCCTCACATATACTGCCCTGCTGCCCACAACTGCGGTTCTCTTTATTTGACTCCGATTCATTTACTCTAATAGACCACCGGCAAGCTGTTCTGGAGACACGTTCCCTGCCAGATTCTGTGCTTTCAGTCTGGCATGTACCCTGCTCCCGGTGAGGAGCACTGATGATCTCCCATGCCAAGGATCCGCAGTGGTTGCTTAGCGACTATGGTGTGGAGCTGCTAAGTACGAGGTCGCGGGATCGAATCCCGGCCATGGCGGCCGGCCGCATTTCGATGGCGGCAAAATCCGAAAACACCCGTGTACTTAGATTTACGTGCACGTTAAAGAACTGCAGATGGTCCAAATTTCCGGAGACCCCATTACGGCGTGCCTCAATGACGTCGTGGTTGTGGCACATGAAAACCCACAATTTAATTTTTCCATGCCTATAGACAAGTTGATGGAAGCTGACTGCAGGATTTGCAGTACTAAGGTTTGAACATTCTCGTTTATTTCCTGCATATTTCATACCAAATTTTTTCCCAACTGCGGATTGCTAAGAACTGCTCTCAGGCCCTCTTGCAGCGCTTATTCAGTGTCTGGCGCCTCCCAGCCTAGGCACAGTGAAGTTCCTTCATAAGCTTTCTTTTTTAAGCACTGACGTTTTCTGGGTCATTTTTCCGTGCTGTTAGTTGTAAATCTGTCGTTTACGAGAGGCCAACTTAACTGTCAAGGCTCCCAAATGCCAATTAGGGCGCGCGGAGGTGGCTCATCTATAGGCCATGTAACGGGGCAAGGCCATCGTCGGCCTTCGGAGGTTAAACTTGCCGCAACAGACAACTTCCCACAACCACGCACCAAGCGGGACATCAGGTCATTCCTTGGTTTGGAAGGTTATTACCAAAGATATATCCCATGTTATTCCGAGATTGCAAGTTCTTTAACAGATGCTCTCAGAAAATCAGAACCGCAAACGGTAAAGTGGGATGACGCAAAAGAAAAGGCTTTTAGTATGCTGAAGAAAGCGCTAACGAGTCAGCCAATGTTGAACGCGCCCGGCTACTCTAAGCCATTCAGTGTGATGCCAGCGACCGGGGTATGGGGGTGGTGCTTTGTCAAAAGGGAGATGACGGTAATGAACACCCCGTACTGTAACGCCAGTAGAAAGCTTTCAGTTCGTGAGGAAGCATACAGTGCATCAGAAAAGGAATGCGCCTGCGTGGTATGGGCGGCGCAGAAGCTAGCTTGCTATATCGCTGTTTCAAGGTTCACCATAGAGACTGACCATTGCCCCCTGACATTGCTGCAGTCCATGTCTACAAAAAACGGCCGTCTTTTGTGCTGGAGATTGGCTCTTCAACAGTACACCTTCGATATTCGCTATAAGAAGGGTAAACTTAACGGCAATGCTGACTGTCTGAGTCGTTGCCCCTAGAGTAGCGAAAGCCTCATGCTCACTCTGGTTTCCGTGTCACTTTTACGTTGGTATTTTTTTTTCATGCGTTTTTTTTTTCGCGTAGTTGTAGTTGATTGTTAGCTGATTTTGGTAACCACGTCTTAACGCTTTCAAGAAATGACTGTCTTTAGTGTTCGGGGGGGGGGGGGGGGAGGACGCGCGAAATGGATGGAAAAGTAGTAGCGGGTTTCCTATTCTTTTTAAAGCCTGGTGTGTCTTGGGGGAGCGTGGCCTTGTGCTCGCTTGCTTTGTGATTGTGGGTCCGGCACTTTTCTGGAGTGATTGCTCCACACAAGAGACGAAGAGCTGCGAGACTGGTTTGCAAGTCCAGTTTTACCGGACCTGACCAGGGAGAAATGGCATACAAGAGCACCACGAGGACTGATGAATGACTCCAGGGAATCTACAAGCTATGTAGCAAGGATTCGTCACCCCGGAGGGAAATTCTGCTGCTGAAACACCGATCCCTCGCCCAGTTGCTACTGGCCCCTACGCGTCTGGATCTTCCTACCCCGTCGGAGATACTGTTACGATCGGCATGTAACACCAAGTGCAAAAAGGATGATCGAAAGACCATGCTTAATCGAAACGGAGGATAGATCCCTAATTTGCTATGGGTGTCTCGAGTGGTTGCCGGCCTGGCGGGCACCCCGCAGTGATTAAGGGCCCCTTTGCGTGTGTGCGTGACAGGAGGGAGGGCCGCCTTGCACGAACTGTGCCACTCAAGCGGAGACTCCATTTCCGCTAACCAAACAGGGCCCACGGGTTGCCGCCAGCAGAGGCAAGCACGTGCAACGTCACCTAGGAGAGAGGGAGCAGCCGCACATCACCGACCGGACTCAGTACATGTCACGTGACGCTGACGCGAGCAAAATCCCGCCTACGATTTTAGCGGTCCTACTTAAGCGGCCCGGAAATGTTTTTTTTAATATTCTCATCATATATATCTTTCACCTACCATGGAATAAACACTGCAAGTTTCGCACTAGAAATCGTCTCGCCCCTGCCTGGTCGTCATGGTCCACCGGACGCCTGCAGTCTGCCGACAACGCCACGCTACCCAGCAGTAACGCCGGTCGAGGTTCGAGTAACCGGCGTCCCAACAGCACCCATTCCTGCGTTTCGCGTCGGCTTCGGCCCTAGGCGTCCTCCTTCGGCGTAACCGACCGAACTATCGGGATAGGCAGCGCGTCACTCACGCGCTGCCTCTCGCGATCTTCCAATTAGCGAGGCAGTCGCGCCACTCTTCGCCCCGTTTGCAATGTGCCGCACGAGACAGATTGCCCACGACAGCCAATTTATCGCGAAATGAAAGCACAGGTAGAGCTGCGCTCAAATTTCGCATTAGGAAGTATCCCAATCGTCAGTGAATTTTTTTACTGGCTAACCACGGTTAGAAAGTTATCGCAAGACCCACGACGCGCTTACATGTATCGGTATCTGCCCGAATGTTGTCGCCGATTAAACGAACTTTTCTCGCCGTGTTTCGTGCGCGACAAGAACATTGGGGCACATTGTACAACGTACGCGAACATCACTGATTATGCTGGAATGTACGACGATCCGTCTATTGCTTTGAATCGAATTCTGGGGCTTTACGTGCCGGGACAGCGATTTGATAATGAGGCCGTAGTGGGGGACTCCAGATTAATTTTGGCCACCTGAGGATCTTTAACGTGCCCCCAATGCGCAGGACACGGGAGTTTTTGCATTTCGCCCCCATCTAAATGTGCCGCCACGTCTGGGATTTGATCCCGCGACCTCGTGCTTGACAGCGCAAAAGCATAGCCGCTAAGCCACTGCGGTGGTTCATGAGCATGTATGCATGTGTGCGTGCGTGCGTGGGTGTGCGCGCGCGCTTTGATACTATGTTACTATGAGCAGACACTACTGTGCTTGTCAGAGGTCATGCGTGGACTGTACATTACGCATGATTTGTTGTAATCTGCAACTTTGTAGGTTCTTTGTAGGTTTGTCGCGTGTATGTCTTGTCACTTTCACGCCAAGAGATTTTCGAAGGTTGGTATTGTTTCTTTTTTTTATATATATACTGGTCTCACGTGTGGGGAGTTTTATTTGCACGTCTTTAGCTACAATATTGAGATATGGCACTCTTCAGTAGCCAGACCTTCCGTACTGTCGCAGTTACAACTTCTTAGCCCCGTTCCTTGAGCGAATTCATTGCAAAACCAAAAGAACATGATGACAAGATGAATGCAGCAGACTTAAGGTTCCTTTCTCAAGCAGCTCCTCGCTGTATGAATCGTCAAGGATCGCTACTGAAGCTGAGTGTATTCTTTAGTTGAGGGTCGGCACTATGCTCCCCTAGACGAACTTCATGAATATTTCCGAGTCGAAGCTTGTTTGAGAATACGTTGGTTATTCTTTCCCATAAAACAAGCCGGCACTTATTCCTATATATGTGGCCAGCTATAGCGCACGACCTGTTTTGTAAAAGTACATGCTCCTGCCGCCATCCCTTCTTGAGGCCTCATCAATGTTGGCACAGACAGTCTGCGAACGAGGCACAGCGCTAGGAAGAATAACGCCACGGCGAATGCCAGTCTCAAATTTATCGACCCTAAAGGCGTAAGTGCATGACCTGGAAGATCATACGAGGCTGTTCATTGCACATTCACACAGGTCGTCCTTGCCGTTCGCTTCTTACCTCTTTTTCCTTCCTCTTCCCTCATCCATCTGACGCCATTGAGCAACCTAGGAGGTTACTGCGTGCTTAAGTTCATCCCGTTAGCTTTACTTCCACTGTTTTCACCGTTACTCTGGAACATCTCTTCAATAAGGAGTTTAGAAATGACGCGTTTTTCCTGCCACCTTATTTTCCGCAATCCGGCTTTTCTTTACGCCTTTTCTTCTATTATCATTTGACTTATTTGCTACACTATTCGTGCTTAGGGAACACATTAGGGACAGACTTCAGAAATCTGTGAGAGCCTTTCCTACTTAAGTGACGGTAAAAGAAAAACCTTTGGTCGCTCTCAAGTGGTGGCGCTTACGCCTATCTTATCTCGTTTTCAGTACCCTTAAAGCGCCCACACGAGGGCTTTAAAAAAGGCGGAGCGAATAACACACAGGCAAGAAAACACAAAAGAATAACGGGAAAGAGGGAATAGAAAGATAAGATAGAGAGAGAGGCGGGTGGGAGAGGAAAGCCGCAGTGAGCTCGCGCAGGCACGCGGAGGGCCGCAGCGAGTCAAAGGCGTTCACATGGGCCAGCCGCACTCAAGAAAGACAAAAGTGCCTTCATAGCTCTGTGGGCCGTCACCGCTAGAACCTTGCTTACGAAGGTAGCATGATGTCGATGAGGCCGCCTTCTGAAGCCGAGCGCGAAGCTGAAGCAGTGTCGCCCTCGACGTCCAGATGCATATGTAGTTGGCGTAGATAGAGAGTCGATCGGTGCTTGACAGGTTCTCGAATAGTCCAATAAGGGCTATATTAAAAAGCGTTGGGCTTAGTACTTTGCCCTGAGGGACTACGCCGCTACTGTAATACTGGAGTGTCGGGCCATCCCTGGTGAGTACGTAGACTGATCGCATCTGTGGGTAGCTAGAAACCCAGATATCTATCTTGCCATCAAGTCCTATTGCTTCTAACGCTTTAAGGATGGCTTCATGGGTAATGTTATTGTAAGCCCCTTTAACGTCTAGAAACAAGGCAGCACACAAGCGTTTACAGGCCTTGAAGAATTCGACGCACGTTAACGATCAAGCGCGATCGGACGGTATGGCGCAATGTCCAAAGGCGCCTTGACAGCTTTGAGAAGCGTAATCAGGCCACTTGCCTTCCATTTCTGGGAAACCGTGCCAGTCTGCCACGAGTCACTGAACAGGAGCAGGGTTGCCTTTCGAACCCGTTCACCAAGGTTACACAGAGCGCGGCATATAATGCCACCTGGTCTTGGCACTGAGGAACGCCTGCTTAAAGCAAGCGCATCCTCTAGTTCGTCCAGAGAAAAATGGCACTCCATACGGGGATCACGTAAGAATGGTGAATCACTTTGCACTGTAGGTAAAGAGCCAGTGAACTAAATGGGTGGCGCTGTCCAGGGGTTGCACGGAGGCCACGAACAGCTCTCTATATAAGAGACAAACGTTTCGGGGATACAGAGACTCGCAGAAAGACATCCATCGTTGTGAAGCCAGCTCGTTCATACGACGCTGTATTTTCTTCTGTGTGCGTCTTGCCAATCTGAAATCATGAATAGACTTTGTGCGCCTACATCTTCATTCCGCAGGGCGGCGAATTGCCCGAAGTTTCTCTAACTCGATGTCGAATTTGGTGCGTACGGAGCTTTACAAAACCGAATGTGTGGCAACATATAAGGCACCTTTTATTGCGTCCCCTAGGCTTCCATGACTGATTTAAATTTTGGCCAGCCGATGCATTGGACGGCTCCGGAGGACTTGGAGCTAGTCAGCCGCTCAATCGTGAGATAAGTTGGGATGTGGTCACTTCCCCGCGTTTCCAAGTCCGAGAACCATTGATCCCTTCTGCATAAGGAGCGCGAAACAAAGCTAAGGTTAAGGCAGCAACTATACACTGTTCCTCGCAAATAGGTGGGACTTTCATCATTTATCCAACAAAGTTCTCGTTCAGAGAGAATGCACAATCTTCTGCCCCTCGAGTCGATCTTGGAGCTTCCCCAGAGATAGTGGTGGGCACGGGAAGCTCCAGCGATCACCCACGGCTGTGGAAGGAAGGAAGGAAGGAAAACTTTATTCGGTCCTGCAAGTAGTGATGATTCATCACTAAGCGGGCCGCTCCCACGTCGGGACCGGAAGGCCAAGCCTCACGGCCACATCGTGATCCTGCTGGACAGCCCAGAATTGTTCATCCAGGTCCGGGCTGCGAAGTGCAGCCTCCCACCTGGACGCATCCTTGATCGCCGAGTCTTCAATTCTTTCGCAAGACCAGAGCATGTGTTCGAGCGTGGCTAAAGCACCACAATCTTGGCAATAAGGCTCTGTATACGTCTCTGGATAAATCATGTTGAGTCTCCATGGGCAAGGATAAGTACCAGTCTGTAGTAAGCGTAATGTAAGTGCCTCGGCCCTGTTTAGTTGAGGATGCGGCAAACTGTAAACCCTGCGTATAAGAAGGTAATACTTCGTGATTTCATTGTATGTGGAAGGGGAGTCTATTCTCGGGGAGTACCGCCACGCCGTTGCGCGGGGCAGAGCGAAGGGTAAGATCTCGCGCTGCCACGGCGGTGGAGTCATTGTCAAAATTTTACGTAAGGGATCGCAGTTTAGAACACTGGATGGTGATAAGTAGGCTACCAGAATTGCGAAATACACCTTGATCTTCTCCACAGTCAATGAAACGTACTGGTCTTCATTGCCAGGTGACAGGTGGTGATGAACATACGTCAAGTCACTGCGTATAGAAACAATTATCTTGCTGCGTTGCCCGTGGGTGGAGGACATAATTCAATCATATCCGACAGTCTGATTCGACAATAAGGGGAAACTGATCAACGAACACAAACTGTCGAAAGTCGGACATACGCGACTTAAGTCCTCTGGCATTTAATTGAGAGACAGATGCACTCTGGACCTCCTCTCGAAACGATGGCATCTGGAAGGTCATTGCTTTACTTTTGAGCCGCAAGCGCTAGACCCAGGGTGTCCAGCATCTCCAGCGCGCTTTGCGCTGACGGGGTTTTCATGTTGCTGAGTAGAACACGCATAGCATGCATCAGTGACTGCAACATTGTTATTACCTGGCAACTATCAGGTATCGTTGTATCAGCAGTTTGTGAGGTTGTCGATGGCGGCGGTATCCGAGGTTTCTTCGTGGCAGGTTGTGCGCTTGGAAGTGCGGGACATCTGCAGGATGATCGAGTCTTGCCACTTTGTTGAAGTAGCCGCCTTGGCAGAAGACGGCGTGTTGCTTGTTGCGGCGTTTCGTTTCGCTCTGCGGTGGCAATACCTTCGCCGCCTAAGTGTAGCGGCAGCTTCGCTGTGCGTTGAATGATCCCGAACCGTGCGCTTTAGAACCGCGAATTCCTTCCGGACCCCCGGGCGGTCCTTCCACGAGGCTTCGTGGGAGCCATGGCAACTAGGAGAGTCGCGCGGCAGGCGTCTTCTGAATGGGATTCAGCGCACCACGGGCACACAGCGCTATTCACACAGACGCTTTTTACATGGCCAATCATGAAGCATTTGTGACATTGCAGGGCCTTCCGTATGTAAGGTGGAACTGCGTTGCGGCCATGGCGAACTTTGTCGTCAAAGAGAAGGCAGCCTCCCTCAAACAGAAGCTTCACGCAGCGCCTGTTTCCTAGCCTGGTGAAATGCGTGATGACAGTGCCTTCTGTTGTTGGCTTCATTAATATTGACAAGTTGTCAGCCGGAATGGAATCGTCGACGTCATAGATGACGCCAACAGTACCGATACCGCCTGCAGGGATCATTGATCGAACATTTACTTTGTCGATTTCCGTGACATTCCGAAGACATTGTAGTGCGCTACGATGTAAAACGTCTACAGCCAGGACATTCTTACGTGAGTTTATTCTCACGTCTTTTATCTCATTCGGAGCGATGCCCTCAAGTAACAAAGAAAAAGGCTGCCTGCTCAGGAGCCGCAAATAGGTCATTAGGTTAACAAGTGAGGACACGACAGTGTGCGGCCAGCGCTGTGGCTTGTCCTTCACGGTTGAAACACTTGCCGGCGATGACACCTACAGCAGTCTCCTTTTTGCCCTTCGGCTCGTGACAATCTTGAAGTCGTCTTCCTGGGAGTCGCAGCTGTCCGAGTACAACTCGATGGCTTCGCTCTCTGTATCGCTCGACTTGCTCCCACGTTTCCTGGATGTAGGCCGACCGGACGACTGCGCGCTAGGAAAGTCCTCGGACGTTTCTTCGTCCATTGCCGCAACGAGGGAGCGGCAGCTCCCAGGATTTGCTAAGAAACGAAGCGTAAATGCAGAGAAAATAGGGCCCGCTCTAACCTAAAGATCACTTCGAGGTCGTCCACTCCAGAAGAATAAAATAGAAAAGTAGTCACATATGGATGACTAAGAAAGCAATATAGACAAATAATAACAATAATAACAACAACAACAACAACAACAACAATAATAATAATAATAATAATAATAATAATAATAATAATAATAATAATAATAATAATAATAATAATAATAATAATAATAATAATAATATGGAAACAAAAAAGGGCGTGACCAAAGGGCTCATAAACCAGTCCCACTGTTTTCGCCATATCCCATTCCAGCAAAATCGAGAACGCTTATTGCTTCTCAGAAATTGTCTGTGCCAGACAAGAAAAATAAATCCCATTTGGAAATTTGTGCGGAAGCCTAATAGACTCTTGAAATGATGAGAGAGAAAGAGAAGAAGGTTTAATTGCAAGAAATTTCTTTAGTCCCACGTTCCAGTATTCAAATCTAGTTTTGTTTTAATTCTAAATATACGGCAAACCACCTGCTTCTTGGCCAGTCCCCCACAGTGGATATGCGCCAGTGCTTGGGAGACAAGACAAGACAAATGCGAGAAGGATGGCCGGAGGAGCGTGTCTCTGTCTTGGCAAATCACACTGGGTTAAAGGGTAAGCGGAAAACACAGGCACGTTGCTTTGGTGAAAATATCGCAAGGCAATGAGGGGGAAAAGGACAACATTCGAATAGAAGCGTCACAAGTTAAGAAAGCGCGAACAGTGCTGAATCGAAGCACACGAGGTGACAATTAAAGTGCTCCAAGAAACACAGGCCCTGGAATGATATGCCGGAAATTTAATCAAGCAAGCGCGAAGACAGAGGCAATGATTTTTAGCAGTTTGATCTTCAGCGAGCTTCCAATCAGTTCAAATATTTCCTATCTTGCGATCGGTATCGTCGCTATGCGCAGAGTGTGCAAAATGCATCGTCGCTGTAATAATAAAGCGAACAATGTCATCATTTCGTCATCATGTCATCATCATACTGTTGCATAGCAGTCGTAATATTACGAGTTCCATACGGCGGCGATGTTTCCTGTACTTACAAACTTTATTGCGTACTACTTCTCTCACTGGAAGAGTTATTGGCATGCCTGGTACGCAGAATTTTACCCACTAAATAAGCAAAACAAAAAAAAGAAAGTAGGAAGACGTAAGTAAACATACTCCGTCATGCAAAAAAAAAAAAAACTATTGACGCGCAAGATGTGAGCAACTGGATGATAAGCCCGTCTGAGTGAAAGAAGAGTACCAAGCTCCGCCGAGTTTTGTAAATAACGCAAGTAGATTGGTAAGCCGCTTAGGCGAGTTTAACTTCAAGCACGCGAAAAACTCGTTCAGTCCGAAAAGAAAAAAAAGAGAAAGCGCTCAACTTTTGTGACGTGCTTTCCTGCTATTGTAGTGAGAGAAACGCATGGGCTGCTTTACTTGCGCCGGAGAAAAAGTCTATCTGTGCGGTGAAGAAAAAGAAAAAGAAAATGTTGGCGTGCTCCCAGATATTGGTTCCAGTTTTTATATCGGAGATTGAAGCAGCCGCTTGAGAGGACAGACGTGGCACTTTTAAAACTTTTCTGACCACGACAGGCGGGAAAAGCAGCTTTTCCAACGCGGAATCGATAAAGGATAATCTCCGGAGGGTCGACCTCCGATGTGGCGCTGAGTCAGTTTATTTTCACGCGAAAAAGAAATATGCTTTCGGATGGAGCGTTGCGCGTCCTCTAGCGGCAGCGCGTGGAGACAGCGCTGTTGCTGTTGCTCGGGCAGCAATATTGTGATGTGCTCGTGAAGACAAGCCGTTTACCGCTTGCACAATCCATGGCTGACAAACATCGCTTCTATATCCCAGTGCGAAACCCATGGATAGCAACACGTTCAAACAGATTTTCACTACAAAGGCTTGTGAAAGCAGGTAATCAGCCTTCGAAAGACTCACATAGTTTGTATTCATCGCACGACAGGAACAACATACCGAACATAGCTTCTTTG
This sequence comes from Dermacentor albipictus, assembly GCF_038994185.2. Lineage (NCBI taxonomy): Eukaryota > Metazoa > Arthropoda > Arachnida > Ixodida > Ixodidae > Dermacentor > Dermacentor albipictus. The sequence goes on along the minus strand of NC_091823.1, from coordinate 47,563,560 downwards.
AGCACTTAGATGCAAACTCCGTTCTTGGTATTAAGTCACGTGACTCGCGGTTGCTACATCTCTAAAGATGCTACTCCCAAAGCTACTTGCGTAAAAGTGATCGTCCCCTCCGCAAACACGGACAGATGAAGACGATGAGCGTGTTCAGCACGTCAATAATAACTGCGCGTGTTCAAAGAATGGAACTTGGAAATCGAAGTGAACGCGAATATTCGATAAAAGCAGCCTCCAAACACCGAATCAACTATCGAACATTTTCTCATGTGCAAACAAAGTTAGAAATAAAGATTGCGCGTAGCCCGTTTGGTGACAAATGAGACTTACACAGATTTATTTGGCATACGTACGTAATACCGTTCGCATTTGGACGTCCGAACGTGTGCGAACGCTGCTGTCAGTTATATGGGACACCGCAACAATTGCAGTAATGAAACAAGGAAATCGCACGCCAGTGTGGTGTTCGTTGAAGGAGAAAAGCGCGATACCGCAACGCTGCAGGTTATTTTCTAGAGATGCAAATGTGGCGAGACTGGTTAAATAATAAATCGAAACAACAAACTTTTGTATAAGCTGCCTAAAAGCCTTGATTCTCATTAAATGACAGCAAATTATTGATATACAAATAAATGGTGCTAAACCACGAAGGGTAAGAAGTTTAACAAGACGATTGCGTGTTTTGCTACCTGACCTACATGAAGGGCTAGAGAAAAAAAGTTCTTCACCCTTCGCTGCAGACTCACAATCTCTGTTAAGTGCTTAGACTTCTACTTAATCTGATAGCTTTTGTTCGAGGCTTAATTTTGGTTAAGCTCTATGACACCTGAGCCTAGCGAATCTAGCCGACAGAGAAAAGGCATATATTGAGTTCTTGTTTCGCAAGGACTTGAGAACGTTCTTCTTCGGAAGTGCTCGCAAATGCAACAAAAAAGAAATTTTCCAGAACTCCATGACTAGCGAAAGAGACACTCCGCTGTCAGGATTGGGGGCTCAATCCCATCGTCCGTGGTCCTTTGCCAAGATTGGAGTACGGCATGAATTCGAAGGTAGCTGGCCCATGCCGTCGTCCAACTTATTTACGCTGAGATCGTTGATGAAGTGAAGAACTGTTTCTCATCGAGAACGAGGAAAAAGGGTTTATTTACAGAAATTAAATCAGTCTAACATGACTGCTTGAGAAAAAGAGTAACGGTCCAACATGACTGCATGAGAGAAGTGACTCAGTCTAACATGACTGCTCAAGAGAAGTGTCTCAGTCTAACATGACTGCTCAAGAGAAGTGTCCTCAGCATTCGCACAACCACAGTTTTTATACAGTCGATCCGCCGGCCATACGAGGCGGCGACTGTTCGTTTACTCATCACCAACTCGCCGCTGCTCTGCAGATCAGTTTACAGACACAAAGGCACACACATTCCGATGCCCAAACGACGGCGTTGGAGGGGTGCCGTTCCGGGAATTATCGGTGCCGATCGAGGGTCGTTCGTTGTTGTGCGCCACGCCGAAGCGTGAGAAGCACCAAAATACCTCGTTCCCACGGCAGCTTGTCCATGCGTGTCAAATCAGCTCCGCGTTGGGGAACTCCGGAATCATTGTTCACACACCGAACTAGTTCCGTCACAATGTCGATGGGGCTGGAGGAAGGAGGCAGTTTTCAGCACAAAGGGCGCTTCTTCGAACGCCTCCTAGCTGCAGCGACGGTGAGGGGGAGATGCGCGTCGTGTCGCCCTGTCGTAACTGTGTGGCAATCTTGTTTTGCAGCTCGCCATTCTTAACAGCGCAAAGGTCGCTTCTTCGAACGCCTCCTAGCTGTAGCGACGGGGAGTGCGGAATGCGCGTCTTGCCCCTTTGTCGTAATTGGGTGGCAATTTTGTCTTGTAGCTCGCCATTCTTAACACCGCTAAGTAATTCGTCCTTCGTCGCTAAGGCAATTAAATAGCACCTGCTTACAGGGTGATACGCGAAGAAGCAAGATCATCATGCGGAACAAAAATGTATCGCCTCTCAGAGGATTCACATAGATTTAGCGCGAGCCACCTGCAAAGAAGCGATTAACTACCTGTCCTTGCTGCAGTACGTGCTTAAGCTCGGTTAAAAGCAAGTGAGAGTGTGTAACAGTCACGAAGGCACATCCACGGCATCAGCTTTGGGGTAGTGTTTGTGCAAACTTTGTGACCCTGATGTTATTCTCAATACTTGCTACAAAAGTTCTGTTCTATTTCTAGTTTCAGCTCCTTCGTGCCTTTTACAAAAGCATAAACTAAAGGCGTATGTCACAAGGAGGATGTCTTTTCAACGCTGCAAATCCTCCACGTATTTGACTTTTTACATTATTTCGTTTGCGCACATGATAATACTTAAACAGAACAGGAAGAAAGCTAGCTGGCAACCGCCTCCAAGAGGGCACAGCGCTTTCCGGCTCTAGAAGAGAAAATGTACATAAAGAAAGAATAGTGAATGAAGAACGGGCGGGACAAAGTCCGATCATAGGCAACGATACTGCTTCCAATCTGCACTAATTTGTGGACCATTTGCCAGACGCGAAGCGCCGTTTAATTCGCATTTGCTGGAGGAACACTGACCAGAAATCTTGCGGAGAAGAAGGGAAGGAAAGGGTTGAGCAAGCACAATGGTCGTGCAAGGAAGCTCGCAATAGAGTTGTGTGGCTGTGCGCGCACTCCCGCAGTGAGGTCCTCTGCACGTTCCAGTACTCGGCCTGGACCGGCGAGCCAGTCTCCAGAAAATCTGACCGACTCGCCTACGTTTCACACCCTCCCTGGCCGCAGGTAAACGTATCTTCGCATCCGTCTGGCCGCCTACGTACAAAGTCCTACTCGCTCCAGCGCCTGTAGGCGTAAAATGGTACTGTGCACCATCGACGCTACTGACGAGCACGATCATAAGTATACAAATTTGCTTGCTCGACAACAGTTGCATAAGTATATTGCATTATTATCTATTTAAGATATTTTTCAGAAATATCACAGCGAAGTGTTTTTTTTTTTTACCAGGAATACTGTGGTAGACAAGTTTCTGTCTCCCTTCTTACCGAGCCTCTTTAACAAAAAAAAATACACGTCCGATGACGGTTTTGAACCCGTCAGCCGCAGCACAAGAGTCCTATGCTCTACGCATAGTATTACACATCACGTGTTATGAGATGTGTTGCACATGCTATTATGACATGTGCTACGCATTAGCAAAATCAGTTAACAGTTTAGACAACTACTGAAAGAAAGCGAACATATGACGACAATGTATCAAATGTCTCATAAGTAAATTAGTGGCGCCAGACCAGCAACTCTGTGACCGCCTGTGTCAATGTAAAGTTTCGATGCTAAAGCATCAAATAGTCCATTGAGCGAAAAAGCCGGCCCCAGCAGCAGCGAAATTAGCAGCCGGCCTCAGTAGCACCTAAATTTCGTTTACCTGCGGCACCGCGCAACGAGTGCGCCATGACGGAGCAGAGTGGGCGAAAGCGAACACCTGCTGCTGTAGTAGCGCGCCAGGTGTTGCGTGAGGGGAGAGGGCATCGCCATGGCGCCACGTCACCCTCTCTCTCTCTCTTTCCGAAGCCAGCGCGCGGTCCGTATCTCTCTCTCTCTCTCTTATCCCCACTGGGCTTCGCTGTTCGCGCGCCAGCCAGCATTGATGGCCGCTGCAGCTTCCTCGGTCTCTCGTCGCGCGCAGGACGTCGGTGGCATGCGGCGTTGGCTCTGTAGGCTGCTGCTTGCTGGCTCGCGCGGCACCGTAGCGCTACGGTACATTACTCGCAGCGCAAAACTCAAAGGACTGCCCAGCGGCGTTCCAATGGACATTAAAACGTTCGCATTCACAACTCGTAAGAAATGCTTAGACGTCCTCGAATTTTCATGTTATCGGAGACAAACGCTTGAATATACACAAGGAATACAGCGTTATTTCGCCTGACATTTCTTTGTATCTCCTCTGCCTGCTATTTATTTCGTCCTGAAAAAGGAAGTCCAACCTCTGCGAACATACTAAAATAGGCATCAAGATGTAGATCCATGCTTACATGACATCGCCACAGGCGAGCGTATCACTGTCTCCACAAAGGTCTAAACTCCAAAGAAACGGTAACACATTTCGCTGCGGAGACGTGCTTGTATATATATCTATTTCTTTAAAATGCCAGCACTCGAGAGCGCAGCGCGATTCTAGAGCTGGTCGTGTCACGATACCCATGTGCACGAAACAAAAGCAAAGAAAAAAAAAACCCGGTGAGGGGTGCTTTCCTACAGAAAAGAAGAAAAAAGAAAGCGCCTGTAGGGAGGTAAACAGCGCAAAAGTAAAGCGTTAAATCCGGTGACAGCGCTGTCATGACTAATGTACGGCTTCTCTGAAAGCACTCCCGATGGCATCACGAACTGGACACGGCTGCGACCATGGGAGGAACGCGTTCGTCTACGCCAGCGAGGGCCCCCGGAGGAAAGACACCGGCCGAGGACGTAAGCGAGACAGGTCAGGAGGGGTCGCATGTGCCTTTTCCTCTCTCTCACGGTCATCGCACACAGAACTACCGCCCCGCACGACCTCTGGCGACGAACTGCAACAGAGGGTCACGAGATTCATAAAACAGCAACAGATAAGAACACAGTGTGCTACACTTCCTTTCTTTCATTTCTTTCTTTCTTTCTTTTTTATGTTTCCTTCTCGATGTCTCTCCCCAGAGCTTCACTGGCGTCGAAACTCGTTTCGAGGCATCGCAAGGGCTCTTGCAAGCTTTATGAAGTTTTATTGTGCTTCTTAGGTCCGACTGTAGAGAACCGTAGCCGGGCCCTGAGCGGCGCACTGCTTTCCCAGCGACCGTCCGTGAAAAAAATCTCGTAGCGTTTCATCCCGTCTCCCCGTTGCCTTTTTACTCGAGCATGAGGTTCTCAGCGACTCAGATGCCAACGTTGAGTGGGCAGCAGTTGACGTCCTTAACCATTAATAGAGGCATCAAATTTTCAGAAGTTTGTCTTGTTTGTATTGCCTTCTTTGTTTTCGTCTTGAGCAGTTCCTAAAGTGAAGCGACTGTCATGAAAGTTGATTAGTAATGCATTAGATGGAAAGAAATTGACATTGTTGCTGACGCGCTCCGTGAACTATCTGAGCAAGAACGTACGAAATGCTCTGGTAAAAATAGTCGATTGGGAGCTCTTAGTGTGACTTCTCCAAAATAAGTAAGCAAATAGAAATAAAGCTGCTTCTATATAACCAACCTGTAAGGACATTATAGATCTTAAGCTAAAAGGTACATTAAACAGGCACATTTTACCGTATTACATTTGTCAACAGATCTTCAAATTTGTTTATTTTTCTGCAGAAATATACCTATATACAAAAAAAGCATCACCAAACAAGAGAATTGAAATGGGTGGAAATTTAATATCAGAGTTGTGTAGTCATAGCTACCTTCAAATAGCTTCACCAATAGATAGTAATGAACCGGTATTTTTGGAGCTACTATGTATATACGTTCAAATATTTTTTTTTCTTTTGACGCTGAGTTGCCATACGTATCCACGTAGAACGTGTACTGAGAAAACGCAAACGTGAAATCCGCGTGTATGACAACAAAGAGCTCCCAATTTCGAGACTGAAGAGATGCAGCGAAAACAACACAGTGTATATCAAAGAAACACACATGTAAACTGATCGTCTCAAAGTTAACAAGCTGTTAGAATTTACGCATATCCAGAAAGGTCTGCCAGTGAGTTTTCTGAAGTCTCATTTCAGTGGCGCAGTTTAATGAAAGATCACTAAATCTTTATTTACAATGACACAAATGAGGGCCGAATTAACCAAGCCTTTCTTTGGCAACAATCACTGGCGGTTAAGCGGTGATTGCTGACAATATGTTCGCTGTCACAAGTGTCCAACTGTTGTCCTTAAGAAACGCGTTAGCTTACGAAAGGCCTTTTGAGTATGGGTTCTGTCACTTGCGTATATTACAAGCTGCTTGCAATTCCATGAAATGTTCGTCTGTGGCAGCTAGCGCAATTTTGTCACTTCCGCTGAAATTAATGAAGAGATGAACATCGGCGGAAATTGACAACTTTCAATCAGCAAATTGATAAAGTTCAGCGAAAACCTTTTTGATTTCTTATTGCAAGGAAAACGCGGCAACTGGAGGAGTCAGTGAGCATATCCTTAAAGCAGGTCCATTTATTCTTCCGGCACAAAATAAAGATACCCCAAGATACGGCTCAAAGGTAAGGCCTACGTGTCACGTCGAGCGTTATACAAGCTGCGTCAAATTGCCGAACACTCCACGATTCCTGCAATTTCTCCGTTTCCGGCTGGCAGGCGTTCTATATTTGTCGATAACACATTCTTGTGACATTTCCCAGACAGCGTTCGCGCCCGCTCACTTTCATAAAGAAACGGTAACCCGGACTCCCGATCAGCGCACAGCCGCGATCCAGACGGCGTCCAGACGGCGTCCAGACGATACCCGGCCAGAAGCGGAAAGGCGCAGCCACGCGCGCAGACGTTCCTTTTTTTTTTCTCCCGCCCGCGTTTTGTAGCGCTGCCTTTTTATGTCGACATCTCCGAGAAAGTCAGTGCGCTTAGAGTTTCGTCTCCACACATCCCGAAGCCGCCCGCTTCGGCTTGCAACCTGTTTTCGGCCGTAACGCGAAACGGAGCTTCGAAGCGAAGGCGGGGACACCTTCGCTCAGCGTTTGCCGCCGCTCGATACACACACCCCACTTCCCCTACCTCGGATGTTTCCACTGCAAACACGCGCGTCCGCTGGTCTCTGCATACGAGCCACGCTTTTCTCGCGCAGAAAAACGCTATATAGCGGTGTGTGTCGCTTATGCAGAGAGGAAAGGGACGCGTCGGCCGGCTTTACAGCGTTCCCGGGTGCAGTCGTAAAGCGTTCCGCGGATCCCCGTTTATTATCCCATAAAGGAACCGGCCGGGGCCAGCCGTCCCCAAGAGAGCAGCCGTCGCCTTCGGTGAACGCGCGCTGTAGCGCCACGCCAAGAACTCGGGTTATCCGTCGCCGCTCGCAGGCGCGCGCCAGCGTGCATCCAGCTGAGTCAGGAATTACGGCTCGTCACGGCCCCGGTCATGAATTCTGACGATCTTGTTACCTGACGCTTTCTGCGCAAGAGCGCCCCCCCCCCCCCCCCCCCCCAACCTCTCCGCCTCCCCCTGGGGCAGCATGCGCCGGTCAGTTGCACAGTTATGCATTCAGCGCTCCCGATACTGGGTGCGTGCGAAGACATCAGATGCCGGCGCGTTTGCGCTGCAGGCTTAAGGAAAGTGAAGCGCTGTTATTGGGTTACACTGTAAGAGAAATGCTCGCTTACGAGTGTATTTATTGCCTCCAGTGCTTCGCCTCCACTAACCAGCCCCTGTGTGGTACGGTCCCACCATGTTACTTTTTTTTTTTTTGCGATACAATTGTTCCCGCATTTTCGACTTGCTTGTCGGTACGCTTTTCTTCGCCCCTCTTTTATGACCCAAGTGCACAGGCAAAGCACGTAACGACATGAAACTACGAAGCACCGACACGACCACTACGTCTTAGTCGGCATTCATGTAGTCAGTGAGTTTTCTCTCGTTCTTGCGTGATGTACATGCTAAGATAGTATATTAACAGTGTGCACTCATGTGTAATTTATACACTTGTTGCTAGACCTTTATTTGAGTGATCGGACGCTGTGACCATGTCTTTTTTTTCTTTGTGCCCTTCCTTCGAGCCAATTCCGTGATTACCTATTACATAAATCAATTTGCGTTGCTTTGTCCTGTCCTCGTGCGTGATCATATTGCTTTAGGTATGGCTCCCGAAAATGGCTCCCAAGATGCGACGGGGTGTGTATATATATATATATATATATTTATATATATATATATATATATATATATATATATATATATATATATATATATATATATATATATATATATATATATATATATATATATATATATATATATATATACACCCCGTCACACGCGCACGCGTACCTTTCCAAAGAAAGGTACGCGTGCTGCTTTATGTGCTATTTTAATCGTTCTGCATTGCATGCTGCACGACAACAAATGAGAGCTGTGCACGGTTTAAACAAATCGCGTGCCTTAGCCTGGCACTATAAGAAGAAACAGAGCAGTTGTTTGTCACGTTCAAACGGTCTTCTTCGCAAGCAATCATCAAACCGATCTTTATTTTGAGTTTATTTATATTTTTATAACTTAAAGGTGAGCGCCATTAGCTGCACTAAAAATTCGCGGAGATACCATTTCATGTCGTACAGAACGAAGTAAAGCAATAGCTCGTTCAGTACACCCACAGATAAGGCTTTATTAATTTTCCTATCTCTTATCGTTGGGAAATCATGACGTCTTTCTAGAAAGAAATAGATATCTTTAAGACAACCCGTCATGGTAGCTGAGTAGCTAAGGAGCACGGGTGCAGAGCACTTTGTGTTCTGCATTCACCATCCACCAACTTATGGCGCCTTCCAGCCCTGCCCTGCCCTGCCCCGCCCTGCCCTGCCCTGCCCTGATCTGCCCTGATATGCTCTGGCCTGCCCTGCCCTCCTCTGGCCTGGCCTGTCTGCCTTGAAAGGGACCTATGTATGAAGGCTACTTCAATATCTGAGCACGCACTTTAGCACTACTGTGCCCTTCGGCCACTTTGCAACGACGACGCGATGAAAAAACGCCAGAAGCTCATGAAACTCCCACCGCCACTTTAACTATTAAGAAAGGCGGCAAACTTATAGGCTTGGATATACTGTGGGCAAGTGTTCCTCGAGCGTCAGCTCAAGGAAGTGTTTTGAGACCACTCATCTTTAATCTTTAAAACGATAACGTCGTAAATACTAACAAGTGCATTTTTATTATGTGTATATGTTGAAAAGAGAATGTTCTTTAGTACAAATTACCAAAATGATTTAATTGGTGCCGCAAACACTACCCCTCCTAGACGTCGTCACTGGAAAAATGTTATGCTTTACAAATTAATGCGCCAAAAACTAAATCAATGTTGTTGTTTTTTCTCCCTGAAAGTAAGCCTCTCAGTTACACGAGAACAGTTCGCAAGGACTCAAATGATATAGAAATCTTAACCAAGTTTAAGACTTTGGATGTATCGTTTTCCCATCCGCTAACAATGAAGTGTAGGTGTATGGCTCTCAGGCTACTGTGCATGTGAATTACATCAGCCTGAAAACTGCTCGTATTGTTTGTATCTTATGTTGCCCCGGCAAATCTTTTCCTACCAATGTAAAACTTCTCTTTTAGTGACTATTAATGACACTTCTTCATAATTAATCTTTTTTGGGGAACATCTGCCTATACGAGCCTTAGCAAACCTTATTTTCTTCAAAAGAAGACCCTAATAGATATATATAATCTTTTTAAAGACTACCCCGATTCAGTGATTTTTCTGAATTCAGACACAGCCAAGGTATTTAGCCTCCATGGTGTCCGTCTCTCGCTTTTCTAAAAACAAGAACTCAGACGCAACATTTCAGTTATTTCTGATACAGCTACAGTTGCGTTTTAGGTACCTTCTATACTTTACGCCAGGTAAAATATCTTTGCACTGGCACACCCGGTGCGAACTGTGGCTCACAAATGCTGAAGCACTATTTACCTCTGCTGCTCAAGAGCATTAAATGCGTGGTCTTTGATGTAGGCACGTGTAGCGGTGCCGAACTCCGTTGCTATTTCTCAAAATGACTGTTATTCTGCACTATTTCTTCTTTTTTAGTGAGTGCAAGCATGTACATTCTTGTTTTTTTTTACTTTTTGGTTACTTTCTTTTTATCGATAACTAAATAATACTCTGTATCCTGTCACAGTGTATACGCTTCCAATCTGTATTTATTTTTATTCTTTGAGAAAAGCTATCTTTCTGCTGATTGTTCCTATGCATACTTCTTGCAAACCTGTACTCTTTATTGTGGTCAATTTTCGAGTCCTTCTTGGTGACAGAACAGTTGCCAAAATTTCCAATGTTCACTGTTCTTTTGCACGTAATCCCATACCTAATTTCGTATTCCTCGAGCAGCCCGCGGAAAAGAAATTAAAAATTCAATGCTGATCCATATAAGGGATGCTTCATTAAAAACACATTCTACGAATGTAAGAAAAAGTATTCGCTGTCTAATTTTCGAAGAGCGTCTCCAGTATTTACAGTCACCGTGCATGCGCGAGGGATGGCTCAGAGAAGACCTAATTACTCATCGCAGGATTCGTCCCGCTATCCAATAATTCCCCGTTTCATATTGAGCTAATAAATTAGCCTCCAGCCTGGGCTAGATTGTCTGAAATTGTTCACAATGGCAAGCTACATAAATATGGGGCTGATGGAGACCCGGCATGACAGTCAGGTCCAATGTGGGGCATCTCGACGACAGTAAGCGTGCACGTGATCGACCACAGGTAATTACAAGGCATGTGTCCGACTGATTATAGCGCATTTGGCTGAGTGGCTAAATCGTCGTACGAACTATGGTAATACAGGTTTTCTTTTTTTCGTTGATTGCTTCTATATGGTGCGGCAAAACGAATACTCAAGTTCCCCGGGTTTGCCAGCCTTCGCTATTATTCCTGCTTTCTTCTGCGACTTAACATGAATGGGAATTTGAACGTGAAATCAAAGGAGCTTTAATAGTGCCATCGCTCCAAATACGTGCTTTCTTGCTGCGTCGTTGACAAAGGTAAAGGCTGATTTTAATCGCTACATCTCCGCTGGCGAAACGTCCGTTACAGATGTGGTCGTCGTTTTTCACACTTAGTCTTCGTCAGTGTAGGACATTGCGGGCCGCGCACCCCCAGGCGCAGTAAGAGGAAAGAGCGCAAAGCCATGCCTGTAATTACCTGTCAGATGAAGAGACGAAAAGTCGTTATTGAAGAAAACGAACATCATACACGCTCGCTATATTAGTGGCCTTTTCTTTCATTTCTTTCTTTTTATTTGTTTCGTTACGGTCACTACGTTTCAATGAAACTTTGGCTGCACATTAAAAAATATGTGCATGCTTCAACGGGTTCTGACTTGAGTAACTGCGCTAGCAAAATGTTCTCACTATGAACATAACCATCTATTCAAGAACCACCTCCTTGCGAAGCGTAGAACATCCTTTTTGTGTTTTTTTTTTTCACCCTGTCACCTGCTAAGGCTTCTAGAACTCGTGCAAAGAGGCACCATAAACCCAGCAAAAAAATACCGAGCGCAAATGTCCCCCGACAGCGAGCAGTTTCTTTTTTTTCCGCTTGGGTTGGCACGTGGGATAACGCCAGCACTAAAGTTTAAAAAGTTTGAGGACGCTTTAGCTTCACTGTTAAGTGCAGACCGCGATATTATTCAAAGATCCCTGACTGCTTCTCATGCTTCCCGGCAACTGCAGCTTACGTAACCATAATATTTCCCTGGAAACGCTGGCAGCGAACGCTATGCAGGAATACAGTATGTTGTTGTTGTTGTTGTTGTTGTTGCCGCCGCCGCCGCCGCCGCCGCTGCCGCCGCTGCCGCTGCTGCTGCTGCTGCCGCTGCTGCTGCTGCTGCTGCTGCTGCTGCTGCTGTTGTTGTTGTTGTTGTTGTTGTTGTTGTTGTTGTTGTTGTTGTTGTTGTTGTTGTTGTTGTTGTTGTTGTTGTTGTTGTTGTTGTTGTTGTTGTTGTTGTTGTTGTTGTTGTTGTTGTTGTTGTTGTTGTTGTTGTTGTTGTTGTTGTTGTTGTTGTTGTTGTTGTTGTTGTTGGTGTTGTGTCCCCCACGGCGGACGCCACCATTGCACGCGGACGCGCGGAGGCAAGCACCATCCGGGTGGTTCAGCAAGCAACCGGGCGGGGTGCACCGCTCCTACTAAGGCAGACCTCAAATGGCAGCTGGAAAAAGGACTGTGTGTTTGAGTTTGCACGTAACAGATTTAGGTTTTCTCGTATATTAAAATTACAATCCAACGCAATCATGTCTGCCGGCTCTGTGCAAGTCGTGCTTTGCGAATTTTCTGACGCATTTTGCTTTGAGAAATTCAATCATTTCAGTAACGTTCGCGGAGGGCCTGCGTCGGTAGGAATGCGCGGTTCGGTATGATTTTTCGCATAGGGACATCGCCGCCAGCGCCGACACCAACGCAAGATTTTTTCCGACACGGGGTCCTTAACGCTATCGCGTTAATATAGGCATGCAGGCCCGTTTCATAGAGATATTGCAACTGTGAGGCATTGAATGCGCTGTCCATAATCAGTTTTAGTCTTCAGCTTCATCGCTGTTCAATTTCGCATCTTTAAGTACACTTTGGTGAAGTGTATTTATCCCAGCGCACGTCCAAGTATCCGCTGCATACGCAGGAGCGCAGCACTTTCGACTCTGGGCAACGTCTTCATATATGGTTGACCTCAAGCGCAAGTGAAGGCTGGTGTAAGGGTCACCTCAGCCCGAAGCCTCCATAGAGGTACTTCCGCCACCCGAGAAAGATTGTGAGGAAGGGAGCACACATGCGGGGGGAATGAGGGCATGGCTGTCACGCCAGAGGATGGTTTTTTTTTTTTTTCGGGCGACGAAAACAGCGCAGGCGTCACAGGGAAGCGATAAAGGAGGAGTCACGGGTGGCGAGAAGAGTGAGTATAATGCGGTCCGCAAGATCATTGTCGCGTTTAGGAAAAAGTTTATTTCAACAAGAGACGATACGAGCACTGAGTCACAATCACGGCACAATTCCACCACGACGATAACACATACAAAGTACGAAGCATTGTATGGTCATCAGCTGCTCCACTGTTTCCAGTACCCCGAGCCGATGGTCCGACCACTAATTTTGGTTCCCGTGATTTTGAACACGTCGTTTAGCTTTGTTTTGGTTTGGGTATCGATAGCAATACTTTAGTATCTGGTTTACCTTTGGCTGTAAAAATGATCAGCTACGTCATCTATAGTGGAGCACAAGAGCTTTAATATTTCATTTTTAAGCACGCCGTACATACATACGTAATAAATTCGCGGATCGCAATATTTTTACTGGAAGAACCACCAAACTTCTCGAACAACCTAACCAAGGCTGAATAAGCTCACTCAGATGGGAAAAGTAAGGCAGTCAGAGCTGGGCCTCTCCCTGCGATCTCCAATTACCGCTGTGCTGCACCGCAGCTACTGAGGAACTGCAGTCGTCCCATTAAAAAAAAAAGGAAAGAAAAGCTTACTCTTTATTGTTTACATTAAGAATTGCACAGAAAAACATAGTGGACCGCACATTAGATAACGACACAGACAGACACATACAAAAGACACAGACCACAACAAGAATGATTTGGCCGTGACAAGCAAGGAGTCAAGTAAAGCTATAGCACTTGCGAACCGGCCCAGGAGTATGCATCGCGCATATACAGTGATATAAAGAGCATTCACAAAACTATTCCAAATGCGCATTACATTGCTCGAGCCGCGCCAACTAAAACGTTTACGTGATGATACGGGTGAGCTACAGATAACAAATTCCGCGCTTTCAACCGAAGGCGTTGCGAGGGACGTATGGAAAATTATGCGTTGTAAACAATGCGCATGCTCGTCCGGAAAGTGCGGGCGCAAGAACAAATGGTTTGCTGCACGGAAAACAGACGCCATGGCTGATATTCGATGCCACACGTCCAAAACACGCTCACCCAGCATTAGAAACGTCTTGCTGACGGTGTTCTTCACGCAACAAACACCAAAATCATTTCTGCAGACAAAAGGAAACAACTTACCATCAAAAGCGAGGCGGCGCGTCTAAAAGCGCAGTGGGGTGGGCGTAACCAGCGGCACATGATCGGCGCAGCATCATCGTCTCTGTGAAAACGATGCCCGAGGATGCTACTCGATGGATGTATGATAAGCTGTCTACCTTTGAGGTGAAGTGGAAGCGGACATCGCTACGCCACCTGGTGGGTGGTCATACCCTTAATTGGTCGGCCCCGAAACGGTTCGACTGACCGCTCTATACATGGGTGTGTTTATCTATGTCGAAACTTTGCTACATTTGTTGCGTACAGCCTGATAACACGCGCACATGTTTCTGCGTATATAAGGTGCAACGTCACGATAGTGAACTATTATTACAGCGAAGGTAAACGAGGGCCGATTCAAGTAAACTTCTTACGAAGAAAGTGTTTTGCGAATTTGTCCACTGCTTCTTTGTGCACGCCGTTTCACATTGTGATTTGCTGCATTAATTGCTTTGCCAAGTTTATTTACTAATTACTGAATGAACAACTACTGTCGATCGATCCCAATAAGCATACGTAGTTAGATTTCCCCAGAATAACAAGTTTCGAAGCACTGATAATTCTAAACGATTTTATTTCAGACATCCGAACTGGAAAAAAGAATATTTTTGGCAATACACACACGGAGATATTGCAAACAACGTTAGCACTTGCACACTAAGCGCATTGAAGAGCGTCGACGCTAACATATTGTCACGTGCGGAAAGACACAGGCGAAAGGGGCTATTTACACTGTATTCGCAAGAGCAGCGCAGCCAGAGACCAAGATGTTAACCAGTTCGTGCCAAGCCCAGATGCCCGTCTTCGTCTTCCTTTGCGCCATGTCTCATCAGCTCCTGTTGTATCGCAACACAACCCTCAGCGGAAAAAGCGCCGTCCCGGTGCCGCTAGATATCTGCGGCAAGCAGATTGGATTGTATTGGAGCCAACTTTATTTACACCTGCAGTTGGGCGCTCGCGCGCCCCGGCGAGGGCCTACGTCATCCTCGAAGTCGCCGTTACTCGAGGCGGGTCACCGCTCGCCGTTGCCGGCTCGCTGGGTCCGTGCCTTTCGAGCGCCTCGAGGACCTGCTGGACGGCACAGAGCTGATCGTCTCGGTCGTAGCTCTTCGCGACTGCCTCGAGCCGCGGTGGGAGCGTTCTTGATTTTGCTTCTTCTGGATATTTAACGCAGTCCCACAAGATGTGCGTGTAGTCTGCGGTCTCCCTCCGGCAGACTCTGCACATATCTGTCACTAAGCGAGCAGAGCGCTGTAGGGCTAGAGCCTGGTGACGTGGACGACATCACTAGTAGTGGTCAGAGTGGAACACGTTGCGAGGCTGACTGGAACGACTTCGTAGGTGACATCAGTAACTTGGCGAACCACGCTAAATAGGCCTTTGAAACAAGACAGGAGTTTCTCGCAAAGGCCTACTGGATGAGAAGGCGTCCAAAGGAGCACCACGGCACCCGGCGAAAAGTGCCCTTGGCGGTGACGGAGGTCGTAGCGACGCTTCTGGTTCGCTTGCGACACTGATAAGCGAGCACGTGCAATTTGTCGAGCGTGGTCAGTGCGAGAGATGGCATCACGCGCATATTCACTCGTCGAGGTCGCTATCGATGGTAGCAAGGTGTCGCCCGGAAGCGTGGGTTCACGGCCATACAAGAGGTAGAACGGGGAATAGCCGGCAGTGTCAAGGCGAGAAGAATTGTAGGCGAAGGTAATGCAAGGAAGAACAAGGCCCCAAATGCGGTGATCGGCTGAAACGTATCCCGCGAACATATCCGTAAGAGTCCGGATTAAATGTTCAGTCAGGCCTTTGGTTTGTGGATGCTAGGAGGTGGTAAGCTGATGTTCGATAAAGCAGGTTAGCATGATATCATCAGTGACCGTGCACAAGAAGGTACGGCCTCGGTCTATGAGAATTTGACGTGAAGCTCTATGCATCAAAATGACGCCATGTAGCAGGAAATCTGCCACATCCGTAGCGCAGCTTGTTGGGAGAGCTCGCGTAATGGCGTATCTGGTCAAGTATTGAACAGCGACAGCAACCCTCTTGTTTCCCAACGCAGATGCCTGGAAAGGGCCCAGGAGGTCCAAGCTGGCACTAGCGATCTATAATACAAACGATATAACTTATTCTTTAATGTTAATTCATTCTTAGGCACTAATATTATTTCTTACGCACTGGATCACATACTCTCAAATTTCGATGAACATATCTATTCCGGTGCACTCAATTGCAATATCAGCGATCACCTAGCAATGTGTTTTTTAACCTTACTAAACCTGTAGTTCCCGTCTATCTGCCTCCCGTCCATCTGCCTCACCTTCACAGATCCTTTGATAGCAATGAATTTGTTCGTATTATTTCTAACCCTGACTGGTCCCATTTCCTTAACTTCGCAGATCCAGAGGCTGCTCTGTCGGAATTTTATTTTCCCGTTATTGATGCGATGCAGAGCTGTAGAAGAACTATATCTTTCGAGAGGCGATATTGGGCTCCACGAGCCCCTTGGATTACTAAATCTCTTCTTCTTTACGGAAGGATAACTTACACAGAAAACTAAAACGACAGCCATTCAACTGTAAACTAAAACCACGTTATGAAAAGTATTCGGCTGTATTAGCCTCTCTTCTCAAAGCAACCAAGTGTCACTATTACAGTCAGCAGCTTCAGGATTGCGGAAACTACTGAAAAAGAAAATGGAAACTGCTTAATTAATCAGTTTTTAATAAAGTAAAACCACATAAGCAAATGACTTCGGTTGTTTAAGATGGCTTATGTATTAATGATGCTTCAGGGATTGCAAACGCTTTTTACCGAGCACTTCTCGTCTGCTTGCTTTGATATTTCTACCTTTCCTTACAATTGTAATATCCCCCTTTACCCTCATTCTTTTTTTTTTATCCTACTCACCCTGAAAAAGTGCAGTCGGTTATTACCAGTTTGCGCACCACCGTCCCGGGTTTAGATAGCTATAATGGTGCTGTTATGAAATTAATCAACCTTTTAATCACTCCTGTGCTTGGCCACATCTTTAACTTGTTATTTAAGACTGGAGTGTTTCCACAACATTTAAAGGAGGCAAATGTACTGCCTGCCTTTTAAAAAAGTAACTGTAAGCTCGTCGAAAATTACAAGCCGATTTCCGTGTTTCCTTTCCGAGACAAGGTTTTAGAAAACTAATTGAAATCCGCCTTAGTAAATATCTTACAAAGTTTCTTATTCTCTCGAATGTCAGTTTAGTTTTTGTGACGGGCTTTTTGCGAATATAGCTATTGCAAGCTTCACTGACATAATTAACAGATATATTGATAATGGAACTTGCGCTGTAACTATTTTCGTTGACTTTGCAAGGCTTTTGACTCTATTGACAATAACATACTTCTCATAAAACTAGAGCGCTGTGGTATAACTGAACCGACCTCAAACCTTTTACGGAGTTTTCTTAACAACACGAAACAACTCATTTCTCTTAATGTTGTTCACTCGGATCCCATTACTATAAAATGCGGTGCTCCTCAAGGCTCTATTTTGTTCCCGATTCTCTTCTCAACCTTCATTAACGACCTCCCCCAGTGTTTAGATTCTTCGCATTGCATATTATATGCGGATAATACCACCATTTTTTCTTCCCATCCCAAATCTTAACCATCTATCGTTCAACCTTCAGACGGATTTAAACTCCCTTCAGAATTGATCCATTAAAAAAAAGAAATTCAATATGAACCTAAAGAAAATGCGCTTTGTTTTTTGCGTCGCCTCAGAAGAAGCTTCAATTCCTCGTTCTCTATATATTCAATCCAAAGAAACCAAAAAAGAGCAGTAGCACTAACTTTTCAGGTGTTGTTATTAACCCTAAGCTAAAATTTCGCGACCATATTTTGTCGGTTATAAGGAAACTCCCATCCGAACTTCGGCCGCCCATTCGCGCCCGTACTTTCTTGTATATCACAATACTTGTCACTCAATATTCTGCATTTATTCACAGTCATATCAATTATTGTATTGGATCCTGGGGCAGCATCTCTAATATCCCTCTATCACCTCTCCTAACTCTTCAAAAACAAGATATTTGCATTATTGCTATTGCACCTCGACAATCGCACTCACTCACATTCTGTATTAACAATGGCGTACTACTTTTATCCTTATCTTATTACTATAATCTTGGTCTATTCTTTTTCAAAGTTTTTCATCAGAATCTCTATCTCGAAATATTTCCATCATACGCATTCATCACCATCATCCTCATCAGCCTTGCTACGCTCATTGCAGGGCAAAGGCCTCTCCCATACTTCTCCAACTACCCCAGTCATGTGCTAATTGTGGCCATCTTATCCCTGCAAACTCCTTAATCTCATCCGCCTACTTAACTTTCTGCCGCCCCCTGCTACGCTACCCTTCCCTTGGAATCCAGTCCTTAGCCCTTAATGACCATCGGTTATCTTTCCTCCTCAATACATGTCCTGCCCATGCCCATTTCTTTTTCTTAATTTCAATTAAGATGTCATTAACTCGCGTTTGTTCCCTCACCTAATCTGCTTTTTTCTTATCCCTTAACGTTACACCCATCATTCTTCTTTCCATAGCTCGTTGCGTCATCCTCAATTTAAGTAGAACTCTTTTCGTAAGCCTCCAGGTTTCTGCCCCGTAGGTGAGTCCTGGGAAGACACAGCTCTTATGCACTTATATTTTGAGGGATAATGGCGTCATACACATTGGTTAATACTAACTGCACAAGTTCTTCTGTTAAAGGCAATCTCCTTTTGCCTGAGGTACACACTAACTATGGAAAACAAACTTTTCTTTTTACTTCTATACCACCCTATATAGATTAGATTATGGGGTTTTACGTGCAAAAACCACTTTCTGATTACGAGGCACGCCGTGGTGGAGGACTCCGGAAATTTCCACCACCTGGGGTTCTTTAACGTGCACCTAAATCTAAGCACACGGGTGTTTTCGCATTTCGCCCCCATCGGAATGCGGCCGCAGTGGCCGGGATTTGATCGCGCGACCTCGTGCTCAGCAGCCCAACACCATAGCCTCTCACCGCAGCTAGTCTCACACCGCAGCTCTACGCGGCCAGACAACCCCTGCTGCCGAAACCACCGCTGTCCGACACACCGCTCCACAACGACTCCGACGTGGTGGCAGTTCCCACCTCATGAACTGTAGGCTGCGTGCTGTCCTTTGTCCCTTCTCGCGTTTCCACCGCGTGCCGCATGAAAGTACAATGGGGAACTGTCACGGTGAGCGTTTTTGTTATGTTTAAGTATGTTCAGCGTGCCTTAAAGGAAGGATCTATTATGTGTGTGTACTTCAGCGTCCCGTCTCTGAATTCTTTCCGGAGCGGTCCTGAACCCATTCCATCGCAGTTTGCCTTATATAACCATATCACAGGTGGTCCCGGAGAAACCCTCACGCTTAAAGATTTCCTTTGCAGAATAATCTATGTACACTATAAAATTTATTAACCTAACAAGACGCGTGCACGCGCCATCATACACGCCTCTCTGCAAGCCGACATAATGATGTCCTGTTATACGAATAATACGGCATCATCATAAGAACGAATCTCTTGTCGACCAAATGAGTAACGCTGAATTTATACATTGGCTTTGGTTCTGGATTCGCGCCTGAATTCACGAGCGTTATCTCCGTATAAACATTTTATCATTTGTCCGCCAGCTTCGATAATCTTTCGCTACCCCTCCTGGCCGGCAACTGTTCTTACGAAGCACATTTGCGTACAAAGTGGTTTGCGAATAATGTTTGATGCTGACACTGGCACGTGCTCAACTATGTGAGCGAAGTTGCTATACATATACGACCACCAGAAAACATTCCAGCTGAGCACGGATGCAAAGACACAAGCAAGGCAAGGCCAAGCCCTAAATATGAGTAGCGGCTGTGTTGAATCACTGACAGAGAACGGCCCACAGCGGTACTAGACTTCCTCCGACCATACAGTTTCCTACCAAGATTACTAGAGGGAACTGATATCCTGATAGCTGCTATTTTTATTTATTTATTTATTTATTTATTTATTTATTTACTTATTTATTTATTTATTCATTCATTCATTCATTCAATACTGTCAATCCCGTCAGGGATCGCAACAGAAAGGTCATTCAAAAAAGTACGCTGACATACAAACATTACAATAATAACGGTTTAGAATAACACATTGATACACAGAATAAACTTATACGTCAGCAGGAGTAAAAAATATGTAATCAGGTTCACGATGCAAGATTTGGGTTGGACAGGTAATTGTGTTACAATGCAACACAAAGGTAGTAACAAAGTAATACTGACAGTAAAAAAAACATAATTACTGAGATGTAAGTAGATTGTTTTCAACAAGCGTGATAAAAGCAGTTAGTGATTAACTATTAACACATCGTTCAGTTATCATGAGATAGGGTGGTTATACATGGAGGTGTAAGATTTTCGTGCCCTTGTGCCTTCAGATGTCTTTGTATCTTCCTTTACTATGCTTCACCTTCCTTTATTTGCCTATATTTTAACGCAATCCTATTTTTCTGAACGCAAAGGACAATGAGGCTCTGAGCGCGTGCATAATCATGGCTAATTGTTGCATTCAGAGCGCAACATCTTTTTGATAATGATCAACTTGCGTAATCACAAAGCCTTCTTGAGGCGAATAGCCGAAGTTCAGAAAAATCCCTGTACTAATCTCATTTGCATGGTGGCGGAGCAACCATGCACGCAAATCCCATAGACAGTTCTGCTACTGATTTTTTGCAACATATGCCTCCAATGGCAGAAGGCGGGTTTTGTATCGGAGACTGAGATTGATTGATTGATTGATTGATTGATTGATTGATTGATTGATTGATTGATTGATTGATTGATTGATTGATTGATTGATTGATTGATTGATTGATTGATTGATTGATTGATTGATTGATTGATTGATTTTCAAAGAGGTGTAAAGCCTGTTGACTGCACCGCAACCGTCTAGCGCTCTCCCGACATCTGAACATAGGTCAGCAGTGCGCGGAAGAAGGAGCAGAGACGGAAAGGTTGCAGAGATGGGAAGGACCATGCAGTGCATAGAACCGTAACCCTTGCTTGCAGGAGAGAAGCCGCGACCGACGACGTCGACGAATCCGAAAGTGGCGCCGGACAAAGTTCCCTTCTTCCCATTGTGCGCGCACCTTTCGCCCTGCCACCGCAGCTGCCGTCACCGCCGCGCGAATCGAGGCCGGATCGATAGCCGTGATGGTTTTCGAGGGCCGCGAATTCAACTTGCGCCGGTTTATCCTGCCGCAGCTTCCACTGACTGCGTGCGCGGCGCAGAATATCGCAGGTGCGCCGGCGCGGCTGCTTGGCTTCGCGCCGTTTGCCGTCTACGGATTCATTAAGGGCTCGTCAAGTCGCGCCTTTCCTCCATCCTTTCGCCCTCCCCGACTTCTCGGTCTCAGGCGCCCCGCGGGAGCACCTCTGCTTCACGCAACTCTCCCTCTCCAGCGCAACCCGCCAGTTCCCCGTCTCGCGCAGCTGCTTCGCTCCGTAGAACCACAGCTCAAACGCCGCTCAGTCCGTTTGCAGCACCCCTCGCCTGAACTGCTCCACCACTTTCCGCCTCCTTGGTACGACTCCGCTTCGCCAAAGCAGTATTCAATGTAGAGTCATGATTCGGCAGCCGTGATATTCACTTGCCGCTTCCTCTAAGGCCTGATTAAGCTGCGACGTTAATTGTGTCTGGATGACGTTCTTTTAGCATCATGTTTTTTTTTCTTTTATATATGCAGCATATCAGGCTTTCAGCCTTTTGTCCTGTAGTCATCTTCTCTGTGAAGAGGAATAAAACTATTATTCTTACTTTAAGCATGCGCAAGGAGGTGTCGGCGCCAGCTACAGGTGTCATCCAGGGCTCAGTTCCGCCGCGTGGGAGACATTGCAAAGTTTGAATTCAGAGCGGCAAACAAAAAGATATGCGAGAATTAGGTTTCCTGTTCGACCTGCGACTACTTTTTCATTGTTATTACTAAATGTACGAAAGTGAGGTATTGATGCCACGTAAAAGCCGTAAAGGCACTAGTTATTCCTCTGCTTGAGCGTGACATGAAAAGAAAACGAATAATTTGGAATTAATTAAACCTTAAGGACATACAGAAAGCTCTTAAAGACTAGTTCTTGATTTTTAATGGGGTTTAACCACCCACAACAATACAGGGGCTGTGAGAGATGCTGTAGACGATCGTTCCTGATTAATCTTTACCACACTGGGATGTTTAAAACCCACCCAGGGATTGGTACTGGAGAGCCTCTGCCCCGATCGTGATACGGCCAGGTAAGGCACCTGCGACCACGTGCTAAGATTTTGAAGCAGAACAACATAGTGTTGCGTACCACTGCTCTGTGCAGCCAAGTATGATTGTCTTAAAGCGTTTACAAACCGCAGGAACTTCCACATGAGCAGGAACTTGATTTTGCAATATCTGACGCATTGTATAAAAGTGTAATGCCATGTGTTTTAACTTGCGTCGTGTCTTTTGCAATACGGTGTCGTTTACTTGCGAATGCTGCTGCCATTGTTTATGTAAATTATTCCCCGTGCGGCTACCCTACTCGAATAGCCCGTCTCGATTACCTCATACGCATAACATCGAAGGATTTATGTCACAAAAACATCGTTTACGAATCGGGAAACATGTGCACACGCACACGCACACACACGCGCGCACACGCACTAGTGTCTCTTCCATTCGTTCCACTCTGCTAACACGTGTAAGTATCTGCTTCTCTAGCCCAAATAACTCGCCATCAGTGCCTCGAACTTCTGCCTTTCCGCATGAAAGCAGCAAGCAGAAGAACATAGGCGAACCACAGCGGCATAGTTACGCTTAGTACACGTATACGATTTTATTCGGGCACAGCTACTTCTTCTCTCCGCCTGTATCTGCCCCCAAAGCTGGTTCTCAGAAATATATAGCCCCGTTAGGGCAAACCTGCTTAGCCAGTGCTTATTTTGCCGTCCGGAAGTTCTTCCTACCTACCTCGCCAACGACTTCTAGAATGTGCCGCCGGGCGCAGGTCGGCTAATCAGATTGGGAACCGTGGTCTTTGAAGCCATGAAGAGGGCGAGGTAAACATCGCCTATGGCGGCGCGGGCGCCTCTGGCTCCCTTAGCCGGCCAATGCAGGCGGCACAGTGCGTAACCAGACTATCTGACGCACTTGGCCGAGTGGTGAGCTCACGCGCCATGCTGACGCACCGTTTTGGGGCATCTTTCCTGAAAAACTAATACAGCACAACTCAGAACAGAAAAGAAAGCACTCCAGAAACGTTCTAGCTTCGAGGTTGCACAGTACAGCAAAACGAGTGAATCTGGTAGTCTTCCTTTTTGATAGCTCAGGGTAAAAGAATACGCAAAACAAGATGAAGGCAGACCGCATCGGTGCAGTGAACTTATGTATAACGAATGCAAGCGTCCGCAGAGAGCCATATGTGTCGCAAGTCAGGGCACCTTGAGAAATATTGATTGCTTGGTCTGGAGGCAGAAAGCTTCTTTATGAAGCAGCTACGTCTGGGCCGAGGGAATCTCTGTCTGCCTCCTTCTGGTAACAGTGCGTTCCACCGGGCCGTGAAAGCTGCCTCAATTCGATTGTCTAAGCAATGGTGTCGCCGTAATAACCAACTCTTTCTGCATTAGGCAGCGAACGTTGACCGCCCCTGTTGGGAGAGAACAGTCGGCAATTCCTGCACGTAAAGCAGGCACTGGCTTTCATACTTTCAAAAAGATCGCACAGATCCAACGCGATATTGGAATCTAAACGACGCCAACCTTGTCTGAGTCAGCGAGGTAGCAGCAGCAGCGCATAAGACGAGCACAGTCTTGCCATACGTACCTATTTACTGTCTGTGTCACGATGGCAACGGCGATGCATGATGCTTCTCGGGGGTAAAATGCTGATGAAAGGTGTAAGCACAGAGAAGCACACAACAGGTGTCTAAATAGTCTGCAATTATGGTTTGTATACTCATTGTGTCACAGTTGCACGTACCCATCCTGGGGGATTGCAAGAACAATGGTCACAAACCCAATGGTATATACCCAATCGCATCTACCGAGTGACCCGAGTTGTTCCTTCGGTGAGAAACATTACTTACGTACTTACACTAAACAACGAGAAGGGGGGGGGAGACAAAGAACCTATGTGTCATGTCTTGTTTGGCAAAGATTACTCTATGACTTTCAGACGCATCGTGCATACGTCTGAGTGCCTACTCACTACCTACCTACAGTAAGCCTACTCACTACTGCGCTGACTTAGCGACTATGGCATAGCGCTGCTAAGCATGGTGGTCGCTGGTTCGATCCCCGGCGGCAGCGGCCTCATTCCGATTATGCCGAAATGAAAGAAACGCTCGTGTGCCCCATGCGATCAAAATTATTACGAAGTTCGCCACTACGGCACGCCTCATAATCATAGGGTGGTTTTGACGTGCACGTAAAACCTAAAAAAACATGCAGTGCACTTTACTTAAAGATATGATCTGCATGTGTGTCTCATTTGTTATTATCGTTGTTGGTGATGTACGTTATTTTCTGTGTACATGCTTTTTTTCTTTCATTTTCTGAATTGTAGCTGTCCGAAGTTTAGCAAGGAGAGTAAGCCCAATCAGGAGACAGACAGTCTCCTTTCGCCTCTTTTCGTGAGCGTTTCTCGAAATGTCTAAGAAAAAAGAAAATGTGAACTGAGAAAAAAATTCCGTTTCAAATACTATAAAGGGAAGTTTAACGATACAGAGTCCGCGTGCTGCGCCGGTACAGTGCGCTTCATCCAAAATGGGAGTGATTGAATTTGTGTAAATTTCGCCCCAGGTTTCGATCAGCCTTCAGTTTGCTCTTCTTAACCTGATATTTGCATTTCAAGTTTGCTGTTATTGTAGGGCTTAGCCACATTTACCCTCTACTTTTGACCATTTAGTAATATCACTACAACAACAGCGGAGAATTCTTTAAAACATCTAAAATAGCCCCGCATGGGGACAGTCACTGACCAAAAATCATTCTCATATATAGCGGCACAGAAAATCGGAAGTTTCGACACTTATTTATGAACCCGAAATTAGACAACGCAATGCAATAGTTGTCGGGTGTAAAACACCTAACCCCCTTCGTAATTTAGGTGAACAGTTTAATATATATATCGGTGTGTGTGTGTGTGTGTGTGTAAGTATGTATGTATGTATGTATGTATGTATGTATGTATGTATGTATGTATGTATGTATGTATGTATGTATGTATGTATGTATGTATGTATGTATGTATGTATGTATGTATGTATGTATGTACGTTGTAAAGAACGGCCAGCTGCAGTGCAAGTTTTGCCAACCAGTTGCGTCTGTGGAGGCAACACTCCGGGAGCGTCGCCGCACACCTCTAGCCACGGCGTGACTAAGTCGACTGTGTGTGAACAACAATACGTGCGTCCTCAACTCTCCATCGCTGGAGCCGAGTTTGACGAAGTCGCCATTGTAACTAAACGGGCTCGGCGGACCAACTATTGTTACTGAGCCGCGGGAACGTCTACTGACACCCCTTCCCACGCGCCGACCAAGACGCCAGACAATGGGCGGCCGGCGGGCGCGCTGCTGTTCGGGGAATAAATGCCCCTACGATGCCGGGTCGTCTCCCCTACAGTGCCTGGTCAACTCGCCTACGGTGCTTGGACGGCGGTTTCCGTCACCTGGGTATCGGGGGAGGACCGAGTGTTTAAAAAGCCGCTGCTGTGCTGCTGCTCAGGACACTCTCTCTCAAGCAGTCATGTTAGAATGATGTATTTTCTCAAACAGTCATGTTAGACTGATATAAATACTGTAAACACTGTAAATAAGCCCATATTCCGCGTTCTCGATGAGAAGCAGTCCTTCCCTTTATGAACGTCCTCAGGGTGGATAAGTTGGACGACGGCATGGGCCAGCTACCTTCTAATTCATGCCCGACTCCAATATTGACAACGGATCACCAGCGATGGGATTGAACCCCCAATCATAACAATGTATCTAGAAGGAATGTATAGGGGAATTACTCGTCTCATTAATTGGAATGCACAAATTCTAAACAGATTTAAATGAACGCGAACGAAAGAACAACTTGCCGCAGGTGTGATACAAACTCACGTGTTCACTCTTACGAACTGGGCTACCACGGCGGAATTTCCCGTCCACTTTATTGGGTACTCGAGATTACCCTGGGAAGAGGGTGTTAACCAGCGCCACCACTCAAGGCCTTGGCGGCGGATGTATAGCATCCTCTCTGCCGCAAGTCGTCCCGTAGTAGGTGAACTTGAGAGATGGCAACTGACCAATAGCCCGTCGTATGCTACCTGAAGACATCAAAGTTACCGGAGACGGAACCCTCACGATGTAATGAACGAGAAAAAAAGAAAACCAAGGGGCAGGTTTTCGTAATCGCAATCATAAAAAGTCAACAGACAATGACAACAAGCAAAGCATTGAATTATTACTCGTTTACTTATTTTAAATGCGCAACTAAAACATAAATCAAGCTGTCCATGGAGTTTACTTATCCCAAGTTCGCAGGACAGAATAGTAGAGAGCACATGCCTAACATTTACTTTCTTTCAATCAAAGAACGTGTCACTGAACGGTCGAAATATTCGTACAGCTTGTTGTCACTGTGAAAAACACAAGACATACTTGAGGTAGAGTATAGGTGACGAAAGTGAAAGATTGTAAAAAAGGAAGTGAAAATGCTGTATGATGCGCATCGACAGAATTTGCTAAGCTGGAAAGTAGGCCGGTCGATAGGCTTGGTGCAGTGAACGACATATTTTTTAATCATCGAGAGAAGCGGAAAGCATCAGCTGTATGGCTTGCATCCCAGAAACTACTCATCCTATAGACCGTTTTTTCGTAGGCGCCGCCATATTGGGAACGCAGAGACGCCGCCTATGAGCAGCGCCATACTGGCTTGGGTGAAAGCGGTCTTTTGCATGGCAGGTATGCGCTCTCCGGTAGGTTCTGGCGTTTGTTTTCGCGGTCGTGCTGTCTGTTGTGTATGACGTGCGTTTTCTCCGTGGTAAACGGTTCTGTGAGACGTGCTGAAGTGGTTTAAGGCGTCATGGCCGGAATTTCTGCTGGCGTTGAGGTGGACGGAACGCGCACATATTTGAGCCTACAATCAGCCTCGGAGATCAATTGTGTGTTTCTGAATGTTCCAATAACTAATGTGACCTTATTGCAGTATTATCCTTAATTTGTAAGCTGCGGTTTGGGAGCCATGAAACACACGCGACGATCGTTCTGCTACGATAGGAGCTCGAGCTGTGCTGTTATTGACAAGCGTTCAAACTGTTCGCTGCAGATTACATTGCGTGACTACTTGGTTGGATGGATGAGGTTTCCACCCATGAATAAAATAGTTTTGGCTAGTAATAGCAGCATACCTTACAGTCTGAATTAAGCTTGTCCAGCAAAGCGACCGTTTACGAACTGCGCGAGCGTCCTAAGCAGTAGTAGGTGCTGGATTACAGATATCTTTGTTCCATATAGTGCATGGTCCAAGCATACGGCATCAGCGGGTATATATTTATAAATGTTTTGCGGCTTTAGCCCGTTTTCTCTTGCTTTTTAGATAAAGAGGTTGATAACCGAATTTTTTTTTTCGGTTGTGTTCATTCATTTCTCTACGACGCACTGACACTTATTACGGAAATTTTGCGCTCAAAAATCGCCCTTTTCATGCGAGCCCTCTCATATATTACGGCTGTATGCAGGCAAAAAAGGTAATGCCGATGCACACAGCTTATATATGTATCGTGCTGGCTCACCAACCGCAGTGATCGATGTGTTGAGCAGCGCCATGCGCCTCATGCAGCAAGGCTAGCGTAGACATAATTTCAAGCATACTAGACTTGAAATGCGTGAGAACGATGCCAGTGTATCACACATATTTGATAGCGCCTGCCGCTCAGCTGTTTCGTGGTTGCCTTAGGTTGGCCGTGCACGAGCATGCGCTCTTATGTTTTATATTTTACTCCCTACGCCAATCGACCAGACAGTGAGTCGATTTACCATTTAATGCTGGTAATACAGAGACGCCGGTTTTCTTTGTTGAATTAAAATCGATATAAGCAAAATAGTAAACAACACATACACGCACCGCGACTGATAACGCGCGTACACCACGGCTGATCATGCGCGTCACATTTTTACGCCCCAAAGACATATTTATGTCTTGGGGGCGTAAAATGTAGTTACCGATGCACCGAAAGGCTTCCCTGACGACCTTATATGAACGAACATGGCGTAGATTTCACAAAGTACGATCTAAAACATCTCGAAATCATTCCGCAGCATGGGACAGCAATACTTTAAAGCAGCGCCGCGCCGGATAGCCCAAGCCAGAGACGAGGAAAGGCTCGCCGCCGCGCCCTATCCTCCTCGCCCGATGAAACGGTCTATATGAGCGGCGCCTTTATGACGTTGGGCTAAAGCTTTCGAAACGCTTCCCAGGAAGCACAGGTGGCGAGGTAGTGAGTTGAGCGATACCCGTCCCTTGCCTGTCATTGTTCTTTGTCGTTGCTCAAGGACAAGAGCTTTAGATTAGCTTTCGCTTCGAATAGCATTCGAGAATGACACATGAAAAGCATCGCGCCACTCAGTATGACGCAATCCTTGATCCTTGAAATGAGGTCGCACCAAATTGTGATAACGTTTTGTGGCTAATATACCTCCTGCCAATAGATTCTTAATGCAAATTTCACTCTCCTCCATAATTTACGTGCACTTCAATAAAGGACAGCTTGTCTTTCCGATATGTTGCTCGGCTTGGTACAATGTATTGTTACATCACAGGGTGCGTCTTATCTATATGTAACAAAGCGTGATTTCAACGGCAAGTTACGTGGTACCTAAAAGCTTCTAAATATCCAGCTTTATCTGCCCTCATGCATCTGAAGAATAGAAGAGTAAGAAAACAGTGTTCTCACGGAGATCCTTGGGGGAAATATGCAGTTCGAAACCTCCAGTTTTGCAGGACTGGTCAGCCTGCAGCAGCAGAAGAGCGCCATATTAGTGCTGCGTAACATAAAATACGAAGGACGCGCACGCATGGTGCTCAAATAATGTTTTGTCATTGCCTTACTCTCTCACTCTTCGGACAAGCGGCCTTTTGCAGCCCATGCGACGTAGTAACATGTATTCCAGGCTCATTCTTAAAGCAGGGCGCCGCCCGAACCAGAGACACGACGAAAAGAAATGCGGACTGTTCCCGGCACGTTCGCGGAGCATGCTGCCAAGAGCGTTCATCCGGAAAAGGGATGCACCATTGCCCCTTCTCCCCAGTGCATTGCCCAGGCTGTGCGAGTGAAGCTTGGAGCTCATTTCCTGGAGTGAGCGAACTTCCGTTTAGGTACACCGAACAGCAAGTCTGCATACTGGAAACTTTATCCGATGTACATACTGCTGAAACATTAGTGCAATGCATTACCTTGAACATATGCGATCTTGTTCTAGCGCCTTTTCGTGGTGCGATGGAGCAGATGAAGATGCAGATCGCAGAGCTGGAAAAAAAGAAACGTATATCATCACGTGTCAGGCCAAATGTATCTGCTGATAGCGCTAACCCTTACACTACTTCATCCAAAACCGTAAGCGTTTTGCAGGGGTAATGTATGGGACAATATTTCGGGCGAACACTAATTAGTTACAAGACTCCGTTGAGCTACACGCAAGGATGTTAGCTCGCAAACAAAAACTGCTTCGGAATTTGCTCAGCAGTTGACGTGACCATGTGCACCACTGACACGACAAGCTCCACGAAATTGCAAGCAAAACATACTAAGGACGAGAAGCAGAAGAAAAAAAGTGATTATAGGAATAGAAACATCGTAATATCTGTCTCTGATGACTGCAGACACATCAACCGCAGTGGCGGGGAATCGGTGCGGACGAAAGAAAAGTAGAAAAAAAATTATGCAGATCCCAAGCACTGTGCAAACAGGTGGACGCCAAACATATTCAATGTAGATGCTTGCGTTACCGCAAGAGTTCTTTACGTTATGCAAGCGACGTTAAAGTAGATATATGTTTCGTTGAGTATAGATGCCGTGTTCACGCTACATGCCAATACATTCCTTGTGTCGAACCTATACAGAAGAATTAAGAATGGATTCGGTTGACTTCTTTATTCCTTGGACAAAGTGAATGAACGTCAATTCTTCACAATATATATATATATAATTATATATATATATATATATATATATATATATATATATATATATATATATATATATATATATATATATATATATATATATATATATATATGTATGTATATACATGTATATATAAGGACAGTCGAAAATGCCTCAGTATTAGCTATTCAAAAACTAGGGGCGCGCTGCTTCAGTATCGAAATATGCAAGCCACTTTGAACGAAGTCGTCAGGATTAATTGCTCAACGACTGAAGTGGCTGAATCTGTAAAATCTTTAGGTGTACAATTTGACCGACACATGACCTGGAATAATCATCTGGGACATGAACGCATCTGGGATGCGTCCCTCGCTCGCGCACGCAAGATTGAACCCCGTGCGCCGGCTCATCCTGGCAAGCTTTCACTTATACGGAACCTCACGGCGACGGCGACGGCGACGGCCGAAATGAGCCCGGAATGTCCATATAATTGCTATCGCAATAAAAACATCCGAGGACGGCTCGGCACTTATCAGTTGCAAATGCGAAAGGATTAATGACCCATTGAGTGCCGCTGGGCAGTCCTTCGAGATTGGCGCTGCGAGCAATGTGCCATAGCGGTGCGTGCTGCCGGAGCCAGCAAGCAGCAGCAGCTTGCGCTGCCTGCGCCGCAGGCCACCGACGTCCTGGCCGACGAGAGACCGAGAAAGCACCGGCGGTCACCAAGGCCTGTAGGTGCGCCGAGCAGCTAAGTACAGTGGGGGTAAGAGAGAGAGAGAGAGAGAGACATGGACCGCGCGCCGGCTTCCGAGAGCGAGAGCGGGGGTGGCGTGCCGTGGCGACGATGCTCTCTCCCCTAACTCAACTCCTGGCGCGCTAGCGTCGTTGCACATGTTCCCTTTCTCCCATTCTGCGCAGTGGAGGCGCGCTTGTGACGCGGCGTTGCTGCCAATGGGAACTTACGTGTCGTTTAATTGCTCCACACGACAGACGCCGGCTTTTTGCTCAATGGGCCATTTGACGCGTTCGCACCGAAAATAATAAGAAATGCGAGGAAAGGATAGCATAGGAATAAACTTTATTTGTCCAACGGTTATTCCTGTTGGTGCCCGGGGCTAGGCTGCCAGAGGTCCATCGCCCGAGGGAAATCATCCCAGATCCTCGACAATGACCCTGGCCCACTGGACGGCCTACTGCTGGCCTTCGAGTGCCTCGCTGAGGAGGGCGGCTTGCCATCCCTCAGCGAGGCGCCCCGCTTCAGAGAATCCTGCTGTTGTCTTCCCCTTTCCTCTTGGTCCTTCTTCCTCACGGCGTTGGCATTCCCAAAGCATATGGGCCATATCTAAGAAATGCTAGAAGAAAAAAAATAACCATAGGTGCCACTCTGAGAAACAGGTAAGCAAAGCGCCACTTTAACCTCTCGGCCCGGAATTTCTGATTCGCACCTATAATTTAGTCGCACTTGTGGGCTTTTTTACAGCACAACAATCCCAAATATATGAAACAAATTGTTTGTGTTTAGTTTCATGTAAAATCTGCAAACATGTACTCAAATGAGGCAGAAGTAGCAGTAGTAGTAGAGGCAAAAGTGAAGCTTTCTCTCCCTGTTTATTAATGCGAAAGCATATAATCTCCATTTTGTGGAATCCCGGCTGTGGCGTGACCAAAACATGGTGCATTGGTAATATCGAGCAACGCTTAAGTGGAGTGGCTGAAAAATATAGAGAAGCAGCTGTAGTGCACTAATCAAGTGAGACACGGCGACCCCTTCGTCCATGTATAATAATACATGCGGTGACTAACCTATGCATGAGCGCGGAATGTAGTGATTATTTTTCCTTCTATAGGCAGTTATTATAGCAGCCTCCTACTTTCTCATCGCGCCAAACAGAGCGGCCGGCGACTAATATAACATAAGAAAGAATGCTCTTATTCGCCTTAGAGTCAAACTCGTCGTTTTCCCCTTTGTTGCCTTTCACAGGGCTTCTCACAAACGCCTAAGCGCGAAAGCTGGTCTTCATGACGATGGGGATGTCTTGCAAGTTGTATTTGCCATGGTCACCTCAATAACAACAAAAGACTATGTGGGGAAAACAAGGGGAAAGTGGGAGATGGAAATTCAAGACGATGAGCAAAACGAGCGCAAGGTAAAAGCGGGAGCCAACGTTTAGACATGTGGACTTGTCTTTTCTAAGGCCTTGAAGAAGACAAGCACACTTGTCGAAACATTGGCTGCCGCTTTTACCTTGTTCTCGTTTTCTTCACCGAACAGACAATGTGATGCGTCAGGGAGGAAAGGAAGGTCGTAACAGATGGTCCTAGGTTGGTTGTTTTGTAGGTCCCAATTGAACTGGCACAACTTACTATGAGGAATATGCCGAGAGTCAGGTGGCAATAGGGCATAAATGAAGGGTGCCATTAAGCTAATGGGAGCAGTAATTTCGGTCTCAACAACCATTTAGCGAACGCCCTTGTCCTAAAAGCCGTGTGTTGTGCATGACCTTCAACCCCCATAACCGTGGATGGTAAGCAATGCAAGAATTCTAGAGAAGCAAGCTCGTGAAACGCCTGAACTGATAAATAATGTCGCAGCTGATTGTTGATTACGAAAAATAACCGTTACGTGCGATTGTCAGACATACAGGAGACGGCGAATTTATGCAAGAACCACAATCTTACGAACAAAAGTTGTTATTTCTTTTGCAAGGACTTCGAGATCTGGTTCAGCACAGAGTGACCCCCTAATTCAATGGGATCACTTTTTCTAAACCGTTCTTCATTAAGGCACTTTCTTATCTTCCCTTCTGTCTTCTTCTGTAGGACGAGAAAGAGGAAAGGAAACGAAGCGACACAAAATTGCTGTAGCGCAACAGCGGCCTCAGCGGCCTCGCCGCTATTCCGCTGCATGATAAGGAGAACATTGGTGAGAAACAAAGCTGCGCGCATTTTTTTTGCTTTTTTTGTTTTTGCAGGGGTGAGCTGTGTAGTCTGTGTTACGTGATTTCTCGCAAAGCAGTGCCGCGCACGATATGTCAGCCGCACTCTGGAAGGAATCTCCCCCTGACAGAAAATCGAACAGGGGTTCACCGGCGCAATGTCTTGCTCTAATCTGCAGATCTCCTAGCTCTATGCTTGCTCTTGTGTGCCACGCTGTGCTCTCTAATTGTCGTCGCGATACGAGCCGTCAATGGACGAGGAAAAAAAAAGGCGATATCACAAGATGGACGCCGCGGTAACTGCATCACTGGACTGTGTGCACTTTAACATTGCGGTTCTCGGCAAAAGGAGGAGGAAACTAAGGGCAAGAGCGAAACAAAAATGGGGTCAGGAGATACGCGTCAGTCAGACATTCGAGGAGGAAGACGCCAGTGGCGCAGATCACGCCTGGATGCTGATGCTTTTAGAAATTAGAACATCATGAAGGACAAAGAGCACGCTGGAAGGAACGCGAAGTGTTATCCGTTGCCTAACATGTACAGTTTGCGTGAAGATTGAGTAGATTTTGGCTTATTGCTTGTTTATTTGCTTGGTTGTTCATTCGCTTGTTCACCTGTTAATTCGGATAACACAAGACCAACGCATGGAGCGACATTAATGCAGGCAAGCTGGGCTTGCTAAAATCCAGGTTGCCGATTTCAATGATGCCTTCAATCCTGTGTGCGGCGTACGTATTGATATTTACTAATTTATTTGTAGCAGGAGAGCCAAAGAAATTATTCTTTTTCACTCGGAGTTTACATGCGCGGATATTTCGTCCATTGTCTCTTTGAACATCAGCTCCTTGAGACACGCGTAATGGCATAATAGTATGGCTGCCACTTCGTCCTCGTCTCCATTAATATCTTTTTATTCATACCAAGGCACCTGCTGCTTGTTAGCGGAGCGTCACACGTCGACATTAAAGTGGAAAGGGAACTGTGCGTGCGGGAACTTGACTGTGCGGAACTTGAAGCGCATTATATCATGCGCTTCAAGCGCAAGTGCAGACAGAGCGGCTCAGTTCGATCGGTACAACAGTGGCCTCGACTCTAGTGCCATCGATATGACGACCACGCGAAGCAACGGTACTCAGAACAGTTCGTATACAGGCCTCGCGACGCTCGCGCGGCGCTGTCAAAGTATTTCACACCAGCAGCGACAAGACCAAAACACCGTACACGCACGGATGAGCGTATGCGCGTCACTTCAAGTATAATGCTCGCTTACGCTAAGCAAGCAAGAACGGCACAAGGAGCGCGGAAACGGCGCGCCTCCACGCTAAACAGACTATCGATGCGCGCGAGAGGAAACGGTTCCCCCACGACGAGTCTACACACCCGCGTAGGAAGTCTGAGCGCACGTGCATTCCATTCGACGCGACGAGAGCCAAACCCAAAGGTATAAATGCGCAGCGCGCACAATGGTTCCAAGAGACAGACGCGGGCCCAGGGAGCAGCGTCAGTATATAGCTGCGGTATATGGAATCGCATCGCACGTGCTCAGACCAGCTAAAATCCACTCACGGCGGCGGCAGCGTTGGCGGCATTAGAAAAGCCGCGGCCTAGGGAGCAGGGTGCAAGCCCCTTTGTTCTCAAAATTAGATTTGGCAGGCGCCGTGAGAAAGAGGCGGGGATATAAAGAGGGAAGCTCTGTCTCTTCTTTCGTGTCACCCCACCTCCTCCCCTCCCTCTCTCCTATCCAAGTGAAGAAAGCCGCCTCGTCAGTGACGGCGGCGCGAACTGTGGAAGAGACCGGTGGAAAGAAGCGCATCGCCTGCATTTGCAGCGCAAAAGGTCTCCAACCGGGCACCCACCCACACGAGGAAAACTTTGTTGCTGTGGCCGCTGATGTATGCCGCCGGTGTCAGAGAGCGCCGCCGTCAGCCAGCCACTATTGTTGCGCACCCACGCCTGCCTGCTAAGTGGGTGTCCGAAAGCGACGCGCGTGTATTGCATTTATGGGCGGCGCATATTGAATTTGACAGGCTCTTCATCTTGCTTTATGCGTCGCAGTTCATTTTCTCCGCCTGTTTAGCACGCAGTCGTAAAATATTGAAAGTAGCGCGGTCGCCCGCCAGTCTACTGCTGCAGTACTAACGTATATTACGCATGTGCCGTCATTTGCGGTCTTGAGACGCGACACAATTGCCACGTGTGATGGCCGACTTGTGACAGTCAATTCCCGGGAAAATCGGCTATTTGTTGGCAAAGTGAAGAGGTGTACTCAGACGCTTTATAATCGTCGGGATAAAATTTCTTCGTATAGGTGTTGGGAAACCGACCACTTTGATAGCGGTTACGGTGGGACGCCGGTTTACCGAGTGAGAAACATTGTGCATTAGTTCAGACAAAACAGTGGTGTTTTGTACAAGACAGCCTTTTGTTACCGTTAATCACGCCG
This sequence comes from Dermacentor albipictus, assembly GCF_038994185.2. Lineage (NCBI taxonomy): Eukaryota > Metazoa > Arthropoda > Arachnida > Ixodida > Ixodidae > Dermacentor > Dermacentor albipictus. The sequence continues at coordinate 47,528,258 of NC_091823.1, read as the reverse complement.
CCTACGTTCTTATAAGGGATGTCACAGTCGATAAGCAAAGGTTCCTTAAGAACATAGCCATGATGACAGACATTCGTTGTTTAGCTGAAGGAGTATCACAGCAGGCAAATAACTCCTATAGTACTGTTTACTTAACGGCGGCATGTAGGTAGAAGGGACTTTTGATAGGAAGACACATAGGAATAATAAAATGAAGACGACAACTTTATTCTAAAACATTATTTTGTAATCTTTATTCCTTGACTAAGACCATTGAGACCTACTAAGTACGGTATATCTAAACAGTATCTATATTGAAACGTTTTTAAAAAGAAAAAAGAAGTGTAGGGAGCGAGTGGGTGGAGCCCCTAGTCTAGGGCTCCACTGGCTTGAGCGGTCCGCCCTGCCTGGTCGAGGATTGCTAGTTGCATCTCCCGATCCTCGCCGGCGAGCCAAGTCTCCCACTGCTCCTTTCCGGAAAGTTTGCTGGCTATCTGCGGTGTAGTATTTCGTATGCATCACAAGCTCAAATGAAGTCAGACAAGCGTGGTGCACCGTATTCGCCTTGGTGTCGCATTCACAAACCGTTATAGAGATCTGATAGGCGGCAGCAATACTAGCCCAAACCATGCCCAAACTGTGAACACTGTACACTCTTTAAAAAATTAGGCCCTTTAGGGCTTATCTTGTCCCACAACAATAATCGTCATCTGTCTTGCCCGCGTTTCCTTTCTTTAACGCTGCGAGCCCGGTACTTCCCAGTGACGAACGGCTTGCGCGTTATCAGCGTGACACAGCACAGGAAAGTAGCGAGCACCGAGTTTTCAAGAATGGAAACGCAAGCAAGGCAGATGAAGATTATCATTGTGGGAAAATATACACCCCAAAGGGTACAAGTGTTTTAAGAGTGTAAGGTGTAAGGTACCAGAAATACTTGACCATATATTTTGCATATGTGCCGCATACGCGCAGAAACGACAGCAACTGGTCTCTTCTATTGCGAACGTCGATAAAAGGCTGCTATCAGACGAGTTTCTTTTAGGTTCTTGGCCTAATGCAAACAGCGCAGCCCTGATAACATGTGCCGCTATAGCCTTTCTCCGAGCCACTGGGCTGGACGCACGGCTTTAGAGATGCCACAACGCTGTGAACTTGTATATACGCATCACTTCCTCATACCATCATCATCAATCATCATCCCTTTACCTCCCCGTCCCTCTTCCCCAGTGTAGAGTAGCAGGCCAGAGCAAGTTACAGCTCAGGCCGACCTCTCTCCCTTTCTCTAGATAAATCTCTCTCTCTCTCTGTGCGGTGTAATAATTTTGGGTGGCCTTGCAATCTCGTAATGCGGGCGAGAGTTGGCCTGCCTTCGCACCATGGACAGGGAACCCTCTACAGTATGGAGTAAATGGAATGTTTCAAAGAAAAGTTTGGATATGTGTGTGCGTCTGTATTCGGCCCCAGTCTCGCCCGAATAGATCAGGCTGTTGAGGAGGCGATGACTGTACTTTCGTAGCTCGCGCCATTGCTGCTCAAGAATATCTCGTGGTAAGAAGGGGTTTTCGACAGATTGGTAAGAGTGGTCAGAGTGGTGGAAGAAAAGCACGAGCTGCGCCGTCCCTTCTCTCATTGCTATCGAATCCTGCGTGACCCGGGCACCAGATGACCATGTGGTTCTGCGTTAGGTTGGTTCCTAAAAGGTGACTTGTGCTGTGTGGTAGCCTCCCGGTGAGGAGGAGTCTTCATGCGACTTGGGAATCCGCAAGTATTATCGACGGTTTTCCCAGGGTGTCCTTAGTTTTAATAGCTAGCGCGATGGCTGAAGATTCTTCGGTACACGCAGATGCGACTCGAGCCATGGTGCAAGTCACAAGCCCTATATCTGCGACCACTCCTACTACTGCGAAGTCGCACTTGTAAGTACCGCATCGAGCGACGACATCTGTATAGACCGTATGCGCATTGCTACCGAATCACTGCATCGACTCGCGAGCTCATCCACTTCTACGACTGCGGTGGCATTTCAAACTCATGTGTTAAGGCGAAAGCCTTTCTAGGCTCATGGTGAAGTTTTTGTCGGCAGACTTGACCGCCGGAGTGTCCATGCGTGCTTGGAGAAATATGCGTGCTTGGAGAATTTCGACCCCTTGCCTGTGTATGCGTAGATTTGCTTTCAGCGCTTTAGGCTTCGTGTGCGGGTCCAAGCTCCAAATGACACCCTTGGTTGTCCTATCGCTTGTCGCTACGTAGGCTTTGACCGAGTGAGGCCAGCCGCTGGTGTTTAGCGTTGTGATACGTCTAATGTGGCTCGGTACTGTCTGGTGTGACGCGGACATAATAAAGATGATAGAGCTTGGCTTGATTCTGAGAAAAAAAATTGTTCATCTGATAGTCGCTGCTACAAGCAATAATCATGGCGCCCGCCAGTAGTGGACTACTCAAGTTCTTGACCAGTAGCCCCTGATGCGGTCGCACCACTGTCTTGAAATCGAAGGGGGAGGTGATTACCTGGAGGCTGGTTTGTGTTTATATTTTCCGGCTGCTTGACCAGTGGAAGCTTGTTGGTGCTTCAACGTGCCACGATATTCCAGTCATTTGGTCTTTTCTTTCACAAGGGCTTTTTTTCTGCCGAAGCGTGAGGACCATCTGCCAGTCCCCATCCGCTTGACTTTGTCTCTCTGTCCAGGCCTTCTGATCCCTGGGTCTCCTTGATGCCGTGAGGTTGTGAGCAGTGGAGTCTTGAAAATCCATGTCATCAAGACTCTGGCGTCGCCTGTCCGTCATCCATGAGGGTCCGGGACGAGCGGTTACGTCGGTGGGTTGATTTGCAAGAGCTAGCGAGCGCGATTTCGCCGCTCACTCTGGCGTTCCAGCGGCCGCCTGCGTGGCGGCTTTGGTCTTAGCTAAATTCCCTAGCAGAAAATCTAGAGTCCTTACAAAGCAGAAAATCTGGGGACTTTTAATCTTAGCGAGCTCGCACGAAACTAAGGCACGTTTGAGCTTGCAAAACAATAGGTTCCTGTCTCTTAGGGATTTGGATTGTTTCAGTCGATACGGGGGGACCACTTCACAGATTTGGTATGATCGCGTAAATTGGTCGCACACACAATTTTTCATCAAAAAGCAGGAACATTCACGGAGCACATGTGGACATGGGAATACTCGTCCACGCCACAAGCATCTCCATCTGAGCAGTGCTTCCCACCTTAACGGTGCAAGTCTGAGGATATTCAGTTGTACATTTTGTTTTCTAATACGCGATTAGGCAACTCCCCAAAACTAGTATTCGTCTTTCAACATCTTATTGGCTCCGGAAATCGGCTTCAGTTTCACATTGCTAAGAATCAAATCTGTTTGACTCTTGCATCGCGAATTGATGAGCCGCTACGTAAATGCGTAGTGCTGCTAAATATCCCAAGCGCCTGAAATCATCCCTTCTTCATAGACGTACCTGCAGCACACTTCCCAACCCCTTCATCTATTGTAACTAATCTATCTTTTTTAACACTTCTGGTTTATTAACCATACATTTCTGTTTCTGCTTATGCTTCACGTCTTTGGCGAACGGTAGTCAGGTATGTATACTATAAGCACGGCCAAGGAAAGAGGAGGAATTTTTGAGAAAGAAAAACAAAGAGCAGGAAAGAATGTTGACTTTCAACTGAGTTTATTGCATGTACCATTGCATGTCAATTTGGGCGTTAATATGTTTTCTCCCAATTTGAAGAAAATAGTGACTAGATATGAAATAAATTTGTTTTTTCGCCCCTGGTAAACTTTCCGAAGTGTGTGTCCTAAATAAGAATGACAGTAAGACTATTCTGCAGTGCAACATTGGTCACGAAACAGGTTTACTGATTACCAATCAGAAATCATCCACGAAATATTGATGGATTGTGGAAAGATATATATAAGTCAAACACTCCAATGCTTTAATGATCGAGCCAGGAGGCATGCCTATAAAGTAAAGAAATGGGCATGACAGCCATATGGTTGCCCATTGCAAATAGTGCAAATGCCAGCCATTATTCTACTAGGCAACGTTTCTGAAAAAGCAAAACCGAAAAAAAGAAAGAGAAATTTTAGAAGCTTTTCCATCAGGAAGGCCGTAGATCGATGCACTGGTACACTTTCACTTCACCTATCTGATAGAGAGTTTTCATTCCTCGGTCAACGCTGTTATTATGTATAATCACAAACATGTTGCATTGAGGACTTTTTTTGTTCAGGCAGCCCTGACATTAGTGATTTTGGCGGCTTTCATAATGAATTTGCTCCTAGATACGGCCTAATAAAGGGCCGAAGTCTTTACTGGCATACAATAAAAAGTTTAGCTTACTTAATGCCTACTGTTTTCAGATTAACTTAAAAGAAATCATATTCTGTCGATGTTCGTCCCTGCTGTGGACACAGCTGGTGCGGACTACCTCAGAAAAAGTTCACTGACGATTACGATACTATCTAATGCGAAATTTTGGCGCAGCTCTATACGTGTTTTCATTTCGCGATATATTCACTCGCGTGAACAATCCGTCTCGTGCGGCGCAAACGGATCGATGTGTAGCCCTACCATCTCACCAATCTGGAGATCGCGAGAGGCAACGTGGGGGTGACGCGTGGGTGCGATTCATAGCACCCGCTGCACACGGACCTCCGCTCATGCAGCCCTTTGTTTCATATGCGGTATCGCTCGACACGCTCGCCGCATGACAGCGGTGAACAGACGACGGCGCGCTACTCCGACGCCATCTCGTAGCCGTCGCCGCCGCAGAGCCCGTCTTGCGCGGCACTACGCTTCACGCTTTTGCCATACCTTCCTCCTCCACTTTCCTCCTAGCGCTCTTTTCGCTACCACCGTCTTTAATCCCCAGCTGCGCTACGTGTTCACTCGTTCATCCTTCGCTGTGCTCGTTCGCTTGGTTACGCAGAGGGACGCCCACACTAAACGCAGGAACGAGCGCTCAAGAGCTGCGCTCTAAAGCTATTCATTTGAATTACAAATTAACTGCGAGCACTATACGGTGGGTACGGATTATAGCCCGCAAAAAACGGCTCATGAGCTTTCAAGAGTTTTTCATGTGGCAGCAGAGGCCTCTCGGTGTTTTACATGTGTACTGATGGTTTTTCTATAAATCGTATTAAACTCTCAAACGCGTTCTTAGATGGTTTTTCAAATCGCCTTTCACAGTAGTTGAGCTAAGGGAATCAATTATAGATCCTAATGATTATTTAAGGCTGCGTGACGATGCATTCCCAAGTACTGATGAACAGGATGCAGAGCCATCTTTTATAACTAGCGGTGAAGCGAGAAGATCCTTGCAAGACATGACCCGAGGAAAAGCGGCAGCAGAAGTTGGTCCTTTACACACAATGTCTCAGGACATCACATCTGCCAGACAGATGGAAGAATCTCAACATTATACTAATTCAAATAAAGGAGACGGTAAAGATTTGAAGAATTAAGGGTACAGTAGCTTGTTTTCAGTATTGTGTAAAATATTCATCAAGATAATTTCTAATAGAATCAGAGCAACACTTGAGTTCAGTCAACTAAGAGAGCAGGCTGGCTTCAGGAAGAGATACTGTACAATGGATCACGTCCATGTCTTCAACCAGGTAATCGAGAAATTTGCAGAGTACAATCAATCTTTCTATATGAGTTTCATAGATTTTGAAAATGCATTTGATTAAGTTGAGAAACAAGCAGTCACAGAGGCATTGTGTAATCAAAGAGTACAAGAGGCATGTGTGAATATCTTGGAAAATATCTACAAAGATTCTACAGCTACCTCAATTCTCCACAACAAAAGTAGGAAGTCGCCTATTAAGAAAGGGGTCAGGCAAGGATACACAATCTCTCCAATGCTATTCACTGCATGCTTAGAAGTATTCAAGCTATTAGACTGGGAAAGCTTAGGAGTGAAGATCGACTGCGAATCTTTCAGCAACCTTTCTTTTGCAGATGAAATTGTTTCGTTCAGAAACACTTGGGACGAAGTACGACAAATGATTCAGGACCTTAAGCGAGAAAGTGTAAGTTTGGGGTTCATTAATATGCAGCAGAGAAAGTTAATGTTCAATAGCCTGGCAAGGGAACAAGAGTTCGGAATTGGCGGTCAGTCTCTAGAGTCTGTAGAGGAGCAGGTTTGTTTGCTTGTTTAATTTAATTACTCGCAGGGGACCATGACAATGAGAAGGAAATTAAAAGAAGAATAAAAATGGCCTGGAATGAATGCGGCAGGCATTAGCGAATTCTGCCTGGGAGCTCTCCACTGTCGTTGAAAATAAACGTGCACAATCATTGCATTCTACTGGTGCTAACATACGCAGCAGAGATTTTGAGGTTAACAAAGAAGCTCGAGAACAAGTTAAGGACCGTGCAAATAGTGATGAAATGCAAAATGTTGGGCCAAGCGTTAAAAGAAAGGAAAAGAGCGGTGTTGATCAGAGAGCAAACGCGGACAGCCGATATCCTAATTGACATTAAGAGAAAACAATGGAGCTGGGCAAGTCATGTAATGCGTAGGTTAGATAACCGGTGAACCATTAGGGTTACAGAAGGGTGACAAGAACCCGCCGTGGTTGCTTAGTGGCTATAGTGTTGGGCTGCTAAGCACGAGATTTCGGGATCGCATCCAGACCACGGAGGCCGCATTTCGATGGGGGCGAAATGCGAAAACACCCGTGTACTTAGATTTAGGTGCACGTTAAAGAACCGCAGGTGGTCCAACTTTCCAGAGTCCCCCACTATGGCATGCCTCATAATCATATCTGGTTTTGTCACGTAAAACCCCATAATTTAATTGTAATGGGTGCAAAGAGAAGGGAAACGCAGTCGAGGACGGCAGAAGACTAGGTGGGGAGATGAAATTAGGAAATTCGCAGGCGCTAGTTGGAATTGGTTGGCGCAGGACCGGGGTCATTGGAGGTCGCAGGGAGAGGCCTTCGTCCTGCAATGGACATGATAATGATGATGATGATGCTTTGCGTTTGGTAATTGTCTCTACGGTAAAACGCGGCTAATTACGTTTACGACGCCATGACTGTCCGTCGCGCTGAACGTCTGCGAAAAAAAAAAATAAAAGCCGCCCTAGCCACCTGCGCTCTCCTTCTCGCACGAAGTCGCGCGAAAAACATGACAGATGGTGCTGCGCGTGGCAGATAAGCAAAGCGTCAGTTGTCTCTCGAGACATGCAGGAAGGAAAAACTACGGAGAAACCCTGCCGTCACTCTTTGTGCAGCTCAGTCATGCCGGAAGTTGGCGTTGTTTCGCCATCTTGTCGGGCAGGTTCTATCTTTTTCTACATTTATGGCCTTCGGCGCGCGCTACCACGCTGGGGTCCGCGGTCGTGCGCTCGCCATAGTCAACCGACCAACGGATCCAATCTCCGTGTGTACCATCGCGATACCTTTGCCTAAGCCATTTCGTCCGACTATTGCTCTAGAGTTGAAAGGCGTTCATAATGAACTCTGCAAGTTAAACTTGAGCAGTTTCTCATTTCTTCATTTTCCGGCTTTTCTGAAAATAAATCTACACACTCACTCAACTTCAAGAATGCACAGGCGATGACTGGCAGCAAACTTTACGCACATCGCGATCTATGGCTAGCCAATCTGCAATTTGCGAGAACAAACACGTGCGCATTGGTCGTGGCTTTATAGAAATCATTTTATTGTGTTGAACAAGATTCGAGCAGCTGCGCTTTGCGGATATGTGACGAGCCATAGTGCGCCGTCGAAGAGATCAGCGGACGATAACGTCGTTACGCGTTTAAATACAATGACTGCAGCCTGAGGTATATTGTTCTCACGGTAAGTGAAGCTTCACGATAAATAAAGTCACGGAAATACCGAACAGTACGCGTGTATGCATGCGGCCAGCTCGTTAACCAGCCCATATATATGAGACCATCAGCCGCTTGATGCACGCGCAGGCGTACTTTCTTCTGTCGAGCCCTGTTCGCTCTTGCATGAACCACAATGGCCAACCTTCCCTTCCATGTGCTCCCAGGGCGCACAGATATCTGCACTAAGCACGGTTCGTCCCTTAATTACTCCCGGAAGCCGCTTCCTTGCCATGTTTCCAAATGGTTGTTTTACGTGCCACAAATGCGTCACCCGCTACCAAAACACAAACACTGCACAGCAGTCACTGACCTGCATATCATACATAATCTGAAGCACAGCGGTTACAGACTATGATGACAAGTTAGTGTGAATCCTCACAAGGCTGCGAATAGATTCCCAGATCGTCCTTCGTCCGTGGGATGGTACGTGGTCAACGGCGTTGCATGCGCGATAGTCTCACGTTGTTTTTTTTTTTTTTTGCTTTCTCTGGTCTGATCAGGCCACACCAACAGCCGGGAGAGCACGGCATAGATAACACAGCGGAAGAAACGGAGACTAACGCAATCCTGCACATACGACCCCCTTGCCACGGTGCCACACCTACGAAGACACAGGCACGAGCACACACCAACACAGCAAAACCGCCGTTGTGCCCCGACAACATGGCTACTGCAGTGAAAAGTACCACATGGCTGCCTCCACACTTTTCTCCTAACGCACGAAAGGGGTAGGGCCCCTCCTCAGTTCTTTTTTTCCTTCCTCCATGTGCGAAGCAGTGATACTCGCTGAAATGCCGTTGAAGTACCGTTCTTCTGGTACCGCAGAAGACCCCGTCAACACATTTTACTTACCGAGTTCCACCAGTGACATTTTATTTACTGAGTTCCACCACGCCGGCGAGCGAGATGCTTTCTTCTAGTTTTTTTCTCATTTTGATTACATTCACAGGCCAAATAAAGTGAGACGGCTGGCAGTTCCCGTCAGTGCTAGCTCGTCACTTGTCTTGCAGGTGACATGGAATGGGGGATTTGTTGCTATCATTTTTTTTTTCGGCATCTTGTAGAGCATATTCGTACGACACTGATCGTATAATCTGATATAATGGGCATATGGAGATGCGCACAGCAGGGCGCCGTCGGGTTTTTCCTAAAGCAGCCTACCAGGAAACATAAATATACCTAGAAGGCGAAGGCTAAGAAAGTAATGATAATAATGGCGAGACACTTCTGCCCCTTGTTCTGTCAGCCGGCGTTTCTGTCGTGAAGCCAGAGGCACGACTCAATCTGCATATTCAAATAGGGCGCGCGTCCGCTATCGGCACGAGAAAAAAAAGTGCTGAACAAAATTCGTATATAGGAGATTATTGCGACTTCATAAAAAGTGAACGCACTACTTATTACACACACACAAAAAAAATGCCAGAACGCAGATAACGCTGCAGCATAAGCTGAGCGCTTGGACAAAAGCCGACGTTGTTCTTTGAACTCGGTGATGTTCAGTTTCGGAGTGCCATTTCTTTCGCGTAACGCTATCTTAAACTTTAAAAGAGGCCTTGGTGACTCCCCGCACGCGTCAAGGGTGTTATCCAGTTTGCCACGCATCGATCGCCAGTCTTCTTATTTTCCCGATGACGAAATAACTGTTGCCCTGTCCCCATTCTCACCCCTGATTCAACTCATACCGAGCCATGTTGGGCGAGACGTCGTGGGCATTTTATTTATCGTAAAAACTGAAGTTATTACACGGACAACCAGTACAATGCTTGCCGGCAGTCGACCGTAACAGTCATAAGGCAGTTCATAAAATGCAAATATTATCGTATTTATTTATCCACGTGCGTACCAACCTGCAAAGATTTCTTAAACCCTTTCTACCGCTGCCTAGCACGAACTTGACAAAACAATATTTTTGAATTATGTGAAACGAAGCGGCTAATGAAACATTATAAATTTGCCCGTGCCATTCCAGAGTTTCTGGCGTAAGGAAAACTGGCGCGGACGCGTGTGTTGTGGTGCTCACGTGCAACGGAATGGGACAACTCTCACATTGGGTTGCATTTCTTCATTTCTTTTTGTTTAGCTTAAGTGAATCGGCCGCTTCTTTCCAATCCCGTGTTGTGGGCATGTGCCCTAGTGCAGAAATCATTATCGTAATCGACACGTGGCGCTCAACTGAAAGAGACAGTTGGCGTGTAATTACGTAACATCCTCAATAATGTGTCATTATTTCATTGCTTTCAGGTCTCTCCAAAAAATAAAATGAATGAATGAACCAATAAAAAAACAAGAAAAATAACAACCATTCCATTCTGTGAAGATGGAATGGCAGCGAAAGCATTTTGATTTTCCTTTGAGGGCTTTGACTGTCGTCAGCTTTCGATGCCATTCAATCTTCACAGAGTGGAATGGCTGTCATTTGTTTGAAGTGTCTGATGATGGGAGTTGATGTGTTTGAATGGATGATTTAGTAAAGACAGTAGTTAATGTTCCATTGAGATTCTTTATTTTGTCAGGTTAGTTACGATTGCTTCATGATCACTGTGATACAGAGTCAGTGGTTGAACTGCCACCCTAGAGAGGTCCTTGGCTAGAATCAAATCAACGCACGTACGGTGATGCATGGTAGGTATCATGGGGTTAGGGTAGCATTGCAGGCCAAACTTTTCCAACATGTATCACATAAACCATTTCTTCTCTGGCTTAGAAATGTCCACCTTGAAGTCTCCGTTGATGATCGCGGTGTGCTGTCATCTTTTCTAACCCAATAAAAATACGTGGTCATAAACGTCTTGATTTCAGACTCGGAATTAGCGGGTGAGGTGTACACCGTCGAGGTTACGATTCCTTCTTCCGTTTGTATAGCACAAACACCCGCACAGTCCGTGACGGTTCTGTTCATCCCAAGATCGAACGGTTGCACTTGAATGTCGTTCTTTACGTATATAGCAACGCCTCCATGCAGAGCACGACTCCGCCAGGCGATCCCACACGGCTCCAGTGTAGCCGTTTAGCTGGGCGAATGAGTCTGACCACGTTTCCGAAAGACACAGGACGGGCATCTCGTTCAGGATTGCTCCGCAATTGAGATCTTTCGCATGCAGATTCAGTGAACGAAACATCTGTCCTTACTCGTGTGCCTGGGACCTCCTTGGTTCCCACGTGTGACAAGAATACATCAAGGGTGCGTTACAGGTTACCGAGCCCACAGGGGCATGTGCCATTGAGCTTGGACCCTTTATACACTATCCCCAGGACCGGCCCACATGATATTTCTTTTTGTTTCCGGACGCCGAAAAAACTATGGTAGTTTAGTCGTATGCAGCTTCTGCTGTAAAAAAGAAAGAGGAAGGAAAAGGCTGTCAATATTGCAGCAAATTTTAAAAGCAAGGGAAGCTTTAGACATTTGCAGATGTTAGATGTAAAACGAACAAAGGGGAGGTGCAATAAATAAATGTATTAGATATAACGTGTGAATGGTAAATGTTGTTAATGCAAGAATAAACAAGACTCGCGAATCGGTGCTGGCATTTCATCAACGTGCATCGTGTTGGTGCGGCAGCGTCACTGTTTGTCCTCTCTTTTTCGGCCTTGTGTCCTTGTCTGCGGGTGCTGCTATCTTCATTGTGTCCCAGCAACCAGGCAGCGCCAGAGCAAAGCCTTTCATTCCGGCGCTGATGCATAAAAAAGGATGAACGCCTTTGCCTAAGCGTTCTGCGTATACAGACGTTGCTCAGAGACGTGCAACACATTTTGATGCGCGGCACGCTAGGGATATCGAGCGCCAGGGAACGATCTGAGCCAGGCGCAACAGGGCCAATTCTGTATACGTGGCGGTTGCAAGGCTTTTTTTACTCTGCTGAGCGCAAGTTCCTTGAGCGGCATTTTCAGAGCCTTAGCGCTCTCGCCTCTTGACAGTACTTTAGATTTGCATAACAGTGCCCGTTCAAGTTTAGGAAGGGCATTGTTATTATTATTATTATTATTATTATTATTATTATTATTATTCGTGTGAGCATATATAAACACCAAACATTAATAAACAGGAAAAGCCAATCAATTGTTTGCTGTTGCTGTTTTTACATTTTGAAACGTAGGAAGGGCTATCGATTGTCTGCTTGAAGGGACACCACGCCCACGCACTTGAAACAGAAAAAAAAGTAAAGAGAAATAAAACAGGAAGAAGAAAAAAAATTAGTGGCATTCCATTCTGTGAAAGCGGGTGGCCAGCGAAGCTGTGTATACTCATGACTGCATTGATTTAATATGTTGTGATTACTATAGTGATTGAATAAAGACACATACAGGTGGCTTCGTGATTCGACCGCTTTTTATTTTGTTTTGTTACCGCAGTGATCGTCGCTTTATGATCACTATGGTATAGACGGCCATGGGCTGAACGATGATGCTCGAAAGGTTTTTAGCAAACGTCAAACCCAGACACGACCGATTAGGCGTACTTGGTACATTGACATGTGTATAGCATCAAATTCCGAACCTATCTTCCTCGCGGTATTCGGGGTGCCGACGGGCATCGCATATATACGCTTAGCGTCGGCGGCCCGCTACGTCGTCGGTGGTCTCCTACCGCTGCCTCCATGCCCATTCCCGCTTCTCCTCACGAAGGCGGTCTTCACGGGCACGCTGCTGTTCTCCGTCGGAGGGAAGGCGGCTACGCGACGGTCCAGGCCCGAAGCACGCTCGGCGTTAGCGGCCTCCAGCCGCGCATTCCCGCTCCTGCTCACGCCGGCGCTCTTGAAGGGGCGCGCGCTGTTCTTCCTCGGTGAGCACAGTACGCCTCCTATACCCATAGCAGGGCCAGAACGCAACTGCTGATAACGTCCCTTGGCGATGTTGACGTCACAGTAAAGAAGCGCACACATACCGTCGGACTATAAACGCACCTTTAGTGTTCGTAGGTTCGTAGTGCGACGTTATCGGCTCGCGGGCGAGCGCGTCGCTCGACACCGTCCGCGTCAATTCCTTGGTCTTCGTGAACCTCTTCTACGCACGCAGAAAAAACGAAAACCTAGCCACATACAGCTTCGCTGTAAAAACAGGAAGACGCAACATGTCGAATCACACACAGACTAGGAGCACTACAGTCGAGAACAAGAAAACAAAAGACGAGGCAAGAAGAAGTAGGCCAAACAAAAGCGCAAGAAAAGTTATATGCACCTGGCGGCAGTCAGTTAGAACGAGCATTTCCATTCTCATGGTTCAAACCTCCGTGGCATGATCTCTGGAGAATTAAGAGTTCCTCTAGGTGGTGCGGCTTCCTAGTATTATCTTCATCATCATAATTACGCAAGTGCGCTTCATGCGAGTTCTAAGCGTCAACATATTGAGCGCGTCGTTAGTTAATAAACTCTCTGTCCCTTGCTTCACTGTGCCTCCCATCGGTCTCCCACGTACAAGCGCACACAGAGGCCTTCAAGACATGATACCTAACAAAAAAACGGATTGTGATGTAGCAAGAAAAATGAAATGACCTTAACTTAATAAATAAGATTTGGACGGATCCCGCTCAATGTGGCAATCGATGTTATGCGAAGCATTTTGCACGTATCTGGCTAGCTAGCATTGTTTGGAGTTCCGCAAAGCGACACCAGGTGAACCAACGTGTTTGCGTAAATTGCGCAGTTGCGCGCGTGAGTCGCGAGCGTACAGTCGCCCAAATCTTTAACTGGTGTGCGGGAGCGGCGACTTTTCCGGGCGTCAGCGCCGTATGACGCGGCGAGGCTGGAAACAGCCTAGTAGACGATGGGCCCAGCTGAGCGCGCTTTGTCCGCATGCGCTTAGCCTCAGACTGTTTCCAGCCTCGCCCCGTCAAACGGCGCTGACGCACGGAAAAGTCGCCGCTCCCGCACACCAGTTAAAGATTTGGGCGACTGTACGTGTTTGCAACGACAGCAGCACGGCCACGACCACATTGAAGATGATCGCATTGGCGGCATAACGGCACGACTTCTACGCCCGCCGTTCGACGTGAGCTTACGACGTGACAATTCTCGGCTTCTACGTAGGTAGTGGCCGAGCGTAGGCGACGGGAAACACGGATTGTGACGTCATCAGCGCCTGCGTGTTGTGTAATCGTACGTATCCGTGCCTTTGTCATGCGGTGTATATGTGTCAAAACGACGATGGCACCTGTACCCCGGCGAAGAAGTGTTGAAGCGTGATTATTAGAGAGTTTCAGCAGAGCGTTTACGGTCCGCTCCGCTCATACCGGCGTATCGTACCAATTCGCACATAGCGGCTCAGCAGAACGCTACCGGGAACACTGATGCGCGTTTCGCTACGAACCCGAGGTCGGGGAGCGTCAGGGTGCGTCTAGTTGCTTTCCTAATCGTTTTGCAGTCAAGCTAAGAGCACGTCGCTGGCGTCTCTACGAGACGCGTTTCTTAGATAAGCGAAATCAATGCATTCAATGCAGCCTCCGGTGCGTGTGAAATGTGTGCGGACGGAGCGCAAGCAACGTTCTGTTAAAACTGTCCATTAACTAGGCGATCATTAAGTCGGTACAACGTCGTACAAATTCTACGTAGTGTGCCAGTAGGTAAGTACGGAGGAAAGGATGCCGGTCTCGGAGCTATTGCTTCGATTGCGAGCTGTCACAAGGAAAGAAGAAAGTGGCGCGGTGCGCTCGCGCCGAGTGTTTAAAAGAGGTGGCTGGCTTTGGAGCGAGAGTAGTGCGCGTGGCATTAGGCATGCGATCGTGGCCTAATCAATAAAAAAATAAAATAGAAGTGATCGTGGCCTAATGTTTAGAGCACCGGGCAGCTGTTCTCTGCAGTCGGTCGCAATTTACTTCCTTTTTAATAAAGTGAGGCGAGACTAGGAACCTAACCCAGCTAGCTAACTACGTACCTACCTACGTACCTATTTGCCGCAAGGTGGTTAGAATGAGGCAAAGAATGATTCACATTAAAAAGCTGAGTTTCGCAAACTTCCAGCTTATCTATAATAGAATGCAAATATTTCGCATAATGTATGTATCTAGTATTCATTCTCGTAATCATGCGGTATCTGAAGAAAAAAGAAAAGAGACAGCTGCTTGCGGCAGCCGCACGATTTACATATTTGCTTTCGCATTTGAGACAAGAAATACTGCGTGAAGCATGCTGGCCAAGATTTCGTCATGTTCGATTATTCATCGTAGTCTCGCGAATCGTGGCAGCGACATTTTGACAGCTTTAAGGTTGTGTTCCTTCATGATGCACGAGCCCTTCAACTCGAGATTCCCGAATCTTGTGCGGAGCATTATTACCGCGTTCGCGTTTACTGCTCGTACGAGCCCTCCCCCTACGT
Source organism: Dermacentor albipictus (assembly GCF_038994185.2). Taxonomy (NCBI): domain Eukaryota; kingdom Metazoa; phylum Arthropoda; class Arachnida; order Ixodida; family Ixodidae; genus Dermacentor; species Dermacentor albipictus. The sequence continues at coordinate 47,513,124 of NC_091823.1, read as the reverse complement.
TTCCTTGGAGGCCCTTCTTGACTTCTTGTACAGCAGCAACGCGTTCCGTGAGAAAAATCGCATCTGCGCGTTCTTAAAACCAAAGAAGTAAGCGAAAGAAAAGCTCACGTCTTACTCAATCTCAAAACCTTCACGCGCAAAATTTTTTTCTGTCTCCTTTGGCTTATTTTTTTCTTTTTTCACACAACTGTGTCCCATCGTTCCTCCATTTATAGCTTTAAGGCCTTGGGTTCCATGAATAACGTTCGTGAGAGTCAAATATTACGATGTCAATTTTCTTTTTCTTTTATTTGACCAGTTCCTTGCTGTAAGTGAAAAAAAAAGAACCAGAAAACCAACATCCCATTCCAAGTACATAACGATATGCATTGTTTTGCAAGATTCATAAGCAAGCGTATAAAAAAAACATGACAATAAAAAGCCAAAGAGTCGTTTGAACGCTTTCTAAACTGCATAACAAACATTCAATCAACGTCGGATGTTCTGAGGCATGAGAGCGCTCGCATTTCGCATTACGTTTTTGGCAAGGATTCATTACGGATCAACCTTCATAACGCATTCCCGGGATTTCTTCCAGTAGCTGAATTGGATAGACGCAGATGTTCTTAGTCCAAATGGAGATATCTCGAATTGCGTTGACGTGCGATCCACCGTTTCAGGAAACTCTTAACCCTTTCAGGCGCCACTTGCAATTATGCATAGAAAAAAATCTTTTTATATATAAACATTCTTTTTGGGACCTAAGAAACACAAAACCATCGAATTCTTGAAAGTTATCATGAAACTTTATTATTTGCAACATCGTACACAATTGTGTACACAGCGCCTCGGTGGTCACAAAATTCACTTGTGGAATGCGAGGAAGCAATTTCTCTCTTTCGTCAGGCACAGTTGCACGGCGCATTTCATGCAGAATATCCGGGTGCCTCGTGTGCACTTCTCGAGCTTGCACCTGATTCGCACCTTCTGGTCGCGGGATTCGGACCAATGGTCAAAGGAGTCGTTGTAGTGCGCGTCGGTGCAAGGAAGCGATATTCTTGCTTTTTTGCCCTATCTTTGGTTTTGGTGCTTGGATCTCTGCAAGAGAAGGCCTTCCACGCTTTTTTTTCGGGTAGTACCGACTTAATTAATGCTTCGGCAGCTTGCAAGCAAGCGACAATTCATCAAATATAGGAGTTTAGCTCCAGGCAGCGTTTGATTGTCACGGTGGTAGTCCAGCCAAGAATTGCAGATACCCAGGTTCACAAAAGGAAAAAACACTCTGTGTCCACTTCTTCAGCTTGCGTTTCCCCTGCAGCAGCATCTTCCTCTTCTGTGAGGTTGGTGAACGCAGCTGCAACGCAGGCGTCAGTCGCTTCGCACGTGGCTTCTTCTTCGTCACTTTCCCCAACGTCGGAAACATTTATCAGCAATGAGCTCCAAAGCCTTTCAGCTGTCTTTTAGGTTTTCTTATACTTGTTTGCATTGTAGAAAGAACGACGAATGGCCAAAAAACCTGGAAAGAAAATCAAAGCAACTCTCAGCGTTCTTCATTTCTGCAGCGACCACGGCGCTTTGTACACAATCGTGTACACATGCGCGTGCGAGCGTTAGCGTTCGGTCATCTCCTCAGAAGCGATAAAATTATCACTCCTCGGTACTTCATATGATGCACAAGCGCGTCTAATTTTTTTTCGCTTGCCACAATAAAAAAAAGCGGCTCTAAAAATATAAGAACTTGACTCACCGCTCGTTGCTGCTCCGGCGTCCGCCATTTCTTGTTTTGATATGAACATCTTCACCGAAATGCGACACATGGTGCCCAAAATGCACATGGTTGTCAGTTTAAAGTTTGGGAATGTGCTAAAGCCAACCTAATAGAAAATTGCGTGCCCTAAACGCGAAAAAAACACCAGAAGTACAATGTACACAATTGTGTACAAGGCGCCTTAAAGGGTTAAGTTGACGAAGTAAAACGGCCAGATTTTCAGAATTGTTATTGGAAAAGGTCAAATGCTCCTAGCGCCAATTATGTTTAGTGTCACAGTGTAAATTTGTATAGTTACACTGAGGGAACAGAGCGCCTTGCAGTGTTAGCGTGCACAAATAGTCATGACGTCATCAGTGTGTAAACAACGAAAATTCTATGGTCAGAGTAAGGCAAAAATATCGTGTAGTTTTTTTATTTCTTCTGCCGCTTTAACTATTCACATGCAAGACGTAAGCAAGAAGAAAAAAAAATGTTTCAACGCGATACAACCGCTAGTCATCGCCAAGGATCACACGTTGCACTGTTGACCTGTTTTCTTTCTGTACTTGTTCAAAAGTCTTCCACGAGACGTAAACCCACGTCTTTGGGGCGCGAAGTCGGGGTGTCGCCAGCTTCCTCGGTAAAGGTATCGCTATGGAATGGTCGACGACATTCAAGAACGTTTGCATTTAGTATAGGCGAGTCTTGTGTCGAGCGATAACTGGATAGCGGTGATGGTGCAGTGAAAGACGGTGGCGGGCAAAAACCAAACAATGCACGAGTGACAATATCAAATGATGAGAAGAAAGGGGGTTAACCGAGGGGCCCGATTTTCATTAGTCATGTCATATAGAAGCCAACAAACACTGACACCAAGGACAACATAGGGGAAATTAGTTGTGCTTAGTAAATGAAATAAAGAAACGATAAATTAATGTAAATTAAAGTGGATGAAAAAACAACTTGCCGCAGGTGGGAACCGAACCCACAGCCTTCGCATTTCGCTTCCTATGTTGTCCTTGGTGTCAGTGTTTGTTGGCTTCTTATGATATGACTAATATCAAATGATGTTGCCCTGAACGTCTACATAGGCGCACACACCGATAGAGTGAAGTCCTGTCTTTATTTTTAAAAATAAATAAATAAGGATTTTGGGGGCTTTACGTGCCAAAACCACGATCAGAATCTGGGGTACGCCGTATTGAGGGACTAGGGAACTATTTTGACCACCTGGGATTTTTTTTTTTGATATTCACCCAATGCAAAGTCCATTCTTCGGCGATTCAATTCGCATGCAATAATTTAGTTTTACAAGCCATATTTTACGCACGCGACTGGATGCGTGAGTCGCGCGGGTCTCTCTTGCTCTTCTAAAACCTTCTTCCTTATTTCTAAATGACAAAAAAAAACAAATTTTGTTGCGTATTTACTCGCTTGCCGCTAGAGTAAGTGATTATATCTTTTGCTACGATTTGCATAGCGAATGGTGAAAATGAATACGGCCAGTGTCAACAGCTCTTACTGCAAGTAATTGAACACGTGAAACATGCGAGAGCGCCTTTACAGGAGCGCGTCTCACTTGATGTTGAATAAGTGAACGAGAAATCCGATGCGCAGCCATGACGAAATCCTTCACTGCCATTAGCGTTAAGACGCAAAAGAACGCGCCATCGTGGAGCATTTTCTTTCAGTCTCATATTTCTTAATGGAAACTTTGAGCGCCATGGTAGAGTGCTGTGGACAGCCCGGTTCTGTTACGAGTAATTAGCAGCACTGAGGGCAGACAGCGCGAGGATGCTGAAATCTATCTAACTATGCACAAACACACACAGAAAAAAATTGAGACGTAAGTTTTGTTAGGTTGCTGTAGTTGAAGTGCCCCAAATCAGGCTTCTTTTTGTTTATTTCATTTTATGCATAAGTGCGGAAGATCTAAAAATAAATGTTGAACGGATAACGAAGCAATGACAGCCCGCCGCGGCACTCCAGTGGCTCTGGCATTGCACTGATGATCTTGAGGTCGCGGGGTCGAATTCCGGCGGCCGCATTTCGATGGAGCCGAAATACAAAAACAAAATGACCGTGTACTTAGATGTGAGTGCCTGTTGAAGAACCCCAAGTGGTAAAAAAATATTCCGGAGTCGCCCACTATGGCGTGCTTCATAATCCGATCGTGGTTTTGTCACGTAAAACTGGACAAATTAATTTTAATTTAAATAAACCAATGGCAACCGTGTTCTGTTGCACACACAGTCGAAGCTCCCGTGTTAGCCAATCAGTTCGCGCTGTTTCGCCTCTTAAGTTCAGTACGAAGCGTGCCCTGCTTTCCTGTATTGTGCTCATGCTACCTATACTCAAACTCATATTCAGTGATAGCGCTTCTCCGGGAAACCTAATTCGGGTAGAATATCTTACTACACAGTATGTTCTACCAACTAATACGTAAAATAGTGCAGGAGACCTTTTTTTAGTCTTCATGTGTCATCTTAGTGGAAGCAGAAACACTTAGTTCTATTTCGCTGTCTTAAATGCGCGCTTCAATTATTCGTTCAGCACTTTGTTTAGTAGGGGTGTGCGAATATCCAAAGCTTTCCAATAGTGAATCGAATAGCTGTACCATTCGATTCGATTTTCAAATGAAATAGTCGTAAATGTGAATATCTTTCGAGTACTTAAGGAGTACTTTAGAACGGCATCTGTGTGCAATAAATATAAAATTGAAACAAAAGTGTACGATAAATTTCATCCCCGTGGGCATGAGAACGTACGTAGTGGAGCACGCTGTACATCACCCAGAAAACCTGACTTGACCGACTATAGAGTGATAATTCGCTCTCCCTGGAGAGTCATTTGCATGCTAACAAACCACTTATTGTTCCTAAAGATTTGTTTCGTTGATGTTTTTTTAACAAACAACGCTTCACAAGGTGCCGTGTATTGACAGAAACTTGCTAACGTTATGTATGCTAGTACGTGAACAACGTTTTACATTAATTGTAAAAACCAGCTGCTCGTTATTCGAGAAGTAATCGAAAATTACTCAATATTCGATTCGATCCGTTCCTGGTCCGATCCGTTTCGCACTCCGATTTGGCCTTAAAAGTGACCATTGGCACACCCCTGCTGTTCGGCGTATTTCATTGCAGAAGGGAGGTTGGTGTTCGGAAGGGTACATGAAGTTCCAGTTCATGTTGTTGCTTGTCTGAAGTTCACCGCGAAGCGCAATCGGCTTTCCCGTTTTGTTTTCGCATCGAAATTACGGCGCCAATGATAACACGCCGATGTCGCAGATTTCGAGGTACGTTTGCATACTTGGGCGTTTTCTTTTTCATGCAGCAAGAGTCGTCAGAAGTCACAGATTTCAACCTTTACTTACTTCTGAATGCAATGCAATTACTTTTTATCGGTAACCAGTAACTAGCATCGAGCAAACGCTGACAAAATCCATGACGTCACTGAGAACACGTAGTACGGGAATTTCAGTGTGGAGTCGCCACTCCCTCTCTCACTTTGCGACTTTTGCAGCTGAACTAGCATTCGCTCTCAGCATGGCAGGCCTATAGGCACAGCAAACACTAGACTCCCAAGGTTGAGTGCAGTTTAACATAATATTTGTCATTGATGTCCTTTTAAATATCACCAACCGAAAATATTGTTGAACAACGAAGGGATAGAGGCATTATCGCACGGTCTCTTCAGCTAGAGATTATTTTATTGCTAGTCATACGTATAATGTGTTCTCTTTCGCACAATAAAATATGTATTTTCAAAAAAGTCTTTCGACGAGCGCATTAGCTGCATATATTACGCATGCATGATGCCTTGCGTCGAATCTTGTTATTGCCGGCACAGGGCGAGCATGATCCCCGACACAATGGAAGCTGAGCAAGCTGAGGAATAAGTGCATTCATTACGACCTCTCGGACAACCCGACTGATGTCTCTGAAATACTTGTCTCGATGAGGATCGTCCCACTCGATATCTTATTAAAATACTCTCCGCGTAAGATTGGATGGCACTAATACCACCCACTCTGTGCAGTAAACAAGCGCCGCTCGTTCATCCATATTCAGAACAGCACTCCAGCAGTTCCGCTGCACGATTGCGAAACGTGCGACCAGCTTCATTCGAGGCTCGTCAAAAAAGAATGAAAAGAGTGAACGAAATAATATGCCTGGGCAGGAAATTACGAACGACTCTAGTGCGCCTTTTCGCATTTTTCTCTCTATATGCTTCATCTCCTCGACATTCATTATTTCGTGTCTGTCTTTCGTACGGGAGCAGCGGAACGCTGCATAACATGCGCCACGCTGTATGGCACAGTGTGAGAGACCCCGCGAAGGGGGGAGAGGGGGGGGAGGGGGCTCGCGAGCCGTCTCGGCAGCCACCTTAAGCCTTGGCAAACATTAACGCTTGAACGAGGAGGCGTCGCTAATTGCACCCACATACTACCTGAGTGCTCCTCTCTGCTTCCTCCTTCCCTTTTCACCTCTGTTCTCTTCCCTCGGCGCGCACCTTCAGGGTGCCAGCATGGCGGCGCCGCAGTCCATCGAGCTTCCTAATTAAGGAGCCTCTTTAATTACAGAACGCCTACGGAGAATTCGTTACGAGAAGAACGTCGACGAGCCAAGAGAACCGGCCTACCACCGTCTGGACGCCGCATTCGAAGAAGGCGACGCCGGCGCGCTGCAGTTTGGGGCAAAGCCAACGCTTGCACTCGCATACACGCACAGAGAACGAGAGAGAGGGCAACGAAGTGGTGGAGGGGATTCTGGTGAGTAAGAAGATCTCGTCCACAACTATGAGCGGCCCTCCTAGGGAGTGGGACTACGCTAAATACGGCGAGAGCACTGAGAACCCGTGCCCGTGATGACGAACACTGATGAGGGCTCAGATATAGGGCGTAGAAAAACAGCTAGAACAAGCCCATGTGTTCGGCGCCAGAACGCGACAGCAGCGGAATCAGAAGTAACAATAATTAGCTCGGAGGCGAGCGACGACGTTTGTCTCGGTGGCGGTTGAGAGTCCAGCAATGCTTTAAGTGATATTATTCGAAGCATACTAGCCGCACAACCACGCTCTTCCTTGCTGCGCCGCGCACGGCCGCGTAGCTACCATATGACGTCATAACAGCTGCAAAAGGCCTCCTCGGCACGCCAATGGGCGCGCGTCTCCAGCAGAAGCGTGGTGTATTGTCAGGAACGCCTCCGCGGCGCAATGATGGGCGCGCGTCTCTCGCAAGGGCCAGTCCGGTTGTCTGGAACGCCTCCCCGCGCTCCCATTCGGAGGCTCAACTCGTGCGCTCGCCTGCGTGAGTTGTTTCTTCGTCTAGCCGAACCAAATATAGCCAAGAAACAGCAGTTCACCAGGCTAAACAGTGGTTCAACAACTAAAATAAAGGCTAGTATGCTTCGCATCCGGGGCTTAACCTTAGCTAAGCCACAGCCATTTTTTCTCTCGCGCAACGCGGGAACGCGCAGCTTGAAGATAATTAAGCACCTGCTTATCTTCAAGCTGCGCTTCTAGTTTTCCTTTGACGCTTTTGCGCACGACCGCATTCGGTGACGTCGTCAGTCGTAGCTCAGGCAATTAACTGTCTCAACGTTAGGCGTAATTGAGCGAAGTTACGCTTAATGGGTCGACTTTGCTTTCTTCTCAAGTGTTGCCGAGTTCCGGCAACCATTACTACGAAACGGCTGAAACGTTCCCGGAAATGCAGTCAGAGAGACAGCCCGCTCAAATTGCGTTCGGACGGCGCCGATAGAATGTCCCGTAATCGCGACTGTGAGCAGGGCAAAGTGACTTAGCCCTTCTTTAAGCAGAACAGGATTACACGAAGGCGTTATTTCGTGCTCTTTATTGGAAGTGTGGCGGCTAATAGACACACAAGCATTTCCGGCGCATGGTGCTTTTTGTTCTTCTGGGATGAAATTACGTGCTGTGCACTGCAGGATGGCATTAAACCATTCTTGGCATTGCCATCGTGTAAAAAGAGCCCTATGATTCATGCGTAGTCGTAGGGAATGTGTTCCTTATATAGAAGAGCCTAAATACTAAGTTATGACAGGAGAAATAGGCGGGGTCGTAGACGCCTTAGCTGCTTCTTGAGTTTTGAAGACTGCCACGAAGTTAGGTCGTTAGTCTTTAGATTGCTTCTTTAAAAGCAAGCAATTGCAAACAAATAATAAAGACTAGGCATAGACTTGTATAGATGCACAGCTTACAAAAAAAATTCAGAGGACAGGTAAATTTAACGCAAAGCAAAGAAACCAGGAGTTACTGACAAGGTTCAAAGATTACAATAACGGGTAATTAAAAGCTGTTCCCGAGTCATGCTACAATAACCGCCAAGCGATAGCTTAGCGGTTATGGTATGGCGCTGCTAAGCACGATGTCGCGGCATCAAATCTGGGCCGTGGAGGCCGCATTTCGATGGGGGCAAAATGCAAAAGCGCCCGTGTCCCGTGCATTAATGACACGTTAAAGGTCTCCTGGTGGTGAATGTTAATCCGGAGTCCCCCACTAAGGCGTGTGTCATAATGAAACAGTGGTTTTGGCGCATAAAACCCCAGAATTCAATTGAAGTTGAATCACTGTGTAGATGGTGGCCAGACTGTGGGACTTCCGAAGATGCTGGCAGCGAGGTTGCTGCTGCAGCAGCACGTCCACCACACATAAGCAGTCTTTGTAAGTAAGGTGGAGCGCGCCTGATGGACGGCGTGAGAAAGTGAATCGTTCTGTCACGGTCAGTCTGGCGTAACGGAATAAACCCGTTCTCTCACCGGTGTATACCTTAATAATCTCGTGCCCACTTGGATCCGTCCGAGTCTACACACAGACATTCCTCCTCGGCTCAAACGATAGCGCCCCCGAAGGCACCCTACAAAAAGTAGTGGTTCTCCGAGAAAGTCTATGCAAAGTTCATTCCATCTCAGCATCGTCTTTCCTTAAAACGTGTGTTCAAACTCAACACTGAATATACTAGTACCCGAATTAGCTGCTTCGCACTTATAGTGAGCTTCGTATTTCCAGACGAATAGTTGCCGTTGTGTAGTAAACAAATCAGCGCAAGTAGTTGACATAGGGAGACAGAAAGACAGAGCGCTTGAAAGTTGAATGGTATCTGGAGAGATTAGGCTAGCGAAAGGCTTGGCAAGCTAATTCAGGTGAGATAGCGACGGATTGATATTTCCCACAGACAACCAAACACGTCATGCTGAATACATGTGCCGGATCAGGGCCCGTGTTTACGAAAGGCTGATACGCTAGAATTGCTCGTAAGAGAAAATTACAGCCAATGCTGATGCTGGACATATTATTAGTGAAGATGACCGGCCAATCGCAGAGGACAGCCCCGAAAGAAAACCTTTGAGAATTCGACCCCTCATCACCAAAGCCAAGCAGCGTTTGGCTCAGTCAAATGCCATGGGAGTGAGAACATCTTGAAATGCAGAACGTTGTTTCCCTCCTGCCGAAAGATATTTTTTTCTAATCTTTGACCAGTCAGCTGTGGTGCCTTAGGCGGAGGATTTCTACTTTTTACCGTTATCTACCAGCATAATTTAACAACCACAAAAGAAATCGGACGCGGGAAAAGCGGAAGCACGAGCACCCTACCGTCTCGTCTCCATCCGGCCTGTTTCGCGCTAATAACGATTAACAAAGTATAATTAATTATCACTATGATGCGATCGCTTAGCAGGTTCACTCTGCGGGCTTATGGACGCAAATAAGCGCACTCTCGCTGAACGAATCTGCTCGCTTGATCAGAATATATCCAGCAAAGAAAGCAGAGTCCGGGTGGGGCGGAAAAAAATGTCGAGAGGCCATATACGATCATTAATAGAAATCTCTATCTCAAAAGCGTGACAGAATTTTAAGTTTGTTGCGTTCTCACAAAAACAGAAGACGACTAGCGTGACAATGTTCTACATGGGTAAGTGTAGCAACAAAAACGTCAAGATATGAGCGTTGCAGTTCAATACGATGTACGAGTGTAAGGTGTGCCACACAGCGCGGACAAAGGAGGAGGGAGAGAACGGCCTTCGTTTAGAGGACGGAGAGGTTTTCGTGAATTATAAAAGCACTCCCTCCACAGCGATAGGCAGGAGCGTTTACCTATACGCCGCAATATAAAGAAAGGACGACGGCTGCATACTTCAACCAAATGACGGTCTCCGTTGTCGCCGCATTCCACGGTCTTTCGGCGTGGCTGCATGCAGCCCTTGAGCATGAACAACGCAAAATAGAGACGCGGTGCTGTGAAGACGAGGATGCTTTATAACGCTTACACGGTCAAGAGGCTTTTGATCAGGCAAAGTTGTGTATTCCTTCTCTCTCTCTCTCTCTCTCTCTTAGCTCATGTCTTTCTTCTCTTCCTCCGTGCGTGCAGGCGTCGGCGACGAGTAGGCGGCTCGGCCGCTTAAGTGAATCTCCCTTTGAATGGCGCCACTTTACGACAAACTGCGCGTGGAGCGGGCCGATATGATGAACGACCGCGAAGAAAGGGAGCGCCGGCGACGCTTCCCATCTTCGCTGCCAAAAGAGCAGGAGGGACAGCCTGCCGTACGGGCACATATACGGCGGCAATTTTACGGTGAATGATAAGGCCCTGCACGCGACACTTGTCTTGTAGCAGCTGCGGCGGCCGCTTCGGAGGCCATTGTGTGCCCGGGACGGCAACAGCAGCCGGGGCCTATATAGGCAAATGAGCCCTCTCATATCGTCGCGTGCGCGGGTGGCCGCCGGTGAGAAGCGGCGGCGTTCAGCGCTGGTCGTCCTTTTCCCGTCAACGTCTCACTCATGCACGACTCGTTTAATATTCAAAACTGGCCGCGCGAAGCCAAGTGAAACGCTGCTGTGCTCTATGTGAGTTGCTCTTCGCGGTGCTTCGTCGTACGTCGCGTGTCGGTCCTATGCTTTTCACCCCTTTAATCCATAAAATGGGAGAGCGGGAGTCATTTGTTACACGTTTGCCTCGTCGACGGGGCTCCGGAGAGCGTTGATATGAGGTTGATTGACTCGCTTTGGTATTTCCGCGTAATGTGCACCAAAATAAGAAGAAAACGTGGACGTTGTTCAACAGTGTTCTATTTCAAAGCGTTGGTCGAGTAGTATTTATTCGGCTTCCGTTTCCTCGGTCAAAGGATGCGTGCACACTATAGCGACCGCCTCCTTCCTGCGTTCTGCGACTTTGATCGCTATAAATTGGCATAAAATATTTTGGGGGGCATTACAAATAAAACAAAATAATATATTTAAAACAACAAACTACGCCCTCGGTGCTGCACCTAAGTATTATATAAACTGACAACTCAACCTTTACTGTACTTTCCTCGCACTTAACGTTCACCAAAATTAGGTTGATAGCAGTTATTTATCTTAATAAAAACTGACTCGCCATGTCGGCCCTGCGAAAGTAGATGTCAGCGAAGCTGTTGAAGACCACTACACCTGCTGAGGGGGGTATGCAATGCTTTATTGCTTCAGAGTAATGGTAGTAATGGTAATCTGGACTAATGGTAGTAACAGGAGTAATGGTAATTTTGACAGCACACCGCCGCTGGTGGTATTGTTTCCTTTTCTCTTTGCCGCCCCTCGTATTCGTGCTGCTCCTCTGGAATCCTAACTATGCGTTACCTACACATAGCGGTGCTGCAACAACAATGAAATCAATTGATAGGCTTTTTATAGACGAAAGGCTAGTGACATCACTGCCCCCGTCGAAAGCTGCCGTCGCGCGGCAGCTTGCACCACAGTAATCTCTACCGGGAAACGTATGCGGAGAGCGCTACAGGCTCCACATTGTTATCAGCATCACCTTATCATCAATTATGTGGTTCGGGTGCTTGTTTTGGGATTGTCCTTCATTGAAACTAATGCTGCTCTGTATGTTGTATGCACGATTACAAAGAATCTATGCGCTTTTCGCTTCACTTCGCTGAGAGCTTGAAGCCTGCTTCACCTTCCTCGCCAGTCGGCCCAGTATTGTACTACGTCCGGCATCGGCCCACATTTTTACCCACGGACGCTGACACGAAAAATGCCGACCAAAGGGAGGGTCACACCTTCGCTGTAAAATTATCAATGCTTCATTTGTTCCGACCGTACGTGTAAAGTCGCCCGCAGATAAACAACAGCGTCATGGCTTCTGGAAGTTCGCTACCAGCCGCAAACTGGGCCCCACTCGACATAACGGTGGTGTCTCCGTTCAACGGAGTCTCTGCCCTTGCCTTAAAGCCGTCATCAAATGATATTGTCACAAGTAAAAAAGCAAGCATGCATTTTCTATTTATGTTACGCTATAATACACTTGGAACCTTCACATATTTCTATTATAGCACTCCTCTTAATAGGCGTGCTTATGGGGTCACAAGAGAAGCGTTGTGTTATCTATACTGACCTCTCTCGCGACCCTCAGATTTGGCAGTTAAGCCTCACACATTTTTCCTTCGTAACCTCAACTCCTCAGTTTTCTTAGGACATGACTAATCAGTGTAAATTACCGCTCTATTGCGTTAACGAAACTAATTTCGACTCGGCGCCCCTGAAGCGGACAAAGATGGTTCAAGTCGCACGCGCCCAGCCATGTACGCCTCCGTGCGGATGGACAACGCTCCGAAGCGACCGCACAGCAGACGGGCCAGACAAGGGTACCGATGAGGAAACCGGAGCCCGGCGGGGTGTTCCCCACCCGCAGCGCCGGCGATGACGCCGACGACCTCGGCGCTGCGAGCCGGCGGTGGTGATGTATGAATGGTCGGTGACCAGCGGCGCGATGCACGAGACAAAGGCGAGCGAGTTGCGGCAGGAAGGGGGGGGGGGGGGGGGCGGGGATAGGAAAATGGGGTTTCGGCCTTCGATGCCGCCGGTCTCTGTCGAGGTTTCGGCTCGGCGGCTCCTTTTCAAGCTCGGCCAAGCGGGCGAGGATTGGGGTGAAGATGCCTCGCCTCCCGCACGTCGCGGCCACCGGTTTGACGCAACGCGGGAACCGAAGGGAGCCACGCCGCTGTCTGCGGTCAGGGAGAGGCTGTTGTTCCCCGGCCTCTCCCCCTTGTACGCCGTCCCCTTTTTCCTGAACTGCCGAGCCGCCCTGTGCCCGCATGCCGCAGATTGCGGCTTCCGGCCGTCCATAAAGCGAAAGCGAAAACCGCGCTAGGAGTGAACGGGCTGGAGCAAGAGGAGGAGTGGACGAAAGGAGGAGAGAAGAGTCTGTTTCGGATCCCGCATTCTTTCTGTCGCTGCCGTTGTTGTGTCTTTCAACGGGCCGGCCGTCGATCACAGAAAGAATGATTGTCTTAGATGACGGGGTGACTTGTTAAGGAAGAAGAATGACTGTTATGTGTTCCATTTTCGGTATAGTTTTTGCCGATAGCGTGGAGAAGCCGCTAAAATCACAAGAGTGGATAAAAAAAGTGAGACAGTGCTTGAACAATGAAAATGTCGGCTCCTAACTTGTGAATTCTCGTTGAAATTGCGTAGAACATGGGCGATTTGTATAAATCTGTTCTCCCATCCAAGAAAAGTAGGCACTTGCGCGCTGTTATTAACTGCTAGACTTCCACTCCACACATTCTCAGGAAAGAGTAGCCACGCTATTGTGGAATGGTAACTCGCTTCTTGTGTACTCGAAGAAGAGAACAAAGGAGTCCGATCTTTATTAGCCAGAAGCGTATGAAGAACCATATGAAGCCAGCAAATAATAAAGAGGGAGAGAGAGAGAGAGAGGGATCGAAGGTTTAATGATTTGCTGGAGATGTTAGCCTGTCTGATCGCCTCACGTACTACTCCAGGTGCTGGGTAATGTTGATGCACACAGTGGTAAACACTAAAACGGCACGCACAATCACGCTCACTCACAAATACACTATAGAGATATTTACAAAGTTTTGTTGAGGCTCGTGGCCCGCAAGAACGTCAGCAGTGCTTTCGCGGCGCGTAGCGTGCAGGTGGTGCTTTGCCATGGGCGCAGAATATGCTGCAGTATCCAAGCTCGAGTCCAGTTTCAGGTGTAGTGCCGCCTTCAAGGACTATTTATCTGATAACGAAGCCAAGTAAGGCGTAGTAAGAAGAAGAAGAAGAAGAAGAGGAGGAACTTCATTAAAAAATAATGCTCCGGCAGTTTTTTTTGTGGTGGCCTCAAGTGGCGGCTCGAAGTCCTTAACTCGGGTGGCGTCTTCGGCTTGCCGGATGGCCCAAAGCTGGTCTTCCAGCTCCAAACTTTTGAGAGCCGCGTCCCAGCGCCGGAAATGCCGACGGAAAGGCGTAGGAAAAAATAATTTTCAGTTTTATTTGAAATGTAGAAATGACGAGCTCAAGAGAAACGAAAGTGTACGAAAAGATCTGAAGACACCTAAGCAATTCTTATGAGTTGTGAATGCGAAAGTATTAATGTCCAATTGAACGCCGCTGAGAGATCCTTCCAGTTATGAGCTCTTCGAGGGCAAGCGAGCGCGTTGAAACGCTTGACAGGCCTCCAATCCGTGTCGGCATGCTACCACGCCCTACTGCCATAGCATCTAATGGAGACGCTTCTGAGTGAACTGCGATGATTTAGACTTCACTGCTTTCGTCACACCGGGCTTGGCAATGGAAATTTCGGTCCAAGTAGCACGATGTCATTAAGGAGAGTGCGCAGACCTGCTATCTAGGAGGCGCTGGTTAAGCACAGTGGGTAAGGCACTCGGCTTGTGAGCGCGAAGTCGTAGGTCCGAAATTCACTACCACGAACGCTTTCCGGCTCGAATTTATTCTGATTTTTACACACTTATTTCTTCATAGGGTTTACCGAGGCCATCGCCTGCCGAGGTGAAGTTAGAACGAAAGCGTGAGCTTGCGCGGACAAGGAACGTGCGGATAACAGATGCATATTTGAGTTAGATTGAAGCGAACCTAAGACGTGGACACAGGAAAGGAAGTACGAGCCCCTTCCCGCCCTTCCTCACGTGCCGTTGCTGCTCGCTCGCCGCTCCTGCTGCTTGCACCTATACACCGCTGCTCCCGTGGACGCGGGAGCTCCTTCTCTTGCAGTCTGCGCTAGTGTGCCGCGGCTGTTAGTATATTCTCTTCCTCGTTATAGAATGGCCGATTGTCCAACCCACTGTTCGCGTTAATGTGATGAAACCATGGAGCTGCCAGTTTGTGCCGATGTCCTCCGTACGACGTCCAGCGCCTCTCTCTACAGACCATTTTCTGAGTCTGAAGCACTGGAACCGTGGCCCACATTGTACGATGGCCCGAATAGCTAATCCTGCGCTAGTGAGGCTCTTGAAGAGTACCGGCCTGTGTGGCGAATTTTATCTCTGCTGGGTATCCTGTATCCTGCGCACAGTATTCATTCTCTTTCTCTTTCTCTTTCTCTTGCTATTTCATTTCCCCTCGCCCTATGTTTAGGGGAGCAAACCGGATGCTCGTATAAAGTAGCAGTTCTGGGGGACTCCTATGTTTGTAATAGGAAAACTAGAAAACTGACTTGACTTGACCTACCTGTCATTTCCTTTCTCGCTCTCTCTCCTGGTAGAGGAGGTCTCAAAGGCACTTCGTGAGAGCAATCCTAGGCATGGCCAAAGGCTTCCAGGAAGACGAAGACAAAACGTTAATCACTGAGTGAACAAGGAAATTAGTGTAGCACATAGCACGAAACAGGACGTGAAAGAGGCGACACGACACAGCACGACAGTCATGTGTCATGGTGCTTCCTTTTCTTCGTGTCCTTTCTGTTATTTATTTTAGGCTGTGCTGTACAAGAATCACAAGCCAACTAGCGCAGACGAAACATTTGTAGACGAACAGCGGAAGCCGTCAACATGATGGAAAGAACAAAACAAGGAGGCAGCGTCACGTCAGAATTTTCAAGGTTATGCTTTTAATGAACAAAGTTACATACAGCGTAGTGTTTCCGGGATCAAACATGTCATGGGGGCATTTCTGATGGTTTGCCATGTGAAAGAAGGACGAGAATGACGTCAGGAGAGATTGCCATCAGAAGTCTGGATGCCTCACGTCTTGCTCCCAGGCATCCTAGCTTGTTTTTCAGTTATAGTTGTTATAAGCTCTACTCCCCTGGTCATTATTGAGTCCACCGGTGCCATCACTCAAATTCCATGGTCATTTGCGAAAAAGTTACAAGATACATAAAAATCCTCATTGGGCCACGAGGATTCGAATTTACGGCCAAGAAATTGGCGTCTAGGATTCTACTCTCAGCCACTCTGGCGAGAGTGCTGATCTTGGGAAGAGCGATTGCGCCAACAGCCGCAATGATGGGCGAACGCCCACTCGACATCTGTGACCTAGTAGAACTGACGCCCGAGCCTTCTTTGTTTCACACGTCGCCTTCACAGTTGTGGTGGCGGTCCCTAAATGAAGTTTTTTGTACTTTTCTTTGATGGAAGGTGATTAAGAGGGACAAATATATTATACGGCATCACCATGAAGGCAGAGAGCAACAGGCGGTAAACGCCAGATGCAGAGGCACGAGAGGCGGGTCTATGACAGCGGCCAGTGAAATCAGAATCAGAATAAGTTTTTATTCATGACAAAATGAGGATAATTACAACATATGTATATACAGAAGGAGGTCCCGTAGTTAGAAACTGAAATGGGACCTCCTATTGCAAACAAAACACTTGCAATTCAAGAATCGGCTTGGGTAATCATCGTTTGAAAGGTTCTGCATCGACTTTATATTGTATCAACTCTTTTCATAAAGGCGGCCAGACATTACCGCAAGCTTTCAATCTGATGTGCTTCCAACACAGCATCCAGTCTACCGCAAGCCTGAACAGTTAAAGAAGCTGTCAGCCCATACCCTTCCAAAAACCTCCCGGGACCCAAGCTATTAAAGCACTGCGCAAATTTCGGCTCTTTCGAAGAATTTCGCGAGTTTCTCATTCTTGTTGTCTTCACCCTTTCCCATGAATTCCTACCTTTGCTTCAAGACCACACCTAAACAAAAATACTGTAAAAATACTCCTGGTCAACGCAATTTAATGAGTTTCGGTATTTTTAAGCACTCGCGCCTTCTTATCGTGAAGTGAACTCAACGCAACACACGGGCGCGGAATACTAAGTATCTTCAACAGTAAGATGACTTAGCTGCCAAGCATTGTTCGAGAAATGGATAGCAGAAAGATGGAGTTCTTATTTTGTGGCTGTCGTACTAACATCTTCATCGATTAAAAAAGTCGGTTCATGCCATGCAACACAAGTCGCTGCAGAGAAAATAAATAAAATCCTGAAGTTTGCTCCACAAGTTCGGCACCACACTTCCTTAGGTATGACAATGACAAGAGGAAACTCCCTGCACAAGAACACAATACTCCGTTTTTCCATGCAAACATTGTTATCTGCTAACATGTCGGCTTGTATCAAGCTTGCATAAACGAATCGCTAACCAAGTCAGCGCACACCGTTGACGTTGAGCGGCCGTTTCTATTCGTCTCGCACAATTTGCATGCAACAAAAGCAGAAAAAGAAACCGTGTTTACTCCAAACAACTCGAAGCGTTTACCATTCATTATTCATTCGGGTGTCCCTTGGCAAGCTTTAAAAGGCTACCTTTATTTTTCTTCCCCGAGGGAGTCCCATATGTCTGCGCGATCCCGACGCCAAACAAGAAAACACGGGAAAGCAGGCGGAAGGTTGCGCGCACGGCCGGGAACAAGAAATAAATACAACGTGGCATGCAGAGAGATAGGTGAGTAAATTGACCACGCGGCAGCAGCTCTAGCCCAGACTGATAAAGAGCAGCGCTCTTTGAACGAGCCCTTCGCTCCCGCTTCTTGCGGCGTGCGGCCTATAAACTCATTTTGCGCAAACGCCACCCGGCGGCACGTGGGAATACACAGGGAGGAACGCCGAGCTATAGCGGAGGCCCCCCAAAGCGCAGCTCGCAGCTTCCGCGAGAGATAATGCTAACAGCCGCGGCACACTCGCGCAGACTGCAAGAGAAGGAGCTCCCGCTTGCACGGGAGCAGCGGCGTATAGGTGCAAGCAGCAGGAGCGGGAGCGAACAGCAACGGCGCGTGGGGAAGGGCGGGAAGGGGCTCGTAAAGGAAAGAGAGGCGCGCGCGCTCCCACACCGGCGTCGGGACGCAGGAGCCGCGGGTGGGGATAGCGAGGCGCGGGACGTCGGGACAGGAATGCGGCGCGCATGCTCCGTGCAGGAGGACGAGGAGGAAAGGAAATGGGAAGAAGAGAATGCGCGCCGCCGGAGGAGGCGCTCCGTCGGCGCGCTCCGCACCTCGCGCGGGCGCGCGAGAACAGCTTAGCTTAGCCCGCCGGCGCGTCGGACGGTGCAACAGTCCGCCGTCGTTGTCGCCGTCGCCTTAGCGAGCAGCGACGTGGGCCGGAGCGCTTTAACCGGCGTGGGCGTGCGTGCGCCTGCTCTTATTGTAAGCTTCGGCGGATGCCCATTTCGGTCCTTCGTGCGTGCAGCTTCCTATTTTGTCTGACGTTTTTCGTTCTTCTCTAATACGAAAGTCTTCACCGTTTTCTTCCAATTCTGGATGTCCCTGTAGTTCGCTTGATATCTGATTTATTGTGCAGAAGAAACATAGGTGCGCCTTTTCATTGATCTGTTAGGGAAGAAAGGAACCTTAGAGTCACCTGAGGGCCACAAGTATAGCCCAGGACAGTTTTTCGTAGTCCGCAGTTGACATCAATTTGCCTCGCACTCATTTCCGTTCGCTTTACGCCCGCATTGCGTGTCTCGAGGCACTTATGAAGATTTCTCGCCGACCCTGCCGATAGAAAGTGCAGTCGGCCGACGACCCGCCACTAACCCCGCTCAACACGTGGCATCATTTCCCTAGATAGGATGGGGGAAGTCGCGAACTGGGCCACGGAGGTGCCGAGGCAGTTTGCAGGAGCTCTTCGACGCTCTCCGGTGCAGCCGCCGTCGCGAAGACCATAGTCCCGTCTCTCCCTGGGGCGGCGAAAAAAGGCCAAGAACACCAGCGCCCGGCGGCTGTTGCTTCGCTATAGAAATCGCGCGTCCCTCCCGCGGAAATGTGGTGGTGCCTGAGGCGAAGCGGAATTCTCGTCGGTGGTTGGTTCCACTACGCGCTGTTGGTCGCCCAGCTGTCGTTGCTGCTGCGGGGACGGGAAGCGGAAACCGCCAAGGGACTTCCGGACAGGATACCCATCGGTAAGCCGAGCACGACTCTGAGGGGCTTTTTAGGTGCCCGGATCCTCATTCGTCAGTACGTGTTCGCGACCTCTTGAGTGTCCGTGGTGTATACTGCCGTATGTCTCAATTTCACAGAGCTGTGATCTATAAGCCCTCGAAAGATTGAGCTTCAAACTCAAAAACTGGATAACTAAGGTGATATCAACATAAATGTAGTTTGTACGCGTATAGTAATTTGTCCTGTAGTAATGTAACTTTAGCCTCGACTCAATGCTTCGCTTCTGATTTTATCATCCGTAGACGCAATCATAAAGAGGGAAAAAAGGCCATTTTGGAAGCAACGGGCTACAAATGAACGACGGCACGCACTAAAGTTTGACAGCCCATATAAAACAAGCAAGAAAAAGGAAAGAAAGAGAGAACAGGAAAAGTTCAAGACGATGGAGGCCTCCACAGAAAAGTAAAGGGCTCGTAGCTGTCATCTCTGCTGATTAGGGCGAAATGTCTTGAAACATTAGGGGAAGAAACGTTTCCACACGATAACCAAGAAATAATAAACTGTTCAAAATTATGTTACCCGCGTGGACACATTGACGCCCACTTAACTATAGGCGATTGTTCGCACCAATTTTCAGCCGATGCCGTGTCATCCTATGGCATGGCCCCTAGAGTTCGACTCTTTAATATGATTACTAAGATGATTGCATAATTACTTTCTAAATGTAAGGTTAAACAGATGCATTTATGATGCATGCACCTCTTGAGTCTGTTACTATGCGCCTTTCTTCTGTAAGATTGTGTCAGGTTGGTTACATAAGTTCGCCTATTTAAGAGGGTTTCGCTTCAAGAAAAGCCCTGTAATCCGGAGAAGCGCCTTACACAAACGCATCTCTAACCTAACTCGACCTAACTTTGTTTCATGCTACTTTCGTTCATATTAAACAAAATTTGGTTCATAGATCTACAAACTTAAGCGAAGAAACTGCATGATGCCACCTGTTGAACCGCGAGACATATACCGTTATATTTTACTTTTAGGTTGTTATTATAGACTTACGTTTGCCTGTACTGTAATCTTCCTACGTAAGGCTTCTTTCGACACGTACACCCTAAAAGAAATTTAAACCCTTTGGGGCTTATCTTGCCGTGAAATGATAATCGTCATCTGCCTTGCATGCGTTTCCTCTCTTGAAAACTCGGCGCTCGGTACTGTCCTGTCGAGAATGCTGTGTTAAGCTGACAACGCGCAGGCAGTTAGGGACTAGTAAGTACCGGGCTCGCAGCGATAAAGAAAGGGAATGGGTGCAAGACCAATGACGATGATTGTTTGGTGACAAAATACAACACAAAGGGTGTAAACGTTTTTTATAGTGTATCCGTATTCCTGTTGGTTTGCCGACGTTTTCCTGTTTTACATCGTCTGGAGACCTCTACTCTGAAGAAACAAAGGAAGCACGCTGAACGTTCCAATCCTCTTACCTGTGTGTCCCTTCTGGATTTGCTCTCTTTCAATGATACGTTTCCCTGGGAAAAAGATGTATGCATATTTATTATCGCCTTTTACACAGGAATAAATCAGTTCTAAGATGCGATTACCATGCGAAGTTTTCCACAACAATAAATTTTTGTGTATGCAATGTGTTCGTATTTTAAAGAAAGCAACGAATATAACGGAACTAAGTTAGAATTGCCTCGAAGGAAGCATAGTCGAATCCTCCTTAAATCATTATGGACGAATACCTATCGCGTGGGTAACGTTCAGACTGTGTACGCGTTATATATTAGCGCATTATCACAAGACACCAATGAATTCTTCTAAAAAAATATATTTTCTAAAAATTTGTGTTCTGTAGCGATGACAGAAATTTTAGCTTACACATAAACGCACATTCAGGGCATAGTGCCTCGTGAAAAAAGTGCTTTCTCTTGCGTGCGGTGACAAGAACAAACTCTGTACGAGCTTGCGACATATTAAGAACTTAATCCTGTAAACTAACAAAAATGACTTAAGGCATCCACGCGATGCCAATGAAAATTCTTTGCTCACATACCTTGTGGTAACCGGTCGAAGGCCGAATTGTTTTCGTGGACAAATATTTTGCGCGGTAAAGTAATAAAATCGCAATTTTTCCATAGTCAGTTTTCAAGGAGGTCATCGTGTGCGACTGAAGATTGTAAGCTTGGCATAAGCGAGAATGGGAAATTTTTTCTGTACCTTTTGTTTTCGTAAGCCACCGGTTTTCTTCAAAGGGAGACCTAAACAGCGTACCGAATGTATTTATCATCATTCTTAGTGTCATCTTAAACCGCACCGTTATGACGTGCGCAGCATATATATATATATATATATATATATATATATATATATATATATATATATATATATATATATAGAGAGAGAGAGAGAGAGAGAGAGGGAGGGAGATATATATATATATATATATCAGAGCGTGTGTGTGTGTGTGTGTTTGTGACTATAGACTATATACTTTCTCAAAAAACAAAGTTTATAGCAGATGTTTCAATCGGCAAAGCCACCGGTAAATCACGGAAAACCCTAAACGACTTTGGCAAGGCCAGCAGTCAGTCTTTTCCTTTGCGACATAACAAACTATTCATAGGTACAAAGTTCTACGTGTATTGCGCAGCTACAGACGAAGTATGTGAGATCGGACCAGGTAGGATCGCGATTACTCAAAAAAAAAAAGAACAACAGGCCACCAGGTTCACAATCTTCACATTTAAGTGCAGCATATATCTATCTCATGTTCGAAAGCGAACAAACTGCATATCAGTTCTTTTCACGAGTGTCCGAAGTATCAGCAACAAATGTACATCACTGTCATCACATATCGACGCATGCTCACAGCTGATATGGTTGTGCTCGCCGAAAGATGACTCTCAGCAAAAACATAAAATAGTGAAATACTAAACTGTGGAAAAAAACATAACTTTTACAGATATGATCGCGATTTCCTTACAGGCGTAGGTGTACTGATTGCCGTGAACTCTGCTTCAATTCCTTCAATATCTCCATCGATTCGCTATTAGAAATAGTTTGCACTCATGTAGATTTTCCCGCTGACGACCTTATCTTTTGCGCGTGTTATAGGTCCGCATCCTCACCTATTACTTTCTGCACTGACCTCCATGACGTCCTCAACAAACTAATTGTTTGATACCCGAAATCACATTTATTTTTACTAGGTGATTTTAATTTTCCGAGCATTGTGTGGCAAAGTGCTGTTCCTTCCTTTAAGCAGTCGTCTCCCGAGTGCGCCCATTTTTTACACATCTGCGCCGATAGCAGTCCAACTCAGCTGATCCATGAACACACACGCACTACCAGCACTTCGTCTAATACTTTAGCTCTCTGTTTTACAACAGCTCCCGATTTGGTCTTTCCTCCAACATGCCTTAAGCGAACCAGTGACCACTCGCTTCTTCACCTGACCCTCAAGAAGAAGGTTCGCTCCAAGAAAGCTGTCAAAAATGTATGTGATTACAATGCAGCCGATACCGCATCCTTTACAACTGCAATGGAATCTTTCATTGCTGACGGCATACTAAGATTTTCTGAACGTACCGTTGAAGAGAACTGGTCATTGTACAAGAACAAACTGCTAACACTAATAGATCGCTCTGTGCCTGAAAGAAAGATCGTTTCGAATCCCGTCTCACCATGGTTTAGTGGAATTCTACGCCGCCTACGCAACAAAAAGAAGCGTATTTTTAAACGCGCCAAAGCAACTAACCTTTCCGAACGCTAGGCAGCATACCATCGCATTCACACTGAATACGCTATCGCTACTATAAATGCACAAAACTATTTTTTTTTCAATAACACCATTGCATCACTACTGCAATATAATCCACGTAAATTCTAAAATATTGTTGATGTCAAAGAAAGCAGAGAAATCGAACTTGCCCGTTCTGAGAATGTCAAGATCCCACCAAACCAGTGCTGTTCCGTTTTAAATTATGTATTTTTGCTTCCGTTCTCCACAAATGTGCTCTGGCTACTCTACCGTATGTAGCCAATTCCTCCTGTTTACCAATCAATTCCATTACTAAATACTGGGTCAGCATACAAACGTTGTTTGAAAACCTGAAAATATCTTCTCCATCAGGTGGAGAGTCAATCAATTGTAAAATGATGAATATTACTGAGCCATAGTATTCCATCATGCTTTCAATGCTCTTTTCCCAGTGTCTAGGTTCCTCGGTACTTCCAAGCGATTGGAGGGTTGGGAAGGTTGTTCCAGTCCTTAAATCAGGTAACACACATTATCCCGATAGCGGTGACAATTTCAAGATTATTGTATTTTCGGCCGTTTTTAACTGACCTAAATGACTTAAAGCGACTGACAACCAATTTTCATGGTACCCATTTTTTTTTAGTGCAATGGAACGCTTTCCGGCCAGAGCATCTAATCATGAAGTAATAACGTGAAAAAGGCCGTGGAACATTTTTTTATCAGAATTTTTCTATCTGCAGTCAGGATGAAGTCGTACACTGGAAGCATGCTGAAAACTGTGGTAGGTGAATGCGATTGGCATTAAGGCCGGCACTAGTGGGAGGCAGACGACAAGTGCTGCGCTAGGTGTGAGAAAGTATTTTATTTTTGTCAAGTCGATTTTCCTGCGATTCATGTTTTCTAAAGTGTTAAAGTATTGCTGCGATAATAGCTACACGTTTTTGCGGTTTCCTGTCCAACTGCTTTGGTACTAGTCAAAATGAAACCGAGCCGATCGAAAACGAAGCGACGCTTTTACACGTGATAAGCCCTTCTCTCCCCAATTTTCTTCCCCACGCAGGGTAGCATGTCAGCGATGTCTATACGCCGGCTACAATCTCTGCCTTCTATTAAAGGGGTGTCCCTCTCTCTCTCTCTCTCTCTCTCTCTCTCTCTCTCTCTCTCTCTCTCTCTCTCTCTCTCTCTCTCTCTCTCTCTCTCTCTCCCTGTCTCGTAATACGCGGTTCGTGTTGCTGTAGCCAAGCGTGCGCTTCCGATTTCCGATGTCGTCTCTCAAAGACCTGAGCGAGCTGGAACAAAGGATTTTATCTCACATGCGTGCTCAGAATTTAGATCTTTACGAAGCAACACTCGAACGTCATGCTTCGATGGACAAAAGCGGCAGGAGAAGCGACGAATCCGACTTGCACGATAGACCAGCGTCTCCGCTACAAGCAGCGCACCTGGAGAATGCCGATTGGTAAATGCTCACTCACACTAGGCCGACCCGACACCGATTTGGGCGTTCCGGCTGTCGGCAACAGCGTTTCTTCCTTCGTGTCGGCGCATCTGTCACACTGTACCGACGCCGACGCTCTGCCGACGGTCGGTGGAGAGCTCGACATCGCTACAGTGTGACAGAGACGCCGACACGAAGGTAAAAAAACGCACCCATTTACGGCACAACTCGTCGATGGCATGTTGTATCACAGGGAGATCATAAAACTCTGGGTACTTGCAAACTCGTGCTATACTCGAGCGCTTACAACAGCGTGTGCGTCGCCATGCATGTGGGACGACGTGGGCGCCGCTTGTTAGCGTGGACTTTCTTTACTTCGTAATACGCATAGAATAAAGCTCAAGTGACTAATAATATACTAACTGCAATAATAAGCAACAATTGTACTGTACCTAATGGCAGTCGACTTACGTACAGTAATTTCTGGACTACATTTCGAAGTATCAAGATTTCAGCGCCAGGCTTCGCCACTTACTGGTTTTTCTGACTTTCTTTGCCAATTTAAAATTATATTTCTTACTTAAATCCCCAACAGCGTGCTGGATTCTAGCACTATAAATCATGGTTATTTCGTTTCCAGCAACGTCTCACAACACATTCTGGCCGGTTGTCAGTCCCATTAAAGGTCTGAAGTAATTGTGGAGGTATACCTACCTTCGGGATACACAGTATAAGGCGGACAGAAAAACTAGTTAACAGGCAAATTCAACAAGCATATCGCAGGTGCTGCACGACAGCGAAGGATGTTCTTCCTCAAACTTCATGACGATTCAAATTCAGGGGACAGATCCTCTAAAGCCACTTTTACGAGGAAAAAAAATCCCCCAAATGTTACAAATATTGCGCAAGTAATCGTGGATTTAATTATAATGACTTATCACCAATTTCTCCTTTTTTATTCATTCAAATATTATTCCTAAACTTAGAGCGGTACAATTTGAACATGCACCGCGTACTCATTCTAGAAACCCAGTTCTACGGCAAGACTCGATAGTGTGCTTAAGGGAGGAGGAGGGAAGAGAAAAGTAGAAGGCAGGGAGGTTAACCAGAATAACGTCCGGTTGGCTACCCTACACAGGGGGAATGGGAAAGGGGAAACAAAGATCACAGGGAGAGAGAGCAGGGAAGGAAAGAAGGAAATTGGGTTTCAGATGTCCTGCCTACTTTGGTACCACAGCGACGTCGTTAAATAGAACACAAAGCAATCGCTGCAGAACGTCATAACGAAGAAAAACATTATTTGTTCATATTCTCTCTAGCATTAAGTGTTTCTGGCTGCCACATTGGCGAGGTAATAAGGGTAGCATAAAGGGATATTCAAAAATGTGACTTCGATAGCATATACAGGAAAAGGCAACCAAGTTCTCAAGTTTGCATGACGCTGAAACTTGGTCATATGCATTGCTGGAGTAATTACTTAGGCCCGAAATTGAGATGTCCAATTAAACCATGAATTGAAACGGCCTTACGGGAATTGCGTTCAGGGCCGAATATAGTCACGAATACAGCTCCATTTCGTATTGCATTTGGTACGCGCCTCACGTACCAGCTAAGCATATTCTCACCTGTAAGAATAACTCCTCAGTTTTGCAATGATTGTTTCCAAATCGAAAAGCAGTCTTCAAGAACACTTCCGCGGTGAGTACATATTAAACTATAAACTATATATTCCTTATAAAACTATAATGTGCCTCGTGAAGGAACCACCACAATTTCAAGTTTCATGGCATTGTTTGTGAATATCGTTCTTGTACAGTCGCAAGAAATACTGCGGCTGTCACGGGTTGCTGTTGCTAGAAGTGCATCATATATTACAGAGAAAACAAACGTTCTATAGTGTCAGTCGTTCTTATCAAAGGCAAACAAGATTTCGTGAGATCGAAATAGGCCTCAGCAAAAGGCGACACAGCTTTCTTGGTTTATTTTTCGTCTTCCTTTTTCTGTTTTCTTATTTTTCGGGAAGAAGGGGTTGTAAAGGAGAGGGTAAGGAGGAGGAATATTTGTAGAAGAACGCAGCGAACGTTCTCTCCGTTGAGAAAACAATACAGAAAGCTTTCTACACAATAAAAAAGAAACGGAAACTCTGCGCCACAGTGTAGTGATTCCTGAAAAAAACATCATTGCCATATCCGTCCATAGGCTAAAAAGCCCGAAAAACAGTATTTATACATGCATGGTAGATCACTAAAGCGTTGCTTTGCAGGTAGAAGTACATCGAACCCTAACATTATTGATTGTTATTGAAGCTTTGAATATGACCACATACGGCTGATGCCATTAACGATCCAGAAACTGCTCGACTGAAAGAGAGCTTTAACAAAAGAGGTATCCTGAAACTGATAATGATTTTAGCGTCACGGTAACTGTCCGGAACAATTTTAGAACGCTATCTAATGGTTTTTTGCGTACCTGAAGAACACTGTTTTATAACGGCGGCGGCTGTTCTGTGGTTTTGGAAACTTGCCCTCGAAATAGCAATAAGGTTTCAACTTTCGTATGTGTAGAATAGTTTGAATAAAAGAATTTCTTTCATTGGTACCTTTTTGTGCGTCCGTGGCTTGCATCAATGGAAGCTACCCCCTACGCAAGCCCACGCTAGACCCTGTTTCTCTGTGTTTCGCTTTCATCTCGGACCTTCTGTTCCCGCAGCGGATCATTGCATATCCCGTTCATCATGTTTGGCAACTGCTTATACACGCTCGACTATATTTGGACGAGATCTTTTAACACCGCTCAATGAAACATCCAGCTTTTGATAAAGAAAAAATCTGAAAAGGGATAAAATTCAGAGCCATCGCCAAACACGACACAGATACTAAATGAATGCTGTTTTCAATCTCTAATAAAAAATGAAAAAGCACAAAAGAAAGAAACACACTCATGATATTGGAAATCCCCGCCATTTGGGTACTCGTCCTAAAAGAGCTTGATTCTACTATGTGAAATTCCTGCATAGTAGCATTTAAACCTGAACTCGTAGAGCTTTTCATCACATATCTGTATGAGTAGATAACGAGCATTTGATTGATTGATTGATTGATTGATTGATTGATTGATTGATTGATTGATTGATTGATTGATTGATTGATTGATTGATTGATTGATTGATTGATTGATTGATTGATTGAGTGAGTGAGTGAGTGAGTGAGTGAGTGAGTGAGTGAGTGAGTGAGTGAGTGAGTGAGTGAGTGAGTGAGTGAGTGAGTGAGTGAGTGAGTGAGTGAGTGAGTGAGTGAGTGAGTGAGTGATCAACAAAATACCTCGAACCATTCACTACTGCTAAGCAGAATGCGGATCTTGGCCTGCCGGCAATAGCATACAAACAAAAATAAATGCATCAGGCTTCATGCAGACGAAAAATAAAATCATTGCTAAAAAAGAAAAATGATACAAAGGCTCGGAACTTCCTAATACGCATAAAAGCAAGAAAAACACGGTACGAGAGCTATGATGTGTTTTTCAAAACCAAGAATATCTGTATCTTCTCTGCAGCGCTGCGAACCCACAACTATTGCACCGCTACTTGTTCTACGTGTGTGCTAGCACACGTGTAACTGACTAGCGAAAAAAATAGTAGGAAACAAAACGGCACACGTACTAGTATTCGCTTTCGTAGAATACTGGTTTTCTGTTCGTTCCACTGTACTCGAATATAACACATTTTACTGGAAATCTACCTCTTGCACTCGTCGTTTTAGACTAAACAATCTTCTCGTTTGTTTTTTCCAGCAACACAGGAAAGAACCAAACTTGTTGCAATATTTTCCATTCAGCAGAATCGAAGAGAACCAGAGAGGTTTTCTTTATGTGGAGTTGCTTATGCACCCTTCAGCTTCCATGCTTCAGGAATGCAGCAAACAGGCTGAAAATAAACTATCTTGGCAAACATTTCACTGCCAAGATGTGATCAGAATCCTGACAGTAATCTCGCACAGA
Source organism: Dermacentor albipictus (assembly GCF_038994185.2). Classification (NCBI taxonomy): domain Eukaryota; kingdom Metazoa; phylum Arthropoda; class Arachnida; order Ixodida; family Ixodidae; genus Dermacentor; species Dermacentor albipictus. The sequence continues at coordinate 47,485,072 of NC_091823.1, read as the reverse complement.
AGTACCGGGATTACCTAGACGGACAGCCCCTTAGGTGCACGAGTTCAGTTGACCGAATAACTACCTTCCAGCGGACTAGTATGTGCTGGTCTTCTATTGCGATGGCGCATGGCCAAAACCTTGTAAACAAAGTTTTTCTTTTATTTTCGTCGCTAAAGGGCACCTAATACAACTTAGACAACTACTGCTTGCACAGGCACCACGACGTTGGGAAAAGGAGCAACTATCTTGCAAGAAGGAAACTTCCATTGAAACGCACAGGTAGTCTATTTTTATGTTCACGACAAGCTAGTAATAATAAATGGAACGTCTAACCTCGCTGTGCGATAGTTGCTGATCTTTGCGTACTGATGCATCAGAATAAAAGAGTGACCGAAGCGTTTCGTTCGAACGTACGCGGGAACTGGTTGTACGCTTTTATAAAATATTCTACAGTGTTGATGATTAAGTAACCTTTATTCGAAATATAAAGCCGTTGATCTTGCGTATGTCGCCTTCAGGTGGTGGTTTCCTTATTCCGGGATACTGTGGCCCTCGACTGTTCACTTTGCTCGGTATGCCTTTGCGTACGTTGCATCGTTCCAACCATCCTTTGCATCCAATTAGGCGTAAGGTGGCTCTAGCAAGCACCGTTCGCTTGAGTCGCTCGATTTAGCTGACTCTTTTAGCTTCCACTAACTCCTTCCAGGTGTTGTGTACACCTAGTTGGGAAAGCTTCTCTGTTGAGGACCTACCCGGGAGCACGTTCGCACTGATAGTACTTCTTTCCTGAATCTCCTTTCTTTCTTTACATCACTTACACCCCTTTCATCGTGTAAGGTTGCAAATTGGACATGCGTCTGGTTGATCTCCTTACCTTTCCTTCCTCTTTTTCTACCTCCCTCCTTGCCGGGAGCGCCAGCGCAAGTTGTAGATGTAGATGTAGGTGTAGGTCCTTGTTATCTACTGGCACATACCCACCCTGGGGCATTGGCCAAAAGTTTAAGCACCTGGCGTATAAAAATGTTCACCTTCTTCTTTTACGTGTTCCTAAAGTCCCAAATACGGAGTGCTGTAGATGGTGCGGCTGGTGCCTATTGCCTGTGTTAGCTTTAGCGCGTGTTTTTTCTTGAGCGCATGTCGTTTGTCCGCTACTCATTTCCCCAGATGTGCATCCTGAGGTGTGGTACATTGAAACCTCTGCAGGACTGCCGAGTCCACTCCGTTCTTTATGAAAAGTAGCCCCAGTACGCGCAGAGTATCAACCAGTGGCATGACAGTTCCATTAAGCTTGACTTCAGGGTCGGGCGCCGAAGGTGGTGGTTGACCTCTTGGTCTTTGGTGCAGCACAAGCAGTTCTGATTTTTCTGGCGCACAGGAGAGGCTGCACAATCTCCGTCCTATCGACGCCCTCCTGTAAGACGTCTTGTTGGGCCCCCGTAGAGCATCCTCTGAACCAGAATGTAATATCGCCCGCATAAATAGAATGATCGAGTCCGGCGAGATCGCACAGTCTGCGAGGTAGTTTCATTATTACAATGTTGAAAAGTATTAGAGATTACATTGACCTATGAGCAGTACCCTTCTTGGAGACTGCAAAGTTGGCAATGCGCAATCTTTCAGGGCCTACGGTAGCTTTTCGGTTAGCGAGGAAGTCTCTGGCGTAGCTGTAGACTCTTTGCCCGCAGTTCGTGTCTTGCAGGTTTGTCAATACGGCCTCATGAGGCACGTTGTCGAAGGTACCTTTAGCGTCAAGGGCTAGAATAGCACTCTGTTGAGTAGCATTGACGTTGTCGATAACGCATTCTTTGATCTGTAGAAAGATGTCGACAGTATACACAAGTGCGGTCGGAATTCATGCATAGTGTTTAGGACCTTTTGGTCCCAAACATAATACCTTCCAAGTAGGGAGAGTATCGATCGTGAACCATTTGTTCGAAAAGCTTTCCGGCGAACGACGTCAGTGAGATGGGTTGAAGCTTTTGTATTGTGATGGCTTTGTTTGGTTTAGGAACCATAGAAAAGTCGGCGTGTTTCTATAGCGCCGGTATTGTGCACTTTTCCCAGTTTTCATTGATGGGACCTACGATGTGTATATGGGTATATATGTGGGGATGGGTATATAAGTTGCAGTAATGATGATGCATCCGGGGCCAGGCTCCGTTGGTGAGATAGCGGAATGTTTTGTTATTTATTATATCTCTGCCTGGAGTGATATATCGTTTGAGCTTGCTAAGGGTTGTTTCAAGCTCGGCTCTGGTAAAGTGGCTATCGAGGGCCGGATTCAGTAGTCCACTATAGGCGGGGTGATTGGTAAATTGTAGTAATTATTATTGTTGTGGTCCTGTGAATTTTTCTTTGATAGCCTTCAGGGCGTCCTCGTTTTCGCACATACCTTACCCGCTAATCTTTGCGTGAATTTCACAAAAGACACAAATGCAAAGATTCATAAAGTACAGCGTCCTAGGAGTTATCAGCACATATAACTTGTACCCTCCTACAATGTATAACACCTTGTACCAGAGTGTAAGAGTTCGCACAAAATAGGCGATACAGTTGTGGCGAAAGTGTTAAGGCTGCAAATGTCATTGGGGCAAAGTCATTGCGGCTCTGCGTCTGTAGCAGCAAGCTAACGCTATTAAAGCAACAGGTGGTTAATGTCAATCATTGTGTGCGTAGGAGAGGTATTACGCTGGGCACCACACAAATATAAAAATATTCGTAAATGCTAATAGCAGATCGAGTGCATCTTGCGGATGCTTAGCTTCGCCTGACAAGCAGGAAGCAGCCATAAGGTTTGCATAAGCCGCACAGAAATCTGCTTGTGACTCGCGGGACACGCCTGCCAGGACACGTATATAGATTCCGCATATATTCAGCGCAATGCACAGTCCTTTCTAGCTGCCCCTTTGTTATCACCAGAATTACTTCGACACGAAGCCACAGAAACCGTTCACGAGACAGGCTTCGACCGAAGGGTAGCTCAGCGGTGGTGCCCGTTGAAAGAGACGCAGCAGGTAGCTTAGTACTTCGCGACGTCAGACCGCGGCTGTATGATGAAATAAACAGCTCACCATAGATCCCACGCTGACGTGGACTGCTCTGCTATTTACAACTGAATTTTCTCTAACACCTATCTTTTTGTCACGCCACAGACTGAGCTGGTAGAGGCGACCTTCATTACGCCACAGAAGTGTTAGTCTGCATCCGATTGAGCTTTCAATCAAATTAACTTTTTCGGCACCAGGTAGTTTTTATGCCAAGAGTATGATGTACAGTCGTTATTACTACAACATAATACACCAGAAACGTTTGTACGCAACTCTCCCTATGTGAAAGTCCCAAGTCCGAGGCGAAGGTCCTATGCGAAAGCTACAACTGCCACAACGTATATCATCGGGTTGAAATATACGGCTCTAGATTACCGGGAATGTATTTGTCACTTTCACTAAAGAGCGAAGAGGAGAGGGAAACAGGAGCTAGCTAGAGGGGCGTTCGCAAGACGGATATGATATCCAGAAAGGAAGGTCACAGTTGGCTAAGCCACCACAACAGCCTATTCGAGACGGAAGAGTTGCTATGGTGCAGAGGGATCCCTGGCTCCTGAATTACCCCGCTATATCTATAGACGCTCTTTCATAAGCACTCGGCGTTCTGAGCTAGTCCTTACCTCAAGGAGTGATTAGGCCCAATGCTTCTTGGGCGCGGTGATCTGACGGGAGGGAACTGGCGCATTCAGGAAGCCGCGGCGTACAGCCGTGGTCGGAATTCAATCACCCACTTTAAATGTGTCATTATCCAAGCCCAGAACCGCGAAAAGTGACTAAACTGGAAACGGAAGAGAGAAAGAGAGAGAACGTTAACTCTAAGCGCTGTAAATGCTAAAGCGTAGCTACCTCTGCAAACAAATTATCTGGCACAGAAGAAAGGATGGGAACCTGAGAAGGAACAAATTTGATTTCAGATGATCGCGGAGATTTTACTCTCGTCTTATCTGCACTTTGCTTTCATAACAACCATTTTAGCTATGTTCCCTTGGCATAAACATCTGTATATGTATACTTATACGCTGCAGCAGTCATTAATCGCGTATCTTCACGCAATATTTAAGGATAAACTTTTATTCTCTTTACAAGTTTTAACGGAAGAGCACACGGCTTTTAAAGGAATACAGGAAGCATTCAGGACCCGGCTGACGTGCAATTTCGGAAACAATGACGCAGTTAAAGAAAGGAAGAAAAAAAAGGAAATGCGTCTTTCTTCTTGCGTTTTCGTTCGTTATACGTACGGCTAATGTCGGCTAATAACCGATGTTATTAAGCTAGAATTTTCAATTGCAAGCGAGCAGCGGGCCGCTTTCATTACGCGCTCCGTGAAGCCTAAATGCACGAGGAAGGCAGGCAAAAGCGTTTCTCGATCATTTGTGATTAATCATTCAGCAATCATGGAAAATAATTAAAAGAAAGAAAAGGTATGACACATTTTCTGTAGTACATCACCGTTATCTGAGCATCGTTTGACAGGCTTATATTTCAGCAGTAAAGACAATAAGCGACACTTCTCTAATTTCGGCGGCTTTCCAACGTAAACGAAGAGAAAGAAAATGTACACATTGAAAATGATTTTGTTGAAGTTCTGCGCAGGAGCAATAACACTCACATACGAAGTGTTTCAAGCGAGATTTCTAATGGGCAATCTAGCCCTGCTTATGAAGGAGCCGTTCTCGCGTTATTAATGAAGCGCCGGCTTTCATTATTCGTTGTTAGACGAAGCAACGTGAAACATGGGCCTGCTGTTTATACTCAATTTTGCCTTAACTCTGCATAGGACCGAAAGGTGCCAGTATTCATTCCAGACTGAAAGATACATTCCTGCACGCTATGATCATTGGTAGGGTTCTTGGTGCTTTACGGCTCAAACTGAATAACCACCACCAAAAAACTGGGACCGAACTATCAAAGCTTCTCGTTCGTAAGTGCTCTTACCTTTGGCCGGCCACCTACGCTGATAATATGTCCAGAATCAGGATCAGACGTTTAAGAATGTAGCAATTGAAAGATGCCATAGTTTCGGACGTCTTACCTTTCTGTCTTTCCTCTAATTTCTCTTTCTCTCAATATCTATAAGCATATTTTCGAACAGCGTAAGCTTATCTAAGCCAATAAAGCTACCAACCGTTAAATTGCGTCGTTATAACATCTGGAGGTCCAATGCGGACACAAATTACAGGGCCTCCTTCTGTATCTCATGTCTTGCCATTCAGTAATTTCCAATGCAATTCTGTAATAATGAATGCCCTGCGGTAACTAGACGATGTGGTACTCACCGTAGAGCCGCTGCTGGAACACCGTCAACACCTGTCATCGACCCAGAAGGCAGCAAAAGCACTTTTGCGTTTTCTGAAAGCGACTGGCTTTTGGGAGCGCCATTGAATGAGCGGTGCTGTCCGCGCACATTCAGAGCCTGCCTCTTTCTTTCTCTTCTTTATATTCCCTATTCTCTGCCCCCAGCGTAGGGTAGTAGACATCCATATGTCTGCCTTCTCTCTTCCTTTTTTTTCTCTATCTCTGTAATTTTTTGCAACAGTACCTTGATTTGGGCGAGTTGGTCTGTAATTGTGCACCAAAAAAATATGATCTGATTTGAAGTAGACATTCAGGCAAGTAAACATGTCTAAAACGCCCTGTTAGCATTCCTGGGTACAATATAATTTATGAAGTACACCGTTTATGTGGATATGATACTCAAAATAAAAAGTTACGTGCGTGGTTAGAAAGATATCAGACCACTCCTGTTTTCTTTCTTTCCTTCTTTCTTTCTCTCTTTCTTTCTTTCTTCCTTTCTTTCTTTCTTTCTTTCTTTCTTTCTTTCTTTCTTTCTTTCTTTCTTTCTTTCCGTAAGTTAACGTACGAGCACAGTTATATTCTACACACAGTCAAAGCGTTCTACAATTTACGTGTATATTGCATTCTTATCATCCCATTCATTTCTTTAAAAGAGAATAACGGCGCGGAAAGGGACTTCGACAACTTCGCACTAATAGTATGTTTGAATAGTATGAATAGTATGTGTCGCACTAATAGTATGTTTCGTACTAATGTATGTTCGAACGCCTGGGCTAATGATAATTAACTACATGTACCTCATGAGCCACCTACCACACAAAAATATAGATACGAAGTAAAATGGTGCCATTCCCATCTCCAAAGGCGCGTACAACACGCCACTACTAAAGCTTCAAAAAGAAGAAGACAATCCGTGAACTCGCGCACCAAGAAAAACTAAATCTTTTAAATTATGGGGTTTTACACGCCAAAACCACTTTCTGATTATGAGGCACGCCGTAGTGGAGGACTCCGGAAATTTAGACCACCTGGGGCTCTTTAACGTGCACCTAAATCCAAGTACACGGGTGTTTTCGCATTTCGCCAGCGTCGAAATGCGGCCGCCATGGCCGGGATTCGATCCCGCGACCTCCGTGCTCAGCAGCCAAACAGCATAGCCACTGAGCAACCACGGCGGGTGTGAAAAACTACAAACGCGTTCGTGCGTCTGGATGTGTAGTTTTTCTGCCAACCGACAAGTTCGTTGAAAGAAAGAAAAAAAAGGAGCTGTGGAAATTGTCAGCGCTGCTTATTTACGTACACAGCAATAAAAAATACGACCAATAACGCCTGCACTTGCAGCTTCATCATACCACCGGCTATTTGAGAGTGCCTGCAGCATTTTTGGAGGCTCCCGGATATTAAGCACGCACAAGGACGAAAACTAATAACGGAGTTGAGACCTTCTGAAGCTGCTCATATAGGCACAGGAATTCTACCACCAAAGCTTAAACGCAAAATAAAGAGAAAAGAGTGAATAGTCTCGCGCTCACTTTGTTTGGCCGACAAAGTGGGGCGCTCTTTTGTTGTGCCCGAATCGAGCGGCATCCGCCCGGTCCTCCCGCTGCGATGCACGACGAGAGGAGCCCAGCCGCACCTCGCCAGCAGCGCCCGTTTTGTCAAGCGCATACGTTAATGGGTGTGCGAGAAATTATCTCCCATTGCCCATTACTCGCGGCTCGCTCGCTCAGAGTTTTAATCCGGCCTAGATTAGGCGAAACCGGGCTCAAACGCGAACCCCGCTGCTTCCCCTGCCCCGTTGGCCCCATCGCCTCTTGCCTTTCCCACCTCCACGTCCTGAGTGTCGCTCCCTCCTTCTTTCGCGATCCTCATCCCTCCAAATTGTCTCCCCCCCCATCGGTCATGGCTCGCGCTTAGCGGCGCTTCTCTGTCACGCGCCCCTTTCGGCTTGCACCTCTGACAGCCGGCGAGTCGTGAAGCGAAGCCGGCGGAAAGAGAGAAGCAAAATGAGACAAAGAGAGAGAGAGAGAGAGAGAGATAGCCAGAGAGAGAGAGAGAGAGAGAGGGGTTGAATGAAGACGGGGGAATGTAGAGAGAGAGAGAGGTTGAATGAAGACAGGGGAATGTAGAGAGAGAGAGAGAGACAACACCTCACACCTCAAGTAGGTTGCACGACAAATAAAGAACGCGTTGGCAGCGGGACGAGAGCGATGTGAGCGCAGTGCTGCACCTAGACTTTTGCAAAGGCGAAGTTTCGCGAGGACGCGCGGAGAAGGCTAACCGCGGCGCAGTTTCGTGATGAATCAGCAGGGGAGCAGAAAGCCTGGCGCATAATAAGCGCTCCAGCAATAGCTGCGCTGCTCCTAGCTGGTTGTGCCTGACGCGACGTGCCCCGAACGAGTTTCGCAATAGCCTGAACGCGTGCAGCGCGCCAACGTAAAATGAAAGGCGAGAGAGACGCAGCGCCGCTCCAATGAGGGGGCGCGGTGGGGTTCTCCGCAAATGTGCAATGTCGGAGAGACTGTGTGCCCCGCTCAGCGGACTCTGTTAACGGCGCCCGACTAACATGAGCGAACGCGGTTGTTCCGTACGGTTCCCGCACTTATTTATTTGCTACTGCACGAGTTGGCTCGGCCGCCTACCGCGTTGTACGGCGCTCGGCATCGGGGCGTCGATTTTGCCTTATAAAACTCAGAGTGCAGATTCTCAAGCCTTGTAGCCGGCATGCCTCGCTGCTACGAGTGAATGAGCGAAACGTGGGCCAAGGCCCGTGAACAAGAACGAGCTTTAATTCGACTCGACAGTAGTCAGGCGCTCGGTCGGCTCCTGCCGAATAATTTCGCCGCATGCGCACTGCTCAGACCACTTTTCAATCCTTACTGTACGGGTGCCGAATAATGACGTGCGCAGGTGCGTATTAAAACAGATTGTGGCGTGTGACAGGTGTTTGTAAAGCAGGCATGGCGCGCATTCCCACTGAATCAAGATTCGTCCCTATATTGGTATCAGGCAGGCATGCCCTCTGTTAAAGCGCCTGCACCCTTATTCTTCTGCAGCTAGAAAAAAAAAAAGAATGAAAGAAAAAAACTTGCACAGTGGTGGCTGTCACAAAGAGCATTCCCATATTTGATAGGTACGAAGAGTAGACTCCAACCTGTACAAGGCAGCGATTGTTGTTTAACGACATTCTCTCAAAAATACTAATTCCGAAAGAATCCGCTTGCAATATTACTGCTCAGTTTTCTTTGTTTTCTTTGCCATGGAAAAAAAGCTCACACTTTTTCCCCTTTTTTTCTCCACTCTATTTACGAACAGAAACCTTGTTCAAAAGGTTCTCGGAGTTAGGTTCACGAACAATATTCTCTAAAAAATGTGAGAGGCGATATACATTTCCAAGCCTAGCTCCGCTTCTGGTTGTTCTTACTTCTGATTTGCTCTTTTAGTTCTCATGAGATTTCGAAAAGTATACGTCGACAAGCTTTTATAACGAAACAATGAAGTTGCGCAACAACGAGGCATTGCTGTAAAAGCGAGAAAGCGAAAATAGCTCCAAAGAAAATTGAATTTTCTTCATCTAGGCCCGCATCAGATGTTCCAAAGTACGTGGAGGACGAGACTTGATACAGGATGCGGGGGCAGACTGCTTTCAGTAGACGGCAAAGGCTGATGCCCCATTGCTATAAGCGGAGCATGGCGCAAGGCGATATCACATGTAATACGTAGCATGAACTGAACAGAAAACGGCGTGTGCAGAACTCAGACAAAAGAAGGTGCACAAAAACTAACGTTTATTTCATACCAGGTACCGCGCCCGTATTCATAAAAACATCTTGCGCCACAACTGTTCATAAGAGCAGAAGCTAGTCAGCGGTGATGTTGTATATATCGTTAGTGAAGTTAGCAAACACAGCTTTAGCACAACAAGCTTCGTGAATTTGACCCGATGCGCAAATCAAAGTGGACATCAAATTATACAAAAAAACCGACTTGCATCACCCTTCAAAGACAAGTGTTAAGAGCCACCGTCGAAAGCTCTACCTTTCTCGAAAAAATAACAACTGCAACGGAAACTACGACGGCAGCACGATGACGGAACAACGACCAAATGCCGTCATCACTACGGCTGATGTGCCGCGGATATGTAGTCTCTTCTTCGCTGGGGTCAAACACAGGATTCTTTCCAGGCGACTGCTTCTGCCATTGAGACGGGATGTTTACACAACGGACACACGCTGCAAACATGTATGAAGTACCCTTAACAGTGTTCCCTGTAATAAATGTTTCCGCCCATCTGCTCTAAATCCGCGTAAAAAAAGGAAAGAAAGAAACGTGCTTAATAAAAGATGCCCATTGGCGGAAAGCGAATGGGTAGCGATAATCATAATGGTTATTTTCAACGGCTGACGTGACCGAATTTGTGATTTGAACACATTAGTGGCACTGACCGGGGCCAGGCCCTGTCTCTTGGGCAACGAAGCAGACGCGGACGGGATTGTATTCGGAAGTGTGTCCACTGATTCGCTACACCTTGGTTCGAGCTCACCCTAATTCGAACCCCGGTCCACCATGCGGCGGCTAGTAGCAATCATCCGCACGCACTCACAGGGCCGTGAAAAATGCGGATCGAAACGCCATTTGTACAGTCGACCGATCTCCGATGAACGCCCATTTATACGGTGACCGAATCATCGCATGGCACTGGGGAGCACGGTGTTGAACAGAGTGATCTTTTAGTACACCTCAGCACACTAGTGCCTCTTTGGCCAATGTTGTGCGTACTACAAACATCGTGTATCGTGCGGAATATAAGGAGTGGCCAGATACCTATGCAGATACCTTTTCTCTATTTCATTTCATTCTTTTCGTGTCATTGACGTTCGTCCGTCAGGACTGCTTTGTTACTGCGGTTTCTGCTGTTGCCATCGCAGTTCCGTGTTTCAATTATGTCTTGCCCACTAATCCATTTTTGCCACGAAGCTTCGAAGAAATTGTACTACCACGACATGTAATATTACATCGCCTTTAGTCAGTTTTCTTCATTTTTATTGAGTATCTGAAACATGTATGAACAAGGATATGATGTTCTGCGCTGAATGTAGCTAACCTTTCGACGAACATTGATGCAAAAGTTAATCTGTGTAAGTATTCGCAAACACAGCGCTTTGCCACCAAGAGCGGTTCGTAAAGCACGGCACCGTCCAACGACAAATGGTTCTTACAAACGAGAAGTTATGCGAATTCAGCATCCTGTGAGTATGGGGAATGGTTCTCCACGTTCAGCTTGCTGGACTAGCTGTACTACATGTGATGTATTTTTAATTATGTTCACTGAGAATTACTAGCTCCAACTGCTACCGCGACGTGCTTTAACCTAGTTTCGTATAAGAGTGTTTGTCGCTGAATCATGAATATAAATGCACGACCAAGATGCGATATAAACGACGCCAAGCATAATATGACACCCGCTAGCACAAACAACTTCAATGCTAGCACTACGTGTACCTCCCGCCTACGTAAGCAGTAATTACGCTCGCTACAGTGGTGAAGTGATATTAATGGATAACACCGTCGTAGCGCCACCTAATAGACTGTTCATCACGCTGTGTTCGCGCTGGCATCAGCGTCAGTATCACGAAGCTGGCTTACGCGAGAACGCAGCCCAGGATTCGCGACTAATTCATGAAGTCTGCACTAGGATGCGCTGGCTAAAAATTTGTCAAAACTAAGTATAATAGAAAAGTATAAATTGTGCAGTTCCAACACACATGTCGGAGTCCATGCGAAGGGAACGTTAAGTGAAGCGTATAATGAAATGCTATAAAATTGACGATGATCGATGAACACAATTGTTTACTTTCATCCTATGCAACGCGTAATCTCTTGCAATGTTTATATTTATCCCTCACAATGATTTCAAGTTTAACCTCATATGAAGAGCAGTGATTGTGTCCATGCACTCTGTTTATCTCTCTATTTCTGCTGGTACTCGCCCGTGGAGCACATGCAAGCTTCATGTACACGTATGTATCCACAAATATATGCAGCAACAGAGACATAGAATAAACATTTAATTAGAATTGACTGATGTAACCCTCCTTCACTAGGGCTGGACATAGCGGCTTCCCACCAACTTTGAATTGGGTGGGGTATAAGTGACAGGGCCCGGGAAGCGATGAATAACGCAAAAATCAGAGGAAGAGCCAAAGAAATTTTAGCTTGAAAACAACCCTTATGAGAAAATAGAGAGATTAGTACTAAGAAACCGGAAATATGATGCTCTAGTCCTCTTACCTTAGCAACGATAGTGAAGTCCCAGTTGAGTGAGTGAACAAGGTTGTAAATTTAATAAACAAGACACGCACAGTATCTTGGGTCACGTTAATCCTACTACGCTTGCGCAAAACTAATTAACAAAGAGGGTAATGTAAAAAAAAGCTATTGTATGGAATAAACGTTTGACACAACTGTTCGTGCTCGTGTAAGTTTGCTAGTATCTAATAAGGGATGGCTCGCAAGGGCTTTCTCAATTACCCTCATAATTTGCTTGCTGAACATAAACTCTGCAGAGCAGTTTCTGTGGGTCTACGCATAGAGCAGCGAAGGCTTTGCTAAAGAAAAAGGAAATAGCAGGACCAAAGTAGGAAAGCACATTCATGTGTTACATTTGCGCCTAAGCTACGTGGCAATCCAAAGGGAGAAAAGCACACAGCTCATCGCGCCATATTTTATTCTGGTTGTGCTTTGCTTCAGTACATTGATGCAGAATAAAACAGATGGCGTCTAAGCGCACAAAAATAGGATCCTTTTACTGCAGTTTTCGCAACCATAAATGCGTGCGTACGTTTGTGCGTGTTTACTCTCGTGGCTTCAAATCAATCTACGAAATATGTTACTAACCAAAAAGAACTACTTTTTCTTTGGGATTTTTTATACAAATGTTGCACAATTGTCGAAATGGTCTCCTTTTCTTCCACTGTTCACCTAAACGTGCCTCTTATAGTAGAGAAAAGGCACAGCTTCCAGCCTGCATGAACTTCCAGACACGAGCTAACAATATTTTCCCAATTTTCAGTCGCTTTGCTTTCCAGTTTTACTATAGAGGGAAAGCTGAAAAACTGGATTCTTGTTCGGCGACCGCGAAGCATTTTTCTCCATTTTGTCCACTCCGGCGCGTGCGAGAAGGCCTGTCAATAACACTGACTCAGGCGTTACTCGCGAACCAATCTGCTAAGTCTGAACGCTCCAGTCCGACAATAAAGTAGAAGTAACAGGAAAACAGATGAACAAAAAAGTAGTAATCTCCTAACTCAAACAAATTGTTGTCTGCACGATGCTTTGTACATGATTTCTCCATAATCGCATTCCAAGTCATTTACTTTGGCGAATCTCGTTTCACAGGACTACATTTCATAAACGTTGAGCGTCCTTAAAGTGTGTTACGATAATAATCAGAAGCTCACGCAGAAACTGGATGTATATTGTGCGGGGGAATGGAGAGAGAGAGAGAGAGAGACAAAAGAAGTAAGATACGCAGGCAGGTTAAGGCCAATACGGCCCATTCGTTTTCTACCCTACACTGGGGAACGCGGGAACTGCGCTTAGTGATATCAAGGGAAGTCAGATGCGAGAAACGGCTCTTTGCTTCCTAAAATACAACAGCATGCAAAACGTCGCAAAAACGCTTGTTTGTTTTTACTAGACGCGCCTCGAGTTGGGCATGAGTAAGCTTGTGTTCAATGCAGCATTTTGTCCTTACTGAAGTAGCAGAAGCCAAGTCATCTATTTTTCGAAGGATTTGAAAAAAAAAATGGCGCCAAGAAGATCACGATGAGCCCAGATACTCCGCATTTCGCTGCACTGTTATAGTGCGTGTGTGCGTGCCTCTAATTTCTTGCCTCAATACAGCGCAAAATAAGAACACGTATTCAGCTGCGCTCAAACTTCGCATTAGGCAGTATCGTAATCGTCGGACATTTCTTTTTTTAATTATTCCTTACCGCTTATAAAGCTACCAGTCATTACATGTACACTAATATAAGAATTAGATGTCATCACAAATTGGGTATTCTTGTGCAGATATCAGTCATTACACATTTCGCGTGACAGACAGATTTTGCTGGGGTACTCGTGAAAGAATACTTGCGCATTAACATTAGACGCCGCGCAATTTACAATTTACACGACGTCTTGTTGCGAGGAGAGATTGCAAAAGCAGAGCTTTGTTGCGTTGCCGCAATGTCGCGCAGGCAAAGCACGCTTTACAGGATGCAAGTACTGCGTAGCGTCGTCTACGCGCTGCATTTCGCGAGTCGCCGTTTGAGCGCTGCGGTATTTGTTGACGTTTCTTTTTTGTGCTAAACAAGCCGTGCTGATGCGCAGGAAGTCACCACCTCGGGAAGGAAGATACGCCTGAGTTGACGTGACCGAATGGTGCTAAGAAACCTTTTTAGGCGTTTCCTGAATGTTTTTCTTTTTTGTTGTTGTTGCCCCGAAATTTGTTCATGAAATATTGTGCTTGATGAGGACATCGTAGCCCGCTTCACACGTGTTTCGCCGGCCCTTTGCCCGGACTTCAGCGCGTTACCATAATTTTCGGGGTTGTGTACAGTCTCACTATAGCTAGAGAAGGTGGTTTGATAACACGGAATTCACTGTTTTCTTGGTACTGGAAGAAAACAAAATGTTTCACAGGGTAGGTAGGCAGTATTCATTGGCGTTTAATTCAAGAGCTTGGAAGCCAGTACGCTCCGGCTACTACATTTCACTACAACAAGAAAATAAGTTTTATAAAGAATGATAACTAGAGTGAAATAACGAAAGGAGACATGTCAAAACTCACTACTGCTTACAATTTCTCATAAGCTATGCGCGTGCGTTTCGCGTTGACCTAGATTTAAAAAAGAATATTGCTTGAGCGCTGAAGACAAAGCGGGATAAAGTCCCGTAATAGGCCCTCACCAGGGTCACTGCGGAACAGCGTCCTGTTTCGCATTCGAGCACTTACGTCAATTTCTATAAGATACTCTCGAAACACAATGCCGAAGTGGGCACAACTTCGATAGGAGAAAGACAGGGGCGTTCTCAAGACGGCGCACGCTGAATCGAGGAGAATCGGGTGGACCCCTGATTTAGGCGTATGCCGCCTGCTTCTAGGAAGCACGTCTCTCTAAAATGTTCGAGGTAATCCCATGACCTACTCAGAGAGAACCGGTCCGCGCGCAATTGTTTTGGACTGTTGCGCAGTGGCCTGTTCCAAACAGTAGCGCTACCGAGCGGCAGCTCAAAAAAATTCTGTGCCATTTCCGAGAAGACCCGACCCATTCTTTAAAGGTATCATTTCTTTGTTTCTTTTTTTCGTGCGAATATGTCCTTATAAGCATGAAGATAGAGAGAGCGTTTGTCTGCATAGGCGCGTGGATAGAATGTCAAGCAGGTTTCGGCCTGGTGGAACTATAGCGTCAAAATTCTGACTGCCCTAGCTCAGCATTGCCCGCGTTTAAAATTTCCAAAGAGCCGCACGCTATCGGTCAATGAGCAACTCTCGTAAAGTTTTGATTTAGGCAAGTGCACTCATGTAGATGTGCTAGAGCTTAAATTTGTAGACATCACATAGAACATTAATGTTGGACTTCGTATATAAGAGGACTTAACTCCACTGAAGCCACCCTCCTATGCTGAGTACGATGAGGATCGGCCTACACTACTGCATGCTTGTTCAAAATCAGCGGTGGTGCTTCTCCATCTTGCGCCGGGTCCAATAGAGTGTGCGACACAGAAAATTTCATCTGGTCCTGCAAGCGCTTTTGTCCAGCAATGAGGAGACTTTTGCACAACATGGGAAGAAGAAAATTGTCTAACGAGCGCGTTGAACCGTCCGCCTTCCTGGAAGGAGCGCGGATAGTGTACATTCTCACACTTCTATGAGAGACAGCATTGCTGGACACATGGTGACATATCTGGCACAGGGAGAGACGACCAGGCGGAGCAATTGCCGGTCAGGTCTGCCAGGACAAGCCCGCCTGTAGCAACTCACCACCTTCACCACCACCACCACACCACTACCACAACAAGAGGGCATTCAAGCATGCAGCTTGAAAGTGCGAAGGTGCACACACACACGCGCCCACACGCACACACACATGCCAGCGCCTTCGCAGAGGGAGGGGTAGTATGGGTATGCTGGCATGATGAGCGACATCGGAGCCAGCTGCGGAAGAAGACGACGCCGAACGCGCGAGCAGTGGCACGAGCGCATTCGCGCGGTCACGCCGAGGGACGCCGACGCTCAACCCAGGAACGGGCGCCTAAAAACTGCCCTCTAAAATTGATCAGTGGGAAAACCATTCTCGTCAGGATGCCTTGAAAGCTTACCCTTTCGCATTACGGGTATCTGTGCAAAAAAGCCTGCTGTAAGGCTACTGATTATAAAAATAAGAATGATTGCTAAAGATGATGATGATGATGATGGTGATATTATTATAATAATAAATTATCGGTGGTGTTTAAAAAATTGCTCACCTCGCCGTCGCCGCGTACCGGCGTTAACAAAGAAGGAAAAAAAAAGACAAAATAAAATTTAAAATGGCAAAGACAGCTGTGCCGAAACCGGTTGTGACGACATTCCAGCTCGATTGATTCGATCGCAATGAAGGGAACATGAAGTTTCCTGGGAACGCATCTCCACACCGTTCATGTATTTTTTTTTTCGGGGGGGGGGGGCACACTGGAAAATCGACGGGTAGACATGCACAAGCTAGGAAAAGCAAGTAAGCAAAAGCGAAGTACCAGTCGAGCCAAGGAATGCTTACCCATTAACAAACAATTCACAGAATTTCTGTAGCATCGTTATAATCACCGTTTGTGGGTCAACATAGATTTGTACCACTAGCAACATATGGCGGCCGTTGTCGTTAATCCGTGCAGAGTGACAAAATAACTAGGTGCTAAGTTTGTGTCAGTTTAATCGCCGCAATGATGCGAAATCAGGGTTTGTCAGCGCTTATTGTTCACTGCGCGCAACTTCTTTGTAGAACAGTTTAGATTCCAATTCAGTTTCAATTCTGGGGGGAAGTCATTTTTCTCTTTCTTCTATTTTTTACTCTGACGTGGTTCCCATAAAAAGCCCTATCCGACGCCCGGGCCTACTGAGAGGGCCCATTCTGCCGACGCATACACGCACTTCACTATACATACATTAGCCAGCGCTCGCGCGCCCTGAAATACCACTTTCTTGCTCGACAAGCCATCGCGAACAAGTAAAGCGCTTTTGTCAGCACGTTCAAATCCTGTTTCGGGGCGGCAGAACGCCCAGCACAACCTCTCCCGGCTGGGTCAATACCGAAACTGTCGCCCCCTGACATGTTTATTGCAAAAGCGTTCCATCGCAATCTTCGGAGTGTCGACATCGTGGTGGCGGTTGCCACGGGCGTCACCCGTCTCGGCCAATACGGGCTAAGCGGCGCCGAGAATTTGGGAAAAAGGTGCGTCGTTTAATACCCCGCTTGTATACTGAATCGCGTGTGACGACCTTTCAGCGAAGCGAGGCGGCTTTCTGTGTAACAAGTTTTCGACGCGCTACTGCAGCAACGCAAGATTTAAACGCAGAGTTGCTAGCTCGGTGTGTCTGCACACCGTGGACCGTGCTATTTTGCAAGCGCTGCGCATGAGAAAAAGGGTGGTGACGAAAAATGTCCGGTGACACATATTAAATTCGTCGGAGATACGGTAGTAGTTATAATTCATAGTAAATACACACAGAGAGAGAGAGAGAGAGAGCATTTATTTGGACCATCGAGGCCGTTGCTCTTGAGGAGGAGTGGGTGGTGTTCTCATTCCAGGACTCCACTGGCCATGGCTGTTCGACGTACTTGCTGGATGAGAGCTTCTTGTCCCGCCAGGGTATCGCCGGTCAGCTGTACATATACAGAGAATTACCGTTGCGCGCAAACATAGGTATAAAAGCTTTGTTTTTCATATTGGTATCAGTGATTGCATTTGCACTCTTACCCCCGTATGCAGAAATGCAACGTAAGTCGAAGCACATGCTTGACTTGATTTAGGTGACGCCTGGCGTTAACGTGCCCAAAGACGTTCACTGCGTTTCCTTCGGCGCGTTCCCGATAGGCGTCACTCAAATCAAGTCAAGCATGGGCTTCAACTTAAGTTGCATTTCTGCATACGGGGGTTACTTTGACTTCTGTGTAGTAGCGTCATTGAGCGCCAATTCATAAAGGCATACTAGCAACGTAGAAGAATATAGAATATAGAAATTTATTCGAAATAGTAAGGGTACACAGGAAATATTGTACAGGACATCTGAATCCCTAGCTCAAGGCTAGTTTGGAACCATGCTAGTTATTATTCACAATCATAAAGGCAATACGACAGAGTATAAATAAATCACATATACATAAACACTCATTTATAAACAAAAGGCAGGCTATTTGCAATAGCTGTAATAGTATGTGTAAGTGTATAAAACGATATGCGTGTTGCTGTATGAAACTTTTTGATCCCGAAACCAAACTTAGCTGGCACTGCACCGACACGTCAACATCCTCGGTACATAAAGTCATTCATGAAATATCGGCTGCATGACGTGCCAACAACGTTAAAGCAAATGGGAAATGGAAGTCGAGCGAGGGTGGTACTGCGATATTAAAGACAATGAAATCTTGTCCGAACCACGTGTTCCGAGCAGTATTTGTGGCCCCTCCACACACGTTTTCGCCGATAAGGTTAAGTAGCGCCAACCTACCCTCCTACTCCGCGCTTCCCTCTCGCTCGTCCCCTCAGCTTCCGGCGTCAAGCGGAACTTACGCAGTACCAGCTTCCTGTTTTAGGTCGAAGCAACGTTACTGCAGCATAGAGGTGCAAGTGCGCAACAAGCGAAAGTCCAGGAACCGGAAATTCTGGAAGCGGAATAAACAGAAACGGAAATCCCGGAAGCGAGAATTGCAGAAGTCAAACTGGTATGAGTGAGAAATCAGGGAACAGCAGCGCATATCAAAGGTTTGCGCTTCGTAGCAGAACCGGCGGTGGCGCGTGGATGCAGGAGCTCTAGCCAGAGCCGCAGCAAGGCATTGCCTGAACATACAAGTTGGTTCTTGACTAGAGTCTAAAATTCTCCCGTACTGTTACTTTAGCTCAAACGTTTCCGTACAGTGCTCAAAGCCAACGTATAGTTTGCATTCACTTCCAGTATTATGCTTGCAGCATTTTGCGCTGTTTAAGCCCGAACAAACATTCAAGGCATAACAAAACCGAGCTTGGTTGCGGGACCTAGACGATGTGTAGTCCGTTTCTTAATTCTTCTTAATTGTAAACTTCGACAGCATATTTTGGCGTCATGATCAAGACCGCAGGAGAACCCTTTTACGCAACTGCTTTGCGCAGCGTTTCTTAATGGTTACCACGAGTAACGTCCGTCACCATAGAACCGTAAACATTTTCAAACCATTGAGTTATTCACCTGTTTGATTCGCCCTTGTGGAAAACAGCACAGTTCATTTCCGAATGTTCCATCTAGCAGCTTAGCCCCCGAATACCATGACAGACCCTTTTGAAAGAAACTGAAACCCAAAATTAACCAGGGAAACTGCATTCTGTTCGTCTTCCTTTGCAACCATATACGTATTTGACATGGTACCGGCGTGGTATCGTAGGTTCATTCTCTCGCTCATTTGCAAATAGAACAACGGAACAGAAAACAAAACACCTGTAACACCAGCATCGAAGCGACTCAAAAAAAAAAAATCTTCCGGAAAGAAAGCTCGCCTCAAACTTTACTTCCATGAGGATGTGACCAAAGGAGTACTCAAAATTGTCATAATTTAGGCTAAAGCTTCCTTTCGAAAGTACACATAACTCCATTACGCTTTCTTTTCTAATACAGGACAAATGTTTCCATTACGTCGCACGACGTCGCACAACCACAAACAAAATAAACAAAAAAACAAGACATCCGGCTGTCTGCTTGGACTTAATTAACTGAGACAGCAGCATTCTCCGTACTGAAGACGATGATCATGTGTTGGCTGCTGCTTTTCCTAAAATAAAAGCGCTCACACAGAACCGGAGAACGACTAAGGAACGAGTTGTTGCATGGTTGTTGGCGTCGTTTTTGTTGTTTTTGACGCCGACAGCATTGCACTTCTGTTCTAGCTTATGAACTTGGGTTGAGCTTATGAACAGCTAGTTTTTGTGCCACCACTTGTGAACTACTCGCGGGAACTCGTTTTTAGTGCCTTTGCGTTGTGGCGGGTTTGTTGGTCCAAAAGTGCTCATGCTTCTAATGCATGTCAAAGCACACGAGCTGCCGGCGCTTCTACGAGGTGCGAAGATTTCCTTAGCTACATTTATCAATAAAAAATAAAGTGTTAATATATATATATATATATATATATATATATATATATATATATATATATATATATATATATATATATATATATATATATATATATATATATATATATGTGTGTGTGTGTGTGTGTGTGTGTGTGTGTGTGTGTGTGTGTGTGTGTACATACGAGAGAGACTTCCGAATTATTGCTAAGTTACTGAGTAACTGTCTTTCTTTTTTCTTTCTTTCTCTTTCTGCATTTTGGGTGTTTTTTTTTCTTTTTTCTTTTCGTTAGGGCACCCTTGTTACTTATTCCGAAGGTCTTGTGTCCGTGCTTCGAGAACTGCTGATATAGAACGTAGTATGGCCAGGAAGCATGAAAATGTGCCATACTTTAGCAAACCGTCCGTTTTCTTTAGCAAACCATCCGTTCGTTTAGCAAACCATCCGGCAATGGTAGACGAGAGAACTGCCCAGCCACGAGCGATCGCCCCTGATTGTGTGCGTCTTCGTACTACAGAATCTCACTCGTGATTGTGGCGCCGACTAAAACCGAGGTTAATGTTAGGGCATTCATTCCCTAAACACTCTGCCGGTATCCGCTCAACTGGGTGCACCTTGCAGAACATGCCCTTGAACATAAAATCGTAGCAGTTTCGAAGACGTCTTTCTCAATATCCTGCCGTCCATAGTGTTTGTAGGTGGCACTGCCTCCCATTCAACCTTTCCTTGAGCAGTATGACGCACTACACACAATGTGGGTATTATTCCATCCTCGCTCAGATACAAGATATTCAGGTGGATGATGGGAGCTCTCTACTTTAAACTGCTCCTTGCTTTTTCTTTAGTTTCCTTTTTTCCGGTATATTACACGTCTATAATCCCAAATTGCCGTATGCAAAGAATATCAGCATGTAATCAAAGCTGTATCGAATGGAGTAAGACAAACGACGCGTGCTGAAGCATTCCGACGTTGTGTCTATTTGAAGTTACATTCACAATCAAATATTTGGCTTCGATGTTTGCTCTTTGTGCGCTACCTGCCATTGAAGTTGTGTTTTTAATTATGTGTGACTGAAAAAATTAATATTATTTGTACAATAATATATTAAAATAAACAGCAATGATGGACTGTGAACTACGTAAAAATCCTCAACTAACATTGCTATTATTTTGCCAGTCTACTTTTCAGGCAAGATTGTTAGCCACATCATATAATTGTAAGAAAATATTATTCTGCTTCAAAGATTTCACGCCAGAATTGAGGCTAAGCAGAGGGAAACAGCTCGCACCGACCATAATACCAAGCCTTTCTTCCAGCGTGCTTCTATTTTATTCATTTAACTGATTCTGTGGCGTGGACGTTGAGGCGCACATCAACAGAACTTCAATAACATTACCAACCCTTCCCCCACCGGGAAATGGGGGTAAGCGAAGCTTGTCCTGCGTGCACCTGACCTTCGTCACGGTTAAGTAACCCACAGGTAACGGTGCCGGATTGCTTCGGCCTCCCACTCGCTCAATTTGGGATTTTCTTCTCGTTGCTGTCAGATTGCCTGGGCTAGGGCGGCTCTAACAACTGGATTGGCGCGCCGATGGCGAGCCGTTTCACGAGCGAGTTCTCGCCGCCACTCGTCGAACGCTGCCTGTTTCTCGGGGGAACACACAGCGCGTGGCCGTCCCATCCCTTTTCCGAAAATGAACGGAACGAAAACGAAGCCGGCGCAGCACGCGTGACACCCTTTCCTGTATTTTCTCTCCCCTTGGAAGGGAAAAGGCTCTAATTGGCTGCGCGCGTGGCGTGAGCGCGCGCCTATGCAGCTGGAATCTTTGCTAATGACTCACTCTTCGGCGCCGGTGCAGCTGTCAACTCATGAAACCGCCCTTTCCCGCAGCTGCTCTGCTGTAGGAGCCATAGATTTTTTGTGTGACCACAACGCCACCGAGACTTGTGATCCAATACAAGATTCGCTTGAATAGACAAGAAAGAAAGCTCTGACAAGCTTGCAGCATATCTCAGACAAAAAAACACGCAAATTGCTTCGAGCGGCCGGTCGCGCGGCAATATTGCCTGCATTTTCGGGCTTCTTTCACATTCGGAAAAACATTTTGATGTAGCCCATATTGAGCAACAGAAAGTTGTATCGGGACTTTTTCGTGTCGCTCCAAAATTTTGTCGTTGACACTTTTCATCTAATTATAATATTTGAGAAGTTGAATAATTAAAGACGACTAATAATCTAATTAGGCGGAATGAAAAGAATAGTTTGAGTATCTTCAAGCGACAGCAAACAACAATACGTTTGTTCTGTCCAACTACGTGGCATTTGCATATTGTAAAACTCTGGCTAAAGTTAGTTGATACAACCTGTACTACGTATGTGCGTAAATAATATATCGATGCCCTTTTCTACTGCTCAACCATCCTTCGGCGAGTACCCCAAGAAAACCATGTCTGTCCTGTAACGCCTTCTAACCGGGAAATAAATGCGTAATTGGTCAAGTTAGCACATTTAATCGTTATAATAATGTAACTGTAGATGATTTGTAGTCCTTGAATCCATTTAAAGTGATTACACAAATGCGAAAGTATTGCTTGGCGCGTAACCCGGAGAAACCGTGTTTTTCTCGTAACATCTTGCAACTGTGAAATTAGTGCATAATTGGTAAGTTAAAACATTTAATAGTTATAGTAGTGTAACTGTAGATGATGGGTAGTTCCTCATCTCATTATAGAACGCTGGTTTCGTCAATGCGTAAGCATTACTTGGCGAATAGCCCGGAGAAACCTTGTCTCTCCCGTAACATCTTAAAACTGGAAAATAAGGGCGTAATTTGTCAAGTTAAGACATTTAATCCTTACATTTGTGTAACTGTATATAATTTTGAGCTTTAGAATCAATTTAAAAAAAGAACTGGTCACGTGAGCGCGTAAGAATTCATTGGCGAAAACCTCGGAGAAACCGTGGTTGCTCTGTAACGCATTGTAACGGGAAAGTGAGTGCGTAATTGGCCAAGTTAGGACATCTAATCGTTCAACTGATCACGTGAGTGCCTGTTGAACGATTTGGCGAGTACTCCGGATAAACCGTGTCTGTCCCGAAACACTTGTAAGTTAGAAATAAGTGCATAATTCGTCAAATTAAGACATTTAATTGTTGTAATAGTGTGATAGGAGATGATTGGGTGCTTTAGATACAAATAAAAAAAATGGCCACATCGTCGTCGTCGCCTCGACATAGTCATTTAATGTATTACAAAATATAAAATGATACTGTCAAAAATTATAGTTGGTAGAAAGAACAAGGAGAATAGTGACAGGTACTGGGAGATAATGAACAGCAAGAAGTGGAAAGGAAATATTCAGAAGCGGATGGGAAACGACGTTATAGCGTGGGGCTCGTTAAAGAACTGTTAAAGAACGCAATAAAAAAGAATGAAAACATAAAAAAATAATTTCAAATGAAGCAGGTTACCAGCCTCCAGAGAAGAAATACAGGCTGTCTGATTCAGAATACAACATTGTACAGAAGGCAGTAAAAGAAGATTAGAATCCCCGTGATTGTATGAAATAGAATTGTGTTTGGAACGTTATGATATGCTCTAATCAGGGCAGACATGATAAGGAACAAAGCATGTCCCGCATATTCTTAGAAATGTCTGATAATGCGCAAGCATTCTTTGTTTCCCTAAAAAGCGATGGGTAGACATGCAAAAGCTAGTAACATACTAGCTAGCTTTTGCTAGCTAGTAACTAGCTAGAAAAGCTAGTAAACAAAAGCCAAGTAACAGCCGAACCAAAGACCATATGTGCTGACGCGTTAGCAGACAATTCTCATAATTTATGAGGCCCCCTTTTTTTCCATGACGCCCTAAGCTGTTCTTGTGGACCACATGCAGACAGAAACCTGTCATTCCAGATAGCTCTTCCCTTTCAAGAAACGGAAAAAGAAGCAGAGAACGTTGACAAAGAGTATTTTTACGTTGGCGCTCTGCCGGGAAAAGATTGCTAAAAATCAATGCATTCTGGATTTTTGTGGATAGTTTAGCGTGTTCCTTTCACCAATCATCATGTCGGCAAATTTGGTTCGAAAGACAGCCCCGACTATCGGCTGTTCTGCGCAGTATGTAAACGAATAGAGGTTTTGAATAATTCGTACCAATGCAGGAAATAAAAGAAATAGTAATCTGGATGCAACGACTCCTAATCATAAACAAGAATCCAAAAGTGCCAAATATACACAATGCACGGCAATTTGGGCTCTTTTCTACACTGAGAGCACTCCATCTTTTAATTAGAGAGACCGGCAATCGTAATGATATACCAAGCACGAGGCAATACGTCAAAAATAAATTTTAGGCTCATTTTCCTAAACAACTCCATTGTATTGAGACTCGGACTCTTTCTTTGCCTCGGCGCTAATAACCTCATCGACGGGGCTGTATAAGACCTTGATCATGTATTAAAACATCACGGCACGCAAATGTCGCCATAAGGAGACTCTAAGGGGCACTCGAATACGTACCCATTAGCGTGCGGCGGACGCGCAGCCTCGGACACGTCACTCTCGTTTCGTCTCAAAACACACGCCGCCAACCCCACGTTAAGAGCAAACCGCAAGATGCGCGCACAGTTATGGTTTGCGCGATGCCTAAGCCGCGTTTTCCGGTGTCCGTGGCCTACCCGTCGCGCCTCCTCAAAGAAGCCGTCGCGACGAGGCAGATGAATACATTATGGCGAGAAGTACTTCGAAATAAATTGCCGCATCCTTCCGGTCGGCTGCGTTCATTTAACAACGCTCGCGTACCCCCTCTCTATTTCACAGTCGATGCTGCAGGTCGGACGTGCCGCCGACGTGCCAGCACTTTGGGGGACCGAGTTAATGAAAGAACGCCGCCTGGCTCAGGCACTGGTGTGCGAGGGAAAGAAGTGGGCTCGAGCTCACGAGGAAGGCTCGCGCGCGGCAAAGAAGCCGAGAGGAATGCGGTTCAGCCTGCGGACAGGCGCCTGCGCAGCGACCGCCGGTCCCAAGATGACCGGCGGTCATTTTTCAAGCGCCCTCAACCGCGACCGGAAGTCACCGCATCGTTCTTCGTTCCCGCAGCCTAGCCTCGTGGGACCCTCCGCAACCCACACCCTCCTCACTACCCCTCCAGTGCTCGCGACCAAGCGGACAAATTCAGGTGGATGAGAGAGGTCGTCACGCGGAGAAGCTACCGAGAAGACGGGAGGACAGAACTCTGAGCGTCCGCCCTGCCCCAAGCTGGCTTTGCTGTTCTTTCGGTTCTTTAGGTGTCGCCGAACGCGGGCTGCGAAAAGTGGTTGGGTTAAAGGGCAACGGCTTTCGTCCGAGACGAAACTCCTCGGCCTCACCGATTCTCTACGCTCGATGTATCTTCCGCGCACTTTTGCGCACCTCGTAAATGTCATTTCGGGCACCGTCGCTTTTCCTTGTAAGAGGTCAGTGAAGCACTTCTGAAAATGAAGTTATAGAGGTGTCTAGTTGCCTTCAAGAGAGCGGCGAATGTCCGCCCGTCCACTGGAAATGGATGGATCGCTGGTGGCAAGTACGAAACGGACACACGTCAGGAGTCTGTGTACTCCAACCAATTTCAAATTGTGACTCTCATCTACGTGGCTAAGCTTTTTCGTCCCTTTAATTAAATAGCATGGCTCCTAGTGAACCTGTTCACATGTGCTATTTACAGTGTAGCATGTGTCGCATATTGCCTGAACTCTGAAACGAACTATGCTGCTACAAGATCAGCTTAGCTACCTTAAAAAATCAATGAAAATGTACAAATTGGGCCAACTGTGTGCTGATGTTGGGTGGAACTGATCCTGTTTTAAAGCAACGGATAAACGAACACTTGTACCTTTGCCTGAGAGGGAAATATTTTCGGTTTACTAATAGCGTACTCCACATAGATCGATGCATAGACGTTGAACCAATACAGGGTGGTCAGATTGCTGCCTAATTTGAAATGTAGTTCGCATGGCGGACTGGATCACCGTTTCATTCCACGCACCGAGAGGTAGCCACGAAGATGGTTGCAACTTTAGGCTTATCACATTCAAACGAAACTCCACAGCGCCCTATTGTGACACTCTAGTACTCGCCACACGGCGATTATCAGTTGCACTTTCGTCCTACCAAGACACAACAAACTTTTCCAGCAACTAACCCTTCAATAACACCACGTATAAAAAAATTTAAAAAGAAATAAGCAGCTCGTTCCACATCCCGAGACTGCAAAAACAGTCGGTAGTTTTTTACATACTCACCGACCTTAAACGCTGGCGCAAAAGACGTTACAAACGACCGGGCAACCGCGCACGGCGCGCTCCAGAGAAGACAAAATCGATACAACAGCTTGTAAGGGAGTGTCAGATGCCGTTATTCGCTGTGATAGCGAAAGCCCTCCTCTGCCGCTTTCTCTTCTCGCTCCGAACGTGTACGACAATCCCAGGAGCGTCGCGCTCGCTATCACGATCTCGTCTTTCCACTCCCCTCCCGCTCGTCACACACAGTTACAATGTACTCATTTCTGCCTCTCCACAGCGCACTCAATACTCCGCGGTCGCGATGACAAAAGAAAGACACTGCGTGTTTCCCTGTCCCCCAGCTACGAGCTCGCTCCCCCTTGTTCTCGGACTTCTTCGAAGCTATACGGCACTGCGCGCGAACGACTAGCGTT
The DNA here is from genome assembly GCF_038994185.2 of Dermacentor albipictus. Classification (NCBI taxonomy): domain Eukaryota; kingdom Metazoa; phylum Arthropoda; class Arachnida; order Ixodida; family Ixodidae; genus Dermacentor; species Dermacentor albipictus. Next base: position 47,458,705 of record NC_091823.1, on the reverse strand, counting down.
TGGAGCCAATCAGACACCCGCGCGAGGCTCGCAACGTGGTCCCGAATCATCTTTCCTCCGCGCTTTACTTTCTGCTTGCGCGGTTTTAGTTTGCTAACGTTTCCTTATCAGAGTTCCCTAATCCGCGCCCAGGAGCAGCGGCTTATCCCCAATTGAAACTCCGCCGCACCGTAAAAACAAGCACCGATATAATAAAAAAAGAGAACAAAAGCGAGACTACGTTGAACGCGGAGGTATAGGGCTAGAGCCACAGATGGAGGGTGACGCAGGACAGGAATCCTCGCTCGCGGGCCAGCTTAAAAAGTGTAATTGGCGTTTCATTGCCCCGTCACAACCGAACAACAAAGTTCTGATATTGATATATATTTTTTTTCTCGTTGTTATATTTTGCTGCCCCGCGACGCGTGTAGTCGGTGCTTCGATACAGAGCCTATGTTCGTTATTTTCCGGGGGTAAGAGAAACGTATATGCCCGTATCATGTTCTTGTCATGGAATGAACTCAGCGGGGCTTATCAAAACGAAAGGCAACGAAGGATAATACTCGGCGATGAAAGGGCAGGTGCTTCAGAAATAAAAATGATATTTGTCGCGATGAAGGAGCTTGAACACGTATTCACTTTTGGTAATGACACCCGGCTTTAACTGTTTTTCTTTTATTTTTTCCCCTTTTAAGGCAAATGAAGCCGGACGTAGTGCAGTAGGTACTGATGCATGCAGTTATTTAAATTCACAGTTATCCTCAGCTGCTTATATTCAACTGCAGTGCTTTGAATTCGTAAGCGTGAAAGTAAAGCATAAGAGCACCGCTTTCATTTTTAAAATGCGCACTGCTGGAATTGTTCGTGCACGCCTTACAACTTATATATCGTTGTCAAGAGGATGACAACGCAGCGAAGACAGAATGCTAATTTGTCTGCCCTTGCTCTAGCTTCGCTGTGCTGTCGTTCTCATTAGCGTGATACAAGTTGTTAACTACGGTCACCTTCTGGTTTTATAGTTCTACGCACAGGGTTGATTACTGACTACGCAGAAGTGAGGCATTCATCTTCGCATCCCACGTACACGCGTGTAAAATCAGGCATGTGTTTGCATAAGACACATGCCTGCTTATGCCCGTATGCACACATGCCCGTATATTCTAGCAGGTGCCCTGTTTCGGCGAGAAATGTGTCTGAACTATTTTCTTTTAGCGTGCCCGTGGGTGTACATCATGAGTCAAGCATTTGCCCCGTCACAAACTCATTCTATATTATTTACCCTAAGGCTCGATGCTTTTAGCTGACAGAACAAGAAAACTGCATTTTCTGTTGCAAATTGCAAATATCTGTTCTTCAAGAATGAGCGAAGAAATGAGCTATATTTTTTTTTTCTCGACAGCAGGGAGGAGAAAAAAATAGGAAAACAAAGTTTAGTCTGGAACGCACTCTTCTATTGTCCTCCTCGATTTCTTTTTTTTATATATCTTTCTCCTTATCGTCGATCCCGACCCTTCGTAGGCATCCAAATATCCATTGGTAGTCGTAAGCTCCACAAGCTCTATAGCTACAGACAGTTGCAAACTCAAGCACGTTCTTCTTGCTACAGTCGCAAGTAGCGCACCTCGAGCTATTTGAAGCGCGCGCCCAGGCAAAGATGTCTATTACGGCGTGCGTAACCAACCGCATGGTCAAACGTGAGGTAGGCCGAAAGGAGGAGTGGCCGGCTCCTAATTAGAAATAGAACAGGGTACCCGTGCTGGGGGTGCAAGCGGGATAGCGCGTGTCCCTATTTTCACGGGCGCGCGCGGAGAGCTTTGCTCAACACCGCGACGACGCGACGGCCGTCTCGAGTGTGGCTCGCTCGCACGAAGCTTGTCGTACGCGTACAGGCAGAGCGCGCGCGCGTGCGTGCGGCATAGATTATGGGCCCGCCTAAATATGGCCTGCTCCCGGCCTCCTGTGGCTGACAGGGGCGCCTTTGCTTTGCATGTGCCGAAGACTTTGCCTTCCTTGGAGCCGTTTATATCCGGTGGATGCCTCTTTTAATAATCGAACAAGGAGAAACGGAAGGGGGGTCGAAGTTGGGCGCGATGAACCGTCGCTGCGAAATGGACGATTCTAGGAAGGCCGTCTCGTTTCGGCAAGAGCGCGCAAGCGCCAGCACACATGCGGGCGACTGTAGAGCTTCTTCTCGGGAAGGGGCGCAGTTTAATGGTTGTTTGTCTTTTGCGTGCGCGTGCGTGTGTTGCGCGCCCTCGTTAATGACCAGTGGCCAGCGCTGACACGAGCAGTAAATATATAAAGTTGACTCATCTTCTAATGATCCGCTGTCTTTCGTCCTACAGGGACTGAATCTGCATAAAACGCGTAGATGTCCCGCGCCGACGAGTATGCTCGTGTGTATGTGTGTGCATGCGTTCATAACGCAAGTCACAGCATGCTGGTCGAGAACGACGTCAAGTTTGTGCGCAGAGAGTAAGTTCAGCTAATGTGCACGGCGGGCTCATTTCTTCTCGTCAAATATCATCTTTGTTTGCTTCTTCTCTTTCTTTCTTTCTTTTTCTTTTGTGCATTTTACTTGCATCTCCCGCTGGTTTTGCTTTGGTTTTAGAACCTGATAATTTTGGAATCAGAAGCTACTGCTTGAGGATTTTTCTTTCTTTTGCGAGTGTTGCGACCGAAACAACATCCTGCAACGCGAACGACTACTGCATAGTGTGCTGATGAAGCCCTTGACAAGGATTTCTTAACGAGTTATCACTCTGAGGGTGCTTCAGGCACTTTCCGGGGGCTACCTGGGTCTTTTCTGTAACGGTTTATCCGCCGACCTGGGTGCACTGGGCTGTCCATGGCCGAGTGTGTAGTGCATCGGGCTGGGTTCGAAGGCAATCTCTGAACTGCTTGCGTCGCTGAATAATCGGCCAAGGGCCCATATGTGCCGCTCTTCGATGAATCTATTTCAAACCGGCATGGGTCACTGTAAATGAGGGGCAGAGTAGGTACCAATTTTCAATGAAACTCTTTGACAGTGACACGGAGCACAGAGTGTGTACCACTTGGTCTGTGCTGGTCTTCGATGAACCTCGTTGATGCAACATGGGTCACTGAGTATGCGCCAGTACGTGTGCGCCGCTCCTCAATGAACGTCTTTGGCGCCAACTTCGGTAAGGAGGTATGTGCCACTGGGAATGTGGCGCTCTAGGATGACGAAAAATAGCTCTCAGATTTATCCGATGCCGGGTGAAATAAAATTCGCGTCACAAGGGTTCCTCAAGGACTGCAACCCCACGCTTTATGGAGCTGTGCCATGAATGCACTGGGTACGTTTACGATCGGCCCGCGGGGGCAGGGACCTTCTAGCCTCTCCTGCACCGTGCAAAGAATGGCTTCGAGAAGCTTCGGACAGACGTGCGGCGACAACAAGCCGAGATACGTTCGGCGGATCCAGTGTTGATTGATGGTTCACTGTCACCGTCACCGACGATGGGAGCAAGACGCTTCTCGAAAAGGGCGTTATACGCCATTTGCTCACGGAACACAGTAATCACCACGGTCGTTTGACAGACGCTACAACTAATTGCTGGTTCATACCGAAAACCAAGGCACGCCAGTTTGAGTCAAGTGTGATAATCCCTGTCTACGACGCTCCCCTTCTTCCTTCGTGTTCAGCGAACAAAGGTGCCGGAGTGCTTATGCGTACCCTCGGCCTCAAGGAAAAGCATTTCTCTCCATGGTCGAATGCGCTTTGCTTTTAAGGATTTCAGGGAAACCGTGAAAGACAGGGTAGGTAGACGCAATTAATGTGAGGGCCTTGCTTTCCCTTTTCGAAGAGGATGGTGTGACCGTAAATTTCCCAGACCTAGAGATCTAGGGAGGATAAAATGGATTTAAGCGGACTGCTGAAATGTGCTCTAAAGTGTGCTCTGATGTGTGCTCGCTAGAGAGATGTAGCCTTCTGACCTGTACCTCATGCTACGAGAACGACGTACTGCGCTCCGCGCTCCGGCCAGTGCGATACCTCTTGTTCTACGCAAATAAGTTCGCATTTCCAATGTAAAAAGAAACGCTGTTCCGTTCCTCATCCTCTCGACCTCGTAATCTTCACGAAAGAAGCAACCATCGTCAACAAAAAAGCTCGAACGACGGTGTGGGCCCGCTTAGCCTCCGTGTGACGCCCAGGCAGCGTAGGCCAGCTACCCATTTCGAGATGCATCGGCGGTGTAGGCTAGACACCGACGCTCAGTGTGACGCCAGACTCCGAGGCCACGACCCCCGGCTCATACAGTACGTGCCGCTCTTCATTGAACCTATCGCAAACTTGGGTCAATGAGTATGTGCGACTGGGCGTTCGGCAAGCTAGGGAAGGGGTCTCAGCGACTTCTGGCACCGGCGCGCCACGCTTGTGGTTTCGGTGGCTGTGCACGGACTACCCGGCAGCGAGACTAGATGGCGCAGCGTGTCCAGAAAGAACCGTGAGAGAGCAGCCCGGTTGCCGCATGACACGTTTCTCAGTACTCGCACGAACCGGCGCGCCACACACTTCGGAGGCGACGCGCAGAATTCGCGGCGGCGGGGCTAGATGGCTCCACGTGTTTTTTAGGGAAGCGCGAAAGAGCGGTTCCGTTGCAGTACACGTCTCATATATAACTTGTTCTCAGGATGGCAATATGTTGTGTCGCTATACTGATTCAATGCTAAAGGCATTACCGTTGACTGTTATCCTGAGAAGGGTTCTATCAATGTTTTTTTGAAAAGTAGGATGCTTCCCTTCAAAAAAGGATGCTTTGCTTACATCTTAGAGAAATTTTTTTCCGACAAATTAGATCTGTACGCGTTCTTGCCAACCAGACCCACTACCAATACCGGGGATCTCACTTATGTGTTACAGCGACGAATCGGTGTACGAGTCGTTCAAAAATAGCAGTGCTTGCCTCCCTCTCTGCAAACAAGGAATGACGTCTTACATAGATCTAGCACAGCACCTCGCTACAATGGCGTTCAGAAATTGCATTAAGATTCACTACCGTGATACAAGCCAACCACCGCAAAACTAGAATGAACCCTTTGCCTGTTCTTTCTCAAGGCTGGCGCGGAAGCCCCTGTTTTTTCAACATATAATGCACTTAGGTTACGTTTTGCAGCTACGCCAGCCGAGCAAAGAATCCTATGTCTTAAACTAACTTTACCTCAGTTTTCACCAAAGCTCTTGTGGCGGTAAGAAGCAGCCGTGTCACAGCCAGAAAAAAAAGCTACACTGCACGACAGTGATATTTGATACCTATATATACGTTGTATAACTGACAGCAAGCTGCAGAAAAACGAAATGAAGCCAGGCACAACCATATAGTTGGTTTAGTACAGCGCCACCAGCTAGTCGGTCCGAGTTGGGGAGCCTTCCCATGCGTGACTGAAAAGCCGATGCCGAATCTATTCTGCTGAGCGAGGCTTTTAAATGGCTTGAAAAAGAGAAAACAAGGCCCTCACGTTAATTGCAGCTACCTACCCTGTCGTTCTCGGTTTCACTGAAATCCGTAAAAGCAAAGCGCATTCGACCATGGAGAGAGGTGCATTTCCTTGAGGGTGAACCTTGTTGCTGCTATTGTAGGACGCTGTATATTGCGAGGGGACGCAAACAAAGCAGGCAATAAATATGAGACGACGCAAAAAGCAGGGCGACGCTGTGATTGCGAATGCACGTTGCCAGCTCCCCATTTCTAACAAGCCCCTCCATAGCAATAAAAAAAAGTAAATCAGGAACAGGGAAGGCAGGAGAAGCCCTCGTTATGCCGTCGCATTTCCCGGTGCTTGCGTTTTTCGCTGCTCTTACTGGCGAGCCGTTTTCCACGCTCCTACCTCCTCGAGTAGCAGATATGAACGGCGTCGTTCGCAGGGCAGCGGGAACATATGCATTTTTGAGAGAGCCTGCGCTCTTTTCAAAGTATCGTTGTGGCTCTCTTTTTTTGTTGCACTCAGATACTTTTTTTTCTTAAAGCTCTCGTAAAAGAACCGATTCTGCAGTGGCAATCCGTGTTTTCCGCGTGCTGCGTGCGACACAAAGGAATTAGGCCTCTTTACCTCCGCAGCGCTGTGCGAGGTTTAGTAAAGAGTGAGTAAATGAAGCGTCACGAGGTTTCGCTGAAGGTTTGCGCAGACTGAAATGCTTTAAATATGCCAGGTATTAGCGTTCATGACAATTGCTTCCTTTTTTCTTTTATGAAGCTATGTACGCATTCGGAAGTATTTATGAACAAGGTTGACAAGTCTAAAAGTAGACCTCGTCACCAGCTTCCCAACTTTGGGGATACTATCTGTAACCGAAATGACTACATTTGGTACTTCCTTTATTTACGTTTTTTTTTAGTTGCCACGCGGCACAACGTCAGTATGAAACTAAATATAAGCATGCAGGCACTTTTAATAGCGATACTGCAATAGTTGCTTATAAGATGTGTTCTCCATAATCCATCTTTCATAGTCTTTAGATTTATCGCCGTTCAAGTTCGCACGTTTATGTACGCTTTCTCTAATTGTCCTTGTCCCAGGGCTCGTCCAACGTTGATGGCGGGCATGCGCTGCAGCCGCAGGAGCGGAGCACTTCAGGCACTGGACAATGCATTCGTATGGTTGACACCAAGTACAAACGTTTGCTGGTGTAAGGCCTGCCTGGTCCGAAGTCTCTTGCACGTTAACGTTACAATGAGAGGAATATAGGGAGGGGGGGGGGTGTATTCGCAGTTTCTTCTAGAACGCGGAGAATCGATTGCAATAGCAAATTAGTAGACAGCCATACGAAGTAAAGATAGTAGTTTTATCGGCAGTGTAAACTTGGAAACATTCCCTTACTAACCAAATTAACAAGTACGGTGTCAGTGCGCACAGGCTTACAAGAACACATCACACTCGATGACCGCGGACATTCGCTGTCAAAACGCAGGAGTGAGGCAGCGCGGCGGGATCTGCGAGCGAAGTGACCATGTTGGCTATCGCTTCAACACAAACTGAGCGGCGAGAACACAGCACGCACAAACGTATGAGCCGTCTGCAGATTGCTTTCAAAATAAAGCGCGCGGAAAGTACGCAGTTACTGCCGGAGTATAACTCCGCCACCCCCTCCCTCCTACACTGCCTCCCCGCTTTCTCTCCTTGCGCTCCCCGCTTTCTCTCCATAGCACCACCCTCCTCCCTCCCTCCCCGCCCCCATGGCCATTCGCGCGACGGAAGACAACGCGTTCACTCTCAGCTTTCCTCCCTTACGCACGCCCGATCATCGGCTTCCCTCGCCCGCCTTCACTCGCACATAGAGCAAACGGCGCGCGGCGACGGTGTTATCGCCCTTGAATTTTATACAGAACGTCACGGTGCTTGCTACGCCAACGGCAAAAATGAGCCCGGGGTAACAGTATAATTGCTACCGCAATAAAAAACTAATTACCAGACTCTAGCGACTCTCTTTTTAATTCGATTACTCAAAACATCAGCCATTTCCGCGCCCGGCACTCCTGGATACGTTTACAGGATTTCGTGTGATGTGGAAAGTAACACCCAAAAACACCTAGAAACTACAGTGCTGCCGGAGAAACTCCTAGAATTCTTCGACAACGCTAGGAAGCGACTTCCGCCGAAGCGCGCGCAATCAATACCATGCACGCGCACGTACGCAAACATGTGCAAGTTCGAGCAGGTCTAAGAAATAATCCCACTGGGTTAATTTACCGCACGTCGCTGAATCACAGCGTGTCCCAGTGCTAAGCATGACACAAATACTGCGGTCTCCCAAATGAGCCTTGGAGCCTGAAATGTGCACGCACACACACACACACGCGCGCGCACGCACGCACGCACACGCAGGTGCACACGCATTCACACACCTAGCACCCGTGCCTGCAACATACACCCACTAGCACAGCCGCGAGGGCCCCTTCCTTTGGATTGCTCTCCATTCTTCGCCTTTCTGCTTTCGACGTGCAGTAAGAGATGACAGAGAGCTACTCCCACGGCGTACCACCGCAGCAAAGAAGCGCCAAGTTTCACGGATGAGCTGCCGGAGTGCACAATAGCGTGCTCAAGCCTGGGGCGATCATTCAATGACAAAGACAATAGGCCATGTCTCCGCAGTCGGGTACAATGTCGCGGCTGCTCGTTCATCATCACTCTGCCAGCTGCCGCCACTGGCCGGCCGTCGCTCTAATCGGCCCCACATGACGCTGATGCTACACTGAGCTCGACTATGGGGAGCACACTTGTCTCTCGCCATTTCCTCTCCCCGTTGTCTCCGCAACGCAGAAAGAAAGCGATCGGCGTATAGATGGCGTGATCGCGCTGAGTGCTGCTTTTAATACCCGCGGGCACGCGCTAGACCCACGGCTTTGCCGCTGCTGATACTTTTAGCTTTTTCGTGCGCGACATATTTCTTCAGTCGGTGCCTTAAATGTTCCGTCCTCGAACTTGTATGCTCAGAAATCCCCTTCATCATCTGCCATCGAGGATGAAATATATTATCATACACTCCTCTTTGACTAGAGGAGCACTTCGTTGCGTGGAACACTAGTTTTGACGTGAACGCAGTTACTTCTGTATTCTTGTTGAAGGGAAGTATAAAGGAGTTAATATATTACTTTCTTTTCTTGCTCAAGAAGTAATTCCGTTGGTTGCTGCTCTTGCCACATCATTTGATTAGCAGTCCTGTAGTTGAGGCTAATTCAAATATAAATGCCGTTTGATATTCCAAAGCCAACATTATTTAGATTTTCTGTAACCAAAAAAAAAGAAAACATTCTGCGAGTCGGTGATGTCAACTGAAACCACATAGATCTGTCCTGTAAAGCCCTGGATAAATAAAGCCTAGCTTGCAAGTTCGCACTGATTACTGGCGACTCCCTGCTCATATATTTGAAAACCACAGGCCTCAACGAGACCTAATGAACAGACTGGGATACATAGCGCAAAAAATGACACAGGGACAAGCAGGAACCCAGGACGAGCGCTATCCCTGTGTCATTTTTTGCGCTATGTATCCCAGTCTGTATGTATCCCACCAACGCGCCCAAACTTCTCCCCTGCTAATGAACAGTTCGAGTGTCTGTGCGTGTCTGTGTGTATAGGTTCTCTTTCTTCCTCTGTTTCATTACTGCGTATAACATACTCTTCACTCACTAACGCCTGACGCAGAAGGCAAACATCTGTAGTTTTTCAATAAAGATAACATTTCTCTCTGGTTAATATCTCCCTCTGGTTAAAGTTTGCGCAGTGGAGTACCTCTATAGTATGTTAGAAAATACATAAAACAGTATCTTTTTTTACTTTAGCGCGCTAAACTACTGATAAAAGATGTACGGCATTTCGGTCGGCACACGTTTATTCGCAGCACGTCGTCTTCGGCTGTTTTCGTTGCGAAACGCGATCCCCCGGCTCACAGGCTGCAGACATTATTCAGGGCGAAGGCCTTGGACCGCATATCTGTGCGCCCATTATATTGAGATTAGGCGGCACAGTAAATGACGATTCGGGCTTCACAAAGGCGGTGCGCAAATAACTCCGGCGTTGCTCTGGCTCATTGCCCCACGGTTCATTAGGAGGTGGGGGGGGTTGAACACGCAATCACTCTTCGGCTTCAGAAGCGTCCCACTTTCGCGCACAATGCGACCTGCATGAACCATGAATCCACGCGTGATTGCCAAAGATCAGTTGCCCCAGCAAGGATTCACTGAAGGTAATGGCTCATTTATTCGGGCTTCAGTCAGCGAGAAGGTTCTTTAAAATTTTAAGTTACAGCGAAGCGGTATTGCTCACACCATTTTCTTTATCCAATTGTGCATCATTATTGTAATGTGCCTGAGCGTAGAATAAGATAAGGTCACGTAAAGCTAGAAGGTCAATCGAGTTACCCTGGCTATGGCGTGTTTGCTCTGCTTTGGTTGTTGAAAACTTTGATGTGTTTAGTGAAGACACCAGTTGCGAAGACCTTCTCCTATCCTGGTTTTGTACACCGCGGCCCACATTTTTCTGCGGCCACTGTTCACGTTTGCGGGAACAGTGTGTTACACAGTGCACGTGAACTATCCAGTTCTCTTACTGAGTCTTTATTTCAATCTCCAAACATCCTTTCCCGGTACAGGGTTTGCAAGCCTGACGTCTGTCTGATTAACTTTCCTGCCTTTCTTTTCTCGATGCCTCTCTGTCACGCACAAACACAGTTGACTTTATCCACTTCCCTGTATTAATTAGTTATGTGAACTACGTATGCCGTAAAGTCCTAAATCTCGGTCCTGCTGGGGCTGTGCGGATAACTTTCCTGGCACAGCAAAGAAATCCGAGGACACCTAAGCAGTTCTTACGAGTTGTGAATGGGAAAGCCTCTATGTCCAATTCAACGCCGCTGAGCGGTTCTTCGAGTTATAACTCCTCGCGAGCAAGCGAGCGCGTTTGGCGAGTTTTGATTTGGCCTTAATGCGGCGCAGTTAGGAACGCAGACGAGAGCTTGCGCAGACAATGAAAGCGTGGATAACAAAGGCTTCCGAGAGTGAGAGCAAGGTTGACGTGGCGTCTTGGCGATTCCCTCTCCCTTCGAGTAATACCGCGGCAGCAGGTGTGCCCTTACGCGAGTAGTGTCCCTGTATATGCTCCCGCAGGGAGCAGAGTTGCGCACAGGTCCCGCATTACGTTCCCGCTATGCAGTGAAGCCATACCTCGCGCGCGCAGGAAGCAAATGCCGAGCAGTGTTCCATTTGTCTTTTTTCGTCTGCTGGTCGCGAGCTACATGCGGCAATTGTTAGCAAGTGCTGAGCAAGATGGCACTTTTTAATTCAGGCTACACTCGAACCATTGGCCTAGTCAGAGTGGGGCAGGGCTCCAACCCACCGAAATGCTTACTTTGTGTGTACTAATACAGACGCACATGTACAAACACACGCACGAACGTGCATATAGGAGGTAGGGCCCCACTCGATACCTCGAAATAAAATCCTCACTAGGCCCATGGCTCGAACAGCTGAAAAGTTGGCGTGCAAGCACGCAGTACCTTACAACAAAAAGCGGTGCCACGTTTTTTAGCATGCATATGGAATTTTCTCGCCTAGGCCAGAAGACAAGAAATGTTTTAAAGGGTGCTTAAAGGAAACTTCCCACACGTGAGGTGTAAAATTATGTAAGATCAGTTTGGCTGCCGAAACGAGACGATTAATGATCGTCGCCAAGCGAACTATCGTGCCTGCAGTTATGTCAGTAACCATTAGCAGAGCGTCATTTATCACTAACCGTCGTTCCCAGAAAGTACACGTTTTCGACAGGTGCGGTACAGACACGTAGGTTTAAAAACACATTTCAAATGTTCACGTGCGTACATTTTGTGCAGTGCTTACTTCTACAGTTCATTCATACCACAGACTAACCAGCTACTTCGTCGCAGCAAATCTGCAAGTAGAAAAATATTGAAGGGAATGGATGACGAATGACGGCTGGCAGCAGGGCAAGAGTGCTGATTTTTTTTAGCCTTGGGGGGTAGAATTCTAAACAATTCGAAAGGCAGCAAGCCATTAGGAGTAACAACAGGTTATTTTTGCTGCACTAATCACATCAAGATGACAAACTTGCAAAATAATTATTCACACATTGCAGACTGTAATGTGAAAACACGTTTTTCGTGATCTCTTCATACTATTCAGGTCAATTTACTATAGTACAGCGCATATTAAACATACAGGCAGAATTTTACATTCCTCATGTCCACTAAGGCCGATAAAAGAAGCAAGATTTCGCGGGCGATAAATACTGAAGCTATCACAGCTGTGTCATAAGCGGGAGCACACGAGGTTTTCGCTTACTACAACAGAAATGAACACTAGCACATCAATGAACGTGACATAAAAATTAAAACGCCAACAAAAATAAAGTAAATAACAGAAGGGAGACACACCAGAGTGCAACGGGCAAATTTTACCTGCTAGTATTTACTCTATTTTCAACACACTGTCTAGACCCGCAAAGTCAGAACAAGCGTACTCATACACAGCGAATTGGGCGTATTGGTAAGTTAACATTCTAGGCGTATATGTGCAGCGCAACACAAACGTGTAGTTCATTCTTTGTCTCACGTCTGCGTCGCGCTGCACATATACAAATTGTACTAGTGAACAACCTCTCATGCCAGGCGTACGCATCTCAGCGTAAAGAGGAGTGCTACTGTAGATAAATGTTGCTTTGATGCGAACAAGGCGAACGCACCTCGCGTACCCAGGTCCCTTTCGGAGTAGGCCGGTCTCGGCCCATACGCAGTAGCCATAGCAGTCGCCGGCACACATCTGTCCATCCGCACGGTACCGCTTAAAAAGCTTTGCCATCGTCCTTGCGGTTTGAGCGGTTCGGTGCGCTGCACCACGTTTTGCTGAAAGAAAAGTGCCAATATGATGTGTTTCGTATCACTTCACCAAGGCCCTTGGCTTAGTATCGTCGAGTACCGTACCTGCAACACGGAGCCGATGAATGCAACGCACGCTTGACGGTCCGCTGTTTGCAATGTCGATGGCACTGACGGAAACGATGGGCACCGCACCCGCAAAGTTGCCTTCGCAGCGGCGCCGTTGAATATTCGACGTCATTTTGCACCACGTGATAGCACATGGCGAATAGCGTTGCCAGCGGCGCCGGATAAGTTATGCGCAACTCTGCTCCCTGCGGGAGCATACACAGGAACACTATCCGCGCGCTCTGCTCCGTCGAGGCCCGAGCCGGCAAGCGTGAGCCAGGGTCACGAGCGCGCCAGGCGCACCAATGGGAAGTTTCGAACCACGCATACCCAACCATGCAGGCTCTCCGTGTGGCGCAAGGAAGTTACTGAAGTAATTCAATTTCTCAAGGTAAAATACGTAGAAAAATTGTAAAGTATGACTTACAAACAACCTACAAACATGATAGTGTCGGATTTTGTAATTTGAATATACAATAAAACATAATTCTGTTACGCGGAAGCTGAAACACAAACCCCTTTTAACGCGATAGCGTTTTCCAGCAGCCGTTTGAAGTCTGTCTTAGTAGGAGCGGCGCGGCCCTCTCGGTTCCTTGCACATCACCAAAAATAGAACCACGGAGCTCGCCTTCGTGCATAGCGTTCGCCACCAGTGTTTCCCCGTGAGCGTTACGGTTATATAAGCTGCAGTTGCCGATAAGCGTGAGAAGCACTCAGGGATCTTTGATTGTTATCGAGTCCCATTCTAAAAGGCGAAGCAGAGGCGTCCTCCAACTTTCTGCCGTCCTGATTGAGCTTCTTTATTGGCTTGAACTGCATCGCTTTGCGCACAAGACTGTCAGTGGCCTAGTTACCCGCTACGCCGAAATGTGAAGGTATACCCGCTAAAAAAAAAGATGGTAAATGCGACGTTCTGTAATTCTTTACCAGCATGTAATATGGATGCACTTTTCAAGGGGAAGCCGGCGCTGTAACAGTTGCAGCTTACGTGATACCCGTTGTCAATGTCTCATGGACTGCCATACTTGACCACGTCATGTCTACTACGGCATATGAAGGTGTCGCCATTGAAGTAGCCTTGCTGAACATGAATTCCTATCAGGTTGAGCCTGCTGTTCTCTGCATTACAACGTCGCACTGTTGAGAGCATTTTGAACCAAAACATGTCCTATCTTTTCAGTCCATGAAGGTTCATCGCCTAATGTGGTTCTACAGGCCACGGCCCACATAACCCATGTGCGCGTGTGACATAGGTCATACGTGCAAGTGGGAGCAGCAGCCTTTAAATCGTCATGCGCACTCATAGAGCACGAGCGTACGGACGATTTCAAACGGCTGCCACAAGCAGTTGAAACGTTGCAGTAACAAAGTCGGTGACTTCCAACATCAAACCCCCATTACGTAAAATTTAGCGTAGTTTTACCACCTATACACATATGGCCGAAGTCTAATAAACACGCCAGAATTCAGCAGATGCATAATTAAGGACTGAAAAAATAAGCCCATTTCTTTTCGCAAAAGAAAAGAAGTGCATCATACAACAGGTGACATTGGAGAAACTTCTCGCACTATAGAGGTCTCCTTCTCGAGAAATACACTAAAAATGAGAGAAATACCTCAACTCCAAACTCAGAAATCCAAACTTTTAAATTCCGACGGCGAACGCGGTGAATCTTAATTATTTTCGGCACCGCGCGTATGCGAAAGGCTTCCCAGCATTGACGTGGAAGAGAAAGCGCAAGAAAGACGACACCTACGCGCGAACAGTGCCAACCTAAGGGAGGTGCAGTACTTCGCGGGAGTAGCTCGCCAACTCTCATAAATCGCCGGGCCAAGTGCCAGGTCTTCTTTATCCGAAGAGGAAGAATCAATATTGACATCGTGTGCTCCCCTCCGCAAGGAACAGCGCAGCACACAAAAAGCGACCCCCTTCTTCTGAAATTGAGATCGACAGTTGAGTAGAGACCAAAAAAAGAAAAGGGGGGAGGGGGTATGGGTAAGGTGCGGATTTAGAGAGAGTTAATATTGCGGGTGCCTATTGACAGCTTGGCCTCTATGCGGTTGCCTTTCGACATCAAGTTATTGCCCCTCCTTCTGGAATATCCTTCCCACAAGTGTGGAAGCTCAAGCCTTGAGATCGTGCGCGCATATGTACACCTATGCCTCCCCCCCAACCCGAAAAAAAGTAAGAAGGAGAAAGAAGAGGAAAAAATAACATCTTCATAAACGTCTGGATGGCATAAATTGAGAATCTTCTCTTGAACAGGAATGAGGGGGCTGATGGAACGGCAGGTACTTGCTCAGAGACAACTTTTCCTATACATTCTGGTGAGGTAAACTTCGGGCATATCAGAATCTGCAGTCGTAAAACTTCCCTCTTATAAGTGCTTTTACCTGACGGGCCATCGTCGCTGTGAATGTCTCCTTATCGCGTCGATTGTTATCGCGTATGGCTGGTGCCCGAAAGCGAGCCAATGGGCAAACGTTTTTACATCAGAGGAGAAGAATCAGCAGTGCTAGCTGCAGACGCGCCTGACCCTACGCTGAGCCGTGCTTAATAAGCAGCCACAGAAAAAGTCGCCTCTTACTCTCTGCAATCGCTATCCCTATCTCTGCCAGTAATTTTTCCACGTGACGGCCAATTGTCTATACAGGTTAGAATTTAGAACTTGCCTAAATGCAAAATTTTTACTGCAGCATTACTTGCAAGCTTCTCTTGATTGATACAAGCTATATGTTCTGCTTATTTCGGTTTAATAACATTAACACTCACTGTTAAATAGGCAACGTGCGCAAGCGATCTCGATTTTTGTTGTAAAGTTATTATATAAAAGAACTTTTTCCTCTACGGCAGACAGACTCAGTTATTTGTTGTCACGCTAAGCACTGCTCCTATCACGAAACGTCCGGCCAATGGACAATCGATAGTCGCCACAAATTACGTTATACTGCCTCTACAATTTATGTTCTCCTATTCTCTGCTACACCCACAGTGATTTGGGAGTCTGGTTCTTCCAGAACTCTTGCCATCACCGAACAAACCTATGTATAGAGTTCGCCGATGCTGCGCATAGGTTCGCATCGTTGATTTCGGTCTTTACCTTTTTCTTTCGTTTCATTTGTAGCTATTAGGCGCCAAAACCAGCGAAGTACATGCTTACACAAGAGGTTACAAAAGCATCACGCTACGGCTTCGAGCCCACCCTGGGGATGCTCGCGGTTCATGCGTTCACGAATCCCTGAGTACGTCTACGCGGTTGCCCTTACGGATGCGCCTAACCTTCGGACTACACACGTGCAGACACACTTTCCTGCCACCGGCCAACAAAAGCCGGAAATTCAGCACGAAATCCCGACAACAATGGCCAGTAATGCAGTCGTCCTTCCATCATTGGCTCTGCAGCGGCAACGTGAGCTCCTTGGATCCACGTTTCCGGTCAACGGGCGAGTTCCCGGAAGAGGTTACAAAATGCCCCAGGCTATATAGTCGGACGTCCGGCGTGGCGCACCCACGTAACGTGGCCATAAAACTGTAAACCGAGCGGGCGACGCGCCCCAAGCGCCCCCGATGGCATCCGAACAAGCAAGCAACTAGCACGAGGCACGCGCACCATCCGATCGTGCTCGCCCCTTTCGGAAGTCTACGGTGAATAATATATGGTCTGGCCGCGTTAGATGCGTAGTCGGTTTGAGACTACCATACCCACTAAGGTATACGTACCGGACTCACTGTTTTTATCATCCTGTTTTTCTTCCCTCGCGTCCCGACCCTTCCTCGCCAAGGCACGCACTCTCGGCATTAATTTATATCCTGTTCCTTCTTTTTCTAAATCGTATTGGTGGCGGCCACACAAGCGCTGGGCGGCATACTGGCATCCACGTCGAAAACACCGTGATTTTATATCTTCCTCACCACTACAACGAACCTTTCTTTATTGCCCTCCTTTCTCTCTCTCTCTCTCTCTCTCTCTCTCTCTCTCTCTGTCGTTCGCGTGCGTGCTTCGTTTCTTTCCAACTTTGTGCCCAACTTTCAGCTTTACCATATGCAATGGGAAAAAAAAACTCGTCTTCTATACGGCAACGTCGTACTCCAGCCAGCAACCGCGCGGATGTTCTCTTTCACCGAAGCGCATTACAGAGGGAGTAATGCCAACTCGGTACATTCCTGACGACGTGAAAACTAAACGAACAGAACTGAAGGCGTCAGTAATGAAAGCAGCTGGCGTGTGCCTCTTCTTCTGACGGTGGAGGAAGAGCACCCTGTGAAGCGGGAACCGGCTACTGGAGGAGGACCGCCTTGATCGGGATATTAAGGGGTGCTCATTTCCGCAAAGTGACCACCGCAGGCTTCTTTCCTCCTCCCCCGATTTTCTCTGTCACTCCCTCGTTCCCACCGCGGCCGACCAAGCAGTGACTATTATGCCTTTCGCGTGGAGTCGGTTTTTTTTTTTCACATTATTCTGTTCTTCTTTTTCTCGGCTTGGCAAATTGGCCTTCCATTCACCGCTGACATTAAGTGGTCCTTTGAGATCCAGAATCTTTTCTTCCGTTCCTTGCTAGCTTCTAGACACCGACGTACGCGTGACCTCTTCGCAATTCGGACTCGCTCGTTCTGTATGAGTTGAGCAAAGGAATAAGAGACAATGCACTCAGAGGTAGCAGATATTCGGGTTTCATAAGTCAGCGCTTTCTTTTTTCCTCTTATTGTTCATTTCAGCCTGAGGTCGACGAAATAAAGTAGCGACATAGAAAGGAAATGAAAGTAGTAATGTAGATTTCAGGTAAGTAGGATTAGCAATCATGAAATACATTGAGCGCGCATTGGCACATTCATTTCAGCGCTGGTAATGTGGCGATTTTTCAATCAGGGCAAAGTACATTCGGTTTTCAGGACACGACAGAAAATTACTTAGAATCTCTCTTTCTCTCTATCTCTCTCTCTTTCCCTTTCTGCGTGTGTGTGCTTGTGTGTTATCTTAATGACCAACAGTGCTGCCACCGACAAATTTCATTGATTCGCAGAAACAGCAAAAAAAGAAAGTATTAGCAGCGTCTTTGGTGTATTCACCATGCCCCATCCATCAAGCACAAATTGCAAAACTCTTTCACTGAAAGCAGCTTCCTTGCGTCCAGTAATAAACACGATAAGATCAAGCAGCAGTAGCGCGCAAACTAACAATCAGGTCAATGATACCATTAAAACGCTTTCGGTGGTCGAACGATGTCGCCACCTGGGGCGCGATCGGAGATATTTTGTTCGCTGCGCGTTCTGTTCAGTTGCTGCAACGTCACAAAGTTGCAGTATGCAAAATTTGTGACAGCGGGGCGGAGAGAGCAGCCAATCAGGAAGCGGTGACCTCCCCGGAAGTTTACTTCCGTCGTTTGTAGTCTGCTTGCAAGCAGTATACTACAAAACCAAATGTTTCTCGTCTTCCAAATGAATTAAATCTTTATCTAAAAAAATCTATTTTTCTTCTCAAGCCCAAACACGTTTTCAAATAGTGATACGTGTGACTACTGCAATTTATAACTACAAGGTTCTTTGCGTCGTCCCTAGGTGGTGTCGCGCACAGCGAGAAGGAAAAAGAAAAAAAAAACGACGGGAAGAGTGGCGCACTTTTCAAGAGGCAGCGACAACATCCCAGTGGCTCGCTGGCACCGATGATGTTGTCGATTTCTCTGTGCAACCAACGAATTATTTGTTTCGAGAAAGAAAAACGACGCCGGAATTCACTTTCTGTCATTTCTTCAAACGCGTTTCGCAAACGTGCCATTCTGCAGCCGCAAAGGCCGCCTGTTGGATCCAATCCAATCCACCAGACGCGCCATGCGAAGCCGTATGATCGCTCCAAACTTCTCAACTCCCGTCGCGTTCGGACGAAATGCTCGGTGGGCGGATGATTGACAGGAGCGTGTCGTCATTTTGACGTCACCAAAAACGGGGCGGCGCCCCGCGGCTGGCGACGTCGGCGCGGAGTAGGCCAATCGCGCGCGCCGGTAAAGGCCGATCCACACGACGGACCAAACTGCTCTTTTGGACCGCGGTCTGCGCATCACGTGATAGGACGTCACCAGTTCGTGCGTACCGCCATTGGCCCGCTCAAGACCGCGGCCCTCGCGGTCCAACAAATCGCCGAGGCTTTTCCCGCTTCCGTTTTGGCGGCGGACCGCATGCAAACCCCAGCGATTTTGGCTTAGCCAACGAATGTTGTCCGGCAACAGAGTGTCTTCAGCCAAATCCAATCTAGTTTTCGGCTCAGCAAAAGCCAGTCAAGCCAGTCGTTTCATGTCCGCCGTTCCGCCTACACGTGCGTGCAGCAGATATATTTTTTAAACACCGTGTCCTCTTGGAGTGACGAGGAGGTTTTTTTCATTTTGTATACCTCGTTGAGCAGTTCCCGGCTTTGTGGGACTCGAGCCGGAATGATAACAATGATAACACTCTGGCCGAGAGTGTAGCTGGTTGGTCTGCTCTGCCGTCTGCTATGGTGGTCCGCCGTGTGGATGTGCTCTGCGCCGGACCGGACCGCGCCGGGCCGTGACGTCGCATCACGTGACCGATCGGCCCGCGGACTTGGTCCGTCGTGTGGATCGGCCTTAACCGAACGAACGCGCCGAACAACCATCTCCGATCGCACCCCTGCTTCCTAGATGTTAGCTTTTACATAAATGTGACGGTAGGCGTAAACCATTTAATAGAGCGTCGTGGCAATTACGATGAAACAGCGCTTATATTCGGTGCCTTCCCCCTTCGTCCTAAACACGCGTGAAACCGTTTTCGGCGATTCGTGGTCCACCGGTGAGTGAAGCAGAGTACATGGCTGCAGCCGTCCATCTCCCTCAATGCGATACGGCATCGTTAACATACACCAAGCAAGTCTATACTTTCCCGTCTCGAACTACCTCGCCTGTCGCGTCAATGAAATCCGTGTTCCTAGCTGACGGCCCCAGTTTACATGAATGCGATGTGCTAGAAATGCGATGCGACGCGCCGGTTCTCGCAGTCGCGTAGACGCCGTTATTATTCTGCACAACTTTCTTCGCTGTCGAAGCTCCATCTGTGGCTTTTGGCCACACGTTCAACCAGGAACTGGCATGAGTGTGATGTGAAGACAAATTTTGATAGGTGTAACCAAAGCATCTTTTTGACTGAAAGAGTTAATATTTATTTATTGCAAGAAATCAAGAACTATAGGTTCAGGCCGCCACAGATGGTTGGCGTTTACGACGTGCAGGATAATGTGAAACAGACCGCGCTGCGCATCTATGCCATGGGATCATTACAGCCTGACAACACACATTTCGCAATATCAGAGAAGTACATTACCCTCTACGTATCTTGCGTATTAAAGCTGCGAAATCATTCGAAGTTTATATGTGAATTTCATGTACCACAGTTAGCCGCACTTATGCTATATGATTTCGAATGTTTTTGTGGATCGTAGTACAACGCGTAATTTAATTAGTAGATTCACTGCGGGAACCATCTTTGGTAATGTGTTATCCAGGCTCCACGGTGGACCAAGATCGAAGGGCGTGTTTGGCTACTATGCACGACTTCGTATACTTAAGGCTATAAACCATCACATGAGCAACGCCGAGTAAATTATCCGAAACGATTCTCGGAATCACTTGCAAACGCTAAGCGACGGGAAGAAAGTTAAGAATTGGCTCCCTCTATATTATCGTGCACGAAGCATTACCGGTACGGTCACGGACGCGCGCCAATTTCGCCAATAAAACGGCTCACCGAGTAATTTCCGTTTCGAAACCAGTCCGGACCCGTTCAGGAAGCGGGAAGGAAAAAAAACGGAATGGCCGCAATTTCCGAAACCGGAGGAAAACCAGCGGTTTTACAGCGCCATCGTTTCACCTTAGCGCGGAAAATTTCTGAACGACAGAGGGAAGAAACAAGCAGCAGAACATCGCCTTCGGCGAAAACTTCCAACGTTTTTACACCAGAACCACCCCCAATCCGACAAGTGATCCATAATGAGGGAGGGTCCTGCAAGTCACTCGTAAAACATTCATCTTGCCGGCTACGTAAATTATCATGAAATACCTTTTTTTTTATAGTTTAAGAGGAGTACATCTTCGACTATGATGAAACGAATGAAAGCATAAGCGAGATGGAGATATTTTAAGGCAATCCACAAATTGTAATCCACACTAAGTTTTACGTTTCTCATCATATATGTTTTATGAAGTGAAATAAATAAAATTCCACCGAGGGTCATTGAACCGACACTCCCCAATACCAGTTTTGGCGGCGTCCGTCTTTAGTAGAAGGAGGAGGACGTTCTCGTTGGCTGCAACCAAATCTAGCCTTGCAAGATACGCCGGCAATTTCTGCGCCACATCGGCGCATTTCAGCAGAGTCTAAGAAACCTAAAACCTATAGGTACGGCTGTCCGGTGCGCCTTCATTCAAACCGCATCGCGAAACGGGCGAACAAGTCGACGAGCTCAGTATGAGGAACGAATCCCAATCCGTAGCCTTTGAGCCGTCCAGCGCACGACACTGTGCAAGCCGCGCCACACAACACAGCGCCCCGGAATGGGTCTGCTAGCGTTGCCAATCACAATCTAAGTCCACAAGAAGGCAACAAACACTGACACCAAGGACAACATAAGGGAAATTACTTGTGCCTAATGAATGAAACAAGGAAACGATTAATTAATGAAAACGAAAGTGGATGAAAAAACAACTTGTCGCAGGTGGGGAACGATCCCGCAACCTTCTTATTTGGCGTGCGATTCTCTACCGATCAAGCTACCGCGGCTCCTTGGACATATATGTTACCTATAGTAGAACCCTGGGAGTGTTAGCCAGCGCCACCACTCGTAGATCTTGGCGACGGATGTGGAACATTCTTTCTGCCGCAGGCGTCACGAGAACCTGATCTTTTTGGGTGACGACAACCGGTTAATAAACCCACACATGCTACCTGTAGGCATCAATGTTGCCGGATTCGAGACTCGCGTGATGTAATAAACGAGAAGAAAGGGGGTTAACTGAGGACCTCGGTTAACCCCCTTTCTGACGGTACATCTGCTTACATACGAAGGTGTAGCAGTAATTGCATTATAGATATGAAGTGCCTGCCGAAGCTTTAATTTATGGAATGCGAAAGAATCTTGCATTAGGGAGGCACGCGCTGCAGCAGGTTTAGCGGGTGGGCGTCTCTGACCCCAGGGCCGGTATAACGTAAAACTATTCTAATCTGTTTTGGGGTTCATACTGGAGAGACCTGAGCCATTTTGACCTATCACGATGGGCTAATTGGTAATAAAACAGACCGAAATAGTTTTACGGTATGCGGGCTCAGGGTCGATTAGGGCTCTCTGGGTCTGGTGACATATGGTGATCCAGAAATTATGTTACCTCGTCGAGTGGACTGCGTAATCTGAGAACATTTTCCGCTATCATCATGAGCGTCGGCGCGAGAATATGAAGTTCGATCATAGCGCCATGCAGTGCCACCAATATTTTCGGCTTAAAAGAAAAGCATGCGCCGTGGCACTGCTCGACCCGCTCTTCCATATTCTAGGACGCTGTAGCTACAAAGTGCGCTTCTACCGCGCCGCGTTGTGATTGGTTTGCGACAAGCGGAAGCTATTTCTGTTATGTAGAAATGGCTTTCAGTAAACCACAGTAGTTCATAACTCTGTGTTCTCCGTGTGGTCTGTTGGTGAAGCTAGCGCATTCATAGGTACTGTCGAGACATTATAAAGAAAAATGTATTTATAAAAGCTGTATAAAATTTCGCACTCAATATTGCATAATGCATGATTTTTTTTTTGTGATTGCTATCACTAACTGAAACTCTGCAGATGCTATTACCAAAATTTACATGCACAAGGCGGTTTCACTATCAGCTAAAGTAATCTGCTCAAAAATTAAGCCTAATTAAGACGTTGACTAATACAATCGTAGTAAAACGCTCGTGTGGGTTTCTGTCAAGTACCGTCCTGGTTTCGAAGTGTGCTTCCATGCTCCATTATTCCACCAAAATTCATGGTTAGCCTGTTCCAAGCTTCTTCAAATTGACATTTTATCTGCTCCAACTGCTTTAACGGCTCCAAAACGCAATTTTACTTACTCCAAAAATTGCTCCAAAATGGCTTTGGCCAGTCCAACCCCTGAGCCCTGGTACCATCTGCGGCTTGCAACAAGAGGAAAACGTTTGTTCGACTTCTATGCTCGCGCCTTAAACGCTACATCGAGCAAAACCAGAGGCTTCTGCTGAGCTTACGCTTAGTATTTTGCCGTTGTGTTTCCCCCTTACATTTTCTTCATACTAACCTCGCGCGCAAGAATTCCTCCACCTGCGCTATCGACTAGGGAGCAGGCGGGCTGCTTGTACGGGCCTGTCACGAGCACAGGTTGCACCGATTCGGGCCGTTGAACGCGCGCCCAGCATTCATGGTTCATTTGACATGCCTCGAAGAAAGGACTTCGACTCTGTTTCACCTCTGGACTCTGGATATATATATATATATATATATATATATATATATATATATATATATATATATATATAAAATCCCGGAACGGAGCCGCAACGCAGCCCTGTCTTCCGTGTCGCGACCAGCACCCCGCTCGTTTATCTTTCCGCAGGCCAGCTCGTGCACATTCGAAACCTGCTGCTTTACGAGACGTTTCTGCTTAACACGAGAGCGGCTGTTTCAATTTCACCGGAGCGGCCACCTGGTCGAGATTTTCTTCACCCTTTTCATTTTCTTTTCCTTAGAAGTCAGGCTCGGTAAAAGAACGCCATACCTTGCGCATGGTAAGTTCCTGTTTTGTGCATTGTGGCGCGCGCCTCGACACAGTAGTGTGTGTGTGTGTGCGTGCGTGTGTGTGCAGGTGGGGCGGGGAGGAAGGAGGGGGCCGTGCGCGCGCACAGCACAGCAGTCATGAAATGGCATCCCGAGCACTGCTGTTTTCGTCCATCTCAGAGGGAAGCGATGTTGGTATTAGTACGCCCAGGCTAAATGTGTCGTAGTGAGGCCACATCAACCGAAGTGCTCGTGATTCAGCATGTTCACTGCTTATGGCACCTACCTTTCTCTTCACTTTGTTAAAGGAGATCCGCGTAGCGTCACACAGAGCGAGATTTACTTTCCAGTGCTGCATGTCGGGCTATGGGAAAGAGAGAGAGGGATATAAGAAAGGCAGGGATGTTAATCACAGTCTAGAGTCCAAGTGGCTACCCTACGCTGGGATAAGGGAGAAGGGGAAGAAAGAGGAGGCAAAGAGAATGGAGAGAGGGGCTGTAGAGACGTGTATGGACAGTACTTCAGTCAAAGCCGCTCGTGCAAACCAGACGTTCGCAGAAAGCACAAAAGTGCCTTCACTGCCTTCTGAGCCGATGATCGGTGGGGTCGGTGCTCTAGTACTCTCTGTTTACTCAGAGCACGATCATCTAGTCTCCTGAATGTGTTGGACATAGATTGCCTTTGTGCTTCAAATCGAGGACAGTGGCACAACAGGTGATCAGTGTTCTCCTCGTATCCGCAAACATCGCATGCGGGACTGTCAGCCATTCCAGTTAGTGCCGAATAAGCTTTCGTGAAGGAAATTCCCGGCCACAACCCACACAGAAGAGGCGCTTCGCGTCGGTGCAGTCCGGCCGGAGGTCTGAGTTGTAGTGAAGGGTTTAGTCTGTGCAGTCTGGTGCGCCTTGTATGTGCAGTATTCCACTCTGCTAAGGAGAGCGCGCGTGCTAGAATGCGAAGTTGTCTCGCAGCGTCGGTCCTTGAGAGAGGAATGGGGACGCGGCGGTCTTCTTGGTTTTACATCCGAGCTGCCTTATCTGCGTCATCATTCCCAATGATACCGCAATGACCTGGTATCTATCCACTGAAAAGATATATCATGGCCTTTTTCTCCTAAATGATGGACAAGTTCCACGATTTCGCACGTCAGCTGACCGTGAGTGTCATGCCGGAGAAACCACTGTACACATTGAAAGGCCGGCCTTGAATTGCAGAAGACTGTCCATTTTCGACGTCTTTCAGCATTTATCAGATGAAGCGCGTCGCGGAGAGCCGCAAGGGATGAGGGACGGCGTAGCGAAATTAAAGGGGCACAGTCCTCCAACTGGACATTTTTTTTTCTTTTATGTGCACAAATATCTAAGCAGACAAGACCACATCGACATGCCCGCTCCCGTAGTAAAGTCGCAGCCCGTGAACGAACTCTTTTCGACACACGACAAAATCTCCGGTGGTCGACAATAATGATGCAAAAGTGCACTTTTTTAGTGTTGAAATATCGTGGAGGATAACGACATTCTAGGGCACTATTAAGAGACGTAAAAAGCTTTTTCTTAATAAGAGCGTTGTTTATTTGTTTTGTCGCCTTGCATATTGCGCCAATATTTGCATAGTTTCTTTTTCTTTTTTTCGGGGTTTTTATAACATATATTAACTACATTAAGCTGGGAGTGGAGGAGGATCAAAGCGGAGATGCTGAAAGCTTGTGCTTACTACTACTCCATTACCTTCTTCGCGGGGTAAGACGCTGTTAGTCATGATAACTATTTCAAGAAAAAAACACGATAATAAGAAAATCAGTAATGTCATTGGGTTGTTTTGATTGTTGTTACAATGTGGTTGGTGGCGTATTAGATTATCCTCCATCCGTTGTTTTAACAAAATAGGTTCATATATGTGTACACAACAATGCCCGTAATTGCACCAGTGGCATAGCCAGAAATTTCGTTAGGGAGGGGGGGTCACGTTGCAGCTAGGCCTCCTCGCTCTTGATTTTGTCGAGGGCCAAATACATGAATAATAACTGCGTTGCCTTTGCCAAAGATGCTACAAACGAATTCTTGAACGCTACCCACTCTCAAGACAAGTAAAATGTGTATTTTTTCATAAAATAATATATTCGTACGTCCTAAAAATTGTGCCAGCAGTAACACATATCAATTGTTCCATGTTTTTGTCTACTTAATAAGTAAAGAAAATATCACACGAACTTTAGAACTTTATCACGTCGAAACCAGCAAAGCAGTGTGTTCCCCTGGTACGAAAAACGTAAAGGCCATCAAATGAACAAGTTGAACACAAATATTTTAATGAAACTTTAAGCAAATATTTATGCAATGGCCAGGAAAAAATCTCAATGACCTTGTCCTTCGTTCCAATATATTGCGCAGGAGCAACTGTCACCGGTAGTGTATTGTGAGTATTTGCCCCGACATTATAGCCCTTGCGCCAATAAACACCACACATTCATTCATTCCGACATTATAGTTGCAACAGAGAGCCCATATAAAAGGCAAGAGCTCTGCAAAATACACGTTTTAAATGCGATGATACAGCTTGATAAAGGGGCAAAAAAGTTTCCCTGGAAAGTGAAAACAAAGTTCACTGCATGTATACACAAAACCTCGCAACAAGGTGTTTAAACGTACGTTTAGGTATCCAATAAATCTACGTATCTAAGCAAAAGACGCTGTATATATTTCGTCAAACAAGGCAAATATGCATGTTGTGCAATCACAAATTCACAGATCACAGAATCCAAAGACCCTATCTTCCATCTCCTCCATTAATCGCGCGCGACGGAAGACAGCGCGCTTCCTCCCGCTTTGCTCCCGTTCGCACACAAGGCTTATACCCTTGACACACGGGCAAAGCTAAAGTCATTTGCAGTGAACGCCTTTTGTTACTTTGAAGGACGCTTTGCAGAAAGGAGTTGCGCCGATAACACACGGCACCGCGCTAACTTCCTTAGGTGGTTCCTCAGATGAACGCCACAAGAAAAATAGCGCTGCTTGTCAAAGCAGCAAGAGGGAAAGTGCTTTTACAAAGCGACGTATTTGGATTACATTTAGCTACTGTAAAACCCAAAAACATTTCTTGTTGTTGCTGATGACTTATATGCTTATATTAGATTTTATTATTCGCGTTCCTGCGCTCTTAGCAGCAATTTAAATTGGTCCAGCAACTATGTACAGTCGGTGTTTTTCTATGCTACAGTGTACTAGTATAGTTGTGCATGCTGTATTTATTCTGGTGCTGGCCACGTTTCTGTCGTCCTTCTTCACGTCTTTGTTGTGCCTTCCTTCATGCGTGCAGGTGTAACACGTTTTATTCAATGTGTTATTCGCATAATTGTGATCGCGTGACAGAACTGCGCATTTGCATCATGGCCCAGAGAAACGCTAGCGATGAAGCAAGAGATGAGGACGCTCTGACATATATATATATATATATATATATATATATATATATATATATATATATATATATATATATATATATATATATATATATATATATATATATATATATATATATATATATATATATATATATATATATATATATATATATATATATATATATTCGACGAGAACCAACGTACCACGCCAAACCTCGAGGAGATTGGCAGAAGAAGTGTGACCTTAAAAGTTTACAATTGAGCGCGTCCGGACGTGTGGGCGATGGCCAAGCATAAACATCAGCAAAACCAGAAGGTATGAAATCACATTGAATGGACAAGGTCGTGGGGCTTTCAGACTTGAGAATAATTTGTTGTCTTCTGGGTATAGCGGCCATGTTCGGTGGGTGCTCTTACAATCGAATTCGACGATGCGTGACCAGACGGAATTTATATCTTAACGTGGTAGATACCGAAATAACCAGAGCCCGATCACGTAAGCAAGGAATGTTCCGTAGCAGATGCGCAAATAAAGTTCCATAGACGATAAGCGACAACCTGCAAGCAGCAAAATACGGGAGGAGCTTCACGCAGCCAGAAACCGTAAGGCTCGCATATATCAAACTGGTTGTTCCTTTTTTTTTTATGCTGAACCTAAAGTCGACGGTAACATGGTGCGCTGAAAACAAAAACTGACGGGTCTAGTAATCAGAACACATGAACGCGCGTAAAGTTATCCGGCATCCAGACCCCACAAAAACGGCAACCGTGCAACAGATATAAACCAAAGCACCACCGGAAGAACTTGTTGCTTCTTCGGCACTCCCCCTTCGAAATTGTAGTTCCAGACGGCAAGATAAATTTTGCTTAGGTGTGGCATTTGCATATTGCAGTGTAGTGAATAATGCAGCGCTGTCAGGGTTCCAACTTCTCTTTCGTTCTTTCCTCTTCTTGTGTGTGTGTGTGTATATTTTATTAAACTTATTTTACTGCACTTTACGAAATAATAAGCAATGTGTGTCGCTGTCATTTGCAATTGTTGTAACAGCCACTTGTTCTAGAGAGAGAGAGAGAGAGAGAGACAAAGAACGAGAAGAAACTGCAGGGAGCATAACCATGGCTGTGTTCGCTTGGTTATCCTACCCTTGCGGTTCTAAAAGCAAATAAGAAAGAGAGATAGGAAAAAGGAAATATCAGAAAAAGAATAAAGAGGCAGCCAGTGTGAGCAAATACGCAAAGAAATAGACGCTGACAGTCGCAGCTCTTCATACTATCCAGTCGGTTCTCCCACAGTGTCGTCATGCTCAGCAGCAGCCTCAGCGACGTTCTCGTTAGAATACCCAGCAGGCACGCCTTGCGAGTTCTTGGAAAACTCGAGGCGTCATTGTGCAGCGTGTCTTTACTTTATTAAGATATAAGATAGCGCCCTTGGGCCTTACACCATTACTGTCTTTCACATCAAGGTAATGCACACTAAAAACACAACAACGAGGCGATGCTGAGCAAAATAGACGCCATGTCTAAGCCGATACTTCTGACAACGCTTGTAAATGGTGCACGCTGGTAATGTGAGCGGGTTATTCCGGGGCACTTTAGCTGGCAAAGCGAATTGTGCAAAAAGGTATCAAAACGCTAATTAATCAGGCAATCAACAATAAGTGCGCGCCAATCAAGTTCTTATTCGCGTCTGCGTGAATTTAGAGCTTTTAGCTTCCGATGGATGCATCTCAATACTGCAGGCACCACTCCTTTGAATTTATGCGAACGATTCCAAGGTTTTCTGAGAAGTGCCTGAAACAATTTTCCATCTGTCTGAATTGCCTTTGTTAAGCAGGTTGGGCCATCAACTTGTACGATTCAATTGACTAGCTCAAAAACTAGTTTAGTGTTCCCCGCAGCGCTGTTTCTTATATAATGTCGTGGATAGCTACAAGCTATATATATATATATATATATATATATATATATATATATATATATATATATATATATATATATATATATATATATATATATATATATATATATATATATATATATATTTATAACAACGATACAACCAAAATAATGTCATCGGATGCGCACCCAGAATGGCCATTATATTGTCGTCGCCGTCCGAACACTGTCCACCAGATCTTCAGCGCACAGCGTCAATCTTGACATGCACAACGTGAGAACAGGGTATCAGAAAAGGCGTACATGAACACGTAGAGTCCGTACACAATATAATACATGATCAACCAGCTCCAATAGAAATAAGAACACGGGTCATCTAGAGGGTATGTACCTTAGTTCCAAACACAAGCAAAGATACCACAAATCCCCGCAGGAACAGTGTTGAAAACTCTAATATCTAGCGTAATAACGCATCACAAGGACGCAAACCAAAGCTACACACTGACCGATAACGGAGACGCTATACGCAAAACTACGAACTTACTACCGGCACACAATAAAAGCATGCTCAAGAACTGTGAACTTAAGCACCCAGCTAGCTATTACTCGTAAATTGTTGCATGGCCACCAGGAAATTTAGGGAAATGCCAAAGCATACGCACTTGTAGACATAATTACCCGGGTGCCTGGTTTCCTTGGCCAACCACATGCGACCTATACTTGCACAGAAAGCAACTACGCCTAAAAGCGCATTCCTACCAGAAGTGCGAAGCGACCACATTACGCTATAATGTCCCCCAGAATGCAGACTACACGCCAAGCAGTAATCATAACAAGAGCACGAACCAGCACATTCCTCACAGAAAACTGCAATCGTTATTTCTATCAGTGCAAGACAACTAAATGCTCTAAATGAACACCCTAATAACAAACACAAATTCTTGGAACGCCCAAGCATGCTAACACATAAACGGAAAACCTATCAACAAAATACCGCCTGCCCCTTACAGCCAAACTACTAGGAATATTGAATCACTGCCGGACAGGGTGTCGACCCGTAGCTGCGGAAATAATTATCCGGCATCATAAAATAATTCTTACTGATGCAGACTAAGGAGTCAGGGCCCTGTAATTGACCCTCTAATAAACATTTATTATTTATCTAACCTCTCTAACCCCGAAGTGTAGCTGTACTTGGCGGGAAGTATCGAAACTAAAAAATTAACTATTGACAACGGTTTTCGATGATACTGCGAAACAAAATAAGCGCATCGATTGATTCTTGGCACTGCTTTCCCAAAGACAAAAACTTTTTTTTTTACCTTTACGTTCGGTGCTCTTATGGACACATCACTGTAGTTTCAGCCCTTGCTTCACAAGTGCTGTTTATTGACGCGCCTTCTTCCACCATTACTTTTTTAAAGAATAGGTTTCGCTGGCTCTATCGTCCATTTTTCTGCTCGGACTTTCGACTTTCCTTTTCATTCTTTCTTTCTTCTTTCTTTATATTTCGTAGGCAAAAAAAAAGTTTAGTAGACAAAAACCTTTCGTACCTTACGCCCATGCTAAAGACGGGGCTGTGCCGTTAACGGCTATGAACGCGTGGGGGCATTAGTGCGACTTGCACAGGACATTTGAATTTTGCAAAACACTCTCTTTTGTGTTAAGTTCGGCTTAAGGAAATAGGTCACTGTAAAGACATATTGTCATTGTCCAGAAACCGTTCTATTTACTCGCCTTTACTGTTTGTACCTTTTCGCACTGTCATCACTGCGCTGTTAAATATAACCATTCATTGCCATCGCTTGCACAGGTGAATTTACCACTGACTATGTTGTCCATTGCAGGGGCGATATTCATGCCCCGCCAGGAGGAGCTCCGCTACGCCTACGAGCACGCCATGGAAGTCCACAACCTCAGAGACCCTCTCTTTGGCGTCACCACGCACACCGAAATTGTTGACTCCGACGACCCCTACCAGACCTCGAAAAAACGTAAGACGCCGACAGATCTTTCTTAACCTATTAGTTTTTTTTTTCTTGATACTACCTCAAGATACCCACCCCCTCCTCCACGTCTAGGTCTAGCCGGTGAGATTTTATTCAAGCATATATGCACACATTAATTCCCTTGATGACAATTAATAAGTGTCATTAAACTATGCATTTGTTGACTATTACTTAATTAATTAATTGATTAAGAGAGAGAGAGAGAAAGAGAGAGATGCTTTATTGATATGCTGGAGATGTTAGCCTGGTTGTTCACCTGACAAACTACTCCAGGTTCCAGGTTCTGGGTGGTGATTATAATATATATACAATGATAAACGCTTAACAGCACATACAGTACATACTGTCACACACACACACACACATGTATAGTCATTTTTTGTCGACTTCGGATAGGCCACACGCAAATCAGACATAGTTACTTATTGATAAAGGAGGCATAGCCAACATGTGACAGATGCCATGAGCCGTTAACAGTGATACACATATTAATCGTGTGCTCACATATCGAAACGCATAGACAAAAGCAATTCCCGCGTATAGTACAAGTCACACGTCCCATTTCACCCGATTTTGATGTTAGAAGATGATGCGCTGATACATTTGACTGATGTGTTCGACTTTTTAGACGAAACAGGTTTTTTAAGCACTGAGGGTATGTTACATTTAATAAAGAAATTTTATCGCCCTGTGTCTGGCGCAGTGCAGCGTTAGTGGCTTTTGCGCCAATCTGGGTAGTGAGTCCGATAGTGTTCAATACAGCGGTGGAAAAGAGCGCACTGTACCTGTCTGGTGCCTTCGAAGTTCGAGCAATTGGCACCCTTGTGGGGATGTTTGAAGCCTTTGAATTTTCGCTTGTCTGCAAATTATAACTCGCTTCGAGTGTGTTAAAAAGGCCAGTGAAGGCCACAAGGTCGTTTGCGGCTAATCGAGGTACTCCTAAAGCTAAACTAGTATATATGCGGAACACCGTTTCTCATTTAAAGGGCTGGGTTCTGGCGAGAGGTTGATATGGAACTTCATAGAGCACGCTTAAGTAGAGAAGCGCCTCAGTAATCCTTCGAAGTTCTTGCTCTTTTAGTCATCTCTGTCGGCGTATTACTCTTCAAAGCATGTGGTAAATTTGATTTAGTTGCCAGATTGTTTTCTTCATTTATACTTCGGCCCTGCCGTCATCCTGAAGGAGGAAGCCCCGTATTTTTAACTTAGATCGGCGTGGTATTTGGGTGTGCTCTATACAGACACGAATGCTTTGGAGCTGCTCTTCCGCTAGGCGGTCTGCTTGATTAGTTGCTGCTATGTACTCTGATTTCGTTGGGAAACACTTGAGCCCACTACCGGTAACGCATCCGTGAATGGTATCTAAGCCTGACTGAATGGTGCGCCCTCGTTCTCCTAGTGAACTCTTGCAACACCGTACAGTAAATCGTCTTCATAAATATAGTGTTCAAGTAGTGTGATGGAAGCCAGCCAGGCAAGCAAACCAAGCAAAGGGATAATAAAGAGAATGGATGACAGAACTGAGCCTTGAGGGACGCCAGTACTTATTGGGTATGCCTCGCTGAACGCTCTCCATTGATTTCGATTTACATGGAGCGAGGGGTAAGGAAATCTTCAGTACAGTTGTAGGGGCGGGCACCGGTTCGTAGGGTCAAGAGGTTTTTGAGAACAGCGGCGTGTTTAACGGGGTCGAATGCCTTGCGTATATCTACACCTTGCGATTACTCTGGTTTGCATGAGACTGTAATTTTGATACACATCTGAGATACGAAGCATGGTATCCTGAGTGCTGGCGTGTGATCTAATGCCTCTCATTGTATAACCAAAAGCATTTCTGTTTTCTAAGTGCGAATTGAGACGCTCAAGGGTCATGTGCTCTATCAGTTTACGCACGACGCTAAAGGTATACGACGCAGGTTGGCGATGCAGTTGGCCGGTTTGCCGGGTTTCGGCATTGGTATTATTATTGCTGTTCGCCAGTACGCTGGACGGATTCCAGTGTCCCAAATATTGGCGGCGTGTTCTAAAAGTTGCTCTAACTGAGAAGAGGGTAGGGTTACGAAGTGTACATTAGGTAATGCCATCTTTTCCCTCCATTGTGTTTCAGTTCAGCGACGAGAGAGCCTCATGTAACACCGCGAAAGCAAACCGGCTGTTTATGCCGGTTGTACTATTCTCGGGTGACTCAGTTTGGTAATCCGAAAGTTGTCCTGTATTTTGGTCCTAGGCATAGAATGTCTGACGAATTTGATCGCAATTTCAGAAATCTTGGCTGAAGAATTGCTCCTCCTGGACGTCTTTTGTGTATACTATTCGGAAACCCGTTGTCATCCTTTGTTTATTTGCACTATATATTCGTCTTAGCAGTCAGACAGTGAGGCCCTCGCTAGCTCCAGGTAATTATGCCGAATATTAGTAGTTTAACATGTTTCGCGCCAATGCTGGCTCTGGACATGCTGAATGGAAGAGCTGTTTCATTCTAGATATAAATTGCACAAAGTTCATTCACGCAATTTGTTCCGCAGCCGACTTGCTAGGTCTACATAAAACACTATCCGAAATTAGTCGGGATTGCATGAGGGCACCCATCCCATCAAAAAACATAGGTTTCAATGCATACTGTTGGTCTAGAGAGTCGTTTTAAGAAAGCTATCAGTCAAACGGTGCAATCCACAACTGCCACTATCGTTCCGTACAAATTAGCAGAATGCAGATGTCACACGTTCTTAGTTTCAAATGGCTCATTTTCGAAGTTGGCGGCATTCACTGAACGTTTTCTAAGACCGAATAAAAAAAATAACTTTTTAGTTTTGGCCAAATATAATGAGCAAAAATACACGACGTATTAACGGCAGCATTGCTAAATAAAAAAAATGCAATCACATTGGAAGCCTCACTGGTCTTCTTTTCCTTTAGTGCATTGCATTCCGCGACAAATAGCTTCCTTAATTAACACTTCCTAGTTCCCTTTCAAGTACAGAAAGGGGTCTCGCAGTAGGTAATAAAGATGTGATTCAGTAATTTTTGTGCTGCTCATCATGCGGTTGCAACACGTGAAAAGGACCCCTCCCTCCGCCATTCACCATTTCAAGCTGCAACGTATGTAACAATAAAAAAAGAGACGCTATTATCTGGCATTAACGAACAGCGACGCAAGCACCTGGAACAAAAACGATGTTGCTTATTTTTTTATCTGTGGCTAAGTACATCTTGTATTCATTGTACACTTTTTGTTGCAATAAATGGAGGTAGTCTCCAGAACAAAAAGTGGGGCCTTGGAGAGGCTGTTTATAAGCGACCCGCAAAACAAACAAACAAACAAACAGGCTTTAATCTAGGCGACGCTTGAAATCAATACAATGACAAATTTAGATCGTGTTTATAACGCTTGGAAATAAGTGTCCATGAAGGCTTTTGTTCCATGTTTACCGTAATGGGGGCTAAACACGCCCGTGACTCTTTTTATTCTTGTTATGTTTATTTTTATTTGCGGGGGTGGAATGGTGGATCATTATCCACAGTCATATCTTGCTATCGGTTATAAAAGCAGCAGATTTTTTTTTTTTTTGATAGAAAACTGTAGTATCATTGTACGTTTGGAACGCATGCGTAAATGCGTTACGTGCGCACAATAATGCAAATAAAACACCGTTCTTGCAGTTACGAGCTGGCAAGTACTACACTTATGTTACTTCAATTAAGTGCAACCTCTCACAGTTTTTAGTTACAATTTGCTTTCAATTTGAATCTCTAAGATTGCAATATACTTCACAAACGTATAACAGTACTGCAGCACAGAATCTACCATTCTACAGTTCGCGTTTCCGCGAGTTCACCGTGGTCAAAAATAGGGCTTTTATGAAATCGAAAGATGTGCAAAAATGTTTGACGTTAATCGATGACAAGCTGGAACAAGTTGTTCCTCCGCGATGGTACATATCTTTTCATTTTTCAGACGAGAATCAATGAAATCACGCAAGCTAAGAATGACCAACGCGGTGGGCTAATGGCTTCCGGGTAAATTTGATTTTACTTCTAGCGTAGGAATAATAAAAATTGGCATAACAACGACACTTATTTAAAATAATTCACGTTCGCTGCGCTCGCACCTAACGATCTATCTTGCAGCACAACCATCCGTGAACCACCGCACCGTCGTCGTACCATATTTTTCATCGTGCCTATTTCCGTCTCGCAACCTCCGGAGACATTTTTTTGCACGTTCTGCCCGATTTATCTGAGTTTTGGAGAGGCGGTTTCGGGGGTGAGTTGCTTAAAGGCAAATAGATCCAAAAAGACTGGTCGCTGCACGCGCGGACTTCGCAACAAGTGCACGAAATTAACGGTTACGAGCACCCACTTCTACTCTCGCGAGAAGCTGTATTCGGTATTCCAATTACATGGCACTGAAGCGAAAGCTACGCCTCATCTTCTAACGCTCAGGTATGCGCTCAACACTTATAGTTGCGCGAGACTGCGCAGAAAACGCTTTGACACCGAGTGCCACGAAGTGTGGGGACACACGCCCACTCGCCCCGTTGCTACGATCGCGTTCCTGATTGGCTCACTCTCTCTCTGTAGCATGACGGGGTATAAAGATTCAGTCTGTGTGACTCGGGTAGTAGTTTCAGATGAATTTTGCGAGCTTATTTCCAGACCTGCTTTTTCATCACAATGTGCAGAACTTGATAATTCAATAGTGTTAGCTAAGCAGAAAATTATTGATTACTATTGGGCACAACATCCTCAATTAGACAATGCTTTTACATTAAGGGAGCTTCAATGCGCAACTGCATCATGTCGCCAAAAGTCTGCTGCTGGGCCGGACGGCATTACGTACAATACGCTAAGAAACATCAGACCGACAGGTACAAATGCTCTCTTAGACATCTGTAATAATTTATGAATAGAAGAAACCGTACCTGACTCTTGGAAAGTCGCTCAAATCATCCCAATTTTAAAACCGGGTAAGACGCCCTTGAGCCTTGAATCCTTCCGCCCAGTTAGTTTGGCAAGTTGTTTATGCAAAGTAATGGAGAAAAAGATTGATGCGCGACTTCAATGGCGGTGTAATAAAACGGATGTGTTGTCCAACTACTTTTCAGGTTTTAGAAAACAAAGATGCACAATTAATGCAATATTGGATATAGTAACTTGTGTGGAACCCGAACGTGCACGTGGAAACATGACGATAGCAGTATTCCTAGATATCAAGAGAGAATTTGACATTGTTAGTCACGTTCATGTCCTGCTAAGGGTGTTAGAACTCGGAATGGCTCGTAGGTCCCTGCTATATATTTCAAAATTTTTATCAGTTCACAAAACATTTGTTCAGATGGGTGAAGGAAAGAGTGCTGAACACGTTGTCAAACAGGGAGTACCACAAAGAAGTGTACTCAACCCTTTTGTTTTTAACTGCGTCATGTCTGATTTAACAAGAAGACTGCCATCACAGTTAAGGCTTTTACTGTATGGAGATGATGTGTGTATTTGGATATCTGGGTCTAATGTTCGAATACTTCAGATGGCATTGCAAAACGACATAACTACCATTAACCAATTTTTGAAAGAGAGAGGAATGATTCTATCAGACACAAAGACATCTGTATTGCCCTTCACTCGGAGGAAGTTAAAAAATTTCACTCTTAATCTCGAAGGACACCCTCTAATGATCGTCACTCAGCATCAATTTCATGGCATAATACCTGATAGGCAGCTGGGCCAATCCTGGGCTCTCCACATAAAAAAAAAACTCGAAAACGAGGTCAATGCGATAGTGCACCGTACTTCGCAGACTTGCAGGCACATCATGGGGTGGACCAATATCGTCCATGCTGACTGTCTACAATGAATTATTACGACAGAAAATTGCGTATTCCACGCCCATCTTACATGGACTTTCCATACGTCCGAAGAGCGACTTCAAAGACTTTTAGCTAGAGACTACGCATATGTCTCGGAGTTCCACGAGCGACTTCTAGTTCTCTTGTAATAGCTGAGGCTCGCCAACCACCGTTTCCACTTATGGGAACTACAGAAACATGCTGACATTATTTCTGTCTTAAAACACAGCATAAAAGCCACCCGTTGGCTCTAAACATAATGAAAGGAGGTAGAAGTTATGTTCATACAGAAATTTGAGAAAATCATAATATATTGCCAAGAAATGAATTTTGGAATTCAGATGTCGAATATCCTCAATGGCTACTTACACTTTCGAAAATCGAATTGTCAGTTGACAGGATATTCAGAAGAAGAGACATGTTCATTCAAGCTGCTCAACAACTAGCGCTTTACCAGATATACAGTATTTGCGGTATTAAGGATACAGACACATCTATATAGATGGCTCCAGTACAGCAACCTCCTCAACTTCAGCATTCATTATACCACACCTCAATAAACAAGAATAACTTAAGTTATCTCGTGCGACTTCGTCCACAACGACTGAACTATTCAGAATCCTACGTGCGAAAAAAATTATGACGTCAGTAATAGATGCGCAAAAATGGGTAATTTTCAGCGATTCAACGGCGGCTCTAACATCAGTCTGCAGCACAAAAGCCAAAACAATATGTGATAGTATATTATAGTAAACACTTAAAGACCTAAAAAAGGCAAGCCAAGCGAAGCATGAAATAGCATTCTAGTGGGTAGGGCCACATTGATAGCAACACAGCAGCCGATGAAGCAGCATGACAAGCACACCTCAATGATGATGTGGCCCTGCTCCCAATATCAAAGAATGAATTACGCTGCATTAAAAGGACACGTCTTTCAAAATGTGTAGAAATGCTTGGTTCGACCAGGATTCTAAAAACTCGGATTTGTATCATATTGATCCGTTTATTGAGTTCAAATTTTCATTTTCGTTAGACACAAATATGGACATCCTTAATCATGGATTAAGGTTGGGGACTGCCTGAACAAAATATTTCTTACATAGCGGTGCGGAAACCTCCGAATGTGATTGTGGATTTGTAGATGAAGGTATACATCACCTCTTTCTAGATTGCCCACATTACGACACACCAAGCCGCCGACTTAAATCAACCTTAATTGTATTAGACCGCAGACCTTTCAGTTTGATGAAACTTTTGGGTCTTTGGTCAAAAACGGCCTTGCAGAAGAGCGCTTTAAAAACACTAACTCATGATCCAGGATGGACAACCCATACCCAAAGTCGAGAAGATAAGGGGGTTGGGAACGATAATAGAAGCCAAGGGCACCAACGGAGAAACTATGTGCATTATCGATGCCAAAGTTTCTCAGACGATGCGACTGATCAAGAGAATTACCAACACGCACGAGGGAATGAAAGAAGCAAGCATCACGAGAATCATCCAGGCGTTTGTCATAAGTCAGATCACGTATGTGGCGGGCATACCACAGATGGGTTGCCGCAGAAAAGAAGAAGCTAGACGGCCTGATTAGTAAGATATGTAAACAAGTGATTGGAATCATGCTAAGCATGAGCACGGCGAAACTCCTAGAGCTGGGACTGCACAACACGCTAGAATAGCTAATAGAAGCGCAACATATAGCGCAATACGAACGCCTCTCCAAGACGACAGCGGGCAGACATGCTAGATGAATTATGAATCCGCTGGCACACACAACACGGAGACAAAAGGGGCACAGCCAAGGAAATAAGGGCGAAACTCACGGTACCCCCCTTACCCAAGTATATGCATCCTGTGCACCACGAGGGCAGGAGAAAAAGCAGGGCAAAGAACATGGCGAAGAACTACGCAAAGAACAAGGATGCGGTCTTTGTAGACGCCGCACGTTGCAAACACAAACGCAGCTTTCTCCCAGCAGTACTTAACCACAACAGGCAATGCTACACAAGCTTGACTATAAA
The DNA here is from genome assembly GCF_038994185.2 of Dermacentor albipictus. Taxonomy (NCBI): domain Eukaryota; kingdom Metazoa; phylum Arthropoda; class Arachnida; order Ixodida; family Ixodidae; genus Dermacentor; species Dermacentor albipictus. Next base: position 47,420,316 of record NC_091823.1, on the reverse strand, counting down.
CACGACACGCATCGAAACGGCGGAAGAAGCGGCTATAGCGTTAGCCATAGCACAAACGAACGCATACCGTATAACCAGTGATTCCCAGACGGCAGTACGCAAATTCGCGAACGGCTGCATCTCAGCTAAGGTGCTGGACATACTCAGAAGAGGCAAACCAACAAGGGAAGACAGATGCGTCCAAATTCTATGGATGCCAGTCCACACCAGCAACTCAACGGGAGAGGACAACCCTAACGCGGCGGCACATAACGTATAGCTCGAGGACTGACTTTCCCAGCTGCGACGAACGTAGACCCCTCGACAAGGCCCTCCGAAGTATGGGAATGGGAAGACAGAATGACCAGGTTCAACGACATCACCAACCATTACAAGATGCAACGATGCACATATCCACCACGCATATCCACAACTCACTAGATCGCAAGCTATCCAGCGGCGACAACTACAAACCAAATCATACAAGAGCCCGATACTAACGCACGCTAGTTATCCAGACATATACACAACAGATAGATGCAAAATGTGTGGCACCAGAGCCACGCTAGAACACATGCTATGGAAATGCCAGGAACTAATACAGGAGAATGCGAGTGGAGCCTACATCGACAGCCTCCGCGGGCGATGGCAGGCCGCGCTGCTCAGCTCGAACCTGGAAGACCAACGCTGGGCAGTCCAGCGGGCCAAGGAAGCCGCCGAGAGGCAAGAACGCTTGGCCGAAACCTCGGTGGGTGCCCCAGCCCACTAACTCACCGGACGCGAATCGTTCGGATTCGAAATAGTTTTCTCACTCACTCATTTTCTTGAGGACATCGGCATTGTTGGCCGTTATTAACGCTTTCATTGTTCCTTTCATTTCAATGTCACTGTATATATGTATGTGTTTGTGGATTATGTTATGTTGGCGGTTCTGTTGTGACTATATGTGATAATACATTTACACGACGTATGTACCAGCCGCTGTCTCGACACTACTATTAGGCGATAGTATCATTTGTATATTTGAGATTTTCTTCGGTAGAACTGTGGAGTCATTTAACTTGTATATTTTACGTATGCTGGGAACATTATTGTGACATAAATCGATGGTTAGAACCTGCTCCACAACAGAATATTTATTCAGAGCTTCCAACTGAACTTTTCCTTACAATGGTTCACATAACTTCTATTCGACCATTGCAAAACTAAAGTACAGACTTAATAACTAACACTTACTGACGTTGAAGAGTTGTGTGGCCTGATTGGGACTTCATAAATCTAGCGGAATAAGAAAACAAAGACAGGCCAAGAAGGTAAAGAAGTAAGTGTTGATGTAGTCTTACGTATCAATAGCACATACCTACTCTTGGGTACTCTTGGGTATATATAAGCCAATAAATGGGTAGCCCAAAACATAGATTATGGTGTATAAAATACAAGAAAAGAAATGTATAGTTGAAAATACGTAGGTTAGAAACAAAGTAACCAGAACTTTACGAGTACACAATAATTAAAATTACGGAATTAATGAGAAAATGTCACTGTCCATTCTCTTGTCTATCCTGTTTTGCACTAGTTCTGTTGGTTTACTCGTATTTAAAGAAAACTAAACGCTATTGCAGCAACACCAAATCAAAGTATTAGACACTGCTAGAGAACGTACTAATGAATTTAGACGTTTTTGACGCATCATTTACATAGCAGATGCCTGTTCTTCGAATAAATCAAATCAGCAGTTCGCACTCTCGTTGATAGGGTCGCTAACCAGTGGTAGTCAAACATTCTTTCGTCCTTCTAAATACTACGCGAAGATATATTAGACTACCCTCGCTTGCTTGGTTAAACTAATAATATAACACACGCAAATCATTCATGAATGTTCAGAATAAGGAGGCTAGAGCCATGCCACCGCTTCGTACTATAAGCAAAACCATCCTCTCATGAAGCCTATAATCCTACTCCATTTGCTTATTCCTTGTTTTCTATACAATCAATGCCAAGTTTTCCCAATTTTCACCGCCTAATGATAACTAAACAAACAAAAAACACCGCCTCCGCTCGGAGACGCCCTTTAATGAAGTTAGACACATAAAGGATCTCGGCTCCGCTTTATTAAATGAGTCCGATATACATGTTGGCTATACTGAAACCAAAAAAGAAGAAGCTCACTACAGAAAGACGGACAGGCTAGTGCAATTCGCCGGGAAACGAAACAAAACTACCCAGGCGTTAAGATGGCGTAAAATTACTTTGCCTGGCGTTCTAGACTTTTCACGCTGACTCACGTTTAACGCGATAACCCGCATACCTCACTTTTTTTCTTCTCATTCTCCCTCCACTGTTCTCGTAATTGCCAGGCGGATAACTTCATTTTCGCGGTCGCCACAACAGGGCTGCTGGTGCGTTCGCGTCACTAAGGTCGTCGTTTGTGTTGAGAAACGCGCAAACCCCCTTAGCGATTCCGTAAGGCAACTCTCGGCCTTTCTCTCACCTATACGGAACACCAACCATTAATTTCTTAACGTTGCAGCTCCCCGCGTTGCAATCCATCTTTGGCCCCATGTTGGCTAAATTCATGCAGCCAGGGAAGCTTACATATCTCACCTTGAGTGGTGCGCTGGCCCACCCTTAGTCTCCTTTAGTTTTTCACTTCTCGGCTTTCCTCAACCTACGTGCCAACCTAAATATACATAATTCCTCCTTAAGTCAAAAGAAAGATCATCTCAGAACTGCGGGTGAAGCAGCAGTTTAAATAAAACAAGTGCAAATCTCTGCTCTAACCACGCCGACTTTCAAGCACGCAGGGGAAAAAATATGGCGGACATGGTTCTTGTACATACGCACGAAACGGTGGTACTGGTGCTTCCGCACTTGGGTGTACCAATCATAACGCAGACGTTCTGCAAGCCAAGTTACTCCGCAAGGTGAAACACGCGCAGTTATGCCTTCTGCAACGTCTTCCTCTTGCCTACACTACACGGTTTGATTCGACGTCGACAGCATTATTGCCGCATGCACTGTATGCAACCTCCTTACTGCGTTAGCCGTGCAGAGGCTAAAGGAAAACACGGTTAATTTCGGGCTGGTACCTGCCATTTGCAAGCCATTATGCTTCTAAGAAGGATTATTGGGCTTAATACTAGTTCGCTGCCCCATTTCTTTTTCACCAGGACATCAAAGACTATTACTTGTCACTTGTTTTCTGGCACCGCCGTTGGAGCCAGGTCACGCTGAAACTACTATATTTTCAGGTATGTGTGTGCAAAGAATCATTAGGAAAAGGATTTGCTAAGCTAAAGAAGAAAGTAAACATCGAAAAAAATAAAGGAAATAGAAATTGCTCAATCTGCCTGCATTTTTGGCACACCGAAGTACTCTGGCCTTTTTTTAGTGCAGTAGATCCTTGGTATAGCGTGCATATGAAACGATTTCGGAACACTACTTGCCCCTCAGCTTACTTATACTGCTGTTTTTGCGTTCAGTGAGGGATTGCATCGGCTTCCAAACAAATAGAATTATACCAAGCTCTTAGGTTAAGCAGTGGCATCTTAAAGCAAAAGTGCATGTTATTACGAACAAAACCACTCGAAAGCGTAAACGTAAACACCGAAAGCGTCAATGCACACAATGCGACATTTGAAACTTCTCATTCTCTCTTGTTTCCACGTTTTGTAGAAAAGAAGCATTACCTTGGAGCTTGACAGCGCGAAGCACCAAATAACGTACACACCAGTGGCTCTACCAAATTAGCTAACCTAGAGCAAATGGCAGCGCCAAGTGAATTTTCAGAGCATCGCGCTGTGAGAAAGAACGCCGATTAACCGAATGAGTTCTGCTGCGAAAATGCCCACGTATTCCCCTTTCCTTGTAGCCAAGGCGTCAGAGGTTTTCTGTACACGTTTAGCAAAGATGTATCGCGGGCACCAGCCCTTATGTATACCTTTATTTTCCATCTCTTACCGGACGTCTGCAAATTCCCATTAGCCCCTCTAAAGCTCCCGTTTTCTCGGGGCACCTGTTGCACATGGGCAATTAGGCCACATAGCCCAGCACAGCACCATGACGTGGGGGCGTGAAAGAAATGTCTGCCACAAAAAAAAAAAAGATAACAAGAGTGATGGAAAGAAGATCGACTCAGAACGCCGCCACGGTCATTTCAGTAATCAAGTCCACCGCTAATTTATGAGGAAGCTCGAGGATCTCTCGGACAACATTTTTTCAGGCAAGAACAAAGATAAACGTTTCCGTATAGGAGGCTGACGTAAGCTCTCAAACAGGCAGAACCGAAAAAAAGAAAGAAAAGGAAGAAGTACAGAAGGTACAAAGACAGAACTAACTAACTAAAAAAAACAGAGAGCGCTTGATCCTGGGACTCATCACAAAAGTTCCTGGCCCATTCGCTGCAGCCTAAGTAAAACAGGACCTGGAAAGCTTCACGGGCCGGGCTCGTATAGCAACAGAGGCTTATCTTGGGTTTGCTGTGCTCCCCTTCCACCCTCCTCCTGTTCCTCTGTCCTTTACTTTAATTTTTACCTGTGGATATACTGACTGCTCCTCATGAAGTAATTACGAGCAGAGACCAGACAGAGAGATAATTCGCGCGTAGGCGGTCGCCTGTCATGGGCGCATTAAAAAGAAATTGGCACTGCAGCTGCCGCAGTACCGTCCGCCAGCCGGTTTCCAGCGCCACGGTTAGGAGCAGCCAAGAGAAAGAACGGGACCAATGTGCAGGAATGACTGTACAGGGCTGCCACTCGCGTGGGCAGAGGGAGCATGAGGCGCTGCCCCATCCCGCCGTCTTTTTCTAAATGAACGCTGTTACGGTGAAGGGAGTGTCTGTCCGTTCGAAGGCTCAAGGGCAATATACAGGGGGCTCTGAAAACGCGGACCGTCTGAGCGAGTGATTCGAAATGCGACGAATACGCGTTATTCAGCTTGGGATGAAAGCTCCTCGCCCTTTTAAGCTTCAAAGAGAGACAGGTTGGCAAAGAGAGACGAGCTGTTTAAAATGGTCCTAAAGCACTTTTTTTTGTAGATATCGCAGTTTCTTTCGTAACCTCTTTATCTATAGGCTCCTTATTCGAAATTCTCTGCATGGCACAACCGCCAGGCTCCGCGGATAACTGCGACCACCCTCAAACGTCCGGCGATTCGTACGTTGGAGTAGTGCGTCTTTTGTGAACCGTCATTTAAAAGGTGCGCTCAACTTGAGCAATAAATGTGAGCAGACTGGTGAATTACACCTTAGGAAGGCTCGTTGCATTGGTTCGGTGGTCAAACAGAAGACCGAGCGCGAGTGCAGAATACGTGAGGCGGCGTGGACAACCCATCTCGTGCTCTCACCGTCACTTTCTGGCATTCAAAGGCTTACGTTCTCCTGCGAGCCGCGCAATTTTGAAACAACTAATAACGTAACATTTTAGCGTAGCTTAGCTTCATTTCTTCATCGGCTTAACAGCAACGGCAAACTTTCAACTAGAAAAAAAAATTGAAAGAATGTTTGAGATTTTCGCAACGTATCGTGCCCGTGTGTGGAAGACTGAAATAGGAGTAGTTCAGGTGCGGCAAAACAAAAAGAAAACAATAAAAAAATAAGTGACGAGTTAGTGGCAAATGCGACAAAAATGCGTTTACATATATATATATATATATATATACGCCCACTCTTTTAAGCTTTCCCATCCCCATACGTGGGTAGCGTCCCACACCTTGCACACATTTACGCTCTTTTCCACTTTAACACTGCTTCAACTTCAACTTTATTAATTCTAGTCCACACTCTATACAAACGTCTTCCTGGGCTAAAAGCCGCCATAAGCAATGCTGAGATAAGGCATTAAAATGTGCGCGTCATTGTACACAGCAGGAGTCATACCCTTAAGCTCTTGATGTCATGACCGCCGGTGTTCCCCTTAATCAGTAACGTTGTGGCGAGGTGTGTGCGCTGATAGAAACAACGCAGCTGACGCTTAAGAAAGTAAGCTTAGGCAGATTATAGAGTGTCTGTGGACATCTTATAAGCTACTTTTGTTCCCCTTAATCAGTAACGTTGTGGCGAGGTGTGCGCGCTGATAGAAACAACGCAGCTGACGCTTAAGAAAGTAAGCTTAGGCAGATTATAGAGTGTCTGTGGACATCTTATAAGCTACTTTTTTTCTGTTTCCTTTTGCACACACAGACATGCACACACTCACGCAGGCACATGGATGCGCACACACACGGTCACACGCACGCACTCGTAAAGAACACCCCCAAAAGAAAATGATCACAGAACTAAAAAATGGCTGTGGCTTAGCTAAGGTTAAGCCCAGGATGCGAAGCATACTAGCCTTTATTTTAGTTGTTGAACCACTGTTTAGCCTGGTGAACTGCTGTTGCTTGGCTATATTTGGTTCGGCTAGACGAAGAAGCAACCCATGCACGCGAGCGCACGAGCTGAGACCCGGCTATGTAGCTACGCGGCCGCAAGCGAGCGCATGAGTTGAGCCTCCGCTTATGCAGCTGTTATGACGTCATATGGTAGCTACGCGGCCGCACGCGGCGCAGTAAGGAAGAGCGTGGTTGTGCGGCTAGTATGCTTCGCATAAAACAAGTGATCGGTAGTACGGCTGCCACGAATGACGGCGCGTACAGAAGAAGAAAAATCTCACACGCGTCATGATGACATACACTGTGATATGAATATAAATTTGTGAAAGTGCAGAATTAATATATTTCTGCATCTATAGGGATGCTACCGTTCCTGTACATGTTCTTAGTATACACAGCCAAAAATTGATCGTGTAACTTTCTTTGCTGACACTTTTCCGCCTGCGCCCCCCCCCCCCCCCCCCCGTTGTCCGTTCGCGCTTGGAATCAAACTTATAAATTACGGCTATCTCCACTGGAGCATCAGAAGGCATCTTATAACAGCAGAAGCGGCCAAAGAACGCGCAGAATAGAAGCGCATAAGCGTCCGAAGAGAAAGAACCCTTCCCAACTTCTAAGTACACGACAAACCGAGTCTTTTCTGCTAAGCAAGTCGTCGTCAGGTACATTTCTTTCCTTTTTTTTAATGCGCGCACGTAGCAAATGTAATTCACCTAGACAGGGCCGTACACCCCGATTGATGTGACCACGGTATCTCTGGGCAATATGGCTCGTTTTCCAGTGAGCACAACGCCAACGATCCATTCAAGCTGCCATCCTACAAGGCTGCACGGCTGCGTAACTGCAGATGGCTGACCAAACTACAATGCACTGTCAAGGATCATTCCCGCAAACGTCGCGGATTTACAACACTCAGAGTCTGCATGGCACGGCAGACTCTACGCCTCTCGGCGATTTCTCGGGTTTACTCTGCCCGAGAGTCATACCTCAGCTTCACGTTTATGGCGTTGTGAAACAGCAGCTAACCCCAAATAAATGGCAGCTTTGCGAGCATAGACCACGCTCTGAGCCGTCCTCTTGCAACGCTCTAAGCGTCTGGCGAGCATCCAGACGCTCCGAGGATTTGGAGTAAACCGAGTGGACGATGCCCACACCAATTCGTACGTCCTTGTTTGGTATGAACGGCAATGGGAAGGACTTTAATGTAATGTCTACATTTAATAAATCGCCAGAGCTACTTCTCTCTTTCGTGAGCTGCCACTATGAGATGAAGGGATTGAGCTCTCAGTAACTGGAAAAAAAACGTAGTTTTCAATTTCACCAGGAGCTAAAGTCGGTGTAGAAAGCATTATTATTTAAATAAAACATTGATGTATTCCTTAACAAAACAAAATTCAAAAGCCTTTCTTTGCAAGGCTTTGTGTTTTCCTCCTTAAGACCAATATGCATGTTCACGCCTGACAAACGCTCAGGTCCTTCATGCCTCGAGACCATTAATATAAATACATTCTGTTTATAGCCATATTTTACGCGCGTTTACTACTACACCTACAATGGGCAATTTCTCGCTGCTTCCTTCCAATACGTCCAGTTATCATACTTCATACTTAGCCTTCTTATCGATCATCTGTATATTAGCTTGTTCGTAAAGCAGTGATTAAGCGAACAGCTAGCTCGCTAGTCAAAATACAATGTGTTTTGCCTCATTAACTTACATCGCTTAGAAGCTGCCCGATGCTTGGGCATGAACAAAGAAGTCCATACAATTGTTTGCCTGGGTCAGTTTCCCATTTGCAAGACGTCCAAAACGTCAAATAATTGGCATGCAACAATCAACAATACAAGTGAAAAAAATATAGCGAACTCCTCGTGTAACCATTTGAGAAATGAGAAACATAAAATGCGTTATAACATTCGATGGGCTATTTAATTCGATATCTCCCAACAGACATCCGAATTGAATGAAGCCTCTGTATTAGCACGACGAAAAGCTTCTCGTCCTTCTGCGGTCATTTCCTTTTAAATTACGCCAGTTCCGATGCTCGAGAGCGTTTCAAGTGAATGGTGCCTTTCTCAAACATCTACAGAGCCAAACGTTACCACCCAGCTTCCGCCTGATGACGCAGTCTCTCGGCAGCAACAGCGGTTGCCTCCTCTTCGGGCATGGTCACCTTCTTGCGAAGCATTTTGACTGACGCAATACACACCGCAGACGCTTTATATAGCGAGCGAATAGGGTGATGCATTCGGCAACGCTGCCCGCATAATTCACCGAGCATGGACAGGATAATGCAATTGGCTTCGCAACCGGTGTACCGCAGCGCGTTGATGGCGTAATCACTTCAGCGCGACTCCTCCGTTTATCTTATAGCTTACCATTGGTGGCGGTGCTGTCACTTGAAGCTGAACGCATGTGAGAGCGCTCGCCTTTTGCTCTTTTGTACAGCACCCCTCTTCCCAACGCCACCTAGGCCTGTGCACTCTGCTTACGACGTCATGCTACTAAGGCCAGAATTTCCATTGCCAAGCCCGGACTGACGAAACCGGTGACGTCAAACTCACCATCGTTTACTCGGCAGCATTCCCATTAGATTCTGGAGCCGTCGGCCCTAACAGCATGACGTCATAAAGTAGAGTGTGCAGGACTTGTGCTATGGTAGGTGACTTTTCTCCTGATCTCTTCCCGTATTTTCTCTCTCCTCGCCTCGATGCCTCCGTCCCTCTATACCAACTGTCTTTGATAATAATCCAAAACGATGAGCACCCTTTAATTATCCGTATAATGTTATTGTATTAAAAACAGGGCCTGCGGATTCACGAAAAAGCACTTATGCTAGAATTGTTCGTAAGAGCGGACGCCAGCCAAACATGGTGCCGGACGTATCATTAACGAGGGGGCTCAGCCAGTGGAAAACAGCACTTACGAACGAAAAGCTTTGTGAATTCGGGCCCTTGGTTCATATTCACAAAAACTTCTTAAGTTAAAACTGTTCGTAAGAAAAATCTCAACCAATCCTTATACTGCATATTCATTACCAAAGGCGGCCAGGCAAGAGCAAAGAGTTTCTATGAACGTAACGCTTTGTGAATTCGGCCTCTGATTCGTGAGAGAAAGCGCTCTTGGAGAGGAAATATAATACAGTCATTATATTTCACAAAAACAAAAAGGTGAGATGATAAAGCAGTCGAGGGTCTTCTATTCCGTGCCACAGTCAGCGGTCTCACGACTCACTCAGTACGCTCAAGCGTTTCTGAGAGAGCAGGGCCTCAGTTTTAACTTTTGAACCTTCTCTCGTCCCTTCTCTGCCCTTCTTCCTGGACCGTTTTTCGTCGCTCCAGGAAACCTTAGTAACCTCCGCCAGGAATGCATCCCTAATGAGATAGGTTTCCCGACTCGCCCGGAGCCCGCCTGCATGTCGAGCCACTGCGTCGGTGCAAGCAGCCCGGTCCGCCCGCGTTGACGGTCGGAGGACACGGCTCGCGCAATCTCCCACCCTGGCCGCCCGCGACTTCCGTTTAATCAAGTTTCCAATTAGAGGCGAGGGAAGAGGCGCCATCGCCTGCGTGCGAGGCTGGCTACACGCTTTTCGCTGATCAGGTCTGTCCCCGGGTAAGGAAGAAAAACGGTGCCGAGGACAGCGAAGGCTAGACCTCGGCCGCGGCCAGCCCCAAATTAAACGCTGAGCGACGTTCGAACTCCCCGCCGCATTTCTGGACGAAATCAGAAACCGAGACGACCGTTTGCCACCAGGAGCCGCGTTACGGAAACCTCGCGCGGCTGCTCCGACAAATTAAATTCGTTTCTTCCGGTCTTCTTTCTCTTCTTTTTCTGGCGTTCTACTCTGCCTATCCTCGCCCACTGAAGATGGTTTCACATATTTTCAAACACGCAATCTCATTAAACAAAGTAGCGTGGTAGAAAACAAAGCGCGTGCTCGGACACAGTGGTGTATGTAACAGCCCGTCGATATTAAACTGTGCGCCCGCATCACCACAGTGCTCTGTAACTTAGGCGGATGGCATGTGCAGAAGCTGTTGGAAATACCCAACAGCACTCGACGCCATCATTATGCCCTCGACGTGAATTCAGCATGTGAACAAGTTATTTCCGGTGTATGAACTCTCGCATCCCCACATGATATGAGCTTGGGTAGCCAATTCTATTGAACCACAATTTTGGCAATTTAGATCAAATTCTCCGTTTGTAAACATAGCCAGCCTATGTGGACTGGTTAAGGAGTCTGTATACGGCGAAGGGTTAAGGGTACAATTAATGGTGATAGAACAGTTCGTCACTGGTGGAGGTCGAACTAGAATTAGAATTCTACCCGAAAAAATAATTCTGCTAAAATATATATAAAAGTGAAATTCTAGTTGAAGGCATGTTTATTTTCCTTGCTCCTCTTATCAGGCTACGTTCTCAGACCATCACCAAGGTTGCCAACTACGATGCCGCAGTGACCCGGAAGCCATTGGAAGATGATGTCATGTCCATTAGAGAGGGCTTGACGGAAAAGGGTTTTTTTATGTGTGGTACCCATAAAAAACTCAGACAGTTTCCATATATATTTACCAGCACAGACGCAGCGACAAGTCTTCGTTTACTTCGTCACACCACGACTCCAACTTATTAGAACATGCAGAGTATTCTGAACTGTCGCTTACACAGACTTGACCCATTCGTTGAAACTGCAAGTACCATTGCACTTTTACCGCTGAGTCGCAGCCTTACTGTGCCGCCTCCAGTTAGAGGTGGCTTTTAGATCCTGCTAATTTTTCATTGGAACAGCAGACGCATGTGTGACTCGTCCAACTCTACAAAGAGACGATCGAACCCGTATCGTTTTTTTGTGATGGGTATACGAAACAACGCAACTTCAAATTCAGTTGAACTGGCTACATCGTAGGCCATTTCCCGGGCCAAAGAGAGCAGGGCAGGCCTCATGTGTCGCATGCTAGGAAGTAAAGCAGGCTTAAGTCCACTTTGCTTCGAAAGCAAATCGACTGGTCTCAGAGACTGAATGAAGTCGACTTGCTTCAGTTATCGATTCTTGGCGTGATTCGCGGCCTCACATGTTTGCATTGCTAATGCTTCTGTCTCCGCCTCATCTTTCTTTCCGTACCACAACCCCTTTCTTCATGCGTGCGGTAGCAAACCAGACGTGCGCTTGGCTGACCTCCCTACCTTTCTTATCTATTTCCCTTTTACAAGTATGCAGATAGAATAACCCTGTGGGCTCATCAAACGACGCGTGAAACTTTGCGCACAAGCACAGACAGCGGAAGCAAAACCAGACGACGTCTACAGCACTGAAGTTGAGGACTAAAACAGCTGATGAATTTGTAAGGACTAAAACAAAAGTACTGCTGAGGGATAGCACTGATTGAACAGCAGCATTCTTAAATACTCGGAAAGTGTTGCAGTAAGAACTCGCGTCTGTCTCTATTGCCCTTTCGAACACTGTGGTGGTGGTGGTGGTGGTGGTGGTGGTGGTGGTGGTGGTGGTGAATTGTAGCAACAGGCGGGTTTAGCCTGGCGAACAAGGCCGGCAATTGCTCCGCCAGAGCGTCTCGCACAATACCACTGAAGGGTTTCACCATATGTGCATCAAACCGGTCTCTCTTAAGAAATCGATGAGGAGACGTGAAGTTTCCTTGCGGGCTATAACTGATCCCTCGGGAAATATAAGGTCTTGCAGGCGCGCATGCGGAAGGTCCTTGTTTTGCAGATTTTTCAGTAGAGTGTCTCTTTCATCTTGGAATTGCTGGCAGGACCACACAAAGTGCTCAATGTCTCCTGTCTCGTTGCATGCCGTACAGTTCGGAGAATTGATTCGCCCCGTTTTAAATACCCAGGCCGGTGTATTAGCAGATCCTGTCCTTATTCTATATAGAAGTGTGGCTTCCTCTCGGTGCTATCTCTTGGTTACGCAGGGCGTATGCGGTGGAACCCAAAGCGACGCAAAGTGATTTCGAATGTCAGATTTTTGCACTTGATTACTCTTTGGAGACTTGATTCTGGGAGGATGATAAAGTGCTGCGTATGCAAGCGCATCAGCTTTTTCGTTTCCTGAGATGCCAATGTGAGAAGGAATCCACTGAAACTTTACGGTGAAGCCTTTGTTGTTGAGTTCTTTCACGATGGCTAGTGATTTGCGTGGGAACTTGAGGGATGGCAAACCACGGTATATATGTTGTAATGCGGCCTTTGACTCCGTAAGGACAACCACATTCTGCGGAGGCAAAGTCTTTAGTTTGCGCAGAGCAGAAGCTATTGCTACGCCTTCCACAACTGTCGACGAGGCTATACAGTCCAGACGGCCAGACCACGTATATCTTAGAGAGGGAATATAGAATGCAGCTGCACAGCGGTCTTCGTCTGCCTTGACAGAGCCATCTGTGTATACTTGTAGGTGATTCGGGAACACTGCGCAAGCCTTCACATTGAGCAGTTCCCCAACATGTGTTAGCGCTCCTATTCACGGGGTAACCTCCCTTGTTTCTATAACCTTAAACTTTCCTCATCTATATGCTGACCTAGTTAACAGAACACGGGAGAGAAGCGTTTTTTGCTGTCCGGTTAGCGTTGCAAGCGTCGCAAGATGCTTTGACGCACATGACGCAATATAGCTAGCGCAGCGTGGGGGCCAATTCTGTGACTCTGATCTCACGCAATGACGGTAAAAGAGAGAGAAAAAACGCTGGCGCCACTTCTTAGCCCGAACACCGTTTATGAGACGGGCTTCGATCGCACCCTCCTATGAGCAGGGTATTGATTTTGTTCAGTAAGTGGTTCAGCTGCGAAGTGTTTATCGTAGTCGTGTACCGAGACGTAGGCGCTGCTGCTAGATGAGGTGAAACGTCTGCTCCTAAATTCCGTCACCTGTGTACGAATCAGCTTGCGCAAGACAGCGGTAATTGGAGATCGCTGGGAGAAGCCTTCGACCTGCAGTGGACACAACAGTCGGATGATGATGATGATGATGATGATGATGATGATGATTTTTTCCTCCCCTGAAGCGTAAAAAGGAGAAAAACATGAACACGAAATTATCGCTATACAGTGCTTGTGTTCATGGACCACTTACCGCACGAAGGCATGTTTGACAAAAAAAATGCACTAGAAAGAAGCTTAGCTCGCATTAAGACAACGTGAAAAGTGCGTCAGCGAAAATAAATGGAGCGCCTGCAGAAGCTTAAGCTTAAACGCTCCATCAGATCCTTTAATTTAAACACGAAAAATATTGTCCCGACAAAGTCGTTATAAATGACCTTTTAGTCAGCACGGCTTATAGTACAAAGTGAACTTAACCCTGGTATCTATAAAATCAGGAGCCGAGTTCACCGCATGAAAACAACTTACAAAAGAAGCTTTCGTCAAACTTTCGCTAATCCATTCAAGTGAAGGACCATTAACCACGCGCGCTATTTTTGTATTTGTTGCTAATGCTGCTTTGTATTAAAAAGCCGGCCTGTATATAGTCCCATGGTTTAGGGGTCGCTCCCCATTGTCGAAATAAAGTTCGATAACTCCAACTCGCACACGCATTAATGCGGCGTTATACGGCCCCACAAAAGCCAAATGGTTTCGCAGCGTGAGCTCTTAAAACTTTCGGCATTAGTCAGCTTTCCTTTCTGTATTTTCTTCGGCGCGCTTAAATATCGCAGAATGAGGCCCCAGACGGTCTGTTTTCGATGAAATTAATCCGCGTCCCTAAGCGGCTATGCAATAAAACTGGGCCTTTAGGTTTCCTTAAGAACAAGTCCCGTAAGGGCACTTTTGGGAACAAGAAAGCCGTTCCGAATATTCGCTCCTCACGGCACTCCCTTATCCCGCGTGCACACTCCGCATCTTAAGCAAAAGAAAAAAGAAGTAAAAGTAACGCGAGAGTCATAAATTTCATGACTTTGCCTATAGAGCCAGCGCATATTGCAGGTTAGGACTAACAGTAACAGCGCTCATAATTACGGCACGAAAACGCATGCCTTATTCTAACCAAACTGGAAAGCGTGCAAGCCAAACACCGTTCGCTATTCCACGTGTGTCGGCAAACGGCTCCCTATAGAGAAATATCAGTTAGCGTTATTGCACGTTCTGCTGCGCTTGCTTAACCGTTCTCGCAAGACGTGTCGCTACCATCATTGCTCGCATTTGTTACTGCGGAAGATTCGGGGGCGAAAGAACGTCTGCATTTTCGCAGCCGTGCCTAACTGCTCTCGATCTGTTACTTTTAACTTGTGAATCGCAATCTCGTTCGCAGCTTCTGCAGCGGAACAATCGCAAGCGTGAAGGCCCTAATACTTACAGCTACAGTGACCTACAGTCACTGTAGGCACATACAGGCACATACAGCTACAGTGACCTACAGTGACCGTAGTTTCTTACAATAATTACTACAAGGAACCCTGGCGCTGCGACCTATCACCCAGCATGCGAATGATGGCTGTAGCCATCAGACAAATCCATAGAAACATGTATTTGTCTGATCTTCGTGAAGATCTGCCTGCACTGACCTAAATTTCAAAGCAATCTATGCTTTTTTTTTGTCCTTTAATGCAGAAGGCAATAGGCCTCTACGACCACGCACAATCATTGGCATTTGCAAGGCAATAGGCCTCTACGACCACGCACAATCATTGGCATTTGCATCGGTTTCACTTCTCCAGTGCCTCACTGGCGTAATGGTTTTAACAACGTGCGCTGTGCTGTACAGGTCCCGTGTTTGTACACTGCCTTCAAACAATTTTGATAATACTGCTTATTTAACTATTTATAACGCCGTACTTACTCTAAAATGATCGATTTGAAAAGTCACGAGGCCGTTTAAAGCCATATGGACGAAATTTAGACGAGTCCATGCATCATCATTCCCCTGCTGGATGAACGGCCCTGCTTGCATCTCCACAGTTCCCCTCTAGTAAATGTATGAAAATCTACACTCTAAAAAATTTCAAGCTTAATCTCACGCTAAACTCAGTTTAAGCGTGATGTGCATGTAAATGAGGCGTGGATGACGTTTGAAGCACCACGTGACCGAACATAAGCGTGGCACTTCTTCATGTAAGCGTGAGGAGAAAACTTCGTTCGGTCTTGTGCGAGCGTGAGCGAACCGCGTATGCGTGAGAAACGTAAATCACATGCTTAACATCCCGCGGAGCGCTCGCACGGCACCTGTCAATCACGCATATAAAAATCCGAATCGGGGAATCGTAATGTATCACGTAATCTACACATAGTGCGGGCGAAGAAGAACACTGTGTGTGTCTGATGTGCTTTTCTGTTGTCCTTGTTCAGCTTGCGCTACAACAAAACGAGGAAGAACAACACTCAGCGCCTTCTCACGGTTCTGCGGAGAAGCGGAGAATACGAAACTTTTCTTGAGGTGCTGAAGATAGTGGTGTTTTGAAGACTGCTCTCGGCCATTTTTGGTGTGAATTCTCCGGTGGACTATCACGACGTTCGTTCAATGCTGCACACAGCATTCGGTCTAATTGTCAGAGTTGGTGTGCATCGCTATGTTCATTTCTGCAGACATTCTTGGTGTAAAACGCGGATTGTGCATGCGTACAGAGTGCTACTGTGCCGAATTTTACGAGAGAAATTCCACTGGGGTCCGACGCGTCAGGAACAGCATTTTCATATGGATGGTGCATATATTGCGGCCCCTCATCTGCCACTTATGGACGATTGGAATAAATACGTAAGAACATAAGTCATGGTTCGCTCTTAATAAATGGCGGCCAACCGGTTATTTCTTATGATTTCGGGTGTCCGCTTTTATCATGTGTGGAGAAAAATGTAATTTAGTAGTGCATTTAAGTGGAAACGAGAACCTTCTACTCAAGCAGTAGCTTTGATCGAAACAAAGGGTACTCAGCCTAGTTCCTTTTTAACACACTTTAAAACCAGACTGTTGAATTCCTCAGAATTGTTGTTTATTGTGCTAAAGCACCAAATCACCACGATTATAAGGCGAGGTAATTTTAGAAATTTCTGAAATCGAAACACGTCTCGCGTTATATTTCGGTTCATGACGCGAACTTAACGTTTCTTTTTAATTTATATTTGCCAACTCACCGTTCTCTGCTTGCCTCTTGGCACTTCACCTTGGGCAACCGTGACGAGCTGGGAGTTGCCACTGTGCATTTTTCTCCGTGTTCCTTCTCATGATTTTGAATGTAGTTATTGGTAAATCAATGTGGTTACGGCATATTAATCGCAAGCTTGAGCAAGATGATCGGCGCTGTTGTGCCGGTGCGGCAAGCGAGCGGGTTTCGGGGTCGCGTGGCCCACCCCAACGCAATCCGTGAAACGCGTTGCCGTGTCCGATTGTATCGCGGGCCCTTGCGAACGACGTTTACGCGACAACCTTGCTGGTTGTCACGGAGGACGATGGCATACTCGCTGACAGCGACAAAGGCCTTAGCTCTCGTCGTTTCACTTCATTTTGCGATGGTAGATCGCAAGAACGACGAATGAAGGCCTGCGGGCATCCCGTCCTCTGCAGCGTATGTTCGCGTTACAAGCGTACTGTATTTTTCTTTCGTTTCCTCATAGTCCAAAAGTCCCCCCTTGCATCATATCTGTGGTCGCGTTATTTGCGCGCAAATACGGTATGCACGCTTAACAATAAAAATAACTTTCCCGCGGTTTTCCAGCCGGCGATAGTAATGAATATTATTTCACACCTGCAGTCCGAAACCCTCTTACAGCCTAAGTTCTCTCGGAACATGTATAATTACCATCTGCGTTGGTCAGCGAGAGAATCGAAGTCTTTTATATTGTACCCATGTGACGGCGCTATAGTATTTAGCGCCCAATGTAGATGTTCGGCAGAGCATGCGCTCCGCTTTGTGTACGTATACGCACGGCAGGTATATTGCTGGTTAGAAAAGTTTTCCATCGAAGTAAGCAACTTCGTGCTACCAGCCTATCCTGTCTGGTATTTGCTTTGGTGAGCGTGGGCTTCGGTCAGTGATGGTGCGACAAGCGACATCTGATAGAACTAATCTCGAGTGTTGTTCCCCGAGAAAGATCAACGGGAAACAAAATTGAATAACATAGCCATTGACCATTACATAGAGTGACCATAGATCTTTGAGCATCATTGACAGAAGTGTGCCAATAGGTGCATTACAATGCGTTAACCGGAAATTAAGGTACAAGCACACCGCAAGCTTCGCCGGCGGTGGTTTTTCTGTGAATTGAACGAGCGAGGTGGTTCTCCGCTGGACGTCGCTGACGTCTCTCTGCTGCCGGCGAGTCCGCTGATTGGTCTAGTCGTCGCGTATGCCGCTCATAGTATACCGTTTACCGATAAATTGAAAATTCGTAATTTTGTCAGCCACTCGTCGATTGACAGTAACCTGCATCTCAGAAGCGCTGCATGTGAGGTCGCAACCACACGTGCTAATTAATTTGCAACCTGGATTGCACTCTGAATCGCGATATCTATCTATGTGTAGCTTCGCATATCTTAAATTTCGGGCTTTAATGAGAACAAGCGTAACGGTGTCCCACGAACACGCGTAGAGTGTGTACGAATGTGTACGAATGTGTACTCCGTCGGTTGCGTATTTCCTTATGCAGTTAGTTCTTGATTTCCAGCTGCAAACCGATCTGTGCATGCTGTGAGATTTCACGAGTGACAAGCGCACGTAAATGTCATCCCTGCCAAAATGTTCACCTCCATTGTGTTGGAAATTATGTAGAAATATGTCTTTCTAGCTCGTTTGTGTTATTACGTTAGAAGGTTCCATCGAATGCGTCGCCATTTGTATTCGAGTTTTTTTACTTCACTTTTATGGAGAGCATGATAAACTAAAATCAGTTTCAGCTATGTTTCTCACCTAAGTGCGTTTTCCACACTGTTGCTTTGCTTCTCAGATAGCATTTGAAGGCGAACTAAGCTTTGCACGCAGGATTGATGAAAATGAACAAAAATAGAAAAGATTACTTCTGGTGGCATCAAAAGTACTGAAATTTTCTGAGGCGCCACCCGTCATTTGAGAACCGTGCATGTGACCCAGGCTTCCAAAGCACGCTCCAATTACTGCGGCGAGTTGACCCTCTTTCACATATCGCCTACTTCCAAAAACTTCTAAACTGCAACACTTATGAGCGCTCAGTAGCCGAAATGTCAAAACAACATTCAATCAGTGTTAAAGCAGCAAAAAAGCAAGCGGTCGTTAGTTTCCATTATTAGTCTAGAAGAAACGTGTTTCCACCTCTAAAGCATTATACTCTGCTTATAAAGGCCTTTTATTTTTATTTTTTCAGACACCACTAAATGACCTTATAGGACTTTGCATTGTCTGGGGGTAAACAAGGCTACTCGTCTGCGGGTGTGAGCAGGAAAGCATTGAGATCAGTGATGACACATCCCTAGATAATGCACTAGTGATGTGCGTATGCCCTTATATTATGATATATACAACATATCCGGCAGCACAGGGACAATTTTTATGCAAGCAATTATAAAGCCATCAGAAGCAAAGAAATATCATGGGCGCAAACAAGATTTTTAAAAAATTATTCACTGCGCTGCGCTTTTAAATCAAACTTACATAAAGACACAGGGTCCTCAGTGACCTGAAACTGCTTTAACTCGAAGTTTTGCTTTTAAACATTAACGTTTCATTAGATCCCATCTTCTGGGAATGAACACTTTGAATAAAAGGTTTACCTCAGGAAGAAATACGTGACTTATTTGTTTCGCCTTTCTTAGAGAAAGAGGCCAGTGAAAAATAGTTTGATCAGATATTTTGGTACAACAATTGGAAAAATAGTGCAATAACATCAGGAATTTAGTGGGGGTGAAATGCTGTCCTGACGTCCCTATCCTGCACACCGCTCGCCACCTTCGAACGTGCGGTGCCGCAGAGCGCAGTTGTGAGGGTATTCGTCCTTTTGTGCAAGGATACCGATGGGGCTTTTTTACGTTTTTTTCTTCCTTGGCATCGTTGAAATGCCCCTACTCAGAGGATTAGTTTCAGTGCCACCGGCGGGAGCGTCTTGCGCAATCTTTCTGCGGCCTACTCAGCTTCTGCTTAGCCGGCCTGCTTCCACGCCATAGCGTCTTGGTTCGTCACAGTCTTCGCCGTGGAAGCAAAAGTTAAAAAGGAGGACTGCGAAGAGCTTAGTGAGCAAAGCTCGCTTAATTCGGAGGAACGACCCAAGCCGACAAGAGCTGGTGCTTCTTCGTTGCCTCTCCCGCATGCAGAGAAGAGGTGATGGAAGAGGGGGGAGGGGGGATTGTTCTCACCGCATCCTCCTTTCTTCTCGGGCGCCGTCTCTAAGCGTCGATAACGGTCACGCCATAATAAGCGTCAAGCGTCACGCCATCATAAGACATCAACACATTGCGATCAGTCACGCAAGAAATGGCCATTTCTTGAAGTGATCCAACTGATGTGACTGAATCGAAAGGTCATACAAAACATGACACTCCATTGGGCCATTTGTTGACATGTGCAAGAATGGCCCTCGGAGTGCCAGCTAGCGCTGCTCTTGGCCAAAGAAACGGATGTTTCAGATGCGCCGCCTCAGCTCCAAGAAAGGTAAAGGCAGGATGGACCGCCACGGCAGCGTAATTCGTAAAGCACGGCACGCGTAATGCGAGGGGTGTGGGTTCGGGATGTGGGCGGGATGTCGCTTTCAAATACCTTTTTTTTTATATAACACATAATTAGAAATAATTATTTCCCCTATGTTTTCTCTTGCTCGATTGTCTGTTACTTCATTAGCCTGTGATTAAAAATTAAATGAGCCCCTCAAATTTCTTCATTCTTATCGTCTCTCTCTCTCTCTCTCTCTCTCTCTATATATATATATATATATATATATATATATGCACTTGAGAGATATGCGTTGTTGAGAACTATATCGGTGTATTGTCTATTTTTTCGTATTGTGCGTGCGTGCGTGCGTGCGTGTGTGTGTGCGTGCGTGCGTGCGTGTGTGTGTGTGCGTGTGTGTGTGTGTGTGTGTCTGTTTGTGTGTGTGTGTGTGCGTGTGTGTGTGTGTGTGTGTGTGTGTGTGTGTGTGTGTGTGTGTGTGTGTGTGTGTGTGTGTGTGTGTGTGTGTGTGTGTGTGTGTGTGTGTGTGTGTGTGTGTGTCATTGCATATTGGCTTTATATGACAGTGACTGGTAAACATCGCATGCCTCGGTCTCCTTTCTTCTCGTTCATATAATATATGCATGTTGTAAAGTCCAATCCACTTACAACAGTATGTGATATCGCTACTAAATTCGAAAAACAGCTCATTTGTACATAGACCACAAGCGGTGGCTGATCTTAAAGTTTCCCATTGGCATCGTTTTCCCGACTGCCATAGGCCATCTTGCAGTGTAAGTGCGAAAATCCCAGCGTATGCCCCCTTCTCTCAAATGTCTATGACCTCCTTTCAAGAGCGTCCAAATCGACTTTGAATTGTTTTTGGAAATTTTTAGATGTTTTTGAACACGCTAAGTCGGCAGCCCAGGCATTCGCTTCGTTTTCAGGTCAGCCATGCTCTGGTCATTTACCTAATGTTATCTCCGCATTCCAAAGCAGCCATAAAAGAAAAAAGGAACCGAAATAATTTTTGCGGGCATTTTGGCAGAGGCACCGGCTCCCTGGAATGTCCTCTCGATGAGCGTTGAAGCCCGTGATGCAAGGCGGTCTCGCGTCATCAAATAAATGCGGCCGACATCGTATGGGAGATCTAATGACGCGCGCAGTCATGAGAGGATAGCACGCATTTTATGCATCTTGGAAGTCTGCTGGAGCTTTCGATACGCATGAACTGTTAAGCCCGGAAAGAGCGCTGGCATGAAGTAAGGAACACGAAATGCGCTGGAAGATGATTGCAGAACGTTTCACTCGTGCTTTTGTGTGTCTTATAGGGCAGTGTGCAATCGATTTCTTTAACGATATGTCTAGTGAAATTCTTCTAAAATCACCGTTGTGTAACGTTTGCGATCTGTGTGGTATATATAATGGAGGCATTTCTCACTTCAATGCAACGCATCATTAAAAAATGTATTTCCTACGCTTGAGAGCAACGGTGAAGCAATACACTATGAATACAACCTATCTAAAACCTTGTGCAGAGACTGCCGGCTATGTGAAGTCTAGTATAAGGTTCATAGTCAACACTAAAATTAAGCAAACACCACTGATTGATTTAACACCAAGGCTGTGATAGACGCCGTATATCACAGAAGGCTTGGCTGCATTCCCCATAGGTTATTCGTGCTTGCTGTACATTGCGCTTGGTTTAGTACGTGAAAAAAAACGACAGAGGAGAAGCAGGGGTGCCTTAATGTCTCTCATCTGTCCTTTTTCACGTTCTAAACCACGCGCCAGAACAAGAATGTGCAGCAAACCTAACCACCAACTTGCGCAAGAAGGTATTTTGTTATTTGGACTTCTTAAAGTCGTTCATTCGTTAATTTCATTTCTATATTCTGCACAATGGTAATGCTGGGAACCTGGACAGAAGATTCACCGACGATTACGACACTACCTAATTCGAAATTTAAATATTAAATTATGGGGTTTTACGTGCCAAAAGCACTTTCTGATTATGAGGCACGCCGTAGTGGAGGACTCCGGAAATTTCGACCACCTGGGGTTCTTTAACGTGCACCTAAATCTAAGTACACGGGTGTTCTCGCATTTCGCCCCCATGAATATGCGGCCGCCGTGGCCGGAATTCGATCCCGCGACCTCGTGCTCAGCAGCCTAACACCATAGCCACTGAGAAATTCGAAATTTGAGTACAGCTGTATACGTGTTTTCATCTCGCAGTACATTGGCTGGCGCGGACAAACGGCACGGTGTGGCGCGACTGCCTCGCTAATCGGGAGATCGATAGAGGAGGCGCGTGGTTGACGAGTGGGCGCGATTATATACCAGCAGCCGCCGCAGACAGACCTCCTCTCATGCAGCCCTTTGTGTCCATACAGACGACGCCCGCTTCTCTGGCACCATCTCGTAGTCATCGTAGCCATCGTCGCCGCACTTCTCACACTTTCTCCATACACTCCTCCTCCGTTTTCCGCTGCATGGTTCCGCTGCACCCTCCTCCTCCGTTCTCCTCCTCGCGCTCTCTTCGCTGTCGCCATCTTTCATCTGCCGCTGCGCTCTGCGTTCGCTTTCATCCTTCGCTGCGTTCGTTGGCTCGGTTACGAGGGAGAACGCTGACGCTCGCCGCAGCTACAGGCGTCTGAAAGCTGCACTCTAAAAGCTTGTCTTATGACAGCTTGACGAGGTCATTTAGGGCACCTAAAGTTTATTGCAGGATGCCTTTTTGTTTCTCACCAGAGTGCACCCATGACAATTGCAATTTCCACCCGGAGCATCATGCTCCGACGTACTGAGCTACGGCGGACGGCGACCACGATTCTGCGCTATGGTTCCGTTCACGCATCACGAACCTGTAACTTAAGTTCGTAGATATAACTGTCGTCTGGAGAGCAGTGTTTTCTTGTCGCGTTTTGTTTAGCTTGAGGGCTTCGTTTATTGTTGTACAAGCGTGCGCAGTACCTCCTGCAGTCAAATTCGTATGCATGCGTTTTCCTTTCCTACCACCTTCTGCAACTCTCTGTCTCCCTTCACTCAGTGTAGGGTAGCAAGCCGGATCGTCGTAATCTAAACAATTCCCTGCCTTAGTCCTCACATTTCTCTGTCTCACTCTCAGGCTCTCATACGTGCTCGGGAAGTTTCATTTACAGCTTTCGTACCATCGACATTCATCCTGTAGGTTTCCAAACAGCATGTATTATGTTTCTGATGTACTGTACAATAAACCTAGAACTTGAAAGTTGACGAATGTTACCATGCCAATGATTTTGTTTTCCCTATATGTTGCGTACGATCACAATTAGAGTACATTTCTAACGACTTCCCTTGCAGCTTCAAATATTTGTATCGATAGTCAACTGGGAAGTTAACTATTCCAGAACATGAAAGGATAACAAATATTTTACCATGATCAAAATATGTTGTTTGCATTACTTCGTAGCTCGATTGATATCTTGGTAACTAAATGTCATTCCTCGCGCTACGACAAACACGCACCATGGTATGCATTAAATATGGTCTCGGAAAGCTTTAGCAAATGATGAAACTGCGCAGCGCTGTGCTAGTGTGTTAGATACGCAAAATGTACAGGTATAGTGCATCGAGACTGTACGAACACAGAGATGGTAGGCTATGCAATATTCCAACAGCACATTCGCAAGCCCTCCGAGAAAGCAATTTCCCCCGTGCACGACGATCAGCATCGCACCGGTTCCTAAGACTTTGCTAATGCTGTGGTGCAACTTCGACGCAAGAGTCTGAGCCCCAATGTAGGAACGTCGACGCAGTTCTTTCGTTGCCAGTTTCTTTGCTACTCATGGCGACGCGCCGAGCTTAAGTGCAGGGCATATGTACAGTGTCATCTCATAGATATTCCTGGAGCAGACATATCAACATGAAGAAGGAGCGTACAACAACAACATGAGTTATGGGCTGACTTTCTCTGAGTCCACCTGATTCGTGTGCGGGTGTACAGAAGAACCTACGCAGGTGCAACTAACAATTGTCGTTATACAGTTTGTAGTTTCATTCTTTCTTCAATTTATATATGCGAAATTCTCAGTATGGCCCTACGTGAGACGCCGTAACAGAGACAGCATGCGTGACTGCTTAAGCCAGTTCGGATTTAAAGGAAGTAACTCACCATGGCAGACCGCCCATCAATAAGGCAGAGATCGTGGAATCAGGAAAGTATTTAAATAGTATGAACGATTTTGAAGAAAGAGACCTCTTGCCTGCGAATCTTTTTTCCTTGCTAGTAACGCCCCCCTCTCGTCTTCCTCGTTGAATATTAACTCTACTACGCCTTTATGGCAAGGTCATTCATCGCGTCGCAATGACCTTGAGCCGCCAAAGTGCGTGTGTGGCAGGTGTCACGTCACGCCACGTGATCCGCTGCGGAAAGGCGTCGCAGCTGCGCTCGCTCGGAGCCTCGCCGCTGCGGTACTACGTGACTAGGCAATGGTTTAACGGCTGCCTTCGCCGGCGCTTGGTCGCTCAGTCTCGCTGTGGATGGCGCGCCGGCCTGGCCGTCTGTGCGCGTGCTTCAGCGCAGTCGACAGGCTGAATCCAATCATCCAAGCAGATATAGCTTGACGGCAGGCTGCGAAATCTCAAGCAAAGGCAAAGTTGCCTGCTGAAACACCGGAGCAAAGAGAGGCCAGATTAGCACGTTACAGAGAAGCTTACCAAGCGCGGAAGAGTGCCCAGATCGAAGCTTCTGGAATCGCCGGGGTTGTTCAGCAACATGAACCACTGGGAGAAGGAGAAGAGGCCGTGGGTACAAGCAGCGGCACTCACAACTAACTATTGTCGAACCACGCCCATCGGCTGGCGGCAAGCTCGACTGCGACGGCCAGGTTTCACCGCGACTTCACGGAGAAACCGTTCGGCAGCGTGTGTAACGTGTGTGAAAGAATGTGGCCTGAAACACTGTGCGCATAGTCTTTGCGAAACCAAGCCAAACAGACATTTGGCTCGTGACAACAAAGCTTACAAGAGTTAAATCTCAACCAATTTTTAAAACAAAATCTGAGGAAACTGGGCGATTTAGCAAGCAGCAATGTTCAGGGAACGCCTGAATGCACGTTTTATCCCGAGATGCACTACAGCACTTTCGAAGTGTGTTTCGCTATCACAACGACAGCAGACTGCGTCAGCAAGCAGTAATGCGAGTGCAGGGATACATAGCGGGAAGAAATATAGCTAATGTCGTGCATAAATATCGCTTTTAGAAACAAACAAACCGAAGGCTACAGCCTTTGTACACTAGCGTTAAGGAAGCAGATTCTGACCACTAAACGACATGATTTGTCAAGCATTTGCCTTAAGTTGTCATGTAGAGAGGCCCACCTAAAAGTAGGCCTGTCGAGGGCAAATATAGCATACCCTTACGCTGGAGACGGTCGTCACTTACTCCGACCAAGTGCATCTAGAGCGGAGAGAGGGTTTCTCCTTCAAACAGCAGCAGTTAGTTTTCTGTCGGCATCCTTTTCTGATTCCTTCTGCTTCTTGGTCCTACCCGCGTTTCTTCCAGTCGACAGAACAAGTAAAGCTAGTGTGAGGAGGAGCGGCTCAACAACCCGACGAGGGGATCCATTTCCATGCAATGACACAGTATGAAAACGCGAGGCGGCAGCCGCCACCGAAACGGCGCGGTGAGGCGTCTTTATTGAACGCCGGCAGACCCCTTGCCCCCTGCGGTGACACGGTGAAGGCGCCTTTCAGTGTCGTGTATGCGCGTGTCTTCGTCTCCGCTCACCGGGATACGTCCGCCTCTGCCATTGCCGTGTTCGTGCGCGCGCCCCCTTCGAGCCTTAGAGACGGTGTCGAGCCTCCCTAATAACGCGCTGTCACGCTGCGACAAAGCGAAACGACAACGTCTTTGGCCCCCGACATCACTCTCAGGACTGACAGTTATTGGTGCTACAACCGGTGTTTACGGGTCGTGTTTCGGACGCGTGACGTGAGTGAAAGAAAGTGTTAAATTATAGATTGTTGTGCGTGCGTGCGTGCGAGCGTGCGAGCGTGCGTGCGTGCGTGTGTGCTTGGAGGGTGTGTGGAGAGGAGGCAGTCTTTTGCGTATAGTTCGATTCACTACTCAGTTAGCACAGAAGCTGTTTGATTCTTTCCTAATAAAAAATGCTATTTTGAAATCGAATGCCTTATTTTTTTTAATAATCATCCATGACATGCGAATGATTGGAAAGCAGTTTTGTAACAAATACGTAGGTGATAGTTCACTTCCTTGAGTCGCGAATCGATGCATTCAAAAGATAAAGCCAGCTGAATTATTAGGAAAGCTTCCGTTGTGTTGGACTTACACATTACGAAAAACGTACGTAAAATATTCGATTCGTGGCCATCATTATGCAAGTCGCATTTGAATTTGATTCCAAAACTTCTTACTAGCGCCTCTAGTCATATGGTAGCGCACGACGAAATCTATGCTATACCGTCGTAGTGCAACAAGTGACGATCGTGCAAAACAAAGAACTGGAAACAAAAAATGCTGGCATATCGGAGCAAGCATAGGTGGAGACCATGAGCGCACACTTTACGTACACACATGCGACACGCCCGTGGAAATAAGCGGCACGCACGAAGAGAGGTCCGCTAAATTGAATACACGTGGATCGTGCGGCTTCGCTGATGAGGTGCTGATGGAGGCGAAACGAGCAGCACTTTTCTGCTCTCGATCAACACCCCTTGCGGCTGGCGCATGCCGATAGAAACGCCGAGATGCCCCGGGGCCAACCAGGAGGCGCGAGGAGAAAGGGATATGCATGGGGTGAATGAAGACGAGGTAAAGAAAAGGGAAGGGAGGAAGCACGAATGCAAAGGTGAGAATCAACTCAGCGCCAGGGAGAGATGGCAGCGGATAACGGTGCGGGGCGCTTTTGATACCGGGCGACCGTGCGGATATCGACCGGCCAATTAACGGGCTTAACGGACTGCGCCGACGCAAAATCAATAAGGTAGCAAAGCCTCCGTTTGTCATGATTAGGCGCTTCGGTGCGCTCTCTCGTCGGGCTCGCTGTGCGAGAGCACACCGTGTCAGCGATGCAGAAGGAAGGAAAAGTAACTGATCCGCCGGGCACCAGTAAAAAAAATAAAAATGAATGAAAGCTTAGGCAATAGAGTGAGATAGCTACGCTGCGCTGCACGCATTATTCCAAGTGTAGCGGGCTTTTGCAAGAAATTGCATTTGGTTCGTGCAAAAGTAGTTTTAATTAATGACGACAGTCGAGGCGCTATTGCTCGAACAGTTACACTTCTGCGCTGTCTCACTTTGAGAAAATGTAAGTATGTGTTCGCGAATGGCATGTTTTCGACCCCCGCGACACTTCCATTGTCATCTCCCATACCCTCTCGTTGGAATTTCGACGACGGCTTCACTCAACTTTTCATTCACCCCGTTTAATATCCAATATTTGCTCCCGCACAGTGGGCTTTTTCTTCTTCTCTTAATCTTTCCTTCCCCTTTTCCTTTCCCCCAGTGTAGGATGGCCAACCAGGCTCCTTCCTGAGTAACCTCATTGATTTTGGGAAGTAACCGCAAGGAACGCACGATACTTGAAGGCAGCGACAAAACGAAGCGGTTGTTTGCGTATTGCGATGCGTATTGCTTGCGGTAACTTCCTAAAATCATGAATCAGCAACTGGCCTACACCCACACTCTCCTGATTCACCTCGCTGCCTTTCATTTCTCTTTTCTCACTCTCTCTCTCTTTCTCTTTCGCTCGCTCGCACGCACCGTATAGAGCGAGTAACTATTACTGCCTCGTGAGGTAATCTGATCTGCATATTAAGGAACTCTGAGTGAGACTTCCGTGTGTAAGCCAAAACGTTTAACCCCTTCGCCCACACCGGTTTGGTCAGCGTTCTGTTCTTCTCTTCCTTAATATGAATTTAAATCCTTACCTGAGGAGATATGATTTTACTGCGCGCACTTCGATGGTGCAATAATATAGAAGTTCGTTGTAGAGTCCCATTTTTATATGAGAAGGTTACCGATTGGTTACCGAATTTCGAAAAGCCAGGGCCTTCTTTATAGAAAGAGCAGAACAACGGCTCAGCTTGTGTTCAGCTTTATTCTATACCTCGTGCGCACGCTGCATAGCACGCGCGCACCTCTCACTTTCTTCCTTCTTCTCTGTGAACGCCGCAACGTGGTGTAACTTAACATGTAACTTGAAACGAGCGTCCCAACGCACTGGAGGGTTCAGTTCCTCTTGGCTCTTTTCTAAACATTCATCTTTGGCATCACGACATAATATAAATCGTTTACAGGACGCTAGTATCAGCGATACATTTCAGGCAACTGCATATGGTAGTCACCTTGAACGGAGCTGCCATGGCAACGCAGGCACCGTAGCCAATCTTGGTCCAACACTTGGCTATAATGGCGCTACATTGAATCGGTTATAGGATGGACGTCAGTCCTACATTAGTCAAATGTCCAGTGCTACATTTAGGACGTGAGTCTGAGCAACAGCTGTCACTCTAAAAAGCGCCCTGGCGGTGGCCGTGCCGGCATGAAATCCTGTTAGGACACGAGGGATCGTACATCCGCTCTGCAAGGTGTTCGCAGTTTTCAGCAGAGTGCGATATGTTTTCTGCGGATAGTAGGAACAAGATAGTTATTATGGAGGCGAATGCAGTGCTCGACACTTCCTCGTAAAGTCGGACACTTCAAAGCCATGGAAAGAATTTACGTCACACACAAAAAAAGAAGAGACATTATTGAGAGAAACCGTATAAAATGGCTGTTATTTTTGTTTGTGTTGTAGTGTGTTATTCTCAGAGAGATCCAAGCAAAACGGCTGGGTTGTAGGAAGACGGAGATGAAGCGATAAACAGCTAGTAACAAGGTACGAGCCACGCTTTGAGGCCACAACAACAAATATTTTTACAAAGCTGCTTTATTGCGCCCGTAATTATATGGACAATCCGGTAAATCTTTCGCCGGCGGCGTTACCGTGAGGCTTGATATAAAGCCCAAATACGAATTCAAATGTAAAGCCCAAGTGAGTTTTACTAAGCGCAACAAACGGAGCCCATACACGAGCTCGACGCTTGGCGCACGTGCTTCATATCTGAACAGATCAAGATGTGCCTACAGTACACTATGCGTGTAGTGCACTATGCATGACCGGAATTTTTATGGGGTCATTAGTGCACAGCGGCCACAACATTAACATAGAGGGTCTACACAAGCAGGCACACGGGCGTTCCGCTTTCTTCGGGACTGAACTGCTTTCGGAATGAACATGCGGCGTTAGAATTTTCGTTGAAAACATGCGGGTACAAAAATCAGAGAAAAAAAGAACTTGCATATCCCGCGCCCTGTGGTAATCTATGGTATGCGAAGTAGTGTGCGGCGAGCCTTCCAAGTTTACGAAACGACCATGAGAGCGCCAAGACGTAGGTGGCTAGATATATACTCTCAAGTTATATATATATATATATATATATATATATATATATATATATATATATATATATATATATATATATATATATATATATATATATATATATATATATATATATATATATATATACACACACACAAAGGAAAGTTTTGTGTCCTGGGAGACATCAACCACAAGCTACCTGTTTCAGCACAGTTAAGGTGCGTTCAAGTTCGTGGCCAAAGAGAGCTGATGAAAACTCTTCGAGGTTCTCTTTATAAAAAGGCAAAGAGTCCTGTCAAGAAACCTTTTGTAACAGTCCTAAGTCGATCACAAGAAAATAAAAACGCAATGCATATTGCGAATGACCATCCTCGTTTCTAGGTAATGACCCTGTCGTCATAATTGAATAGTTTGCATGTCTTTTGTGCACTACGCACTTTTTTAACGTTAATAGAAAGCTTTACTTTTAGTCACGGTTCCGCTTAAGCGCAGTGGGTATATTTTCAATAAACTTGTCTTCTTTCCAGGGTTCCTACCAATTTATTTCATTGTAATCATGTCTTGCTTCAGATTATCTGAGGCAAACCATTTAAGAAATTACAACTGTTTCTTTTTTTTTCAAAATATATTGTCCCTTTCCAGTGATCACAATCACATAAACGACTAAACGCTAAACATAACTGACTATCAGCATAAGAATAATGATATCTTCCCAAATTTCGAGATCATCAGGGTTTTTCAAAAGTAAACCAAGGAAAATCTGTCGCAAGGTACTGATATCGCTGACAGAAACGTTTCGAAAGCTGTGTCAAACTCACAGCAACCAAAAGCTCGAAAGTGGCAAAATACTTCATTAATTGAAAAGTATATTCTCGTCAATCACCTTAATAATCTCTATGACACTAGGCAGACAGAAATCGTTGTTTATCTGTCTAAAAAGGGAAAGCTGGGAAATTTTACCACCGAGACACTTGCTACATCGGTTGAATGTGCACGCGCTACAATGTTTGTATCACCGTGGAATTGGGCATCATGATGCAAGCCCTGTGCCTCGTCACACTCACGAGCTCGTACGATCGCTAAAGTGATAAAAAATTAGGTATTGAGAACATTGCCAAATGCTCCTTGAAGTTTGCTTCCCTTTTAGCAGCCAGTTTAGTCATTTAAGCATTGCCTGGCTACATTCTAAGCGTTCTTGTTGTAAAACAGTATTTACACAAGGACATAAAACGCCTCAAAAGAAGGTAAAGCTCCCTTCTCAAAACTCGGCGATTCAAAAATCACAATTGATTTCGCGAACGTAAAACGTCGCCAAAACAGCCTAGATGTGTAACGGTGAATTTTTCCACGTTTGTCAGGGCATATTAATCTTCCTAACGACAGCCCCTGCGTGCAACGATAGCCATTAACGAAAAAGGAAGAAAATAGGCCAAGAATATTTACCATCACCTGACCTCGCGCAAGCAAAAACACGATTGCCGGCACACTTAATCTTCATGTCAAGTGGACAAAATTGACAAAAAACAGATACGAAACACGAAGCAGTTGCTGGATGCAAAAAAGCAACTTCCATACATGCAGCAGTGCATGCATGCACGCAGACTACACAAGATGTATCACCTGTGAGTGCCAGCCACCCATCTCTGCCTTCTTTCTCTTCGTTTTTATTACCTTCACCGTGTCGCAAGTTCCTCGAAAGAGTCTTCTCTTCTGGAGGCAGGTCCAGACCATTACCAGCTAGCTTTTCGCAGAAAGCAAAGTCATTTATCTTGTTTGTGCTTTTGCTTGCCGCGACGCATCTTGCTCACCTGTGCATCGTTCTGCTCTTCTTCTCCTCCTCCTCGCCCACCCATCTCTCTCTGTGCCTGGATTTTTCTTCCCTAAACGATCCCCCCTTTCCCTCTATGTATCTGGCTTTTTCCCCTTTCCTACCATATCTGCCCCCCCTTCCCTACAACCAATTCCACAACAAACTCTCGTTGCGTACGCAGTGTGCACAATAATGAAGAACGGCACCTTCTCCATCATCGCGCCCACCACGGCCACGTCTTACGCCACCCTGGCGTCGTACGCCAACACTTTCCGGATGCCCTTTGTGAGCCCCGCATTTCCACAGGTAAGAACGGGACTCGCGACAAGCCGCGCATTTCTCAAGTCGAGGAAGCGAAACTTTCCTCGCTTTTGCCATTGATTTGCTTTCCCTGCTCCTCTTTCTTTCTGTCATTCTTTCTTGCTGTCTGTCTCTCGCTCTCTCTTGGTTTCCTTCTTTCTCTCTTTCTTGGTCTTCGTGCACGTTTATTCCGCACTGCCTCTCGCGTCCTCCATCATTTCGCAACCTTGCGTCACTTCTTTTCGCCCGAAAACCGTGCATGGTCTTTTTTTCTTTTTTGCTATCCTAGAAATAGAAAGCACTCCTCTTCTAACATTTGAGTCACCTTAGGTCCAATAGAAAAATGTTTGTTTCCTGTCACTTCGGTAAATTTATTTTTCATGACTATTTCGGAAAGATACCTTCACTGCGAGGCCTTTTCGCAATCTGGCGCAGACGGATTCAGGTGCTGCGGTATTTGTACGCCCCCTTGAATTTACCCGGGAAAACAGAAAGGTTTTGCTGCGTTCGAGACCGGCGTTCATTGTCATAATAATTTGGACAGCTTCCTTTCAAGCTTAAGAACTGTAAAAGAGACGAAAAGAAAAGAAAGAGCCTTAGTTTTCTTATTTTGTCAAACATCTACCATTATTGGGCCCAGAATACAAAGTAACATAGCTTTCGCTAGTTCCGTGACAACTGTTGCGCGATATACCACGTGTTTCAGGGACGTCTACGTCTAGCTATTAAGATAAGGAATGCGAGATAAAACCAAATTTGTGACGACGAAGCTCGATCGCAGCGGAGGACATAAGCATTTACGAGGTAATCACCAATACCGCTGTTAGATCGCAGAACTTTCACTAATCAACTTTTCGATTGATTACGTTAGGAGGCAATGTTACAAATGAAGAATAGGAGTCAACCAGTACAGAAAACGTAACATTTTACCAGAAATTTTGTGCCTAGGAGGAGGAGAGAAAAGGAGAGGGAAGGGATATTCACCAGAAATGCGTCAGGTTGCCTACCAACGCTTGGCGACGAGAATTGGGGAATATAGAGATCAGAGAGGGAGAGGGGGGGGGCGGAGGAGAGCGGCAGTGAGTTGCGCGTACGCGCGCGGAGAGCACCCTTAAGTCAAAGGCGTTCACACATGCAAGTCGCTCTCATGAAACCCAAAAGTGCCTTCACAGCAGTGTGGGCCAACGAGTGATAGGGGCAATCTTCGAGTAGCGCCTGCACGGACAATGGCCGATCGTCCAGTCGTCGCAATGCAATAGATTGTGTTTGTCTTTCCGACCGAAATCGGTGAGAGTGGCACAATAAGTGCTCAATCTTTATTTCGCTAAATAAATAATTTGGCACATATGCGTGCTCAATGTGTACCGCGAAATGCATTGTTCTTCCAGCGAACGATTTTCAGTGCTGCCCTTTTCCACAGTGAGGAAGTGTATCAACTGTAACAGTCATGCAGCAACGATGCAACAGCGATGCGCCAGCAAGGCTCGGAATTTCTAGCGAAAGTTCATGCTTCGAGCACTGGCTAATTTTACTTCTGCAATCACAACATGTCCTCACAAATAGGTCGAATGTCCTCATAAATCACAAACTTAAACTATTCGTAATGATCACTGGTAAACTTGTTGAATAAAAAATGGGCTGGCCAATTAACACGCACATCTTGCAGTGCGCCGCTTCTACAGAGCTTGGTCAGTATATATCGCCATTTTGACGGGGATGTATTATTATTTATTAAAGTGACGCTTTCTGTTAATCAAACTCGACATTGCCTTCAACTCCCCATATTTTTTGCATGATTGGCATTCTCGCTATCATGTTTGCAGCATGCACGAACACTTTCACAATTACCACAAAAACAGCGACGTAGGTTCAAATTACGCATGCTTGAATTTGCTTCGTGTTCTCAGATAACGGACGTGAGACCGGCGCTGTACGGGATAAGCCTGCGACCCCGCTACCTGCCGGCCATTGTGGAAGTGATCAAGCACTACCGCTGGAAGAGCATCCTGTACCTCTACGACTCTGACGATGGTGGGTGCATGTCCGACTCGAATGAAATTTTACTCCCCCCCTCCCCCCCTCCCTATTTTTCTACAGAGCTACAGATATGAGGACTTGTAGCAGATAAGTCCCGCGGCATTCCGCGAGGTGGAGGAAAGGTCATGAAAGGGCAAATTGTGATCCACCCTAATGTAGCGCGAAGCTACATGTGTTCCCTTAGTAGCTTTGCGCTATATTTGCGTGGATGACGATTTTACCTCTCGTGACACTTTCTCCACCTTGCCGGATTGCGCAGAACCTATTTGCTAAATTCGTTGTCCCCGTGCTTAGAGTTGTCGATTAATTCGCCCTGACGCTGCGAACTGCTAGCCTCCTGGTTAGCTCACATGGTAGAGATACCGTCCCGGAAAGGCGTTGGTTCCGGGTTCGACTCCCGGGCCAGGACAAATTTTTTCTCAACCGCAAAGCTTTATTTCTTAAAAACTTCTACGTGTTCGTTTTTAGCTTCGTGTTAAAATTCGGGTGGATGTTTTTCCTCTCTCAGATCAAGGGACTGTGGGGAAAAACTGTTTTGAAATAGCTCGAGTGTTTCATAGCTCCCGGATAAATTTCGGAACGTTAACAATTCTTCATGAAACAAAGTAACATTACACAAACGCCAGGGCCGTATTTACGAAACGCCCTCACGCTAGAACTGTTCGTAAAGGAAAATTTTAGCCCAATGCTGATGCTGGACATGTTATTACAGAAGGCGCATGATCAATGGAAAAGAACACTTGCGAAAGAAAAGCTTGGTGAATTCGTTCGCGGATTACTGTAAAGTAAGTACACCAGGAAACAAAAGAGCTATGCAGATAACAATAAAGATTGACAACATCACTATAATTAGGTGACAATCATTAAAATGTTTTTTTTTCAGAACAGACAATCTAGATTTAAGCACGCTAAACGGCAGTATTAGGCTTAATATAGCAGTAAAGTATCCTTCTAAACTACCATTTGCATATATTGGCCGGTAAAATACATACATTACTAGAAGACAGGAGAACTATGAAGGCCGAAGCTTTCCTTTGAATTTTCTCCCTACTATGCGGTACCTAGCTGTGCGTGATTGTGAAGTCGTGATTTTGAAAGTAATTTTGCGCGTTAGAACCAAGAAAGAAAAACGTTATCATTCCGTATTCAGAAAAAGGTCCTTGTGCTAAAGCTGTTAGTACGGGCATATGTCAGCCAATCCTGATGTCGAACGTACCATTGGTGAAACCGGCCGTTCAATGCAAGTGGTCCATACGAACTAAAACCTTTCTGAAGTCGGTCACTGAAGCCTCGCTAAGTTTGAATGCTTGGCTGCTTTGGAATTTAGTGTATAATCCTTGTTTACCCCCCCCCCCCCAAAAAAAAAAAACTCAGCGCTCTTCCGCCCTGTGAAGAAGGATGACCAGCCAACCTGTGTATGTGGGCCCCTCAATGGCGAACTGCATCTCCGCCGCGGGTCGGCCCGGTATTGCGCTATCTCCGGTATCCCCACATGTGGGAAGTACTTAACTTGTAAACGGGACAGGTGTGGGTATGAGTTCGTTTGCAGGTGGTGCCAGTCCCTAGCCTGGAGTTTATTCACAGCTTTGCGTGGGGGAGTGTACTGTGTTGTTTCGAGACGTTTGTGCAACAAATACTGCAGGACCAGTGTCTCGAAAGAACACAATACACTCCCCCACAACATGCCCTCAATAAAACTCCAGGCTATAGGGAATGAAGCCGCGTGCAAGCAAACACATACCCACACTTGTCCCGCCTACACGCAATCGCGTCCCGGACAAGTCCCTGGCGTAGCAAACACACAGCGACACTCATGCACATAAAAAACGAATGCACCGGCCGTCCGGACGAGGCAATCTCGCCACGAGTGACAGCATACACACTCACTACGTGGTCTTGGGAGGGCAAGACTCTCCGAACTGGACCTGGGAAGCCAACTGGCGACCCTTGACCAGGCCCGGCGAGCCGCGATTGCCTGTGGAGCCCTGGCAGAGGGAACCACCTGGAAATTAACCGCACATAGATTTCTGTATTAATAAAGTTTTACCCCCCCCCCCTGACACCTGCTTCACCTCCCCCGCAGGTCGGCCCCGGTATTGCACAATCTTCGGAATCGGTTCACGTGTGAAACATTGTTGGTCTACGCGCGGACACGATCTGCCAGATCATAGCCATAGACAGCTTCACTATAAAATGAACTCCGTCTTTATATGCTTCGGCACAAACTCAAGCACTGGGTATGCTCATACAAGTTATATCGAGCGAGATAAGTTACAATAAATGGGTGCAAAGTAGTTTGAACTTGAAGCGTCTTGAGTTGAAAGAAAAGATCATAATTTAGGCTATAGAATAAAACCAACTTTCGTTTCACGTGCTGTTATTTCTCCCGCAAACATTTCGCGCTGTCGTTCGACATGGCCTAACAGGACTGTCAAAACGCCTTTTAAAATGGAACAAGCTGCCAAGGAAGGCTTGCACGCTCGTCGAGCCCTATTCAAATCACATTACTCACTTCCAAACACGTGCGCTCTTTCCTTGAATGTCGTCTTGTCTTGGCTCTTCGGCTGTCTCCTATTTGAGCTGAAGAATCGCGCTTTATCAGAACCAACTGGTTCAACAGTACATTCTCGCAACGTACGTTCACTTGGTTCTGCCTCTTTCTTTTTCTCGTCCTGAGTCGCGAACTTCATATTTCGGTAATCACACTCCAGAAGTAACATAAAAGATACCAACAGCAAGGAAAGCTTTCATCCCTGTGTCAAGTTACACCAGTCGGGCGTAATCCCGTGCCAAAAGTTTTCGCTCCCGCATACACCCGGCGACACGTCCGCTGCCCCTGAGGCGAATATGGCAGGATACGCGGCCGTGACTCCGGTCCGCTTCTTCTGTTCTCGCGCACCACACGCACAGAGATCCCAATTTTCTTCGGTTCAGGGCGCGAGCACGGAGCCCTTTTGCGTAGCTGGATGGGGAGGGGGCGGTGGGGTGCAAACCCTGTCGAGGAGAACAGTTCTCGGAGAAAAAGATCAGCCTGCGAATGCCGCAGGAACTTGTTCCGAGGAACTAAACAAACTGAAAAAGGAAAAAAAAGGAAGGAAAGACGGAAGAATGAAAGAACGAATACGCGCTCCCTTCTTTGCTGCCCCCTGTTTCTCGATGGGGCCCGGCCGCAGCGTCCCAGCAGCACATTTCTTGCCCTGCGCCTCCTCAATCGAGACCACGCGGCGGCTCCGTTTGATTACGTGCCGCGGAATCTGAGACAGCGAAAATTTTCGCACCGCGTCTTCGACGTTTTGCGTGTCGGCCCTTCACGCTTTTTTTCTTTTCTTTTTCTTTTTTCTTCGTGACTTCTTGCTTTCCGCATTCTCGGCTGTTATTGCTGGGCGTCCGAGATGAGATTTCCCTTTCTCATCGTCTCCTTCTTACTCGCTCGCTCGCTCTTTTATACACTGCGGTCTTCGTGCCCGCGCCTTGAAGAGCTGGGATCGATAAAGAAGCACCGTGTTTTTGCATGCCATCCCTTCGATCAAGCCTTATAACGGAGGCTGCTTCCCCGAGAACCGTTCGCAGCTGAGTGAACAGCTCAGCTCTGTGTCTCGGTGATCGTCCGTTTTCTTGGAAGGCAGACATGCCGCAAGAAGAGCTATGTCATCCAATTCGCTTTGTCTTAATTAACCTTGCTTCTTTTTTGCAATACTTCTTTTCCTTGAAATTCTATGAGTGACCGAAAACTAGGGCAGCATAAGATCTCTGTTAGGACGATACTATTGCTTTCCATTTATGACTGCGTGAAAAAAATAACGCACTCAAGCATATATGCCAAAGGTCACATGGTGGAAAATCACTGCATTGTCTTTCAGGCATGGCTGACTTTCGAGCGCAGTGTATAATGTACTTAGTGCCAAAGTGTGCGGCTCTGCTCTCAAGGGAAGGTTGTCCAAAGTACGCCGTGACTAATGTATTTTGGCTAAACTTTTGCATTTATATCATTGTTCCAAACGTAGCGTCTTTCTAATCAGGTTGTAAAGGATCAAAGGTCATAATTATTGAAAGCAATTATTGTCAAAGCCGGGAGTCATCGACTGCTGAGCACTTATGGACACACTTTACGGCTTATAAATGTGCTAAGATGTGAAGTAAACAGAGAGAGTAAAAGATTAAAGCGAACAAGTGTGCGCGACTTCGGTTCTTTCTTTCTTTCTTTCTTTCTTTCTTTCTTTCTTTCTTTCTTTCTTTCTTTCTTTCTTTCTTTCTTTCTTTCTTTCTTTCGTTCTTTCGTTCTTTCTTTCTTTCAATCTATCTATCTATCTATCTATCTATCTATCTATCTATCTATCTATCTATCTATCTATCTATCTATCTATCTATCTATCTATCTATCTATCTATCTATCTATGCAACTAGCAAGCTATTTTTTGGCTTTCTGTCGGTCGGTCCCTCAGTCAGTCAATCGTACAGGGCATACTGCGCTGGTATGTGAAAGGCACATCGCTAATCCAATTCGCTTCTCTCGTTCATCCCCCCCCCCCCCTATACAAGTTGCAGGTACAAAGCAGATAGAGCTGTATTCTTCCTTTCTTTCTGTTTCTTTGATAACCTGACCACGACATCAGCTATGTTGTTTGTAATACACAAAAGGCCAAATAGCATCTGGTGGTCACACCTGGACTGTTGAAGCTGAAACTGAAACCAACAGACAGCGATCAATTAAAGGGGGGGGGGGGGATGAATCAAAGAGCAAAGAGCCAAAGAGTTCGGCAAAATCAGAAGTCACTGCTACCTGCTCTATTCGCATTCGCGGCAATCAACTTACTAGATAAAAAAAAATTCTACGAGAAAAAAAAGAAAGAGAGGGGAAACAAGAGATACACTGGAACAAAGGTAATGACAAGAACGGGAGGCCCGAGCACACAGCACGCACACGAAGAGAACGAGGAAAGCCTCCCGAATGACCCTAATTATGTAAACCCAACAGGCCCGAAATTTGCGCCGCCCTGTCACTAAGAGGCTGGCCAAATAAGGAGTACGACACGGGCCAGAAGGTCAGAGATGTGTTCCCAGGACACTCGGTACACGTGGCTCCTCCGACGTCTTCGTTGTGCACTATCACGAGCCATCCGCCATTAGGGGCGAGAAGAAAGAAAGCGACCAGCGAGCCGGAACGAAAGCTCGTCGCAGTGTCCCCTCTCTCTCTCTCTCTCTCTCTCTCTTCCCGTCTTCCTTGCCGTGAAACCGGCGTCGGCTTTCCTTGGTCCTAATCTCCGGGGTCCCGCGGTGGCTGCGGCGGCAGGCTCCTCTTGCAGGGCCACGAAGCCCGCGCCTTCCCGCCGCTTTCATTAACAACGCCGCTGTGTCGGAGCAGGCCCTCGTACTCGTATAGCTGCCGGAGTGCCGGAGTCGACTACGGTGTCCTCTTCGGTGCCCCTGCCTCGTACCGCACCTATCACCAGCTCCTCCTCCTTCCGCAACACTTACTCCCCCTCCCCCCCCCCCACCCGGTGCCACTTCCTTCTGGCAACCATAGAAGCTTGAGAGCAGGCTGGACAACTTTCTTTCATTATCGGTTGCTGCGGTGATATTAGGCACCATTACGCGTCACCTCTCTGCAAACTGCCTGTGTGTTTGTTACGCTTATTTTATTGCGACTTACGTCTGAAGTCTGCGGTGTGCGTGTCGCAGGGCGAATGCCCATAGAAAGTGATGAAAGAGCCATTTGGTGACACGAGCGATTGAAGATAGTCATGCTTCAGTGTGATGTGACCTCTTGGGCCTTGATGGCCAAAATAAGGGACGCTGGGGACCAAAAAATTTGGCGGTGAGGAATAAACTTAAATCTGTGCGCGCTCTTTAGGAAGCTTCTGGAAAAAGCGATAAATAAACACCTGATTTACATCCTCCTCCTCATCCGATGATTTCATCAGGAACGCTAGCTATCAGTATCAACGAGCGCTCCTGAGTTTATTCCTCCAGCAAGGTACTCCTAAACCACTAAGAAATGCAGAACACAAGAGTTCGCCTCTTTTATTTTTTATCTCTCACTTTTATGTTTTCGTAAGGCATATATGCAGTCGTG
Source organism: Dermacentor albipictus (assembly GCF_038994185.2). Lineage (NCBI taxonomy): Eukaryota > Metazoa > Arthropoda > Arachnida > Ixodida > Ixodidae > Dermacentor > Dermacentor albipictus. The sequence continues at coordinate 47,380,760 of NC_091823.1, read as the reverse complement.
AGCTTCCGCATTTGATGCCCGTTATCGAACGGGTATAGTCCCTTAGAGCATTAGGCTTCAGTCAGCCTCCATGGGCATATCGCTCCTAATAACCAGAGTGATGTGTAGTGCTGAGCGAGTGATGTGTTGCCGCCGTAGACTCAGAAGTCTCGTATGTCCTCAGACTCAATAGACTGGCACCTGCTTATATAGGACACATTCGAGAGTTGTCACTGGTCGGTTGCAGGCCGCCAGGCCATCTGACATCAGGTGCCATGCTCATCCATCCCAAGCAGAAGACTTCGGAGGCAAACTTCGTGTCCTCGTAACATAGCCACTGTAAATTACTATCCCAGTCTTCTCGGCTTGCGACCGCGGTGAAACCTACCTTGGCAAAGTCTTTCTACAATATCAGAGAAAGCTGAATCTGCAAGTAATGCAATTACGGTTTCTCTAATCCTACTTTAAGTAGACGTCTTGTACCTCAAGCGCAATAGCGTTATAAATTCTAAAATTTTGATCCTTCAACGTGTTAAATCATTGCAAATATTGCAACGAGTCACCATTTATTTCCCTTTCTATTTCTACCGTGAGCAATGCTTGGTGAACAGAAACCACGCACTCACGTACGTGCTATTTCTGGAACATGTCTACCTTTTTCATTTCTGGTAGTGCTTATCGGCATTTAGCGAGCCACTTACACTTGCAAAATTACCGCAGCCTAGAATCACTTCCCGTACCATTTTACTGTGGAAACCATTACGGTGAAATTGATTGATTGATTGATTGATTGATTGATTGATTGATTGATTGATTGATTGATTGATTGATTGATTGATTGATTGATTGATTTGGATTTGCAAAGAAGTCGCAATTAATTATTCATTGGTTTAGTTGTAAATCGAGTAATTGCTTTCGATGCAGGGTTTTTAATAGATTAATTGAATAATCAACATTTTTGCCGGGCACTTTCAAAAAGTTTAAACACAGTCATGTACTTTTATAGGAACCTACAAGTGTACAAGTTAGAAATACAAGTGTATCAGCTTCGAGGTCTTTGAGTGGCGCCTTCTCGCGTGTGACGCCAGAAGGGAGACTCCACTGCCGCGCCGCGCTTACACTCCTAGACGCGAAGGCAACCTGGCGCGGTCGGTCGACCTGCTCCACTCGAGTTTTTGAAATGCGAGTCTGCAGGTTTGCAGAAAAGTATATACGGAGTGTTGCAAGACACGATTTCCTGCGAAATCAAGCGGAGTCGCCGTCGTCACCCCACTTGTGTCGATTGCTCCTGGCGTCGTCTGCCACAGTCATCAGTGTGTGCACGTTCCTGTACGGTTTTGGTTTGTCGTCATTGTTGTTCCGTTGTCGCGGCGCACTCATAATAATTTGTCGGCCCTTTTTCGACGACGAACTCCAGCATTTAGCCTTCAGCTACTGCGTTTGTCTGTCCAGCGCATGCGCGTGTTCGGTCACCCTCTCCATTTGCAACCGACATTCCGATTTTGCTGCTGACCAGCGCGTTAGGCATATCCCGAAAGACGTTCGGCGCCTATTCTCAGGAAATTAGGTAATCGCTGCAGTGCATTGTGCGGGTCCACTGCTGTGTACGAGTCCTTATCCTGCTTGTCATCCCTGACTTACTAACTTTATGCGTAGCTTTGAGTGACCTGCATGGATTTCGTAACTATAGGGAAAGTCTACCTGCTCTTAAGTCCGTCAACTTCGCGCATGAATTCTTCAGATTGCAGGACTCTGCAGCAAAAGTCCAGAGAGTGTTCAGAACAATAAGGAAACAGACTGAGAGTAACACAAAAGCGCAAAACATGAGCACGCCAACCTAATCTTTAACGATAGTCAGGGACGAAATGAACGCTCCACGCAAAGTACAACCGTAAAGCGCTGCGAAAAAAAAAATAACAGCCAGGAAAATTCTGTACGTCGAATATGCCGAGTGGCTGCGCTTTAACAGGCGATTTTACCCCTACGCAACGAAGTGCACATGTAAGCGTTCCTTTCAGCGTGCCGTGCGAAGTTCTAATATCCTGTTTCGTTTAGTTTTTATTTCTTAGAATACCTGAACGCTGAAAGGCTTATTTTTCATTTCGTTACTCAGCCTGTGTTAACGGACAAACGTTTCTCTAGTGCCCGCGCGTTTAACGAAAAACCATTAGCCAAAGAATGCGCACATCGTGGGAGCGACTAATTTAACCCGCTTTAATTATGTGCCACGGATGAAGCACTCCGCGCGTCACTAGCAGCCTTTGATGCTGTCGTTTCCCGTTATTCCACGTCGTTTACAAGATTAATGTCACAAGACACACAGAAAGAGCAAGAGATTGTTCCGTCGCCTACGTGTATGCCTCGCTTCAGTTAGAAAAGCTTTCGGTTGTGCGCCATTGAGGCTTAAATTTCCCACTACTTTTGGAGTTCCTTACTTGAACCGCTAATTCTCTTTCAAACTAAAGGCGTCCAATGGTTTAAGTATACCAAAGCAGGTCACGTCAAGGCAATGCATATTTGACAGTTTTAGAATAGCGTTTGCAACCAAACGTAAACGCATTACGTACGTAAAGAAATAGCGTTGTTCTCACTGCGCATGCTCCGAACTTTATTGGGTTTCTGTGGTTTACGTGTGCTATGATAACTTATTTCATTTTGCGAGTTTAACGTTCGTAATGCTTATGGAGGCTAAAAAATAGCGTTGTCGAACATGGCGGCACCCATGGCTCCCGCTTCAGTGGGAATTCTGGCGATAGCTACGCTGTCACTCGTGTTCATCGCCAGTAACTATTCTAATGAGCTTTTCTCTTTCTCTAAACTCACCTGAAAGGTTAGTTATGAGTGCGTAGCGCATCCATTTTCTGAGACAGTTCGGCGATTCTGGCGCCCGTAGGCCTGACGAGGCGCGCCCGCATAGCAACAACAGGATGGTTGCTAATGGATTGTCTTGGCTTGGATACGTTTCGCACGACGCACCAGACGGCGTTTTGTTTTATAACGTCTTCCTTACGTTTGCGTTCCCGTGCGGTAAACTAAAGGACTTGAAAGGACGCGCACCGTAATGTCCCGCAATGGTGATCACGTTTAACGTACGTGAGGCGACAAACGCTCTTCTAAAGCTGTCTATTGGAACCTAGTAAGGACGGTGAAAAATCAACACAGGAGCAGAAATGTCAATATCTTAACTTTTTACTGGGCAAACTAGTACGCACAAAAGCGAGTTACGCTCAAAGCACAGCGATAGCGGCGAGCACAGTCGGCGTATGGCGAAAATACGATCTGCCGGTCAAGCGCGTCGGCATTTATACATGAGTCATCGAAGCTTCCAGAGTAATCGCTGGTGTTCGCTTGTCTTCCAGAAAGTACTTCACAGTCCGCGTCGCACGTACAGTCAGATTACACAAGCATCGGTGACACCAGACAGCGCATAGAACCATCGATAACATTCCAGGAAGTTACAATCATGCAGGGGCGTCTTACGCTTAGCGGTAACTTTAAATTGTTAGTGGCTGAAATGAAGTCCTCGAGAAAAGGATAAATAAGTACACGTGCGAATACTGTGACTTTTCTTTGGAAAATTTTTACAGTCGCGTGCGCTTTCGGTTGCGGAAAATGTTGGTTGTGATAAAAAAGGATTGCCCTCTGTTTTACACGCTCTGAAAGGAGGTATGTTGCTATTACAGCGAAGCTGTATATTTTCTACCATCCTATGAAATTTTCGGGTCATTGGGGTAAGCAAAAAACTCCCCATACGGGAGCCGATCCTGGAAGTAGTACAATGCCGGGCCGATCCGCGGTGGAGACGAAGCAGGCGTTAAGCACTCCCCATAAGTGGGCCGATGGTCATCCTTCTTCACAGAGGGGAAGGGCACTGAGATTTTTGAATCATGAAAGCATGCGTTCTTTCTTGCAAACAATGCATTGAAGGCTTGAAATATGTGCAAGGCCAAACAAACTATTCTAAGTACTGCCACGCATGTTTTACATGCTCATCTCATAAGCATCATCACCAGATCGGGCGCCCATTTTTCTGGCTGGGTGTGTGTAGAAGACGACGCGAACGACGTTGGTGGTTGTGGCTCCGAGTAGAAAAAGGTGCGGCTCTTGATGCCTGGAGTCAAAGAGCAACTATTTGCCGGCCTTGTGCGTAATCCTCCAACCAGTGTAACGGAGTTGCTTCGTCAGGCATCAACCATGGAGAGGATGCTTCGGCAGTAGTTGTCGCAATATCAGCGTCTCACAGCCACCGCCTGTTCCCTCGCGACAGGAAACAGAAATGAAAGTCTCATAACCCCGCACGGTATGTGGTGAGGGACGAACTCCAAAAGTTGCAAGCAGGGTGACACCCGCCGAACGTGACGGTATTACAGATGTGGTTCGGGACGAGATCCGGCAGGTAATGCAACCTTTCGTGCACACCTCGATCAGTTATGCCGAAGCGGTGCGTGCGCCAGTGCTAACTACAGCCAGTTTCCCGTCTCCAACGGGACAGGCAGCACTGTGGTTTCCAAACTCCGCCTACGGCTACATACAGTGACCCACGACTGAACATGAGGAAGACAAATGTGTGGCGCGCGGCCGACAATTGTCCACTACGTCACCACTGTGGAGAAGCCGCGGTAACTTTTTTACCGTGACTGTACGTTCCGCCAAATGGGTCTCCGCCGCTTTCACCCGGACGGGCGTTGCCCGCACTACGGCGAGCGCCCTCAGGAAATCGAAGTGTATCTGGCAGAACATCATCACCTTGAGATTTCACAGCGACGGATGTTGCGATCACCGTCTTCTAGGCGCTTTGTGCCCCCTGGATGCAACACTATTCTCTTCGATTCCATCGGCCGCAGTGGCTCCAGACTATCTCGGGGAAACTAGGGGGTGAGGCCGATATCCGCGAAACTGTAAAATTTTCTACCTGGACGCAACGTGTGACCAAAAAGCAACCGACAAGCGACCGACCAGTTCCCGACCTCTCACCTGATAATACAGTTTCCGCTGACATTACTGTTTCAAATGATGACCATCAAGTAACCACACTCATCGACACCGGTGCCGATTACTCTGTTCTCAGTGGTACATTCTCAGCTGCACTGCGGAAGGTTACGACGCCTTGCGAAGGTCCCCAGCTGCGCAGAGCCGTTGGTCATCTTGCAGCACCAACAGGGTGATGCACGGCCTGAATTCAAATCCGCAATTCTACTTTTATTGGACCTTTCGTCGTACTAGCTGACTCATTGTTCACGAGAAATAATCTTGGCGATGGATGTCCTTCGGGAATATCAAGCTGTCATCAATCAGCGGAACCTACTGGTTAAATTCTCTAGTCAGCGTAGCACACCAGCGGATGAATACCCCTCAGAGCGAACAGCACTGCGGGTCGTTGATCGCACAGGTGCGGTACCACTACGGAGTAGCATATTCGTTGTCGTCGAGTGCGAGTTCAATCAAAATGTATCCGGAATCACCGTGGGGAACGCTTCCGTCCTATTAGGTCAACGACTCTTGATTCGCAAGATGTGTTGCTGAACTCCACGGCAAGCAAATGGCGATCGTGGTCACGAATTTAAGGGGACAGTCTCAGCATTTGGTTCAGTGCAGTGCTATAGCGCACTCCGAACACTTCGATGCATCAGAAGGCTATGCGCCTTTGACTTGACTGTCCGTAAGCAGCACCCATGACACAAAGGCCGTCGGTGCCATTGATGTGAGCCCGCACCTAGCGCCGGTGCAAAAGGAGAATCTCCTCAGTTTTCTGCACACGTTCAAAGATTGTTTTCCGTCCACTCCGCGAGTAAAACAGACTCCGCTCACGAAACACGGCATCATCACTGAGCCGACCGTGAAGCACATGCACCAACATGCCTGCCGGTTTTCCCAGAAAGAGCATGATGCTATTCCTAACCACGTCAGGCACATGCTCAAACACGACATTATACAACCGTCCACTAGTCCGTGGAAATCATCGCTTGTGTTGGTGAAAAAGAAAAATGACAGCCTACGTTCTGCGTGAATTACCGCAAACTCAACCGCGTCACGAAAAAAGACGTTTATTTATTGCCGCGCATCGATGACTTCTTAGGTGGCCTCCGGCATGCCTGCTATTTTTCGTGTATGGTCTTACGCAGTGGCTACTGGCAGACTGAAATGGATGAGCTAGACGGTGAAAAGACTGCCTTTATCTTTGTGCGTTCGTGCTACGATGAGTATTCTTAGCTCGTGAACTTTTTTCGTGTGGTGCTCTCTACGGCTCGCGCAAAAGCGCTTTTTGTTGTTGCCTATTCGCGATACCATAAATGGTCTCTTTTTTCGCTGTTATTAGTCCATCGCCCTTGCATTGAGGTCTGTCAAAACCACATGTGAGGCGCATACCGTAAAATTAGGCGCTTTATAAAGCAACCTGTGCATAAACTTTAGCGGCTTAGTGGCAGCGACATGCGTCAAGACTGGCCCCATCACAATGGGAAACGTTTTCTCGGCCCAACGTCAGGCAAGTAAAAGGTCGCCAACCATGCCATGTGTGGCCCATGCTTGACCATTTCGGTTGGCCGTTCTTGGGATTGACATCGGCCAACGATTAGGGTGCCGACCTAGGGCCGATCGTTGTTGCCAATTCGGCCGACTCCAAACCTAGCAAGGTACATGACAATGTCTAGGTCAGCCCAAGTGTGGGCCTACATTAAAGCTAGCATGGCGTCTGACAATTTGAGCTTTGACCAAGTTCTTCCTACGTCGAATCTAACATGGTCCATGACAACTTAAAGGCTGGCCCATGTCTGGGCCTACACCAAACTTAGCACGGCCCACGGAAATTTATATGTCGGCTCGTGTCTAGGCCTACATCAAACCTATCATCCAAGTTACAACAATGGACATTTTATGGACACCCACTGTCAGGACATGGATATCCTAGAAATGGGTCGAATAAGTCCTGCGGACGTCTCTCACATGACCGTTTCGCCACATTTTCTATGTCCTGCTGCCATCCCTTGCATGTCTGCGAGGGACCTCATGGGGACATGCTGTGTACATTTTGCGGACATGTCAGGGCCTGTTGCACATTGTTCGCCATAATATCTATAACGGTGGCAGCGCAAGCAACGGACAGAGTGCTGACGCATCAAGACCAAATACATTTTGTGCACACGTTATGCGCGCACGCATCTGCGAAGAAGTGCAGCGTACTCGTCATTCTTCTAGGCCTTCCAACAAGCGCGAGTGGCTCATTGAACTAACTGAAGTTTTTCAAGTAATTTGCACCAGAAATTTTGTAAAGGACGACATAAACAGAAACTTCAGATAACTTCGGATTCCAACTTGATATGCGAGAAAACATGGTTATGTTACGAATAAACTCAAAGACAAAGCCTCAAATGGAGGAAAAATATTCACGCGTATGCCGAAAAAGTTCCATATGGGATAACATTAGGATATCGTTAGTGTATATATATATATATACCACGGCAATTTGTAAGTCGGATTATTATATCTGGCCATACATCGGGCTTAATGAATTTCTACCCTGTGGTATGCTCATGAAACTGCACATTCTTACCCGATAACAAGCGAGCATGCATCCTTCTATCTGTAGAGCATGCACAGTACAAAATGTGCTGCACCACAGAGAGCATATTCATTTAAAATTTTATTTTGAAACAGTTATCTTACAAAAATCCCACAAAATGCTGAAGCTTGTGTCACATAACCCTATCTATGACCACAGATTACAAGAAATGGTTCACTTGAACCACATTATCAACATATGAATACCCATTTTATAGAGACTGTGAATCTGCCTTGCACTAAAAGCAACGTCTGGTGCCATTAAGTATATCGCATTAGGGAAGCAACCACACGAAATGCAAAATGACATATAGGCAAAAAATATTTCAGAAAAAAGAAGGTGGATACATAAGTGGCACACTGTTTTCAGGACGGCACTATACTGCGCTCAACTAAGCAATTAAAAAAAACTTCTTATATATTAAACTAGGAGAAATTGTCACAATTATCGTTCAGTAAAATCTAACATAGCTTATTCAGTCAAATGTAATATCTAATATAAGGCGCTAAGCTGGTTTTGAATGCGCCCGATGCAGTACGTTGGCGACGGACTGCGGCCCAACGTATTCCAACTTCAAATATATGCCATCCTCTTGCACCCGGTCCTGGAGGATGGTGGTGCAGCCACCTCGGCCCCCGTCTTTTGACCACTCATGTGTCGACGTATAGTTGGCAAATAACCTTGGCCCCACCTTCTTTCTGTTCTGTGGCTGGCCACGATGGTTGGCAGCCCACCTCCCCACAGCAGTTTTGCAACCGGCGGCCGTCGGCCGATTCCGCTTGGTATGACGCGACGCACTGTTTCCTTGGATTATGTTTGTGTGTGCCCACCGCGGCTAGCTAGAATTAGAGTGCTTTCTGCGCTCTCAGCAGGAATGGTCGGGCTACGCACGTTCACGCCGGAACTGCAGTCCGCAAACTTCACCCCGGATAAAGAAAAGAGAAAAGAAAACGTTTGATTTCTCTTCTTTCACCAGTAAATGAGGGGAAAATACCACAGCGCAGTGAAGAGTGCAGGCTCAAACGGCACGAATGTCCCAACTTTCATCTAAGCTCGCAACATGCGTGGCATTCCTTTCCTATATATACTTTTGTTGCGCTGTTATCAAAGACGAAAATTTGCGCAGCATTCCTTTCCCTAACTGCGTCCTTCCTACGACCGCGGTTTTCTTCGCCGTTAAAAGAGCGCAAAACTACGGTGACGCGAAAGGGGACGCACGGAATAAATAGCGAAACTTCTAAAAAAACAAATTTGAAAAAGATAAATGAAAGAAAAAGAGGGGAGGCGGCACTGCCAGGCCTATAGATGGGTGCCCGTTTGCGGCCTCGAAAATCGCTCCGGCGAATGCGAAAAACCGCGAGCCCATTAGTCGCCGCAGCGCGCCGCCGCTGAGCGAGATACACCGCAGGCAGGAAGACGAGGTATATATGTACACGGCCGGTATCAGGGTGCAGCGTCTGTCACCGCAAAAAGCGGCGCGAAGGCAAAAGTCAGCGCGTTCGCCAAAGCTTATCCGCGTCGGAGAAAACGGGGCCGGCCGTGCACGCCCTAATTGGAATGCATGGCATTGGTAAAGCGCGCGCGCGCGGAGGTCAGGGGCGACCCGTGCAATCAGAGAAGGCACGTCGTACGCGGGCGCCGTCGCCGTTTTCGTTCCGAGACACGGGCGGAACGGGTAACCGCTCGTGCAACCGCATTCCCGATCGTTCGCGCGCTCGGCGGCGAGAATAGGTGATACGCGAAATACTGGACGCACGCTTTTCCGCACTATTAGTGTTGCCCGAGACGAGATGGCCGACCTCCCCCGCTTACGGCACTGCTGAGCCGAAGGTGTGTAGGCTAGGAAGATATGGCGGCAGGGGACGGTGGCGCCAGCTCGTGCACGCGCGCGCTCTTGATTTCAGCTGCTATAGGGAAACGTCCACCAACTCGTGCGGGCCAAACTATAGATCAGTGGGGGATCCCTTCAAATGAGAGCGTTCGTCGCGGTTTCGGCAAAGAGGAAGAGGAGCGTTCCTCGGTGCAGGCGAAGCTACTACATTGGAAAAGTTGCCGGATATCGCTCCTCCCCAGCGCATTAGAAAAGTTGCCGGATATCGCTCCTCCCGAGCGCCACTCCAATAAAGGCCGCATAAGGTCTGATGCTTATCGCGTTCCATCTGGCAACACAACGCCATCTGGTGCTGTTGAATAAGATAATGCTGATGACGAAGAATGATTTGAACCGAGGCGCAACAGGTTGCGCGCGATCCATTCCACCTCGACCCACCCGACTCACCATTCACACTCTGGCGCTCTGTACCCCAGCAGGAAATTTAGAAGGAGCCGTGGAGTCTCTGTCTCCTCAACATCCAATGTCCTTGCGGGAATAAAATGTCACTCGGGCTTGCGTGTGGGGCCATCGTGCGCTTCGGTCCCCCTGTCAACACTTTACGTTCTGCGTCAAATTAAGGGCATTCTAACAAATGACCGTTGAGAAAGGTAGCTTGCAAGAGGGTTACTATGTATAGGCTGTCTGCTTTGGTGGCTATACAGGTTGAACTTGCTAGATGGTATGTCGGCAGAACCCTTACATTATCGCTCAAATTGAGAGCCAGTGATAGCTGTAGCTATAGCTATCGCTACGCCAGTGACTATTAGACAGAGGCGATGCTGTGGACTTACTCACTGTGTGATCGTGGGCTTTGGCTCAAGAAAGACTGAATCTAGATGTCCATTTTGCGACTACTGCATGAACTAGGCTCTTTTCGGCACTGGATCAGTGCCAAGTTCGGTGTAACAGTGCAAGACAGGACCTGAAGCGTCGTCGTTGTGTGTGCGACGTACAGCTCTTGGCGACATTGAGCAGTATTTGTTAGGGTGTCCTGAATTTGATACATAACGCAATTTAAACCTCCGATAGATGAACGCAAACGTAGAATATGCCCCCACACAAGCGCAAGCGACATATTTTTTACCGTTAAGGCATTTCATATTTGGGAGGGACGTGTATCGGCTCCTTCACAAGTTCCACGACGATACAGAACTGTACTGTGAATGGCGATCCCTGTGGATGGTGGGGAGGGGGCAGCAGGGCGAAGTGGGATGGCTGGCACGCAGTATGTTGCACCCCGGCTGAACTCTATGTTCGCCCTTAGTGTTGCCTGTATGCGTTGGGACGGGCCTCTCGATCTAGCTCGAACAATTGATAAGTCCGTGTCGCTCGAGCAGAACAACTGCCAGGCAGTTCTTTTTTTTTTTTGCAAAGCTGCGTTCGCTTGCAGCTAGCAACACTCGTCATCCTGATATCTCTTTGTCTGGCTTGTGTAACAAACAGCCTGCGCGAAACACAGTATATGCGTTTAGGCTTGTAAGCCGGCTTTCTTGTCACCGGTGTCAGAGCGCCGGGACAGCAAGCGCCTAGTTCGCGTTTTTACCAGGCAGTCATTGCGAAACAGCTTCAAAGCGAAGGTTGCGTAACGAGCGCTGAAAACGCAGAGCAGACCCTATGCGTTCCCGTGCGCACGGCAAACGAGGCAGCTGCTGCTGCGGCTGACGACAACATGCAGAGCAAAGCAGAGCTGCGCTCCGCCGACCGCCCCCTCGCTGAGCGCTTACGAAATGGCCGGAAATTAAACATGCTCAATTTTGCTCACAGCGACAAGCGACAAGCTGCTTACGGGGCTGTGCCACAGGCCTATACCTCGCTCACGCGACGACAACGTGGCTGCTTTATTGCGCGCGCCGTTCCGCGCATCCCCCCCCCCCCCCGCCCCATGCAATGATCCCGAATATCATATTTCACTGCGTCGAAGAGGAGCTCGCTGTATAGTTCCGGCCCTGGAGCCTGGCAGCTTCCTTTTAACCCGGCAGGGCTTCCTGCTGCGTGCTTCGACGCTGCTGCGCGCGCTGCGATAATTGCCGGGGAGGGGCTGGCATATGTGGCACATACTATAGACCATCGGTGCTTGCCTGCGCATTCATATCTGCGCGTTAATTTATTCATTTTTTTTTCTTTATTACCAATCGCTTGCGGCTTCGCTCGGAATTCATATCACGCCACGTGGACGAAAAATTGGAACGTCCCTCCGCCCTCCTAGAGAGCGTCTCCCCGCCCCCTCCTTGCTCGCAGACGATGGAACGCCTTGACGATGCCTCTGCGGTCGGCGCGATCGTTATTACCGCCCCCCCCCCCCGCTCCCCGTGTGGCTTGCCGCCGAGGCGGCATTCGCTCGTATAAGGCGTCGCCTCGTCTTCTCCTCGGTGCCGGTCACGTAGTAGCGCTCAGGCATTCTCAAGCCTTTGGGTCCCGGCGGTCCACGTGGCTTCATACTGCCAGGTCGGCGCGGTGCCGTGTGGACGTCAGAAAGTTTCGACTCTGTTAGGAACGAAAGCTTGTTTTGTGTTGTTGTGATTTTTGTTTTTGGGTTTTGTTTCTTTCTCTCTTAATCTGCTCTTCAGACTCGGAAGCCTCTTTCAACTCTAAATATCAGATGCAGCGGAGTTCGCTTCAGACGTGTCTTGGAAAGGATATATGAACGGGTTCTACGCAAAAAAAAAACGGCAGGAATAGAAGATAACACTTCTCTAGCAGCGCAATAAGCATGGTAGCGCTTCCTCCTTGCGAGGGAAAGAACAAAAACAAATTGAAGAAAAAAAAATGACAGGAGGCCCAATATCTTCTTCTTCCCAATATTGCCGAAATGGCATACGCCGCATTGGAATCAGCTGTGGCGCACATTTGATTAGCTGTAGTATGCACGTGCGATCGGCGTTAACACCCGTGCACTGACATTTCAGCGCACGTTCAAGAACCACAGACAGACAAAATTAATCCGGAGCTCTCCAGTACTGCCTATACCTTCGTACATTGTACCTCATTGTTGCTTTGAGGTGTTAAACACCATGAATCAATAATCAACTAATCAATCAATCAACCTCTACATATCAGGTTTCTACATGTAGGTTGCCACTGGTGCCTAGACGCCGTACAGCTTTAGTTGTCCTTTGTGCTACATGTTATTCTACAGTAATCAAGTTATATTCAGTGAACCACGAGGGTGATAACCTGAGCTGTGTAAACTTCCGTTGAGTAATCATTCAGGTAAAGCGTAGGGCAGAGTCACGTGGAGATACGTAGAATGCACGTCGTCAGGACAAAGATGGCTGCACATTCACTAGCTTAAAAGATACTGCCGCTTCCATTTGCAGTTGTTATTATTATTATTATTATTATTATTATTATTATTATTATTATTATTATTATTATTATTATTATTATTATTATTATTATTATTATTATTATTATTATTATTATTTTATACGGAAACAGACAAGTACACAAAGGAAACAGGGAGGGAGCAAGCTGACAACTGCCACCGAGAGGGGCACAACGTCTGCCTACTCTTTCTGGAGGAGGAAATGAAAAGAAGAGAAGAGGAGAAGATAGGAAATAAATGACAGAGACACGGCCAAAGGAAAGTAGGAACAGGGAAAAAATGTCTACATACGGGAGGCCAAATCAGTTTTCTGCATGAAAGTTAGCGAAGCTCTATGGGCCGGGTCGCGTTTGAGCAGCACTCCCTCTCAGAAAGAGGCCATCGTCAAGGGTCGTACATTGGAGTCCAATCAGTCCACAGTCCTTAATTAGCAGTGCATGTTTTGTGACGAATGCGAGACACACCTATGTAAGGTGTTCAAGTGCCTCACAGGAGCCAAAGAACGTGCGCGACGGGCTGTCCATACGTACATGACGATACAAACGTTCACGCACCAACACGGAGCCAACTCTTAATTTCACTAACAGTGTTCTAGCACTACGAGGCAAGCCACGACCACGAACACGGGGAGGGAACAAGCCGTTTGCAAGACGGTGGTCCGGATGCTGCTTTAGGATGTATCGGTGGATTAACACACGGGCGTTGTCAATCGTTGTAAAAGTTGAAGCGATGCGATCAGCCTTTTAATTTCCAGCAATACGTATACGCGCGAGGGTATCTACTGGGCAATGAAAGACACCCCACGAGAAGTAATTTTGTCGGCGGACTCTATTATACTGCGTAGAATTGGGCTATTGGCATCCTTTCTCAACAGCCTGCTAAGGGTAGCACGGGAGTCTATAAGGATGACGACTTTCGATGTGCTTATTTCTTCCTCTGCGCACTTCAGAGCAACGTCAATCGCTGCCAGCTCCGCATTTGTTGATGAAGACGGATGAGGTACTCGAAACCTTATGTCAGTCGAAGGGCAGATGAAAGATGCTGCAGAGCCTTGAGTGTCGCTCCTTAGCGATGCACCCGTGAATACTTGAAGATGGTCTCCATATTTTTCACATAAGTGTAGCTGGCGCAACTGGAATAGTGCCGAAACAGGCTGGTCAGACTTTTTGTGCATCTCGAGAATCGAAAGATGAATAGGGTAGGGGCATTTGTTGTTGTGCTTCTTCGAAGTTGTCAGTGAGATAGTATCTTCTGAACTGCCAGCAATGGCAACGCATAATGCCGCCATTTTCTCCATGCGGGAGAACGGTCACTGAATCAGCCGGTTAATAAGTGCTTGTCCATCTGACGCTCGATGCAGACGCTCTACGTGACGTAACGCTCCCTGGTTTACTTGCATCCTCAGGGGCAGCTGGTGTGCTTCAGTGAGTAATGGAACAGACTGCGCCTCATGAGGTAGGTCAAGAATGACTCGGAGGGCAACACGATGGTCCCGTTCCAATTGAAACATCAAACTTGGCAGCACGTTCAACACTGGCATGGCATACATCATGCCAGAAAGTACAGGTGATTGGTATACCTGTAGTGCTGTCATCTGGTCACAGCCCTCGCACCTAGCAGTCAAGGCGGCCATGTATCTGAGGAGGGACTGCGATTTCTGCCGCACAGAGGTGACGGCAGGCCACCATGGTAGGCGATCATATGTAATTACGCCCAGATAGCGGTATTGCTGTACCCAATCTATCGGTGTATCTCCAAGGTATAGCCGGCTCATAGGTCGACGAACGCGTTCTCTAGGATGATACGCAAATGCGGATGTCATAACAAGTGAAATCTGCAGATGAACTTCATCCATGTACTTTGATGTGACATTCAGAGCTCTCTGCAAGATTCCACGAAGACGTGGACCGTGGTGCGAAGGACCGCTGATCCATAGTGCGATGTCATCAGCATAGATTGCTATGCCTATTGGAAAGTCACATTCTTGAGGCAATCGGTTTGGAAGTCCAGCAAGTACGCTGTTACAGAGAGGCGGAGATAAGACGCTGCTTTGCGGGACACGACACTTAACAGTGCGAGATTCACTTATTGCTTCTACAACGCGCACTTTCATTTTGCGCACCGATAGAAAATGACCCACAAAACGAAGCAAACGGCCCGAAATTTCCGCAGTCATATGTGCGAAAACAATCGCCCTATGTGGTACCGAATAAAATGCTTGCTCTATGTATAGGATTACTATATGTGCAGAGTGCTTGTTTTCTCTAGCAGATTCAAGCGATAATACAAAGTCTGCAATGCTGTCGAGGGCTGAACGATGGCGATGAAAGCCACTCATGACATCAGGAAAGAAATTCAGTTCCTGTAATCTGCTATCTATACGAAAAAATACCATTCGTTCCATCGGTTTTATAAGATCAGATATTAATGATATTGGCCAGTATGACTTGAGATGTTTTGCAGGACGCCCGGACTTTAAAACAGGTATCACCATAGATCATTTCCATTCATTGGGGATGAGACTCGTTCGCCACATTCCATTATATTCGTCCAAGATAAGCTCATGAAAGGTTTCATCGATGTCTCGTAAGGCTTGGTACTTGACACCATCTTCGCCTGGGGCAGTGTGGCGTTTAGAAAGACTAAGCCCATAGCGTAACTCCTCGAGAGTAAAGTCTGCCTCCTCTATCTCGAGAGCAGGACCATAGCAAGAGGTTATGGTACCATGACTTGTCATAGAATCAAGGACGCCGTTTGTGTTGTCTCCTGACATGGCAGATACAAAAAGGTCGGCAAATGCTTCCGCAGAATTTTTCGGTGACCGGCCGGTTGTTAGACGCAAAACAGCAGTTGGATTCGTGCAGATCTCAGTTCTGAGAGCCTTCAGTATGCGCCATACACTTCCGAAACCGCTTGCCGTATGCAGCGAACTAAAAGTGCAACCCAGCTCTGTCGACGAAGTTGCTTTGTGTGCCGCCGTATAGCTTAACCTAGGTGGTTTTATACCGTCCAATCAGAGCTTCGTTTAGAGCGCTGCGCTCTCCTGTAAGCGCGGCTCAAAAGCTTCAGATCAGGCTTTGGTTTATCTATGCGCGGCCTTCGTCGTATACTGTAGCTTGTAGACACTCACTCACCAGTTTGAACAGATTGCCGTGTGATGGTGCCTTTGAAATCAGCCGACGGAACTTGTCCCAATTAGTCACAGCGTAGGCTGCAGTCTGGCGGCTAGGAGCATTTTCTGGAACGAACAAAATTTGTAGATGATCTGAGCACCATGGGTCAGCTTCCCACGACCAGGCCAGGCACACATCTCTTGTTGATATCGCAAGGTAGATGATGAATTGTTCCTTTTCTTTGCCGTCAAATGTAGGTGAACCGTCATTGAGGGTTTGCAGATCATGTCTAACAATAAGTTCATTGATCTCCACGCCACGACTGTCTTTGGGATGAGAACACCAGCGAGGATGATGAGCATCGAAGTCTCTGCACAGCACAAATGAGGGGCCGCAACGAGAGACTAAGTACTCCAGTAATGTGGCGTCTGAAGACCCTATCGGTCGACAATATATGCTTGCCACAGTCATCGTTGTATCTTTGAGACTTACAGCAACAACCGCACATTCGAAATCGGCGTCGCAGATGTCACCAGTGTCAATAACTGCGAAATGTAGGTCAGCTCGTGCGTATAGCGATGCTTTTGAAGCATTTCGTGGATGCGTGACGTGCGTGCGCCGGAAAGTACCGCATTCTGGCAATGTGCATCAAGTGTTACTGTGGACGCCTGCGAAGCGTGCATGTCTGAATTCTTTTCTTACGTTAGTTTCTTGAAGCGCTATAACATCTGGCGGGGTGTTCATTGCGAAGAGCCGAAGGACTATATCAGCATGCTGTGGTCGTAGGGACCTGACATTCCATTGCAGCACAGATGGACGAGGCTTTCGACAAGTGTTCATATTGTTTCTAGTGAAGGCCGTCGAGAACTTGAATGAGAGTCTCAAGAAGTTGCTCTGCGGCTAATGCTGCTGGCGTCTGACGACCGGCAATCAGAGACCCAATGATGTGGACAAGCATCCTATGAAGGTTGATAAGCTGGTTATCGTCGTTGACTGAGACAGTTTTCGGCACCCTATTACAGTGTTTTCTGCTTTAAACGGGGAGGGGCCTTGGCAGAAGCTGGTTCAGACGCTTTCGGCGGCGTGATCTCGGTAGAAATAGGTTTAATTGTTTTCAATGGAAGCACCGAAGAGGCACTGAGAGGCAGAAGTACCTCCTCGCTTCTTCCCTCCGATGCACGGTGCCTGCGCTATTCTTCGAACGTTCGGGTACATACTCAGTTGTGGCATTTGCAGCCGCTGGACGGGCGCTATGGCTACATGTTTCCTCTCCTGATGCCACCTTTTTAGCTTTTTTTTTCAGAGCTCTTAGATTTTCCTTCGGTGTGGGATAGTCTTTGCCTGTTGCCAAGTGTTCACTTTCGCAGTTAGGGCAGCAAAATGTGGGACTGTCGCAAGAATTTACGTCGTGAATTTTGCCACATTTGGCACAGCTGGACCACAACACTTTTGCAATAACCCTGTACATGACTGACCACTCTTTAGACATTTACGGCACTGTAAAGGCCTTGGTGCAAAAAGGTCAAACTGGGTATCGCACCAATTCTGCCTTTATATGGCTAGGTAGCTTTTCACAGTCAAAGAGTGTCTTCACACACTTTGACGAGCCGAGCCTTCGAGCGCTGATGATTTTGCATGGTGGCATGCAAACGATAATGCTTTTCAAAACGTCGTCTTGAAGTTTTAGGTCAACATCAGATATGACACGGACTGTCGCAGTTGCGCCCTGTCGTGTGCAAGCTCGCGTGTTGACACCACAGAGTGGGGACAGGTCAAGTAGAGTTGGCACCGTCTTCTCATTAGTTGTGAATTTTTTCCAAGGGTTCACTCGAACCTCTTGAATAAGACCAGGGGCCAGTTTGAAAAAAAAAGTCATGAAGCTTCTGTTTGGAGATGTCATTCAAGCTTACCGCGACGTCGACAGGCACGAAGGCTGCTGTCGTAGTCACGATGCTATTGTATATGATGGTCGCTTCACTTGAGGATCGATGTCGAGGACTTCCGTCTTGAACGCCGATGTTTAGCACGTATGAAGGTATCCGAGCCATCCGACCTTGCATCAGATTCGGAATCGCTACCTTCTGATGCCACTGAAGAGATGATGAAGCGCTTACTTGTAGCGGGAGGCCTGGCCCTGCCGCCAGACAGGTCCACCTCCATTTCCTCCAGTGCAAGCTTTACAGGGAGGATCTCCCAGCAAAGCAGTCTTGAGGGCCAGTACAAACAGCACTGGGTGTTACTGATGCACGATGAAGCACGAAATTGGAAGAAATACTTCAGCATCACAAGAAATCACCAACCAAGCGCAAGAACTTCGTCGCCGTCGACGGAAGGAACCAAAACTAATGCAAACTAAGCTCCTCCTTACAGAAACCGAAATTACGAGATAGTGCCCTGTAATCCACCAAGTCGCGATACCACTTAGTTTGTAGGGAAAACCTGCATAACTTATTTCTCGCATTTGGTTTCCTGAAAATGCGAATGAAAAATTGCCGTTGAAGAGTGTCAGGCTTTAACAATGGGACTCGTTACAGCGGTAACGAAAACGTTTGTTGAAACGGCTTCGAGCCGCCGCAAATGTTCCTAGGGCAAACTAATTTTCATGAGGGCAGCGTCATCTGCGACGAGAGTGCCGCCGTTGTTAGAGGTACATCCCCTGTGTTCAGACGACCCAGCTCGTTAGCCGTTTTAAACGCCGGTACTAAACTTATAATGTTCAATTCTCTCCAACCAGGCGCGAAGCGCCTAAGTGCAACGCGACATGTTTATGCGCTTGAGCGTTCCGCCTGAGCGCAGCGCTTTATTCGGAGAATTCTTGCTCCTCCGCTCGCGACCCGCGGTGACGAGTCCATCGATATATCCGTGCGAGAATTTTCCTTTTCCTTTCGACCCGGCAGCGAAGCTTTTCGCAAACGAGTCATTAGTGGCCTATTCAGTCTGCCTCAATTCGATTAAGTGGAAGAAAACTTCGATCCAGCCCCATTCGCTCCCGCCACTTCTGACACTCACGGCACACACGTTCAAGCCGCAGTTGCACGTTATAGAAGCACACTGCGCACCACGGTACGAGCCAGCGGTTCGAGGGAGAGCGCAGCGTTTGCAGCCGCGGGAGCAGCGGCGAGGCTGCTCCGCGCTCTCGAGTAACACGCAATTAGCCTTGCAAAGCGCCGTTTCGCCGAAGCCTTGATTATCATCGCTTTAGGGGAAAAAGTGGATGGAACGAGGGAAAGCGAAAGTGGCAGGAACGGAATGAAATTCTTTCCCGTTACTGCGCTGCGTGCGCTCCACAAGCAAGCTCGGCCGACGACGTAGCGAAGGCCGCCGACCTCCTGCCATTGCATCCTGCATACGGTTTCTCTAACTCTCTGCCTCTCACTCTCTACCTCCCTCCTCTTGTTACTGTGTATTAAGTGATTTTTCAAAGTGGTAGAACCCGAAACTCCGCTGAGGCTTGCCAGACGCTAATGGCCGCATACGGGGTCGCGCGCCGCGCACGCCATAGCGCACGCCGGCAATTCGCTCGGACGACATGAGCTGTGCGTGCCGTATCCGTTCACTTTGAACCACTCCGAACCTTCGCTTTCATCATCGAAGCGCGCCCCGTTTTCCCGGAATCAGAGAGCTGTACCGCTTCTCTAGAGAAATGCACCGCCTTCGGCGTCAGCGCACCCTTCCAGCGTTTGTCTATATTGGCTCCTCTTTGTCCTTTTCCCCCCTCTCCCACCCCTTTTCCCCCGTCGCATCTCTCCCACTGTGCCTGTCTGTCGTGGCCGTCAATTCCACCTTTTCTCCCTCTGTTGTCGCCCCATTTCCGCTGCTTCAGCCTTTCCTAACCAGAACAACGTCCGGGCGCATTGTTCGGTCGTGGTGCGAACCCTGACCGCTCATTCAAATTCGTGACGGGTCCATTACGAGGCGCGCGCGCCGTCCAATTAGAATCTCCGGAGCTCATTAGGCGGGACTTCCGCTCGGCTGCATGTATCAACGCCTTTTCCGGTACGGGCACAACGCCACATGCGCGCTTCGTCGTTTTGCCGCATCGCTGCGTGCTCGCCCCCAGCCCGGAACATCAGACGGTGGGTAATTATTTAGTTATTCAGGAGCGCCGGCATAAATTGCCAGAATTAGCCGCTGCTGGCCGCCGCAGGACCAACTCGAAATTCCTTGCGCTGGTAGTCCTATATGTTGAGAAACACATTTGGCGCGCTTTGAAACTCGTGCGGTCTTTGCGCTCTGTCGTGAAGCAACCCGCCGTGCAGGCTTTCGTTTTTCGCTAGACGATTTGCTTCGCGGCACAGTTTTCGCAGAAAACTTTTTTTTTATTGCGATGAAGGCTTTCCCTTAAGGCATAATTGTTGGAGCGTATATGTGTATTATATGTGTGCTGTGAGGCCTGTGTTGTGTATGAATTGAAGCAGTGTTTTGTGAAATCTGTTATCATGTATCCAGCGGTCATAGCTGGTTGTCACACTGTAGCGGAGGCCGGCTTGCAGTAGGAGACGCGAGCGTTCCTATTGTAAACCCGTACATGTCCATATTAGGTGGTATGCATCTGATTCCACCACAGGAACGGAGCAGTATGGACACGTAGCACCCAGTGGTAAATACGACCAGTTCCACCTTGAGACAACAGCCGGTGTAAGGGCCACCCCGGCCCGACTCCTCCTAAGCACAACTTCCTCCACCCTAGTAAGGTGAAGGGGGAGGGAGCAGACACACGGTGGGATAAGAGCGCGTGTGTCCTGCCGGAGAACATTTTTACGGGTTCGCAGCGAGTTACGGGGTTGGGGTGGGAGGGGAATAGGTGGAGGATCAGGATTAGGAGGGCAGTGTGCCTGCTGGTCAGCAGCAATGTTGTGAGGGTTCGCTGAATGGCCTTGAATCCAGTGTACCTTGACGCAAGTAGCTGTCTTACTATTCATAGTGTGTATTGTCTCGCAGATTTCCATCGCCTTATCAAACTTCTTGAGTTCCTGAATAGCCGCTAAAGAATCCGTGAAGATGTCTAGTTGCTTGATGGTAGGCAGCTTAGATGTCGCATCTTGCACAGCGTCGTGGATGGCTTGAAGTTCCATTACTAGAGCGCTGGCTTCCGTAGATAAATAGCGCTGGTGGCCGCTGATGAAATTATGCGTAGTACTCAGGAATGATGTCCTTCCGCAGTCTGGGAGAATGGCAGCATCCGTATAGACTTTGCAGGTGTTAACGCATGATGCATCGACGATGTTGTGTTCGTCGATAGTACCTGCTGTATCGCTGCGTCGTAACTTCGTTGGCTTATTAGTTGTGATGCTGGTGAATTCCCAGGGAGGCATTGGTTAGGGCTGATTGTCAATTCGAGAGCCGCGGTGAAAATGAGCATGCAACGCAGCGAGAGCCGGAATAAGTTGCTTTTTTATTTCACGTGCTTTTTCACGTTGCAAAATTAGCTCTGCAATTGTGTTGAGCTGGGCATGTTCCTGTAAGGTTGGTATCGGAGTGATGCGGGGCAGTGCTGTGATTGTGCGCATAGCATCGCGATTAATCGTCTCCAACTGTGCCAGCTGTGCCCAAGTCAGCTGTTGAAATTGTGCTTGATATAAAATTCGTGGCTGCAAGACTGCACGCACCAACCGTCGAGCTACGTCAGTACGAGCTCCAGCTGCTTTTGCTGCAATGCGACGAATAAGGTGAAGTGTTTTTGTCGAACTCTGTCTGGTTTTACGGAGCCAGTGTGCACCACTGCCGGATTGGTGAATATCCAGACCCAGTATGCGGACCTCAGAAGCCTCAGGGATTGTCACTGCGCCGAGTCTAAATGTAAAGGGGTGCTGTGTGATTCTTGTGCGTCCTTTCTTGTTGGCCACCACAACATAGCTTGATTTTTGGGCGGAAATGTCCAATCCTGCTTTCCGAGCGTAGTTGTTCAGCACATCAAGGGCTTCTTGAAGCTGTTCAGTTTGTCTAAATATATCTTTATGCACGGACCACAAAGTGACGTCATCCGCATAGATTAAGAACCTCACATCTGGAATCCGATGTAGTTGCCAGGCTAGAGGTATTAGAGCAACGTTGAAGAGAAGAGGAGCCAAAACCGAACCTTGTGGGACTCCTCTGTTCGATGTGAAGTATCCTTCTTGCCTTCCATCTACTCTAATCGCAAATGTGCGATTCTGAAGGAATGAGTAGATGAATCTTATCACCCGCGGTGGAAGTCCCAGGTCGATGAGGTTGGCTATAATGATTTCATGGTCTATATTGTCATAAGCTTTCGTTATGTCTGTTGCTACTACCATGCGCAGAAAACATTCGGGGTCAAATTTAACAATGTTTCATGTGGGCTTCTGTCGGCGTGGTTTGCGCTCTGATCTTAGGACATACGAACGTCTTAGGACGTAACAGAGGGAAATTAAACGCACAGTTGCTATGAAGCTGCTAAAGGCGCTTCAGCTACGTCACTGTATCCCTTCAAATATTAGACTGTTTAGGTGTGCATATACAGGCGTATTGAGCAAATGCAAGAGGTTGGCGTTAGCGTTTTGTTCTCCACACTGCGCATGCTCTGGTGAGCCTTTACATATATACGCACGCTATTTTCAGGATTTAGTGTTCAACGCTATAGCGTCATATGCTATATAGTAAAGCTCTCTAGTTTGCCCTGCAGGGTCTCTTTGTGCGAGCATGCGTCAAAACCACCATGGTGATAACTGAGCTGCGCAAATGCCTGTTGAGTAATCATTGTAGAGGCGCCACGTGTGGCACTCAAGGCACTGTATTCCAGGCGCACAGTCTATAATGTGTTGAGATAAAGTTTGTCAATGAGTCCGCGAAGCAATATATTTCAGAGGACATAGCACTCCACGAGCGTCTGGGTGACGTGTTGTTCCCTTGCTTCATTACTGTCATTATAATACTGTACTGGAGAACTGAAATCAACGTATATTATATGCAAGATCCTCAGATGACAGCATTTCCAGTTATGGACGGCATTGCGTGCATCTATCAAATAATTTAAATCCCTTTTCTAATCACATGGAATATCCAAAACTATATTCACTTTGTTTAGGAAAGAGAAAGTGTTAGGCATGCGATCTGATATTCGGATGTCGTTTTTCTCTAATATCAGTATTTTATTTCATTCGTAAATTACATTATTTCCGCCCATGCTTATGACAAAGGCGTCCACCCGACCGCGCCAGCTGGCCTCAACAAAGCTAAATTTTGATTATTTTTTAAACTTCAGTACATTGCACCATAATGCGTAGGTCCTGCTTAAAGGCTTCATCTGTGCGTAAAATCTTTTTTCCATAGAGTCGCTGGACACAGTTTTCGGTGAAAATGTGCGACAAAGATACCTATCACGCACCACCATTCAGTATTATTTAATGCTGCAATGAATATTAAGGTATACTTGACGTCTCAAGAGACATACGTCCGCTAATTACGAAGCGACACTCTGCTTCAGTTTTTGGAGAGCCCACTCAAGGCGTATTCGCTCAGGCACTGATTGAAACATGGCAAAAAAAAAGAAACTGAGACCGGAAGCACGCTTTCACTGAAGCTGCACGACAAGAGGTATCCAAATTGCCTCAGTCCCCCGTTCGCCTCACGTTCAAGCACTCATCTCAGCTTTGCCTGTAATATGACAAGATGGAGAACACAATAGGGGCACGGACAAAAATAAGAGTTACCGCGTGAAAATCAGGAGTCTGTGAAAGACATCTTGTTCCGGAATCTATAATTTATGCTCAAGGGAATGAATGCCGAGTGCCGTTCAGAAGAAAATTAGAAATCGATCCTTCGTATGCCCACATCTTCACGGTGCAATATCCTCCAGTTTTCGACCATGTCCGCAACTATGCGCGCTGCGGCGGGTGGCCTTTCTACTACAACACTATCGGTGTTTATCGGTGTTTATCGGTGCCAGTACCTGACGCCTGCGGTTGAAAGGGATGTTCCACGTTCGCCGCCATGGCCATGAGGGGCGCTCGCGAACGCCCCCGGGGCCAATCTCGTAAGCATACACAAATACCGAAGGAAAGTGGTCGCGAGAGGACGAGCACCGCGTTAACTTATGGTGAATACTCCAGTTAGATAAGGAGCGGTCGCCCGGATTTTCGAACGTGTTTGCAAATTTTGTAAATCCGTTTCTACCAGTGCAAAGTAAACTGCACTGTGCCGTACAGTTTGGGATTCTCTTGTTCTTCTCACTGATTGTCGGTACATAACATCGCAAGTCCAACATAATCTTACGGATGGCGAAATCCGAGGGAGGGGAGAAGGGATCGCTTCTGTCCTCAATATTGTTGGTGTCTTCACAACGCGTACAGAACGAATAAAACAATGAAATTCCCGATGCCTAATGGCAATGCACTCCCACGGCATACCTGCCAACTCTGCCTGTATGTCCGGAAGACTCCCGAATTCCGACAACCTTCCCGATCGTACAGATACAGCTATGTATATCCCAAAAACCTGCGCCAACCCCGCCACGAAAAACAAGAAAATAAAAATAAAACCCATCATGCAGCCCAGCTGCATCGTAATTAATTTCCATCATTCGCTAGGTTGCTAGTTGAAGTCACATGTATGGACGTCCACGCCATCTGTGGGTAGCGAGCGGCCAAACTCAGTTGCCTTCAGATCTAGTAAATGTTACCTAAAAACAGCGCTACCAACACAGTTGTTTCATTCTTTGATGTGTGTCGATACGGCTATCTTTAAGTCGTATGGAAAATCATCAACTCACCCAATTTGCCGTTCTTCTCTAGTAAATGTGTAGGCGGGTGTGCGTGAAGCAAAAGCCTAATATGTGTGACATATTAATATTGTTGTTCTTTTAACTAAGCTTTGCCGCAATACAGTTCTATTATGCGGTGTAGCATACGCAAAATATTTTGGCCCCACTGTCGCGGGTGTTATGATCGACCTGTCAGGTGTGAGAAGTATTCAAACGAGCTCCCCAACATCAGCATAATCGTCCTCCTCTCCGAATCGACGCCACCCCGTTTTCCACGAGCTGACACAAAAGGATAGAAGAAGGAACCGAAGATCAAGACGACGTCACCCTTTTCTCCAAGCTGACACCATGGATAGGCAAAGGGAAAGACAGCCTCCGGAAGAAGACGGCGACGAACACAGCACTGCCAGAGGTTATTTAAGGCAGTGCTGACCCCTGTATTAATAATAACCGCTAGTGGCTCAGATGAGTCACATTCATGTACCAATGAAATGAATACAATCTTGTCTACTTTTTTATCATCACAATGCCCGGCTTCGTCATCGTTTCCTGATTCTTGTGGTGACGACCCACCTCACTCGGTCGAGATCGTAACACGCGGGACATACTACATGTTCCTTAACTAGGCACGCGCGCACGCACCTTCTCCGGTCAGAGTACAAGCGCTGAGACGTCTAATAACTGTACTGGCATCCATTAGGTGCTGTTTCTGACGTTTCTGTATCCCAGAAAAACAAAAGTGCATTTTTTTTTCGTCAAGTCGTTGGCGACTGCTTTGTAGCAGGCTACTCCGCAATCTCTAAATTGTCCAACGATTAAGTAATGAACCACTGCTCTGGCACAAAGACAGTCCACGAAAACGCAACTACGGATGTGAACTTGAGGACTAATCGACCTGAAGACTTTACGAAGGGTGGCTTCGGTGTTGCATGGCTAAGCCAGAGGTCGCGATATCATATCCCGGTCTCAACGACCGAATTTTTATGGGATTGAAATGCAACGACGCCCGTGTGCCGTGCAGTGGGTGCCCGTTAAAGGACCCGAGGTCGTCAAAATTATTCCAGAACACCCCTCGCCTCCCCCCCCCCCCCTGGCCTGCCTTATAATTACATCGCGGTTTTGACACGTAAAACCCCAGAATTTCAATGAACGATGGCTGATGGAAAAGACACGTTATAGGTTGCTGTTGCAGTATCTGACTAAAATGGGCCTCCATGCTTAAATGCTATTTCATTTTCGCATTATGACATGTGGCAACCCAGGTCAATTAAAACAGAAAGTAACGACGGTGAAAACGAATACTTCACAGAACTCTTTCAGCAGGTCTCTTGACACATGTCGATTTGGCACATGTTGAAACTAGCCATCGCTGCGCACTACCAGCCCTGACATCTCACCGCCTTTCTGAAGCGTGACCCAGATCTCAGAACTACAACCGCTCAGGTTCTTTTCCAACTACCACGCTGTCATCCACTGCAACTCTCTCTAGCGCAGAGAGAAGACCGCTGCGGACCGGATGCTGTACACAGTGGCAAATAATGCGACGCCGTCTGTCTCACAAATATTCCGCTTGAGATTTCACAAATGTCCGCAGGTTAAGGAAGCACTGTAATAGTTCCAACAAGAGGGAAAGGACAGTGTGTATCAAGCTTCATTGATTGGGCCTTCGTCCGCGATGCGAGTGACAGGCTGTGATCTGTGCGACCTGCACGAACTGGGTAATTAACGTTCTTCTTCTCTACTCCTTTTATTTTCCGTAGGTATCATTTCATTTTCCCGGTGGTGGGTAGCAAACCGTATCGATGTCTGATTAACCTCCCTGCCTTTTCTTCCAATTTTCTTTAAAGGGAGAGTTGCAGCAAGAGTCGCGCCAACTTGAATGCGCCTATAAAGTACGGAAGCGTTGAAGAATAATTTCATTGGCAGGTGAAGGGCCGCTTAAGCAGAATATAAACAGGCCTGGAGTGCGGCCTGATCCCAATGACCAGAACCGGCAACGCACTCCCTAACCAGAGCAAGATTGGCCACCCTGGTGCAGCGCTTGGCCACAACCTCCTATACGAATACACATGACCGGGGTAGTTGGAGAAGTATGGGAGAGGCCTTTGACCTGCAGTGGGCGTAGCCAGGCTGATGATGATGCTGATGATGCTGCTGATGATAATAACGTTACCCGCCACGTTCGCTCTGTTGCTGTGCACTAAGCCACTACTTAGATCACCGGCAGCAAAGGCCTCATTGTGATTGGGGCGGTATTTAGAGACGCTCACGTACCGAATATTCGATGCGTGCGCAAAGTACGCTAAAAAGAATCACTAAATCAATTTAGACTGATAAAGGATAATTTCAAAAACTCTATTTGTTTCATATTTCGCGGCAATGTGTTGATTATCACAAGAAAAAAATTGCGGTCAGCGTTCTGAATCTTCAATTTCGAGCCCGAACCCCGGCACTAGTTCGTCAGTGTGACGTTACGGACTTCAAAGTATATATATATATATATATATTTTACATTTGAGCTACCTGGGTTTACTGAGCTATATATATATATATATATATATATATATATATATATATATATATATATATATATATATATATATATATATATATATATATATATATATATATATATAATATATATATATATAATAAAATATATATATAAATATATATATATAAATATATATAAAAAATATAAAATATATATATATATATATATATATATATATATATATATATATATATATATATATATATATATATATATTTACATTTGAGCTACTGTAGCTTCGCAAATCTTGTGGCTTAAAACTTGCTAAGTTTTCTTTTTGATTCACTTAAGATACAGTGTTGTCCATCTGCTGGAAACAAATATTTAAGCACGTAGGCCCGAGCCTAATTAAAATTCATGATCACAGTGAGATGGTACTGAAACTTAAATGCAGTGTTGGCACCTGTCCTTCGCTTTTGAGTCTTTTTCTGGCTTAACAATCCTATTCTTAGGGTAAAATATACTTCTTTTTCTTTTCTTTTTTGTATCGTAGAGGGTGATATACTAATACAGTTTGAATTAATTTTCGCTTTAATGTCCTTTTAGAGAGCCCAATTTTGTCAAAGTTACGCCGGATCTCTCTAATACGCCGTCTCTCAAGCCTGGGTTTAGCCTCGTTAGCTTAGGCCCCACCAATAAATTATATAACCAGACTGTCTAATCTGATGCTTTTGCGGGATTTCAATGGGATCGCACAGCACGTTTCTTCTTATTTTTATTAACTGTGCTCTAACGACTTCAGAAATTAAGATCTTTCAACAACGGAGCAACCAAAGCTTTATTAAATGAAGGCAATAAGGGCTATAGCTAGTGTTCTGTGCTGTATGTTTCTTTTTGTTCGTTCTCTCTTCTTGCGTTTAACTTTGTCTCCGCCTTCGAAAACATTATGTGACAGTGAGTTTACTGCCATTCGGTGCTGAATATGACACAACGTAAAGGGCAACAAAATAGTCATTGGGTTCTTCGGTACACAGTATTGAGACATAATTATATGCTGTATACTAGAAATGGTATGCGTTGAACACCCTATCCAATGAATAAAACAAAACCGCATTTGTTAAATTTTTTTGCATTAGATGTGTGCATGGACAAGAAATTGCCCACTGCGTAATGCTGCTTCACCACACACGTGCTTAATATTGCTGTTTGAGGCATACAGCACAACGAAGCTATCGCAACAGCCTTAAATTCAGTTAATAGCGCACCAATGGTTTTACATTTTGTCAATTATGAACAGGGATATTGAAGGAAAAAAATTCAGTTTGCCCTGGAACGTCGTAAGAGCCGACCAACTCGTCTAAAGGAAATCTGAAATAAAATTTTTGAAGTATAGCTGGGCGCGTACTGGGAAAGATTATTGACCTCACGCATTAACCGAATAGGTTCGCTAAGACTTGCGCCCCTTCATCTGAGAACTCCAGCCAACAGCTCCAATCGCTGCGGGAGCGTTCCAGTCTAGCAACCCTGGAAAGGGCGACAAAATGACGCAGCGAGAGAGCGACAGACAAACCACTCTAACTGAAAAAAACTTTGACAGGTTCGCGAGGATGCGCACAGAAGTTTCCTACATGGGGCTGCGACTCTGCCTACGAGTTTCTTCGTTGGAAGAAATAGCACGGCAAAATCGAATGACAAAAAAAATGAAAGAAGGAAAAAAGCAGCAGCACCGCCGACCAACAACACGCAGAAAGGGAATGGATTCGATTCAGCCGCAAATGCAATTTAGATTTGGCCTCCGTGTGTTTTTGGCAGCGAATGCCGCCGTCTCCGCCCAGCGGCGGCAAGCAGCGGCTGTATGCCGCCGCAGGTTCGGGACCAGAGGCACGCACGCGCAACGGTATACGCCTTCTTCGTGAGCCTGACGCGGAAAGCCAATGCGATTATGCAAATTCTAGAAACGAAGGTGGCGGAAAAGCTCGCGTTCCCGACAGATGTCACTCGCTGGCACGAGTCGAAGCGACAAGCGGCGCACGGATTCCTGTCGCTCGAACGGCCGGGGGACGCGAAAGTTACTTCTCTCTCTCTCTCTCTCTCTCTCTCTCTCTCTCTCTCTCTCTCTCTCTCTCTCTCTCTCTTCTTTTTCCTAAAGCTGCTTCTTGTACCTTTCAGACGCCAGAATTTTTAAAGGACGTGAAAAGAAGCACGCACCTTTCTGCGCTATAACGCAATAACTTCTTCTTCTTCGCGGTGTACTACCTCCTTAATCAGCCGTGCCTATTGTGCAAGCCTCAGATCTTCAGCGCAAATTATTTCTTTCTTCTTCAATGGCAATTTACGGTGCCTTCCTGCGGGTTCAAGTGCCAGATCGATAGGGAACTGCAACTTGCAGAAAAAAAAATTAGAGCGTGTTAGCTTCTGTGGCTTTGCTGGAGGAAGTCTACAGAAGATAGACAGAATTTATTGACAGGAAAGACAAGAAAGACAGGAAATACAGAGAGGTTGACCTGAGCTAATGCAGCACTGGTCTGCTACTCTGCACTGGAAAAGAGGGCAGGGAAGTGAAAGTACTGGGATGGGTGATGATGATAAGAGAGGTGGTGAGTGCTTAGGGATATTAGACAGTGGCCGTACTAGAGACGCCCTTTAGCTTGGCGTCCTGCAGAAACTTCAACAGCACTTTAGTTGACCGCATTGAGGTTTCACTGTCAGGCCATGGGCCGAGGACTGCGTCCTCAAACAGTGGTTGCCTGCCAGCGCTGGCTAGGGAACTTTCCAACGTCCTTCGCTGTAGCATATATGCTGGGCAATTCCACAATATGTGTTCCAGAGTTTCAGGTGTGGCAGTGTTAAGAATCAGGGCTGCTCGACTGGCCGATGAGGTGTGCGTAGCGATGGGTGAAAGCGACGCCCAGCCGAATCCTGTGTAGCAATGACGTTTTGCTCCAGGTAACCTTCGGGAGCAAACAGAATTTAATGTCTAGGTCGATCATATGTTGACGTCTGTGGATGTTGTCGTCGTGGGCTCTGTATGCCTTTTTAAGGTCCTGCATGCCTATAAGGTCCTGCACTAACGAACAAAAACAAGGTATAAGCTCGAACTTCGAGTGTACGCAACCGTGTGAAAGGCTTTAATGTTTGAAAGGTGCTTATTTGGGTAAGAGACGCCTTATTCTACCTATGAGGGTAATCCGAAGCCTCATGCTCAAGTCAGGAATGCACCATGCTGCAATTTTAACCAATGTACACTAGACTTTTGTATACTGGTTTCAGTACAATAGTTTCTTTATAGCTCGGTCGGAGGCACTTATCATCATTTAGGTCTCTTCATCTCATTTGCACTTAACGTGTCTAGTCTCTTATACGTTGACGTTGAATGCAGCGGTGCGATGTTGACACTGCATACGGTTATGTGGTGCCTTCGCAGACTGAATGACAGCGCCCACAGAGATAGTTCTGTATAATAATTTTTTTTATTTTTCTCTCATCCTTACAACCTCCTTTTTCCACTTCTCCGTTGCAAGGTAGTCAACCAGACATACCCTCTGGTTAGCATCCCTGTCTTTGCTTTTATCTCTCTCTCGCTCACGCTCTCCCTCACTCTCTCTTTGTAGCCACCACTACAAGATCCGAATTGTTAATGTTTCCTAACTATTATAGGTTTGGCGTGCCGGCCGTCTTCTTTCCCTTCGAAAGCGACACATCCAAGTACACCAATCACCGAACCACATGTCAATGAATAAAAATTACTAAAGCAGGGCGGCCCGTTCTATATATTTGCATTACCGCTGATTAACTCGCACGTACGTTAAATTATTTATTCGGCTGCCGAGGCAATGCACGCGCGTCTCTTGCAGGGCGAGCTCACCTCTCTCTACCTGTTCCGTGTTTCACCAAGTGCCCATTGGCGAGCGCTCCGCGAGGTTTAACCCCGCTACCCGGAAACCCTCTTTGGCGGCGAAGCTAAAAAGCTGAATCTTAAAAAGTGCGCAGCGGGGGGGCACAAGCGCCGCGAAGTTGACACTCCGCCGCGCCTTCCTTTCGCAATGAGAGGCGTTAGTGCGACGGTGAGATCAGCTCGTGTAGCCGCCCTCGCCGCGCAAGACACGAGCGCGAAGCTGTCGCTAAGCCACGCACGGGTCTTAATCTGCTCGACTGCGCCGGCAGCACAGTTACAACTCCGCGTCTAGTCGACCAGACCTAGAAGGAGAATGGCTCCGCTGCGCACCCCCGAGTAAGGAAGCAGATAATCCTTTCCGCCGTAACGGGCGCAGCCAAACGACCGGATGGCAGCGACGGTGGCGCGGAGAAGCGTCATAACGACTCTCGTTAAGGAGCTATAGCCGAGGGAAGCCGTGCGGCTCTTTTTCATGTTTTAATTATCCATTAACACGCGGCCTGCCCCCGCCTTCAAGCCTGCGAGAGGCTATGCATGCTGCGAATAAAGGCTTCTGAAACCGCAGAAGAAATAAATATAGAAGTGCGCTCCCTATCCCTCCCTCTACCCGAGGTGGAAGTGCTCGCGCCACTGCTCTCGACGCTACCGGGACGCGCCGCTGTAATCACCGAAGCGTCGTAACATAAACGAACACTAATCAAGCACGAAAGAACATCGTCGAGAACCTCAACCTAACTGCTTATCCTTCTGTCTGTAGTCGGTCGTTAACACGAAATCCTCGTACGCAGGATACGTTCGCGACGTGATCCAGACGGCTAAGGAAAATGAATGCAAAACACATACGAAAAGAAAAACAAAGGCGTAAACAAGTGTAGAGGCCGAAAGACACGCGTATAGAACGTTCCCTGCATCGGAGGAACTCAAAGAGAGTATTGCGTAGTTAGTTTTTCGTTTGCTTTCTTCTGAGCTAAGTGCTTTCGCGTTTGCTGGGGCCTCTTTATATTCGCACAATATGAAGGGAGCCCGTGCATTGAAAATTCTCTTTTCCTGGCCTTAACGAGCTGTTCATAGCATAAGGTTATTAGCATGCTCTTTCTGTAGTCAATGAAATTTCTTGACGTCGGTGAAAGCGCTATGGGTGCGTTTACTTGAGCAGAGAACTTCGGCGCGCCTGTTTTCAGGGCACTCCCGTAATGCATTGGTTTTGCAGCCGCCATAATGAAAACGCGCCAGTAGAGCATAACGCGCTTCTGCAGCGATGGCTACGCTCTCCAACCTAAAGTGCCTGACGTCTTTCCGCGACTCATTCCGTTCCTCCCTGTGGCAAGTGTTCGTACGTGTTCCGACAGGTTCAACAAGTCGTCATTGTGATTGTAATTATTACCTTTTATTTCCGAAATGAAGTACCCTAATAAAGCTCCTAGTGTATCGGCTCCGAATGTCTAGAGTGCGTTTGGAGCCCATCCTAGTGTTTGTATGATTAGGCACAAAAACGAGGAAGTTTACGGCTCGATAAGCAAAGCTTACGGTCACCAACTGGCCGTTCGCTCCGGTACCCTGAGCAGTAGCCAGTACTTTTGGTTACCATAAATTCTTTCCTAATGTGACCGGTTTAGAAAGACAAGAGAATTGAGATCATTCCGGAGGCTATCAAGTTGGGCATACCCTGCACTTAAAGGAAGCGATGGAAAAAGGAAAGAATATTAGTTTTCTGTTTTGCTACCCTGCTCTATGGGGATGTATGGTGAGGGAAAATGGGTAGGAAAGGAGAAGAAGGTAGAGAAGGAGATAGAGAGATACCTTACAGAAAGGAAGAGACATGAAGGGCGTTCTCATTATAGGGGTTCACACAGGCTCGTATATTATAATTACTGCCACAATTAATTTTTTACATAAATAGTTACCAGGATAAAAACGTTCTCACGGAGCCCAGCTAACGATGACTGTCTACGATAATGCGATTAGTATTCAAGCGATGTAGTGAGACACTGTATTGCTGGGGACACACCTATTTAGAACATGCAGATATCATTCCGAGGTTTCCATTGCTTAGGTTATATGCAACAAACACTACCTCCGGGATCGGCCCACATTGCTATAAGGCTCGATCGCCAGGGTCGGCCATGACCATGACAGTACCACGACAACGGTATGACAAGGATTGCATGACGATGATTGTATGACGATGCAATGGCATGGCAACACCGGCATAATCACGATTGAATGATGTCAGCACGGTTGAGATGGAATGACGAAACGACGTCGATGGGACGAGGAAGGTGGCATGACTAGGACGGCATGACGACAATGCGCTAACGTTCCTGAAAAGATGGCGATGGTGCGGCGACTGCGTGATGGCTACGGCATGACAAGAGTCGAATGACGAAGGCGGAATAAGGACAACCGAACGACCACCACGGAATCCCGACCACTAGCACATGCCTAGCGGCCTAAGCCAGTAGACAACTTGTGACACTGGGTCAGTGTAAGAGGCTAAATAGGTAAAATCAAAGTATTGATCGCAATTATTACAATACAGAAGCAGCGGAAATACCCACGGTATCACTGCTGCTTGGAAGCAAGAAAGCTTCATCGGTTTCAAACGTTATTAAACCTACACCTCGTCTTCCTTCTTATAATAACTTTCTTCGAGAAACAATAAACAGAATCGCCTAATTGTTTCAGATTAATAGAGTCATTAGTTGAAAACTCCATTCCCGTTTCGTGGCGGACAAAAGGTTGACTATTAGCGGGGAAAATGAACGGTGACCTTCGATTTCTTGAATTTCCCATTCAGCTTGTGAAGTTGATACAACGGCAGAACTTTTATTGTGTTTTCAAGTATTGGGAACGCTTCTATGCAGACAAAAAGAAAGCTTTCCGAGGTTTGTCTGGTAAAGTATCTCTGCTTATATTAGAAGCCAAGTTAAGTTCGAACGCGAACAAGACCACCAATGGTACGCCGTAAAAATCCAGTACGTCACCTCTAAGCGCAGATGCGTGAAATTAAACGCAGCGACGCCACCTTATTTTCATTATTCCATCCTTTCTGGCTCACCAAACCAGGTCTCAGGGCTAAAATACGAAAAGTTGAACGAGTTGCCATAACTGCGCTGTGGAGTACATATAACAGGCGCTTAAGGACTTAAAGCGAAGCCGAATGAAGCCGACGGGACAAGCGCTGACTAGCAATCAACATTTACTTTGGCACAACACGGAAGTATTTCCGTGTTAAACGTTAGTTGGGAGTCGCCGCTTGCATCGTGGCCTTCTTCGTCTTCTTGTGCTATTTGCGTTCATTTACACCGTTACGCTCGTATAGGCTGTAGCAACAGGCAGGTTTAGCCTGGCGATCAAAGCCGGCAACTGCTCCCGAGCGTCTCTTACAATTATTATTATTATTATTATTATTATTATTATTATTATTATTATTATTATTATTATTATTATTATTATTATTATTATTATTATTATTATTATTATTATTATTATTATATAAAGAACCATACAAGCAAACAAATGAGACAGAGACGAAGCAAGCTGACAACTGCCACCGAAAGAGGCACAACGCCTGCCTACTCTTTCGGGAGGAGGGAATTAAAATAGGAGAAGAGGAGAAGAAGATAAGATTAAAAAGAAACAGTAAAGAAAATAGGAAATAAACAACACGGACAAAAGAAAGTAGGAACACGGAAAAAAATGACTATAAAAGGGCAGCCAAATCAGTTTTCTGCATGAAAGTTAGCAAGGCTCTATGTGCATGGTCGCGTTGAGCAGCACTCCCTCTCGGAAACAGGAAATCGTCAAGGGTCGTACACTTGAGTTCAAGTAGTCCATATTCCTTAATTAGCCGTGCACATCGTGTGAAGAATGGGAGAAACCCCTATATAAGGTGCTCAAGTGTCTCACAGGAGCCACAGGACGTGCACGACAGACTGTCGACACGTCCTTGACGGTACAAGCGTTCGCGCACCAACACAGAGCCAACTCCTAATTTAACTAATAGTGCTCTAGCAGTACGATGCAAGCCACGACCACGAACACGAGGAGGGAACGAGCCGTTTGCAATACGGTGGTCCTGGTGCTGCTTTAGGAGGTATCGGTGGACTAACATACGGCCGTTGTCAATCATACAAGAAATTTCTGAGCAGTCACTGCCGTTGTGAGCACACGTTGAAGCGAGGCGATCAGCCTCTTCATTTCCAGCAATACCCACGTGTGAAGGTATCCACTAGGCAATGAAGGACACCCCACGAGAAGTAATTTTGTCGGCGGACTCTATTATACTGCGTAGAATTGGCCTATTGGCATTCTTTCTCAACAGCCTGCTAAGGGAAGCATGGGAGTCTGTAAAGATGACAACCTTCGA
This sequence comes from Dermacentor albipictus, assembly GCF_038994185.2. NCBI lineage: Eukaryota > Metazoa > Arthropoda > Arachnida > Ixodida > Ixodidae > Dermacentor > Dermacentor albipictus. The sequence continues at coordinate 47,345,435 of NC_091823.1, read as the reverse complement.
TGTGCAAAGAATGCAATAAAAAGACGTGAAGCTTCCTAAAGGACTATAACTTGTGGGGTCTCACCCGTACTCTTGAGACAAAGGAACGACAACGCAGGAGTGCAAACAGTCACAATGGTATTTATTGCACCTTTTATACACTAATGCCTGCTAGCCGAATTGCTATCCACGGAACCTGCCTGTGGGCGCGCGACGAATCTAGGAAGTCAGACTAACCGCGACCGGATAGCGAGCGAATATGTTCGCCTCATGCTGGACACCAAGGCCTCGCGTGTGCGGTCACGCGAACGGTGGTGCGTTTGAACGATCACGATCATGTTCTTCCCTTCCGGTGTAGGCCTCGCGAGACGGTCTCGCAAAAGCAAGGATTGCAGGACGCCGGGAACGTCCGCGCCGCTACCGACCCCGAGCCAAAAAGAAAGCGTAATCCTTGACGCGCTCGGCTAACCCCGCCGTTAGGTGGCGTTAGCAGCGCAACACTCGCGCCATCTCTCGTAATGCACTGCAACCCCACCGACCGCCACCAGCACTAAGCTACGCGGAGAAGCCGGATTACAGGTTAGCGAGCGCCATGTGGGGAAAACAACATTAGGGGACGCGTGAGAGTCAAGCATCCCCACAAATTGATCCTTCTGGGAATACAATGTTACACGTATGCATGTGGAAGGTCCTTTTCTTGCAGGTTCTCCAAACAAAGAAACAGAAACAATCGGCAAAAACCACTCGTAGGGCATTTTTAATCAAGATTATGCAAAACGCGCCTGGCATGCCGTATCGGGCTGCAAGAAGTATGAGATGGCGCAAAGTACTTGCGCAGTCAGAGGCAGAAAGCCGGAGAGAAATCACGAAGCGGAATTTTCAGAGAGGCAGATAAGACTTTGCGTGGAATCATTAAAAATGAGAAGAATTTCAAGCCGGACCCTCTCACGCTTCATGCTTCCGTCGTGAACTCTGCAAGCGACTAAAAAATGAAATGATGCAGTCATTTTATAAAAGAAAAGGTGGTAAGAAAAAGGAAGCAAGGAGAAAGGAATACTTAAAAAGCAATAAAGTCTCAGCGATCAATGAACGGAGCCGCAAGAGGTGATTTCGCGATATAACCCAGAGAACAATATAAACAGCACCATCCACGACGTGTAGTGTGCCGTACGAGCGAGCTTGCGGAATGTACTCGCAATTTCCTCTCCGGTGCGCCTTGACCCCGGGCACTCTCAGTCAAAGCAGCGGAATTCAAAAAAAGTTGCGTGTTTGCTCTCGCTTTACAGCAACGTTTTTCTTTCCTCTCTCTCTCTTCTGCTGCGTTCTTTGTTTAACGCAAACCTAGAGTTCCACTGTCAGTGCAGCTGGATTGCGCATTCTGCGTTCCTGCTTGAAGTTGTGCGCAGATATACAGAGCAAATTCAAAGACCCAGCGCAGAGGTCGCGTCCTCTCGCAAGAACAACGTCCGGATAGCTATTTTCGGGCGGGTAAAGGTTTCCAAACTGTTTCAAAAGTTCGGGCACCGATAATTTTGTTATTCTTGCGCAGAGCGCTATCGGAAAAGTGCACGGAAATATTCCGAGGTAATTTAACAGGGGCGCCGTGCCAACGCCGTCTGCCGCGTGCGCTCCCCGAATGTGACGTTCCACAAGGGACGCGTGATTGCGATATGTGTGTGTGCGTGCGTGCGTGCGTGCGTGCGTGCGTGTGTGTGTGTGCGTGTGTGTGTGCGTGTGTGTGTGCGTGTGTGTGCGTGTGTGTGTGCGTGTGTGTGCGTGTGTGTGTGTGTGTGTGTGTGTGTGTGTGTGTGTGTGTGTGTGTGTGTGTGTGTGTGTGTGTGTGTGTGTGTGTGTGTGTGTGTGTGTGTGTGTGTGTGTTGGCATTCCTGGAACCCACCACCTGCGCCCTCGCTTTGCATACGGCAAGGGCGAGAATGCCTCTTATCTTTTTTTTTTTTCTTCCTTTCTTTTAGCATTGCCTCCTTCCGAATTCGCGCACAATTCCAGCCTCTATTCGGAACATTCAGAACATTACATTGCATGTATGCCGACAGAGAGAGAGGGCGAACTTTATTCGTCAGAGTTAGGAGCTAATTTATGGGCTCGTCAGGAAGGCCAGATGGCCGCCAGGCGATGCGTGACGACGACCTCCTCGGCTCGCTCCACGGCTCGGCTTTGCGCGTCAGGGCTGGAGCTAAGCATCACTTCTTCCCCCGATGAAGGTGAGGGAGAGGCCTGGAGACCAGGGGGGGGGGGGTGAGGGGGGTCCTCCTCACAGCCCCAGAGGATGTGACTTAGCGTAGCTAGCTCGTCGCACAGGTGACAGTACGGACTTACCCTGTCCAAGCCAATGTGCGAGTATACGTAAGGGTTCGGGTATGAGTGTGTCGGTAACCTGTGCCATGTAATCTCTTGACGCTTGTTCAGTTTACTGTGTGATGCAGGCCTAGTGTGTCGTATAAGACGGTAACATTGGGTTATGTCGTGATATGAGTGCAAGACTTCGCTTGAGGTCTCCGGTTACGGCAGGCCCTCCGCTCAGCTGACGAATCCTCGAGCTTGTTGGTGGGCCGCTTCATCCCCTGGATTCCCGGCGCACTCCCCGCGTGCGCCGAGACCCATATCAACTCTAGCCTTACATGTTATTAAGTCCTTCTTCATTGTGTTTGTCTCTCAGCACCAGGTTATTTACTTTAAGTGTCATGCGCTATACTATCGGTCATTCATTGCGAAATGGCAAGCATTTAGGCATGCGCGCACACGTTTTTCACTAGTTAATTTGAGAACGCTGCTGTTTCCCAAAATCAAACTCGGTTTTACTATGTGCGTGCTCATGTGCTACAAATAACTAGACGCAACCACCTATACTGCCACAAGTAGGCACCCCCACTTCCGGTCACAACTTCACCGGTGCAGACGTAAAAAATATCAAACCCCTTATTTCCAGAGTCAGCGCAAAAATAAAGCTACAATGATTATGTTAATTCTGTTGTGGGATATTTATCAATGCACATTAACTTTTTTTCTGAATCAATTTAGTAACTCGTAGCTTCAGTACTTATGCAAACAGCTACATAATCGTAACTTTTAGGCGCGAGTCCAACGTAACGCCGCATGTGAGAACTTGGCTCTTGAATTTTTCACTCGTAAGAGCAGGTCACACTTAGTGTTTGTAATGTTTATGCACCCTCTTTATGCTCTCTTGTGTGTCACATGCGCCTCCGTGATTTCTAAGCACCCAAATTTTATTTGCAATAAGTACTTGTACTTGGTGTTTACGCTGGTTCATGCCATCTTGCCCAAACCCTGTTGCACATCAATAGCGCAATACAAAGAAATAAAAAAACGAAACGGCCGCAAATGTGCGTGCCAAAATCTCAGAGGCAATAGTAATCGTTCACCTATAGTGAACGCTATGTGGGCCCTACGGAACTGCACTGCATCAAACACAGCGGCGCGTTCCTCAGCTCCTCAACCTGCACATAAAGCAGCGATTCGTGAACAAGAGCACATTGCAAGTCGCCGGCACCTCATGAAGACACTTCATTTCTCGCACACGTCCTTTCAGCCACAATTTTATGCAAAGAACTTACAGAGCCTTTTATATGCTTGTGTGCATCTTTGTTTCTTTGTTGTTGTTGTTTTTGTTTTTTTTCGCTGCAAGAATGCAAATGCATTGGTGTCTAAATCCCGCGTATTACGTGCTTCGATTTCATTCAGTGCGTTCGGTGGGATTGCAAAGAATCCTCTGAAGCGGACACGCGCCATCAATTCCACCATGTACAGCATGTTAAGTAGGTGTTGCAATATTTCATGCGAATTGTGCACACGACCGTCCTAGTAAGGCGCTGTTCGTGTTCTTACGTCCGTCCCATCTCACAATTTACAGCGGTTGTGTCGCAACTGTCGTGCTACACTGCAGCCACTGATTGCGGGCATGGTAACTGTGTTCTATTTCTCGTGGCACATCCCGGACAACGTTCCATTCGAAAACTTTGACTTCCTTCCAACCGATGTTTTTTTTTTTTTTTTGTTATGTAGAGGTAATTTACTCAACGCGCCTATTCAGTGGCTGTATATAGCGTCCTGCTTCGAAGCACGAAGTTGCGTGTTGGAAGGCCGGGCGCGGCGACCGCATTCCTGTATGAACGCAAGAATGCAACGACGCCCAAAAATTGAAATTTTGATTAGTGGCACTGAATACAAAGTTGACATCAGAAAGTCCTTCCCGACGGCATTTGCTCGTAGTTCACAGGGCAGCCATGGAAAAGAACTAGAGGTGAACGCGTCAATCAAGTGAACAAGTTGATGTGAACAAATTGTGGGTTTTAACGTCCCGAAGCCGTAAAGTGGACGCCATAGTGAAAAACCTTGGATAATTATCGACCACCTGGAGTTTGTTAACGTGTAAAAACAGAATGCGCCACTCGCGAACTGTCGCCATAATAATTCGCAGAGCACAGAAAAGACGGAAGCATCTCGGCATCATAGCAGGGCATGCTATTGATCGCAAACGTCATCCAGAACTTTTTTTTTAATCCGTCGCGAGTTCATTGCTTTCGTTTTCCACCACGAGCTCCACTGCATACGGCTGCTCGAACTTGCATCCTTATTATTATTTCGTCTTTCCAGTTCACCTCGTCCAATTCGTGCTAAGGGTATTTGGTGCAATGTTTTCTTCGCAACTTGTAAGCAAATAATCGCGAGATATCGCATTCACGCCAACGAAGAATTCCCCATGCATGCAATGCTAGATATTAAAGAAAACAAACAAGAGACATAGGGAGTGCGATGCAAATCAATCTCGAGAACCGAGCCCTGAATGCACAAAACCAAACAGCGACCGCTGCGTGCGCGAACAGCGCCAGAACGCATCACCGCTTAAGCACACATTGTAGCATCGTTTAAACGACGACAGCAACACACACAAAGGCGGGGAAACGAGATATCTGATCAAACGCTCAAACGGAAATGGAAATTGAATCCGTGGATTAAGGAAACTCTGGAAACCGAGCAAACGGCGAGGAAAGCGGTCCCGCAACAAAAGGATCGCGTGCACTTCCTTAAAATTACACCTCTCGCGCAGGATTCCCCGTAGCGAGTAGGGAATCGCGAGGGGAAACGGAGCGGGTGTAGCTGCGGCCTCGCGCAGGCGGCGAGGGAAAAGCGCGAATGGCAAAACAGCCCGCGGACTCGGAACGCAGCGGTTGCGCAGAGCGCCGCAGCGGTTTAAAAATGCGTAGCGTTCTCTCGTTAGCCGCAGCGGCCGGAGTTCCTGTTGCGGACGCTGAATGTTTTATCGCGAGACCTCGCAGCCCCCTCGACGCCGCCTCCGCAACGTCGGAAAGTACGCGCCGCGCTGTTTTCCACGGTCTGGAGTGAAATTTAAACTCGCGTGACCGAAAAGCCAGCGCATGCCCCGGCGTGCGCCAGGAGCAGCAGTGGTATACGCATTTACGTAACACTAGTTTCGCAATGTAGCAGCTGGTCTTGGCCAGCGTCTTTGCGAAATGCGAGAAATTTGGGATGCAGCGAAATTTAGTCGCCTTGCAATGACCGCCCGCATTCCAGGCTCCTGCTCCCCAAGGCTGCCCCCGTAGAGGCGTGCAAGTCGGTGAATGATCGCTGCATCGCTGATTTTTCGTGTAGTTCGATTCGCCATTATTGCAGAGGCCACTGCGACATATTCGTTTATAAGGAAATGTAATCAATCATTAGGCGAGTGGGTAGAAGACAGCAACAGAGAAGTGAATGACGGGATGCAGAGATTAGGACGACTTAGACACATGCCCTCGTATTTCGATGCAACCACGCATTTCATAAGCGTGACATGCATGCAGCAACACTGTGGAAAGTACTCCTGAGGAGCACATTATTCAGTTCAGTGCACGCACGCCTAACAAGTCGTATTGTTTCCTCCTTCCTCTTACTTTTTTGGCCAAGCAGCTCCATCTAATGTGTCTTGATCAACACGCACTTTCCGCCTGGCCGCCGGAAAATGCTCTGGTGGGGCGTTAGCTCAGCTAACGTTACTCTATATAATGGAAAGATTGTAATCCACCCGACTGTAGCTCGAAACTCAAAAGAAACCCACACGGGTTTGCAAGATAGTTTCGCAGTGTAAGAGAAATTCGTCCTGATGCAGGGATCAAGGTCAGTACCAAAGCCTTTCCGGAGAGGTCGCTCTACCGATTGAGGTGACCGGGAGTACAGATGCATATACAGTAACTGTTACAATAAAGATTTAAATCGCACGCACTGGATGCGCCGCATTACGTTAAGCGGCCGTGTCATTAGGCGGCCAGCCTGCGAGTTTCGCGTAGTTTCCAGAAGCCGTCCGCTACTTTCCCTTTGCGTGAGAAAGCGGTTAACAGTCGGGCAAGTGCGAAAGGGCGGATCGCCACGGGCGAATTCTGCGTACCTTCGCCATTGTGTTCGATGTCCCGACGTTTCCCGATTAGCTTATTGCGGAGAACGATGCGTGCGAGGCGTGCGTTGCCTGCTATAGCTGCTCCCGGAACAAACTGCATGGGGTTCGCAGACGTTATCGTCCAATAGCGTAGCTCGGCGGCGAGATCAAAGCGTCTCGCTACTTTTCGAAGATCCAGGGGCTTTAACTCCGACTAAAGCCCTCGGGCGTCTCATCACGCCAGCATTGTGAGACGCCTGGTAGCTGGCCGGGTGCAGTTACTTAGGCCCAGCATGCCTTGCGCGGTGCGCCGCGCGAGCATGTCGCACCCGTGTATAGTTTCAACACCGTCCGAGGAGTTCAAGCAGCAGTGATTACTTGGCCCACCGGGTAAAAGCGTCAATTCCTTTTTTTTTCACGCGGCTGCCTTAGAGTGATACATTACCCTGTTCTCATAGTTAGCCGCGCTATAGACTCTCAGGGGACGCGACCATTCACGCCGCCAAAACCGAAACAACAGAACGGAGGCGTACTCGGTCGACTGAGAGAAGATCCGAAACGTCATTCCGCCATCGTCATTCCTGCGGCGTCGCACCGTCGTTGTCATTCCGTCGTTGTCGTCATGTCATCGTCGCCTTATCCTACTAAATATATTTACAGCGCAAATATAGACGTAGCTAGTGTTCTTT